>NW_006913268.1:134463-741490 GCF_000281105.1 Coniosporium apollinis CBS 100218
GGTAGTTATAGACTATATAGTTACTACTATAATATAAATACTTATTATTATTAAAGTGCTATTACTTTGTTTTAGGCGTAATTAGGCCCTACTAGATATAATTAACTATAAGGTCTATAGGGTTATTATAATTATAAGCTATAGGCGTAGACTATAGCGTGATTAGTATAAAATAGAGAGCTAGAAAAAAGATAGTTATAGTAGTTATTATATAAAAGATACTAGTAGTAGGAAGTAGAGCTAGAAAAGAGTGCTTTTAAAAGAATAATATACTAATTACTATACTAGTAGTAGCACGTAGGTGCCTATTAATATATTAATAGAGGTAGAAGTACTTACAGTAGCTTATTTTCTTAGTATTCTAGCTTATAAGAGTGCTTTAGATCTTATTTAATAGATTTATAAAAAGCGTGGACTTCTTTTTATTATTATTATATCTAGTATTATAGATATAGTGCTAGAAATTAATAGTGAAAGTAATAAAGCTATAATTCTTTTAATAGATTTTAGTACTTTTAGCTTAAGTAGTTACTTTAGGGTTTAAGTTACTAAAGAATAGTTTAAAGTACTTAATTATTTTCTTAACTAATCTAAACTTAAGTGTACTATTTATATAAATATATAAAAGAAAAAGTACTTAAGTAGTACTCTTAAGATAACTATATAAGTATAAGGTCTAAACGGCTTTAGTAGAGTATTAGTTAATATTAATATAGAGCTTTATATAGATATTTATAATAAAGAAGTAGAGGGTAGTATAGTTAGAACTAAAGAATAGTTTTAAATTAAAAAGCTTTTTTAACTTCTTAGTTAAATTAGTATTTAGTTAGATAGCTTAGACTATAAGCTAAGCGACATATTTAGTTACTTTAATATATATAATAACTATAGTATCGCGCTATTATATAAGGTTCTTAAGTCACTCTTTAAAGATACTACTATAAGTATATATTTTATTAAACTAGTTTAAGAGGTTAATAAAGAACTAGTATTAGGTATTAGAGTTTTTTAGAACTTCTATAGTAAGCGCTATAGGTAAGTTAATAGCTATAGAAGCTTATAATAGATTAGAGGTATTACCTATAGATATAGGTACTTTAGTAAAGGTAAAAGAATATATAATAGGCTATAGCTAAACTATAATAAGAGATAATTAGTAGATATAATATAATATTACAATATAGGAATACTTAATACTAGAACTTAATTTATTAAAGTAATATATAAGATATTATATAAGGTTAGAAGGTGTAGTAAGAAAAATAGAAAGATAATTCTATAAATAAAGTATATAATTTAGTTATATAACTATAGAATAACAAAAGATCTAAACGCTAAGAAATACTAAGTCTAAATTATAATAAACTTATTAGTACTATACTTTTACTTCTATTTATACTAAAGACTACTTTTATACTAATATAGATACCTTTTATATTTCTTACTAAGCTATATAAGGTTACCTCTCGATTATTTTTTACTTATATTAATAGTAAGAATAATATCTTTTATTTTTTTTTAAATAATCTAGTTTAACTAGAGCGGGCACTATTATTAGGGTATTCTTTAGTATTTTTATTACCTTCTTCTATTCTTACCTCTATTTAAATTTCTAGTTAAACTAAAATAATTAGAAGATTAGCTTTGTAATTAGAGTAAACTTAATAATCTATACTTAATAGTAAGTATAAATACCTATAAATACTTTAGTTTAATAGAGATTTTTATATAGTGGCTAGTTAATAATCTTTATAACCTTTTTATTAACTAGATATTATCCTATAGTATTATAAAGAAATCTAATAATCTTAATTAGTACTATATAAAACTATAACTTCTCTCTAGAAATAGTATAACTAGTATACTTAAGGTTTATAAGAATACTATTAAGCTACTATATATACTTAAGGATAAACTAATAAATTTTAGTAATAACCTTATTATTATTATTATATATAGTCGTCACGCTTTTAAGAGTAATATTATAAAAAAAGAGAAAACTATTTTTTAGAAGATAGTCTTAGGGAATCTTTATTATAATTTTTTAAATTATATAACTAAGTTTATAGCTTTTTAGGTAAGAGTAGTTTACTAAAGTAATCTAAAAGAAGTTATAAAGGTAGTAAGATTATAGTATATCTTACCTAAAGAAATCTAGTTACATTTAAAGAAAAAGTTAATAATACTTATAATTATATACTCTATAAACTATTCTAAGAACTTATCTAGATTTAGAGATATATTTATATTCTAAATTATAACTATATTAATATTCTATATAGTATTAACTAGCTAATACTTCCTATTTTTCTTTTTAACTAAAAACTATAGGTTATAATAAGAACTATAGCTAGATTCTAGTAGACTATTCTTAAGTTACTCTTTTAGTATTATTATTACCTTCTTATTTAGTACTTTAGGTACTAAAAAGCTCTTTACCTACTAGGTATTATATAGAATAGTGCATATTATTTAGAAAGGGGTAATACCTAGATTTAGTTAACTAATTTTAGAAAACATTTAAGTAAAAGCTACCCTTTAGTTTATTACTATAGCTTTAAAAAGCTTTTACTCTTTTAGCTATAGTCCTTCTCTAACTACTATTACTTTTAAGTACTTAGGAGCTAATTTATATTTAACTAGTAAATTTATAAAATATAGCTTAATCTAGTAATTATATAGTCCTTTTAGATAGAAGTAATTATAAATACTTACTCTTTTAATTACTTTTTATTTCTAGTTAAAAGAACCTCTAGACTTAGATTTATTAGACTTTAAAATATCTATAAAGTAAATCTTTTAAATCTTTTACTTATATAATTTTAAGATATTTAACTAGTTTTAGTATACTTCTATTCTTTAGTAGTATAACTCCTACTTAAGAGTCGCCTTATTAAATATTTTTAAAAAGTATACTATTAAAGTGAATTTAATACTATTTAATATAAGTAATAAGATTTAATATAGATACTTCCGAACTATAGGTTAAGATACTTAAAAGGCTTAAAGTAAGGGGTTAGCCTCTTAATTTAAATTAACTTTAAAGTAGTTAGTATAGCTAGTAAAACTCTAGTCTTTCTTAAAATATTTACCTAGAACTTTAAACTCTAAACTCTAAAGGTTATTATAAAGATAAAAAGACTATCCTTTTACTAGAGTATTATATACTAGCGTAAAATCTAATATATAAATATAGCTAGCTACTATCTTACTTACTCTTTTAAAGCTACTAACTCTATAAGATAGGTTAATTAATCTAGAATCTCTTCTATATAGCTTATAATAAACCTTATTTTATATAAGCTATTAATAGAGGTAATCTAGTACTATATCTTTCTATTTAGAGAGTACTAAATAAATACTAACCTATAGTAATAGAAAGGCACCTCTAGAATGATATCCTAAGATATATAGTAAGGTAGTAGCTACTATTAAGGCTCTAGTTTAGAACTAAATAGCCTATATACTATATAGCTAAGTAAATATTTATTATTTCTAGTAATTTATATAGCTACACGCATAGAGCTATAGTTAATATTATTAGAATTACTAATATTATAGCCTATATTAAGAAGAGTATAGCACTATATAATAGAATAGATATATTTAGGGAGTTATAGGTAGCTATAAGTAAGAAATAAAGAGAGAGTACTATCTAGTAGAGTATTTATAGATATTAAGGTGTAAGAGCTAGTGATACTAGTATAGGAATCTAAAGTAACTACTAATATATTAGTATTAGTTCTATATAATTAACTATATTAATTTACATACTATATTTAGTATCTAGATTATAGCGCTTGTAGTAGCTACTCTATATATAGTTACTATAGGCGCTACTATAGATATTAAGGTAAGTATAGTAGTCTATAAATAGGCTATTGTTACTATTAGTATAGCTATTATAAGAGGTTCTATTTAGTAGAATATAGATATATAGCTTTATAAGCTAGTAAAATATAGACTGATTAAGATTATAAATACTATTATAGTTTAGATGGAACTATAAGTATATATTACTAGGTTTAGAAAAGCTATTAAGAAACTACTTATAACTACTACTTAGAATAGTCTTTATATAAAAAACTCCCTTTATAAACTTAACTAGATTCACTCTATATATATTTTAGTACTATAACTATAAACTACTTTTTATAGAGTATATATACCCTTAGCTAGTAACATAGAAGAATTAGTAGCTTTAGTCTAGTAAGAATAATTTAGTACCTATAGATTACGCTTTCTACTACTACTACTATCTTTATCTATACTCTAGCTTGTAGCTATATAGCTAGAAGCAGGAATAATAATCTAGATATTAGCTATACTAAGTATATACGCTAGTTAAATAGACTTAATAAAGAATATATATATATTTATAATTAAGAGTTATTAGTTAGATAGAGGTTATAGGATTTATAGTTTCTTTAATATATATATAGCGGAGAATACTAGCGCTATCCTATATATACTAGTGCACGCTAGTATATATTAAGGATATATAGCCTTTATATAGCGTAGAGACTTTATATATATAGTATAAATATAATTTATCAATAGATTATATTATATATAGTATTTATAGTATTATACGTAAGGTCTATAGTTTAAATCCACCTTAGATCTTACTTTTTAAGAAAATCCTATTTATACTTATAGTAGCCTATATTATATTTCTTACTTTCGTCTTTCTATTATAAAAGATCTATAGTTTAAGCCTATTTTAGAAAGTACTTTTCTATAGATTCTTAAAACTATTTTAGTACAAAACGAGTACATCTTGTACTTAATTATTATATATATTATTAATTTAGCTCTATTATATCTTATACTATCTTCTAATCTCTTATTAAGAATAATACTATACTTTTAGTAGTCTAGTATTATTATCTAGAGATAGTATCTATTATATTTATATATTATTCTTTTAGGATTCTGGTTTATTAGACTAGTATAGTCTATTGATAGACTAATTTAAACTAGTTTAGAGTATTTTAGCTTCTAAAAGACTACTTAGTAAGCGCTTAGTAAGTAGCTTAGTAAGAGTTTAAATTACTTATAATACTAAAATACTTTAGATACTCTAGATACTTATAGAAAATATAAAATAGAGTGGTTTCTATAAGTATTTTTAAGATAGTCTAAGCTATTTATAAGTAGCTTGCAAGTAGCTTATAAGACATTTATAAGTATACTCACTTAGTACTTCTAAGCCTTTAAAGATACTAAGAGAGATAGAAAAGAATTTACTAATATAAGTTAGCTAGTATAAGACTCTATCTAGTATAGAATCCTCTAGCACGCGTTGTAGCTTCTAGAGTAATATAGCTTGTGAATTAATAAAGCGTAAAGATAGAGAGTTGCGTCGCAATCTCTACGGGTTACAGGTAGAGGAGTTCTATTAGCTGCTATCACGATCAAGAAACTGCAAGGCACAATCAGGCAAGGTAACTACAGGTGGCAAGCACGACCGCTTCGTCTATTGTCCCTGCGATAATAGTAGGGGCTTTTCTTGCAGAATACAGCACAATCCACAGGATCTGGGATCAGATTCTATCCGACCCAGTCCTAGTACGCCTGCTGAATAACAGATCTATTCGAATCCCAAGAAGCCATCGTGCAGCCCTCTCGGAAATGCTGCGCAATATGCACAGCCCTCACATCCCAACTCTCCAACTTCTGCCCGCAGAATCCACATCCCCATTCCTTCTTCTCGTAATTTATGGTTCTTCTCCAATGCTGCGCAACATCTTCGGTCAACTCGCATTGATGCACGTTCTTCCAGTGTTGCTTCAGATTGTCTTTGCGCGGGAATGAACGGTCGATTGCTGGTCTGGCGAAGCATTCTGCCGCTCGGTGGCAATCTGAGAAATGGGAGTTCGAAGGATTGGGGAGCTTGCAGAAGGCACAGAGTATGTCGAGGCTGCCTCCACTCGCAACTAGAGGTCCACTCGCTTGACAGACCCATTGGAATTGAGGTAGATGGACAGCTTCTTCGTGGCGTTTCCAGGCCTTGTAAGAAATGGCTTTGTGGCAGAAGGTGCACTGGAAAGTGGGTGTCAGTTTTGAGGACCCAGGAGATTCTGTCTCTATGGGAATGCCTCGGATTCCTTCTCTATCTGTGCTCAACGCATAAGATGACGGGGCGGCGTTGGTGTCTCCATAGAGGTCAATATCGTAGCCCGGGAGCGGTAAGTTGGAGGGATCGTCAACGACATCTTGCGGCTGGAACGTTGGGCACTGCGGTAGTGGTAAAGGAGGAAGCTGGCAGAAGTCGGAAGGGGTATCCAGAGCAGCCTGGTCGGACTCGAAAGGGATATGGGAAAAACGCATCTCTGTCCCTGGTAACATGCCCAGGAATGCATCCATTGATGGAGGTCCAGAAACATCCCCAGATAGAAAGGAGTTTTCGGAAACCCACGGCGCTGCTAACACATCCGAATACCATTGACCAGAGGAAAGGACGGAGTTCGGGGGCAAGTTCGAGAGTTGTCCTTTATCATCCACTCTGCGGATTTTCGTAGGCACTGCCTCGCCCACCACGCCTTCGAGGGATTGTTTTCTCTCTGGACCGCCAACAGCTGGAGTAGTAGTTTCAACCGACATTTCAACGGCCCTCCTCCGTTTCCCTCTGCTTTTGGCCATAAGCTTGCGTTCCAGCACCTCCCGTAACGCCGGATCATCCTTATCTCTATCGATATGGTGGACACGCACATGCCGCTGCAGATTATCGGGTCGGGGATAGTTGTGTTCACCGTCGGGACAGAACGGACACACGTAGACCTGGGAGTTGTGTAGGAGCGAGTGCCGAATCACCTCATTTCTACGCTTAAAGCCTTCGCCACCTTTGCCGCGCGGACAGCCCGGGACGGGGCAGTAAAGTGGGCGATCTGTGTAATGGACGTTTGCGTGGGCGCTGGATTGCGTTAACTCAAAAGAGTGTCTACAATCGAGGGAATTGAACAAGCTGGGAGCCCTTAAGAACATGAGAACGCCTTACTTCAACAAATACTGCGAAGCAAACGGTGGTGCAGTACATCCCGGGTAACTGCACTTCCTTAGTACGGGAGATGGTAATATAAACGGCGGTACTTGCATAGTAGTTAGCTATAGCCCACAACAAGACCGTGGACACTGACATTGGTACAGTGCGGGTCCATTGTTCGTTTGATGGAATGATGAATGTGGCGACCTGTGATCTTGACTTGATATTGAGTGGCTGCGCGAGGTTGATAATCCGGGAAAATTGGTCTCGGAAAAGTTTTGCCGTTGATACACATCCCGAGAAGCCGTGTTACAAGGACTTCCCGGTGTCGATTGATATCTCCTTCTGCCGCGTCATGGAGGACCGGAAATGACTGCTTCGTCACATTGGGAGAAGGCTGAATTTGCGCTTCCAACTGGACTGTCGTTTACATTTCGATACCCGACGGGCTGAGAACTATCCACGCTCGGCAGACTGAACCCAAAAGGAGCGTCTATTCGGAACGTCAAAAATACACCCTGCTGCAAAGGATGGTGTTGGGGCTTACCTTGGCTTTGAAGGGTTTGAATAGCTTTCTCAATATCTTTCGGAGAAGCTCCTTCATCCTCTGAAGAGCTGGATAACCAAGCTTCCAGAGGACCATGCCGGTTCCTAGCGTTAACAAACCACGTGGACACTTGCTCAACAGTGAGACCAGACTGTAAGGCAAGTGTTACTTTTTCGTTTTGGGAAGGGTAATCCTATATCGAATGCGAATCGACCCATCCTTGGAGTACTTTGATGGCCTCGACAGGGTGCTTTGACCTATGACGTACACAAGCAGATGGAGGACGCTCGAGGGTGTTTCGATTGGGCTGTTAGAAAAGATTTAGTCCACTCCGATAACTCCATCAGCGAGAAGAGTTTGGCGACCCTGCTTTACCTTAGGGTGACGACGACGATATTTGCGCTTCGTGCTGGAGGCTCTTGTAAAGGGCTCTGGATGTTTGGTCTTAAAAATGTCATTATCTTCGGTAGCTGGCTTCTCATCATTGCAAGATGCGTCCGCCTCTCCTGCGCCGCTACGCCTCGGACATTCTTCGTTTGCTGATTCGGCCGGACAATTCAGGAATGCAGACCAAGGATCCTCCCATTGGATTGTGTCATAGAGAAAATACTCAGACGTCGTATAAGGATTAATTGGTAATTCCATCACGGAAGCGGAGAGGTCTCCCCTCAAGGTGGGAAAGCACCAAGAGCCCAATCTCCTTCGCGGGCCGTAAAGGTTTTACGGGAGGTTGGAGAAAGCCAGTATGGCCGTAGTGATGAAGTGGTGGATCTCAGCTTATCAACGGCTGGCTGCTAGAGATTCACGGCGACCGCATCAGCCGTCATCGCCTTGAATCTCTAGCACAACCGAAGAAACATGGCGGCGAGTGGCCTCAAGCCGAGGAGGGAGGCAGCGCATCTGTTTGCGAGTATTCTGGGAACGGATGATCAAGCATAGATAGATGGTGAGCCAGAAATTTAGGAATTACCTACTAGGTAGTTACAGTAGCTACGAGTAGATATGTTGATAATCTCGAGGGCTGTACGAGAGGCGTGGGTGACAGCCGGCGCGGCGTCTCTTCGCAGGCACGGCAGGCTAGCGCGGACCCTTTTCCAATGGCATGTGCGCTACTCCCTTGAGTGCAGCGGCCCCTGCGGCTGCTCAGCCTTCAGCCCCAGCTCAGCCCGCGACTTTCTTCTCACATAGATACACCCTCATACACCCTCATCCTCATATCCGCTTCGACCGCTCGCATTGTCTGTCGTACGGCATATAGTAGGCCATTTCTCATACAGCCCATCCGAATCAGAGGCAGCACCATCCTGTAAGTGGAGGTAGCGAGTTGCGCAGTCGACGGAGGCCACCGGAACAACAACGCGCGTTCGCTCGCAGTATGAGTGTAAGTTCAGCACCTGCACCGCGGTTCGTACGATATGTGCATCGAGTGTCCCTTCTTTCCCTCCTTACATTGAAGGTCGCTGACGCCATTGGTTGGCCAGTACGGCAACTACGGTCAAGGCGGCTCCGGCCAGAGCAATCCCTATGCCCAGCAAGGCGGCTACGGCCAAGCGAACGGCTACGGCGACAACTACGGGCAGCAGGGTGGATACGGCAATCAAGATGTCGAGATGCAGCAGTTCAACGGCCAGCCGGGCTACGACGCACCAGCAGCCGGGCGTGATCCGAACGCAATCCTCAACGAGTGCCGAGATATCGACCGCGCCATCGACGATCTCGAGCGACGCCTCGATCGCCTACGCGACCAGCAGCGCCGCTTCTTAAACGACAGCGACAACTCGCAAGGTCTCGACGTGATGGCCTCGGACATCATGACCGCTTACCGGTCCTTGGGCGCGCGGGTGCAGAAGATCAAGTCGAACCCGGAGTCAGGGAATCCTAGGAACTCACCGCAGGTCGGGCGGGTGGATCGCAGGATCAAGAAGGCTATTCAGGACTATCAGAGGCTGGAGAGCGACTTCAGGGCGCAGGTCAGGGAACAGCAGGCTAGGCAGTACAGGATTGTGAGGCCTGATGCCACCGAGGAAGAGGTTCGGGCAGCGTGTGAGGAACCAAACCAACAAATTTTCCAACAAGCGGTACGTATACAGCGCAACCCCGATCGATGGAGGCTGGATGGCTCCAGCGCATGTGCTACAATAGATTCGGAAGCCGCTCCTGGGCGACTAAGGGAGCCTCGGGACACCCTGAAAGCTTCCCGACGCCGTCTTTGAGCCATCTGGCGGGGCCCCGAAAATACAATGCAAGTATCACCGTGCTGATTTCTGATATACAGCTCCTTCAAAGCGACCGCCGAGGCCAAGCCCAGTCTACACTCTCAAATGTCCGAGCGCGTCACGATGCTATCCAGAATATTGAGAAGACGATGATCGAACTAGCTCAGCTCTTCCAGGATCTTAATGAGGTCGTCGTGCAGCAAGAGCCGATGATCGAGAACATTGAGCAAAAAGGAGAAGAAGTCAATGACAACGTTGTCAAAGCCAATGTCGAGATACAAGGTGCCACAGAGAAAGCCAGGAGCGCACGCAGGAAGAAGTGGTGGTGTCTCCTTATCGTCAGTAAGTATCTCGCACTCCGTTGCGGTTGCGGGAACCATGTGATGTTAACAATTCGTCGCAGTCCTCATCATTGCCATCATCGCTGGTGTTGTGGGAGGCGTTGTTGCATCCAGACAATAAGCTCCCTTCTCGACCAAGCTCCAGGTACCAGGTCACCAGTCAGATATTGGCATACTACTGACATCCTTACCTCGTCATTCCTTCGCCGCTGATTTCCTTGCACTCGTGAATTCTGTATTGAACAGTCTCCTTTGTCTTTGTGTGTCATAGCGGGTTTGGCACTTTGCACGTACTGTGCGGGGGTTTCCTGTTTCATCAAGTCTGTATAGCCCATTGGGTACTTCGCAGTTTGGAGTTCTGCCAGGAGGGCGGAGTAAGGTGCCGAATCTGCATCCTACCGCCAAAATATGCATTTAATCAATCACTCAATTTTAACTCTTTCCGTATTGCCGTTCCAGCAACGTATGCCGATGGAGATTCATCAGCGTTTGCTTTTGCAGCCTAAGGAATCCGCCGGGGGCATCGTCAGAGGCTGTTGTGTTCGTCTTCGGCAACGCTATGGCTACACGCCATTGAGGACAGGTGAGATGTGGGTCACAATGACTTCTCGCTACGCTGTCTCTATCCTGCCTAATGCGGTGTCTATCTTGGGTATCTAATGCCTCCTCATCCATGATGACAGGTGACGCGGCCCTCCTATCCAAGATAACCGCAAACCACTTCCAAAATCGTACATCCATTCCATCATCATTCGTCGTCTATCGGTGAAATTACTCGTATGATTTTACTTAACTTATCCGGAGGCGCACCGACTCTAGCCCAACCGCCAACCCTAGGCACTGAGCAAAATTCACTTTAGACTCGTCGCATCCGACGCCTTCTCCCCTTCCTTCCCCCATCTCGCTTTCTCATCACCCTCGGCCCATTCCTTCTCCTGATACCCCAGCCTTCTCTTCACCTCCTCCACCGTCTCCTTGTCTCCCGTGTTTTTTCCGATATTGTCGCTAATCTTGACCGCCGGCCTGCCATCTACACTCGCAATCTTGATCACAATATTTAGCGGGACGCTTTTCTCCCCCGTACTCAGTCTCGTGAAGTCGTTGGTCAGGAAGGTGCCCACGCCGAAGGTTGGCTGGAAACCTTGCGCCTCGGCCGCGGCTTTGTATTTGAGGCAGAGGTCGATGTTGAGGGAGTCGGAAAAGACGATCGTTTTTTTGTCCGTGATTCCCTCGGCGTCGTAGAAGGAGCGCATCATTTTGATGAAGCCTTCTGGGTCGCCGGAATCCTGGCGGACGCCGGTGAACACTTGGGCATATGTGGGGACCGAAGTTTCTCTGGGATTCGGCTTCGAGATGGGCGCGTGCAGTGGTGGCTTCGTCTCGCTGAGGGTATCGACGGACGAGATGGTCGAGCCGGCGGCGGCGGAGGGGTTGGTGGCTGCGGCGCCAGGTTCGGCGGTTGTGTAAGAGGGGATAGGCTTTTTGAAGGCGCGGAGGAACGCGGGCGTGCCGTACGTGTCTGTCAATGCGATACCGAGGACCTGAAAGTGCTGTTAGCCCTAGCCTCTGACATCAATGCTGGATGAGCGTACGCCTTGGCCAAACGTGCCGACCCAGTAACGCAGCGCAGTTTCACTGGCGTTTTCGTAGTCGTTGGTTATCGCTGCAACACCCATGAACCACTCGTGCGCTACTGTCCCCACAGGCGGAAGACCGTGCCTCATTGCAAAGTGGACGTTGCTGGTTCCGCTCAGTTTTCCCGGCCAGCCTCCATGCTCGCCGTCGTCTTGCGCCTGGCGGAGACCATGAAGCACGAGGTCTTGCGTGTGATAGTCCCTTCGGCGCCTGCTGCCAAATTCAGAGAAGATACACCCAGCTTGCAGCAACTTCGTGCCTTTGTCCTTTGCCTTATCGATCTGGCCAGCGTGGTCCCAATCCTTGTCGATGAACTTGAAGTAGGCTTCGCTCACAAGGGCAAGCAATGGAATCTCGTAGAGGATCGTCTCCACCCAAAGTCCTTCGGTATGAAGTTGTATATCACCGACGTCTTCGTCACCGCCCGTATCCTGTTCTGGCGTGAATGACAGCTTGACTTGCTTCTGTGGATCCAAGCGGAAGGTGGACATGTAACGCAGGTACGGCTCGTTCAAGAACGTGAGGTTCTTCCGAAGGTACTGCAACTCATCCTCAGACAGGGAAATCCTCGCGAGCTTGTCTGTTTGCGTCTGCAGCCAACGGTATGCAGCGCGATTGAGTTTCATGTGTGGCGTGCGATTTGTGTAGTTGTACGTGACATGGACATCGGGGAAGTATTTCAGAACGCAGCATTGCATCGTGAGCTTGTAGAGATCGGTGTCGAGCAGCGAGGAAATGCCTTCGGGCAGAACGCCATCCGTGCCGTCCGGCTGAGCCATTCTGATAGACTGGACGGCGATGTTCCTGTCCAGGATGTATAGGGTGCGTTTCAGAGGACTACGTATATGAACGTATGTCCTGGAGGGAGCGCGTCGCGGCGGCAGTGCAAGGCAGGAGAGTGGGAGAATCGGTAGTGGAGGAGGGCGCGCTTTGAAGGTTGAATTTACACCCGAATGTCGATTTGGAAGTCTAAGGGATAGATATCCGAATCTAACAATCTTGGAAATCTGCGGTGCGGTTGCAAAGCATCCATGGATGTCGTAGTGGGGTGGAGGGGCACAAAGACAGCCAAGACGTCAAACATCTGAGTTGCTGTATGACGGAGTCGCGCAGGGCAGCAAGGCAGCAAAACCAAAGATATTGTGAAGATGGCAACGAATGGTTACAGTGTCATCAGGCCAGTTCTCTATAAGCTGCCATTTATAATAAGAGCCTGACTAGACGCCCCCAAGATCCCAAAGACTACACCATAACCCTTTCAACTCCCCCAGATATCCACACTCTTCTGGCTTTGTTATAGGCCTGCAAGCGCTTTGCTCATGTCCAGCTCTTCACGGAGGATCCTGATCTGCTTCTTGATCGCTCTCCACAGCACCAGCTTGTTCAGCTCGTCCTCCTCTGCTGCGCCCAAGAACATGCGTTCACGAGACGCCGCCCAAAGAGTTTTAGTGGAGTCGTCCTTGCTGGTCGACTCCTGCTGTGGCTCGTCTCCGCCGCCAGCAATTGCAAGTAGCGCTGCGACGAAGGCTTCTTGCATGTAAGCGAAGCTGAATTTGTCCGTGATTCTCGCTATGGCGATGCACAGCTTGTCTGGGAATTCGATGTCCTTGTTGTCAGAGAGCTTCGACTGCCAAAACCTGCAGTACGCCACTCGCTGGTCAAGGTCTGGATTTGGGAAGAAGTACTTGCGATCGAAGCGACTCGGACGTTTCTATAAGGTGTATTTGTCAGCCCTCAATAAGAGCCCTAACAATGGAGGGATTATGTACCGAAATGCCTGGGTCCAGTCTGTCCAGGTGGTTCGTGCTGCCCACCATCAATATGCCATCATTGTTCTTCAGGCCGTCTACTTCATTCAGAAAGTAGCTACGCACGTAGTCCGTCACAATGCTGTCCAGATCCTCGAATACAAGGTAACAAGGAGCTTCTTGTCGCGCCTTGCTAAAGATCTGGCTGATGGAGTATTCTGGGCCAGCGAACTTTGCACGGTCAGCCTGAACAAACTCTGGATCTCGCGCGTCTGGGCCAACTCACGCTGCTCAGCGTCCGGACGTATAGCGTAGGTATTGGGTCCTTCCGCTTGTATAGTGAATGCATCATCGCCTTGATAGAGATTGTCTTTCCGTTTCCCGGCGGTCCGTGGTAGATCACGCCTCGCTTCCATGGCACCTTTAGTTTCTCATAGGTTCCTCGCGAGTTGAAAAAGTAATCTACATCCTGTATGATGGCTTTCTTCATGTCGGGGGCCAGGATAACATCGTCCCACTCGGATTTCTGCACACTCTGCCAAAGATCTCCACTCTTCTGCCAGTACCCCTGATCGAATACCCAGACCTCGTTGCGCAGCTCCGCACTGAAACGGGAGGCAACCATGATAAGGTCGTCAGCCACTTGCTCGGCCTTGCTCAAGATGTAATTGTTCACCACAGATGGGTAGTAGCCTGTTCCGTCTCGGCCGTTGATTATGTAGACGATGAATTCCTCATCTTTCCACTTGTAAATGTATTTGCCAAACTTGACCATGCTGATCAGCGACCCAGGAGCATTGTCCAGACGTCGGGCAGGCGGGAGATACTGGCGCCACGACAAAGGTTTGTATACAGGGTCCGAGGAGTCTTCGGCGGGGGTAACGGATGCATGGCCGGCAGCGGCGAAGGCGAGGAGATCGCAAGACGATGTCAATCCATCTACGGGCGCGACGGTGAGATTGAGCTCCGGGTACTGTCTGCGCAGTGCTTCAACAATCACGATGTCTGTCGATACGCGCTGGCCGCTGGAGTGGTGAAAATACTCTCGGGCGGCTTCGTCGTGTGCAGGTCGGAGTGCCAAGTTGATGGAGCCTGTCATGTTTGCCTGGGGCATGGAGATACGGGCAGAGGGGACAGCGTTTGGATTAGAAAAGCTCGAGTTGTGCCGTGACGCTGAAGTTGCGGTAGAGAATGCAGGTTGCCGCGGGAGGGACCTATTCACCAGCTGCTCAAGGTACCGCTGCGCAGGACAAGATAGCTGAAAGGTACTCGGATTTGTAAGTGTAAGTGACGCAGGCGGACTGGTGAGGACACGAGGTTGTGTATTGGGGCAGTGCTGACGCCTCCAAGAAGCTTGACAGCTTGCAATCCTTCGCGCTGCCAACTTGGGCGCATGGCAGCTGTCGCCGCGGAGGAGAGCTCCCGCTTGACCCACAGCCCCGGAGGTACCTACCTACCTACCTAAACATACTGTAGCTCTGAGCCCTGCACTTGCACGTGACTTGAGACCTCGTGCCAACCGCCCTTGGACCTTCTTCAGCACCGCAACAAAACGCAACGTCTGCAATCCACCCTGTGGCACGAAGTTTTGGCTGCTTGAACCCGGTCTTTGTAACACTCTGCACACGGCACCTCTATCTACCCGTGGAGCAGTGGCAGGAGCTTCCTATCAAGCGCTGGGTTGCTGTTTCAAGATGCTTGAGCTCTGGCACGCCATCCAGTTCTATCCATCGCCACCTAGAAAGTGGAATTAGGTGTTGGGATTAAGTATTTTACCTCTTCTAGCCCTTTTCTTGCTGCCCTTTCCTCTCAGCAGCACAGTCCGTCTTCAATATGAGTCTCTGTGATTCTTGCAATGGTATCAATGTACCAGCTCTTGCCAGCGAGTCCGGATATCAGCATCTCGGCAACGTACGCGACCTCAGAAGTTCTGCCGAGAATTGCCGTCTGTGCGCCGTAATTAGATCCGCTCTCAACCAGAACACCGCCCATACTTCCGAGCCCGATAACCCATTCGAAGCGGATTATTACGAGAATCATCTTGAGGCGGAACCCATAACGCTGCACGGCGTTAGTGAGGGCCTCTACGACAGGTCGCTGTCAGGCGAAGGATATGCCCTTACTAGACCTTACCGGCTATGGGGTATCGAGATTCATGTCTCATCCAAATATGGGGATGATATCGGCTACATAAGCCTTTTCGCCGAGCCAGGTGCGTCAGTCATGTCGGATACTCCCATCGGCTTGAGCGCTTACCGTGCAGCAGGGAGCTTAGCTTCAACATCTGGCGCAGTGTCAGGCAGGCCGATTTGCAAGGACGTTCGCTCGGAAGGGTTTGACCTGATCAAGCGATGGATGCGGAACTGCGTCCACAACCACAAGAAATGTAGATGCACTATAGCTGCAGGCGATATTGATGAAACTGCGCAGCCTGAACTGCCTCGTCGAGTCCTGGATGTCGGTAATGAAAGAGTTAGACTGATCGACACCTCTCTAGACGGCGAGCCACAAGCGGGGCATTACGCTGCACTATCCCATTGCTGGGGCCCAAAGCAGTTGCTGACAACTACTGAATCCACATTCCGGAGCCGCATCGACGGCATCAATTTCGAGGACCTCCCTCGCACTTTTCAAGATGCCGTCACCGTAACCCGGACGCTTTGTTTGCGGTACATCTGGATCGACTCCCTCTGTATCATCCAGGACAGCCGCCAGGACTGGCTCACAGAATCTGCAAAGATGGGGACTGTTTATCAGAACGCAAGCATTGTTATAGCGGCCTCCGGAGCTGGTGAGGGCAGCGAAGGCTGCTTCATACCTCGCACGAGTATCGTAGAACCCATCAAGCTGCTCTTTCACTCCGATGATGGTGCAGTCTCAGGCTGCATGTTCGTATCCTTGCTTCCGGACGAGGGCAACGACAACGCAATACTGGACAGAAATCCCCTTGCTAAAAGAGCGTGGATCACTCAGGAATGGATCCTAGCCCGCAGAATCATACACTTCACGCGGGCACAACTGGTATGGTCCTGTAAAACCGAAATTGAGACTGAGAGTGGTCAGCCAATCTATGATGACAGCGCCACTCAAAGCCTTCAGGAGAGTCCAATCTTCAGCGCATCGGCCAACGACAGCGACGTCAACACCTTCATCGACGACTGGTGCGAGATTGTTGTTAATTTTTGCGGTCGTCAGCTGACTTATGAGTCTGATAAGTTAGTGGCTTTGCAGGGAGTTGTCAACGAAGTGTTGCGAAGGATTGGTAACACTTATCGGTATCACTTTGGAGTGTGGTCAGCAAGGCTGCCACAGCAAATACTCTGGTTTGCAAGGGATATCCTGGCACGGCCTCAAACGTTGAAGAGCACGCCTTCCTGGTCCTGGGCCTCAACTATGGGCGTTATCGTCCACCACAACCCTGGCCAGACTGCACAAGATTTAGCTCAGTGCCTGCGAATAGAGGATAAGAAACTACTGCTCCAAACACTTCTGGCACCCATCCCACAACTGCGCGGGCCAATCATGCCACACTCGCCCGAGGCGCCTTATGCGTTTCACTGTCAGTCAAAATCAACATTCGCAACCGGAGCGGCGGTAATGTCATGGAGGATGTACCTCATGTCGTCGATTGAAGAAGACAGGCTAGGTTGGGTCTCGTTTGACCAAGGTGTTGTACCGCCGGACCCGATATACATGCTTCCGATTTCAAAGAATGTCTTCAACGGTGCAGACGACGGCTTCAACATCCTCCTCGTGGCGCCAGCGAAGATAGATGACACCGCATACGAAAGAGTTGGTATGGGTGAGGTTCTCTATACGGATCTATTTACTGGCCGGCTCATGCAGCAGATTTGTCTGGTTTGAAGCGCCGGCTGGTTCCGCATACATACTACCACTGCAACGAGTGACATGTAGGAGTCCAAGCGTCGGGCTGCAGTTTTGCTTCGGCAGGGATTTGCACAGAAGTTCCGAGGACCGAAGCAACGAAGAAAGTAGTGTGAGCCAGGTTTGCGCGTATCTAGTGCCAGGGATCCGAACTCCGATTCCATGCTCCTATGAAGGAGGCGCTATTCAATGAGGAAGCGGCTGCTCGACGACGCGCGACCGTAACGCTCCTCAACATGACATTTCGGTGCTTACGGAGGTGGACTAGCTCATTCGACACATCTTCAATCAACCGAAAGTCCAGTTATGAATTATATGAACCATGCGTTAGTGTTTGTTAATAGTACTAGAGAGTGGCTAAGCGGCCACCGCTTCCTCAGTGGATACATCTTCCTTCGTAGACTGCACAACGCTGTGAGTATGGTCGCCACAAGGAGGACGATGGAAGCCAGACCCCGACCTCCCCCGTTATCGTGAGGCAATTCTCGCTCGAGCCCTTGGCCCTAAAGAGTACGGACCGCTTCTTCACCAGCAAGTGCTTCCGGCAGAGGATGTTCTAAAGCAATCCACCCGAGCAAGGCAGAAGGCCATACCGGCATTCCTCGTGAGTGACATTTCAAACGCATCAAGGAATGACAGCGACACAACGCTGGCAACCCAATCCCAGCCGCGTTACCGCCTGATCAGCCTAAGCAAGCAGTACTCATATCAGGGGCGCTTTCACACCGGCCACAATCACCGTAGGAATCCCAGTACATCAGTTCAGATACATTCGTTGACGAGGAGTTCTGGAGTGATGACGACTTGATACCAGCAAGCCAGCATTCAGCCCCAAACGTAGCACGACCGTCATCCGAAGATATCCTCATGACGCTACCTCGGAAACCAGCACTCTTAAAGCCAACTCTAGGACTCACTGGAGGACACGGTAACTGTGGCGACAACTCTACGACCTACCCACTCCCAAGCGCCCCGCAAAGCAGGAGCTCTACTGCAATCCGCAGCGCGGCAAGGTCAGAACTCCGCACAGCAACCCTGTGAGAAGGAAGCGCCTCTTCTTCTTTCATGCCACCACCTCATCACCATCAATCGACATCGGGGTCGGACCATATTACCTCGCACTGACCGCCAACGCTTACACCGACGCTGTCACAGCTTACGTTCTCGGATTACCTAACAGAACTACCGAACGAATTCCTCAAGCCATCAGACCCACAGCTATCTTCGCTCAGGAGCCTGTCGTCTGGGACAGAGTACCTGCCCTCATCCTTCCCAGTCAACCCGACCCAGTCATCGATCCTAGACCCACTACCACTGGACGCGTCGGACGGTCTGTTGGAAAACCCCAGATGTATTTCAGCGACATGAACGCAGGAGACGACGTTACAAGGGGCGCTCTGCCCGTAGGACCATCAACCCAACCGGAGACGGTTAAAGACCTCAAGCTACACCGGGGGAAACGTCAACCGTCCTTATGCGATGCGTTAAGAGACCCGGTCTTCTTCATCATCACCCCTAGGGTGTTCATAAGGAAGTTTGCTTGCTGTTAGCTGCTTTGGTTCTGACCGCATGGTCCGCATCTCATCCCATGGTACTACTCGCTCAACACACCAAATGAACAGGCAAAGGTAACCGTCTTGACGGTCTCAGCAATTCCAGTGGGGATAGCATGCGGCCATGGGGTGGTAGGGCGATAGCGGAGTTGTAGATTTGGCGTGAGGACCTTCAGCAATGTCGCAGGGTCTAGCGACAAAAGGCCATTCGAAAGACAGGTTGCCGCATTGAAAGCTCCTCGTGGTACTGAAGGTGGATAGCGCGTAGGCGCAGTTCAGAGATTAAAGACATTACGAGTGATTAGTGCACTAAAGGGTTGTAATGCTGAATATCTTGTGCTTTCTATTGCATGCCATCGGTGTCGCTATTTTGTAATCGAGATGATCACGAGTCCAACTTAATCGCGAATTTGGTGTTGAACAAGCTAGAGCATAGATGCGGCAACGAGCTTTTCGAATGGCCCTTGGACTATGCGAGCACCGATGCGAGAAGTGCTTCTCCTTTAACTCTTTCTTCCTCTTCTTGCCGCGGTCCATGGCAAGAGGCGCGTACGTGCTTCCCCAAGAGATGCCGGATTCGAAGGACGGACATTTCCATCTCTATGGACGATGTCCGGTGGTAGAACTCTTTAGGCGTGTTTGCTGTGATGAGGACGGCAGTTCATTTACATCTGTCGCAAGCCATCGGCAGCTCCTTCTCGACTGCCGATAGTGTGAAACTCCTTCAGCGTCGCATCAAGGTTGAAGCAAGCTTCTCCTAACGGCGTCCGCCTCAAGTAGTGCAATATCGATGCAGCCACAGCGCCTCTTCCGGAGCGAAGTCGGTCTCCGGGTTGAGGCGGTTCTCGGCAAGACGGCAAGACGGTTGTCGGATGTGCCGCAACCCTCGAAGTGTGGACCGGCGTGATTTGGTCAGTACTCACGTCTTCTTCCACTTCTCTCTGGTGGAGTTTGTAACCACACTCGGAAACGGGGCGGGAATATCAGATAATCGTGGAGTGATGTGGAGACGACAGTTGCTACACTGCGGGGCCGGATACAGGGGAAGTTGTTGGGCGGCCTCATCTGTGCAGTAACAGAGCACCGCCTACCTACGAGCACAGCAACGAAGTCATCACAGAAGAACTGAATCAAAGAGTGTCTTTTTTTCGCGCGAACCAATCTGTTCACTGCTGTTCGATCCCGATATTTGAGGTTTGTTAACTTATGGTTCTGCCACAAACGTCAGAAGGCTGCCAGCCACCAAGCCAAGGGTGGGTGCTGAGCCTGGCGCCCGCTGCTTGACTCGCGCCCCATGGGACGGTTTCATGCCGTCGGCAGTGTGACATTCACTAGAGAGGGTTACAAATCCTTCAAGGATGCGCGGGCTGGGTACCAAATCACCAGGGGGTAGATATGGGAGCTTCCAGCAGTACACTACTTCCTTCACTCTCGTGACGGACTTCGTGGGGTTCTGCGTGTTGCACACGTGTGGGTTCTCAACAGACAAGAAGCCTGACAGTTGAATAACTATTGGTACCAGTAGTTTAATCAAGGAGCCAGGACTGCAGTGACATTCCCGCCGGCGCGTTGTTGTACTTCTCGGGACCGGGCTGCTGTCTGATGACGATTTGGCGGATTTGAGACGTGCCTGGCATGGCTGCTCAGACGCCCTCGGGTAGGTAGCTTGACACCACCAAATCGACGCCCTTTCTGGTGAGCAGCTCCCAGCCGCAACTTTTGATGAATCTCCTCAGTCCCCGCACTGATGACGGCTGCTTGGCTTGCATGCCGGCCAGTTGATTTGGTCGCTTCGGCCTCGGGTAGCCCGCGACGGTCGATCGCGAGCGGAGTGCGATGTTTTGACCAGGAGCTGATGCCAGCGCCAACGCCGATGCTCTCCAACAGGCCGTCAACGGCTCTTCACTCGGCCTGGAAACAGACGACGTTTCCGTGACCCCATCCACGTTCTGCCATAATTAGTCGCCCACTAAATCGGCCCTGCAGGATGATGCACGCCGCTCGTCGGTGACTGTCCGGATTAGCGAGAGCAATGGTTAGAGTATATATGCGTCATTCCTCCGCATCTGCACGTCTGCATATTCCATCTTCTCTTCACAGTGCTCCTCCCCAGAACAAACCGCTCTAACTTGACATCTCTACTCCCTGGTCTTGTAGCTTCTTAGTCTGCAATATACCGTTACCTTCAATCATCTCAAGCTTTTCTATACCATATATACATTATCGTCCTTGTGAAGACCAACAGCAACCAAATATACAGAATGGCTACCGCGGCTACCGCGCAGCTCGTATGTACACAAGAGCACAAATGTCTTCTTCGCGCTGCCAAGATGGATGCTGATAGAACGCACAGAACCCTGCCGTCGGTAATGGATACGACACGAACGGCACCAACGGCGTGAATGGCACGCATAATACCAACGGCCACGATCACGCTACAAAGCAACGAAACTACGGCGGGAACCCTCTCGCACACATTGGCACCAACAACACGGATATGCTCCCTGCATTCGGCGGTCAATTCCAGCCTGGTCTATACAAGCAATCCAAGAGAGAATTCGCCAACCCTGCGCCACTAGGTCTCTGCGCTTTCGCCCTGACGACCTTCGTCCTGTCTTGCATCAACATGGGCGCTCGGGACCTTACTCAACCGAACATAGTGGTCGCTCTTGCCTACGGCTACGGTGGTCTGGTCCAGCTGCTAGCGGGCATGTGGGAGATGGCTGTCGGCAACACTTTCGGCGCTACAGCTCTATCATCCTACGGTGGCTTCTGGCTCTCGTTCGCGATCATCTTGACGCCAGGCTTCCAGATCAGGGCAGCGCTTGAGGAAGTGTCACCAGCGCCGTTTTACGACTCGTTCGGCATTTATTTAATGGTACGGGTTCCCGCTTCAACATATGTTTCGGTAGCTGACAAACGCTGCAGGGCTGGTTCATCTTCACGACAGTGCTGCTGATTTGCACACTCCGATCGACCGTCGCCTTCTTCTTGCTGTTCTTCTTCCTCGACATGGCGTTCCTTATGCTTGGCTGTTCTTACCTGCAGAATGGTGGCGGACCAGAGGCACATTACAACGAGCCTCTCCATAAGGCGGGCGGTGCCTTCGGCATCTTGGCGGCTTTCATGGCTTGGTACAATGCCCTGGCTGGTATTGCGGACTCGAGCAACAGGTCAGTCAGCCCCTTCTGTTCTGTCCTCGGTGTGAATATTATAGCTGACATGATGTCTTTCCAGCTTCTTCGTCATCCCGGTCGCCCACTTCCCCTGGTCTGACAAGGGCCGCAAGGAACGTGGGAAACCCACTCTGGCCGAGGAAAGGGGTGAGAAGACCGAATAAGCTTCTCTCATTATACAATCACATTTGAGCACTTATTCATGTGATACCTTGGGTTTATTCACCGGTTGGCTTCTGGATAAGCCTTTTAGAGCCCCTGGCGTTAATACTGCTCCGTTTACATGTAGTATGCTACTGTGACTAGTACGATTAATTAGAAAAGTTCAACATCGAGCTATTCGTATATGGTGAGAGCTCCGTCATGTGCTTCGAGTGACACCAGCCCACCAGAGTCTGTGGATTATTTAATCTTCCATCCATCTGCCGCAGCAAGCTTGGTGCAGGTACAAGTAACCCATCTCAAACTTCGTCTCTCCCAGCGCTGCCTTCCGCTTTACAAGCAGCCGATCCAGCAAGGATTCAGCTGGAGCAACCTCATCGCTGAGCGGGCCTCCGCACTTCCCCAGCTCTCAGTTCGGTTGTTGTCTCCTAGTGACGTAACAATTGGAAGTACCCCCCGTCTGGGATGATCCATGTCTCACCGCCCTCGCTTCCCCGCAAAGCTGTGACGCACGGCGGCGATCTTTGATCTGCATTGCGTAGGCCAAGCTGCTGTTCAAAACGTTTAAGCTTTTGGAAAAACGCCGCTGGGAAGTCCCGATGCAAAAAACGTTCCGTGGGTTGTGTTGCGCTGGTTAGCCCCTGCGTTTTCATGCTCTCCACAGCGTCGATATCCACTGTGCCGGCAACGCGAGATGTGGGTGTTCCGCGAATCTGGTCGTCGGCAGGTCGTTTCCCCAGATCTTCTCCGCGACACCCCACGACCTCCGGGTTTGTGGAGCCTTGGAGGATTGATCGGCTCTGCCTACCTTATCTGAGCGTCTCGGATCTGTTATGCGGATGGAAGAGGATGAGGCGTTGCAATGCCTGACTATCTGATTCAACGCTGCGAAGCCCTTCGTTTTTACGTAGCCTGCGTGTGGCCACATGAACGAAGCATATGTACAAAGATAAACCTTCTGCGCACAGGAGCCGTCCACTGCCAGCTTACTGGTGCATCCCAGTGCGCATTGGCAATACCCACGAATCAACCTCCGAATAGTGTCCTCTTCACCATGCGGCACCCACCTCTCCAGTGGTCCTACGACCATCGCTTGTCGCATCATTGACCCCCCACCGTCGAACAGATCTCCGCCCATATCCTCAGCTCTCGGCTTATCCCTTCGCATCCTGCCTCTCCTCCTCTTCAGGCGTTCTCGTCCGGAGCTGCAGCGCGTGTATCCCTCCGGCCGCAGCCATCTCATCCTTCAGCAGGGCGTAAACCATGCGGTGCCGCGCGGGCTGCATCTTGGATCGGAAGGCCTCGGATGTTATGGTGACGCTGCACGTCGAGGTGAGCACCGCGAGCCAGAGGTGGGGGGTTGGGAAGATGGAAGTACCGGAAATGAGTCTACACCACAGTCAGCTCCGCGATGCAAGATGCTTAGCTCAAAGAACACGCTGCGAGGAACGGACATGCCTCTCTAGATGTGCTGCCCTGCATGGCTTTGTGGTGGGAGTGGAGATGGGAGTCATTGTTGATCTCGAGAGTCGTGGGTTTCAAGGCCTCGCTGATCTGTCCGGGTTGTTAGGCCAGTGGCTGCGTGAGGGCGCGCTGTTGGGTTGTAGCTTTCCTTTGCGCGCATCGCGTCCTCGACCGGCGTTGGCGACATGGTGGACATGGGCCTCGGCAGCGCGACTCCAAGCCGTGCCTTGCGCAACATGGACCGGCGCAAGAGACTTGAGCTGAGCAGGGCGAGCTAGATGGCTGTTGGCGCGTAAGAGTACGGCAAGCTCTACAGGGTTGATGGATTGATATGGATTGATATGGATTGATATGGATTGATATGGATTGATATGGATTGATGGATTGATGGATTAATGGATTGATGGATTGATGCTGGGCGGACGCTTTCCCTGCCAAGGATCACGAGTCCAAGCTCCTGGCGGAAATCCGAAGTGAGCCTCATCCCAGTGACCACTCCCTTACTCATCACAACCCGCATCTAAACACAGCCCAACTGCCAACTGCCAACTGCCAACTGCCAAACTGCCAAATCGCCAACTGCCAGATCCATTGAAACTGGAAGATTGCCATCGGCGTTGTCCGCCGGCAATTGGTGCATCATGAAGACCCACTGAGCCACCGGCCGAACAGCTCCCGCCCCGCTCTCCGAGAACCGCCGGCGTCAACTCGACCATCTCCCATTTCCAGCACCATGTGGCCCGCCTCTACGAGACAGACAGTCCTGCGTGCATTCGCTAGCCTCCCCCGACACTCTGCTCTACCTGTTGCACCCTGGCTCAGCCCTCGAATATCAGCAGCGCGCTCCTACGCCCGCATCCGCCGAATGGCTTCCACGCTTGCCCTCCCCAAGCTCCCGCTCTTCGAAGCCATCACGAGTCACGATGCCGAAAGCACCGCGGTGGTACATAGTCTCTCCGGCCGGCGCTTCACGTACGGTGACCTTCTCAAAGACGTAGCCGAGGGCAAGCAGAAGCTCAGCCATCATGCTGAGGGAAAGCCCCTGGAAGGGGAGAGGATAGCATTCCTGGTTGAGAACGGGTACGACTATGTAGGTGCGCGGCCATGCCATCTCAGGGGATGCTGTAGATGCCGTGAAGCTAACGAAAGAGGCAGTGACGCTTTTATCGGTCCTTGGTAGCCATGCGATTGCCGTGCCGTTGTCGCCAGCTTTTCCCGCGAGCGAGCTGAGATATATCTTGAACCAGAGCGAGGCGCTGATGCTATTGAGCTCCGGGAAGTTCCAGCACACGGCGGAGGAGGTTGTGAAGGAGGGATTGGAGCACAAAACCATCAGTGCCAAAGTTGAGAAGATCACAGAGAGCAGCGCCGCCAGCGAGCCGGTGCAGCTGGACGATCCGGGCAGCGATAGGGGTGGCATGATGCTCTACACTTCTGGGACCACCAGTCGGCCAGTGAGCGCTCCTTTGCAACAGTCCAACCCATGCGCGGAACAACCACGCTAACACAAAAACCTACCCAGAAAGGCGTACTCCTTCCTCAGTCCGTCCTAACAGCACAGTCTAAATCCCTGATCGAAGCATGGAGCTACACCCCCGCCGACCACCTCCTGCACGTCCTCCCTCTGCACCACATCCACGGCACGGTGAACGCGCTCCTCACGCCCCTCCTCGCGGGCTCAACCATCGAGTTCATGTTCCCCTTCAACGTCGACGCCGTCTGGTCGCGTCTCGGCGCTCCATTCCTCCCAGCCACCGAGCCCAGTCAACCACTGAAGGAGAAAATTACCTTCTTCACCGTCGTCCCCACAATCTACAACCGGCTCCTCCAATCCCACGCCTCCCTAAGCACCGAGCTGCAGGCCGCCACAAAGGAAGCCACAAGCCCGAAAAACCTGCGTCTCAACATCTCCGGCTCCGCCGCCCTGCCCACACCCACCAAGAACGCCTGGACGGAGCTGACCGGGGGTAATATATTGCTGGAGCGCTACGGCATGACCGAAGTCGGCATGGCCTTGTCCTGCGGCCTCGAATTCTCCGACCGCGTCGACGGCTCCGTCGGGTGGCCCTTACCATCGGTAGAAGCGCGGCTCGTGGATACAGAGACCGGCTCCGTCGTACAGTCGGGCGAGGAGCTGGACGCGGAGGGCAAGGAGCGCCTGGGCGAGATACAACTCAGGGGGCCGACGGTGTTCAGGGAGTATTGGCGGAACCCCGCCGCGACGGCTAAGGAGTTTGTGGAAGGCGAGGATGGAAAGGGGCGGTGGTTCAAGACGGGGGATGTGGCGGTCAGGAGGGTCGTGGAGGGGGCCGGGGAGGGAAGGAGTGGGGAGTGGGCGGAGGGACCAATGTGGTTTATCCAGGGGCGGAAGAGCGCGGATATCATTAAGAGTGGGGGGGAGAAGATTAGTGCGTTGGAGGTTGAGCGGGAAATGTTGAGTTTGTGAGTTAGCTGCGATGCGCGCCGGCGATGGGGGCTGTGCTGATGTGTTATAGGCCGCAGGTTGCGGAGTGTGCCATAGTCGGCTTGCCGTCTGAGAAGTGGGGACAGAAGGCCGCTGCGGTGGTAGTACTCACTGAACAAGGCAAGACTGGTGGGCGCGGCGGCAAGCCTTGGGGCCCGATGGATATGCGGAGAGCGTTGAAGGAGAGGCTGGTGGGCTATAAGATTCCGCAGGAGATGAAGGTCGTGGAGTCGATACCGAGGAATGCAATGGGCAAGAGTAAGTCACCCGCACACAGTGTTCGTTTGGTTAGGATGATCGCTGACCGATGTTCTAGTCAACAAGAAAACGTTGGTAAAAGACGTGTTTGGAGACCGTGACGCCTCACCGAAAGGCGATCCTAGAGAGTAGTAGAGTTATGTAGATATAGATGTACATTATACACTGTTTGCCGAGTCCGTGACAACCATGCAGACACTTCACGACTTGGGGAATGTTCTAGCCAGAGCCAAAGGTCACGAATCATGTCCATCACCGTGAGCTTTAGCAATGCTAACACCAAGGAGCCTCGAGAAATCATCAAATCTTTAGGTTTCCACGAAGACCTGGGAGGCTGTGTGGTATAGCGGTAGCGAAGCTAGTAGAGCAGAAGAGCCGTCACGCGAAAAGCCGCGTTCTTGATATGCACGTCACTGCATGTTTTGTACTCTCATCAAGCCGCTAAAGATGATGCTCATCATCAGGCCCCTTGAGTGGAGCCGATTGCATTCTACAAAGAAAGTTCTAGTGTATCTCATCTGTGTCACCACGGTGCGCGCTAGAAACCAACCCTGATTGTCAGAATCCCCAATTGGCGTTAATCTTGGAGTGCAAACCCCTGGCGCTTGCCTGTCATATGCCTGCTTTACAGAGAAAGTCCTGCAATAGTGATCCTCAACCGCCCTCTAAAGAAGGAGGAGCCGTTCGTACGTTTTGCTCCTGAGAAAACGGGCGAGCAGTACCTGGACCTGGTATTTCTGAGTACCCGTTCACCAAGGAAAAGTAACGGGGTGCTACGGTCGAGACAAGAACGCTGGCCACTCATCCTGAAACTGCCTAAGCGACTCCATGGCAACCGATTCTGGGCCGCCTTGTCCTGTCGGCATGTCTGGCTGTCGATGTTGCTGCTGCATTGGCGGTGGAGGCACAGCAAGGACATGCGTACCCAGAGCAGGTGTACTAAGAGCAGGCATACTGAGGACAGGGGCGCGATGGTGACGAAGACTGTGCGGAACGACTACACCCGGCATGGGTCCGGGTTGAGACAGCATTAGACCACGCGGTTGCTGAAGCCAAGTTGAACCGAGTGACATTGCGGCTTGGGCTTGTGGTGGCATGCCAGCGTTCGGCGCATATGCGCCATAACTCAGTTGAGGCATCGGCTGCCAGGTGACTGGAAAACCGTTGACAACCGTAGGCAGTGCTTGCAGATTGTGTTGGAAGGGGCCAGATGTGTTCTGTACGGAATCCTGCGGCTGCGCCTGAGGCTGAAGTGGCGGCTCTCCATGAACGAACGGGGCAAATGGTGGGTAGGTGGTACCAACCGGCGACTCGGGAGTGCGCGCGACTGGAGCCCTCAGCGGATACGGAGCCATAGCCATTCGCCGAGTAGGGGCCCAGGGTGCAGTTCGCAGTGCTGGATGTTGTCCATGCATTCGCTCATACCCCTCATAGAGAGTCTGCGGAGACGGACGTCCTGGAGGTCTTCGCTCGCTTCCGCCGCTTGTTGCCTGAGGTGCTGGAGGAATGTGGACCGCAGAGCTTCCTGCCAGAGCAGGAGCACCAGCTTGGTAGAAGACTGGGTTGGGGGCTGCAATAAGTTCAGCATTCGTCTGATTAAGATCATGCTGAAGCTGAGCCTGGACTGCTTGAAGGAGTGCTGCTGGACGCTCTTGTGCAGCGGGACCAGACAAGGCTCCACGTCGTTGCGCCAGTTCCCGCCTAGCGGTCTCGAATTGCGCCGCGATACCTTGCTCCACCCGATCACGAGCGTCCTCAGCCATACGACGATGCCTGCGATGATGCGGCTCCCCTAGGGGTCCTCGCGGTGTTCGAATTTCGTAAACTCCTTCAGGGGGAGCAGGGGGCAGCTGTTCTCGTGACCGCCTGGTTGATTTACGAGCGACAGGCTTTCGTTCACCGTTCCTGTTAAGATCATGGATATTGAAACCGCTGCGATCATACCCTTCACAGTCTAGGCCCGTGTCCCGGTGGAATCCATCCGCACCATAGCCATCCTTGTTGTACTTTGGATCTCCATACGATGGGCATTTGTGATTACCATCAATCGCAGTTTCTTTGAATGATCGCAGGCACACAAAGCAGAACTGATGACGACATACTGTGCACATGATGTGATTGCACGCGTCGACAAGCTGGATTAGAGTGTGACACGACGGGCAGCTCTTACAGCGGTTCTGCTTCGTGTAGCCAAGATCCTCGGCCTTCCGCTCGCAGACGTGTTCAGTGGCGTTGGCCACTGCGGCTTTGCATGTCGAGCAGGTGTCGGTGCCGCAGCTAGGGCAGTGAAGTGTTCGAGATCTTGTCGTAGTAGTCAGTATCAAATGATAGAGAAGGTTCAAACAATAGCCTGTATCGCGAGAGTCGCAGAGAAAACGCTCAGAAGAAGCTAGGCGATCTAGTAGGCTACTTACGTGAACAAGTCGGAACCCTTGCCAGTGGCATCCACGGCCGCAGATTCCTGGAGGAACGCCGAGCAACTGGGCGCGGCGCAGTAGACGCGATTCTGGGGTGCCGTGTTATACTCAGCAGTTTTCGCTTTGTATTCTTGGATGAACTTAGGCGGAAAGTGCTCCTTGACGTCGTCGATGCGGATCGCGTACTCAGGGAAACAGCAGTAGACGGGATGATCGATCTCGTACTTGAGAGCCCTGTTGAGTCGCGCGGTGAGGCATGGCTTGCACATCCGGTGGAGTGGACAACGTGTCGCAACAAGGCCCTTCATGGGCATCTCATCCAGGCAGGCGATGCACTGTCCTAGATCGGGTTCCGCTGCTGCAAGTACATGAGCTTGAGTTTGATTATGAATCTCCGTTAAGTCGACGAAATGATGGAATGCGGCTTGGCCGTTCATGATTATGGTGTCCGACGTCGGGACAAAAGCAATGGTGGGCGGTTGGTGGTTGGCGGAAGCGCTGAGTGAGCATGCGGTTGAGATGGGGATAGAGTGATGAAGAAAGTATGGAGGACGAGCGCAGTATTTGTACGCAAGTCGTCTCTGTGAATTGAGCTCGCTTCACTGTTGCCAATAACTAGTGATACGTGAGATTGAAGGAGTGTCACCTGGCGGTCGTTAAGAAAGTGGTGAAGGAAGAAACCAAACGGAGAGGCTTTTGTGTGAACGAGAGCGAGGTAAGCATGGTTGCTGCAGCGACTCCCAAACTGCAAGAGCGTTGGACCTCAGTTCGTCACAGCCGGAGATTAGGCAACGCGCTATTCTGCAAAATAGCCTAAGCCTAAGCCTTCCCACGCTTCACACATAATCATCTTTGGCGTGTTCTACGGAGGTATCGAGCGTATCCCGGCCTTGAAGATGAGTAGGTAGAGGTTGACAGAGGTAACGGAATGCCGTGGGGTATCGAGCGCGGTACATGAAACAACCCTACTAATCCAAGCCCTTGAACGACATGACATGCTTGCCGCCGGTTCGATCCTTGCCCTTGTTGCGTTTTCTCTTCTTTCGGGGCTTCTGAGACTTGTCCTCCTCCTCGCTGCTATCCCCATCCCCATCGTCATCACCATCTTCATCATCACTTCCCAAGCTCCTCTTCCCAACTCCGTTGACCTCACCATCCTCTTCCCCAATCTTCTCCTGCCAGACCTTTACCACAGTCCCACCCCCACTGATCATCCTTCCCCCCTTCTCAAAGCCCAAAGCGACGACGCCCTCGCTCAAAAGCTCATCGTGGCTAACTTCCCCAACCACCTTGTTCGGCCCTATTTTGACAAACCTAATCCTGCCATTGCCCATACCAACAGCCACGATCTTCCCACTCGGGCCCACGTTTTCTGGCAGCACAGTGAGGACATCAAGCGTCTCCCCACCGCCGGGTTCCCTATCCACAACAACCCGCTCGTCTTGATCATCCCATGCGCCCTTCTCCCAGAGCGTCAGAACGCCTCCACCACCCCCTACCAAAACCTTCTCGCCCGTGCTCGTCCCTCTAGCTGGTAGGCCGCCAACGAAGCAGGAGCTTAGCAGCTCCTCTTCCTGATCTTCGCTTCGAACAAGAACGCCGCGCCGCAAGTCTGTGACCGCTAGTGTCGTGCCGCCTGTGCTGACCCATTGCTTGCTGTAGCCTGATGTGCTGGCCGCGGAGGGGGGGAGGGGCGTTAGGGAAGATATGTAGCCGTCGTGTGGGTGGTGTGTCTGCGCGGGTTTCTGAGAGACGAACGAGTGATCGCGGAGGTCATAGAGATGGAGGGCGCTACAGTCGGTGGCTAGGAGCAGGGTTTGTGGGGAGAGCGCGTGTAGCAGAGAGGGAAAGTCGATGGTGTCGGCAGAGCTGCGCGGCAAATTGACCTGTTAGCTACGCTTCTGTACTATTCATAGCCAGTTCATGTCTGACAAAACTTACGTATCTGGAGGGATCGCAACTTTCGCCGTAACCTGGCCGGTCATCGCATCCGCGCTCTTCACCAGCCCATCCGTGCCCGCAGAAAACAGCGCGCCGCCATCATGGCTCCAACTGAGGCAGCGACAGCTTCCCTTATGTCGTCGCGTCCTCCACAGTGTGTCTACGCAGCCAGTCCCATTGTCCGAAGCTTGTGCATCTCCGTCGGAGCTGCCGTCGCTGGCTACCGTTGGAAGTCGGTAAGTCTGGACATGGCCGGCGGCGAGGCCTACGGCGAAGAGAGGCTCAGTTGGATGGATAGCTTGGGCGAAGAGATCGGACGTCAATGGCAGAGAGCAGACGGTATCGAACATGGAGGTAGTTGTTAGCTGGTTGTGGAATGGGAAAAGTTGGTTTGCCGAGAGAGCTCCAATCACCGAATAAAATTGAGGCACTTGAGAAATTGCGGAAAATATCGCATCGCCAGCTGCACGGAGAATGATACTAGAGTTAGAGGGCGCGATTGACCATCAGAATTTTGGAGTTATCTTGAATCGCATAGTTTACAGCTGCTGAACATTAAGCTGAGGTTGACAAACAAAGCATGTAAAAAATACGCTGCCACTCAGCCCGCTGAAAGATGCCTCAAAGAGGAGCAACGGATTCTTGTCTTAATCACTGAAGCTGTCAAGCGATCCAAGCCCACTTCATGTAAGCTTATTGGCGAGGCTTCCATGGGACATTGATGTGTCTACAACCTTTCAATCATTCAATGCAGCACAGCTCTAATCATAATCGTAGTAAGGGCGAAATTGCCAGCGGTGGAGACGAGGTCTACCAGAGCGCCGCCAAAACAAGTTCAGTGACAACCAGCGATAATAAAGTAAGATACATCTGTCCTGGCACGTCTACTCATTATTCCCTCTAGGGGTCGCAAGAGTAGGGAGCAGGTCCCCAAAGACAAACGGTGCAAGCAAAACCACCGTGGGAAGAACCTCGAACAACCACTGCAGCCACCAACAGCTCTGCATCCACTCATGGACGCGCAACCAAGTCCGTAAGCTTGTGTACAACGTCGGCGACCACATGGCAGCCCGGTAAACCGTCTGAAGGAACAACGACACATATGCAACACACGTCAGCCACAGGTAGATCCTGGCGTTCAATTCATGGCTCTTGAATCTCCGCGCCGGGTGGAAGGTTGTGAGATACGTGAAGCGAATCACTTTAGTAAGTGTTAAGATGATCGTGCCCAAGAATAGCCATGGAGCGTGCTGGCGGATGTAGTTCGCTCGTAGCGTGTCAATCGGCTGCCCATTGCGGTACATGTACATCCTGGTTACTCCGTAGTAGTGGAGCAGGACCGACATCCATAGGATCGCCTTGCACAGTCGGCGCTGTTTGCTGCTTGGTAGATCCTTCAACGGATCGTTCGTCCGCGGGAGCTTGTTGAGGACGAGGGTTGTGTAAACTCTCCACCACCCTATGGCGAGGAAATACGGTCCGAATCCGTCAAATAGAGTCGCTGCGAACGCCCAGTAGAGTTTGTCCTTCGGTGGACGGAAAGCGCCAACTGTCTTGGCAACCCAGCTGGTTGCCATGACTAGGGCCCGTCAGTAATAGCTTTTGTATTACGAAGGGAAGGCTGTCTTACACGAGGCTCCAGCGGGGATCCACCACAAGTGTTTGATATCATGCTTGCGGATCTTGAACAAAATGAGGACACGAAGCGCAAGGATGATGACAGCCGCAGGAAATGACGACGCTTTGTCGGTCACTGACATCTCGAACAGAACAGAGAAGGTCGTGAGGACGTCTTTGCGTGGGTGGAGATAGATATGGTTGGTAAAGGCTCTTGGATTGATAATGTGGATAAAAGGAGGTGAAAGCTGTATGCAGGAACACCTATTCGAGTGATGATGAAACGAATTGAAGAAAGCCGGACAATGTGCGAGCTTTACCGCAAAACGGGTTGACAAATTGGGGAGCTTCTCCCCGAGCTGGTAGCTACGAGGGCGAAGAGGCTGATTGAGGAAGGCACGTAGGCGGCAGAACCGAGAACTTAGTCTTTCTTCGGTGAGTTTTCATAGCATTCTCCACGGACTCGTTCATCCTTGCGATCCTCCGTCAATATCACCTTCCTAGCTGTCCGGAAACGAGACTTCAAGCGGCCTTGCCTTACCGCCACCTACCGAGCCCGTTCTCAAGGGTGAGTGGAGGCAAGTGATGCTGCTCTGTTATTGTGCTGGCGATCTTCGAAAGAGTCGAGTTCATCAGCCCCCCGGCACTCTCCGTTGTCATCATGGCTTGTGGCCAAGACGGTCTGATGAAATGATGTTAGAAGGTTGTCGGTGCTACTGTATGTACCAGCATGGAGGACGCCGGAACGGCCCGTTCCATCGCCGAACTCGGGGCAACCCGGTCAAACTATATCGTTACGTGAACGTTCTGTCTACCTAGATACGATCTATGGAGCACTCTCAGCGCTTCTGCCTCAACATGAGAAACGTCCATCGAAGAAGCCTGCACACACATCCGCTCGACAGTCCACTTCTCATTTCCGCAGTGCCAATGCATCCAACCACTCATTGCCATCCTGTGAGGCACAATTGGTCAAAGAGCTCCGGCAGATACGCTCCACAAGTCCCCCCACCACGCCGTCTTAGAAATCGTAGATGGTCTCCTTGCCCCTCTCAACGAGCTTGACAGGTACAACCTCCTCCGTACCAAGCTTGAGAGCAAGCCCCTTGGTTGCGTTAAGCGTTGCCATCGCCCTGTCCCTTGCCTGCAGCCACGCCGTCTTCCTCTCTTTACCGCTCAGCGCTTTCAGCCCGGCTTCATCCAGCTCGGGCACCGCAAGCTCGATGCTGTGCTCCGACAACAGCACGGTCAACACAGCCATGACCTCTGTGTTCGCGAAGCGACGACCGGGACAAGCTCTCACACCCTCGCCAAAGGGAAGGAAAGCGCCTCTCTGTGGCTTCCGATATCCCGACCCTCTGTGCTCTCCTGCCCGAGCATCCGTAAAATTTCCACCGTCGACACTGTTATCCTTCGTTCCGTCAGATCTCATCCAGCGACGCGGCTTGAATCCGTGCAAGTCGTCGGCATCATCCAATTCGTACCGAGTCCACTGATTCGAATTGCGATGCGCAGTCCCAATGGTGATATTGACTTCCGTGTCTGCGGGCACGGTCACCGTGCGGCCATCTCCAAGCTGCAAGCTCTGCGGTCGGACAGTGCGCCTGGGGAGGTTGGCCACTGGTGGAAAGAGCCTAAGGCTCTCGAGTAGTGCCGCGCCTGGGATGTCGTTGAGCAGGGTGTCGGCGTTGTGTTAGTAACTAGCGGAGTTTGAGATGCGAGACGGGTCTCCGGACGGAGAGGCCAGTTCGCTGCGGCGATGTTTGTCCAGCGATTTCTGAATCTCTCTCTGAATGGAAGGGTGTATAGCAAGCAAAGAGAGCAGTTGATACATTGCTTGGGCGGTGGTCTCATGGCCAGCCACAATGAGTAGGAAGGTGTTGCCTGTGATTTCTGTATCTGAGAGGATGGAACGCGAGGGACCACTTGACGCATCGTCTGTTAAGTTGCGATTGCTGCTTGTCAGAGCCTCTAACAGATCCATCTCTTGTGGTCCTCTCTCGGCGGCTACAGCTACAGTCTTTGAGCGAGTGATGGTAGAGATGTACGTGAAGAATTCCGTGTAGGCTTGGTACGCGAAGCGGTGGCTTCTTGACGGTGAGATTGCTTGCTTGAGTCAGTTGTGCGGCCTCTGTAACGGGAACAAAAGAGCTGACCGAGAAGCCTCTGGCTACATACGGCTATACTAGCCAAGTTGTCCAGCACTCCATTCAATGCATTCCCAAAGCCTAGCAAGTGTGCATTTCTAGAATGTCTGCTCCGAAGGCCACAAGTGCTGTCAAGAGTCTTGTCTCCAGGCCGTGCTCTGTATCTCGTTAGCGCATATATCTCCAACGTGATAGCGCCAATGCGATGGGGGTTTCATACAGAGGCACGCCATACACAGTGCGACAGATCACGTGCAGACTGAGCCTGTGCAACTCAACCGCCATGTCATCAATTATGCCGCCCTCACTCTTTTGTCTGTTAAGCAGATATCTTCTCAAGTGCGAAGCCTGACGTATGCTCTCATCCCATATGACGTAGTTGTGCCTCTCCGCAAATACGGGCGACATGACTTTCCGGTGCCTCTTCCAATCCTGTCCTCCAGACGTGAAGATATTTTCACCAAAGATGTCGAGTATCTTCTTCATGATCGACGGCTTCTCAAAGTCCTCCGTTCGAGAGGTGATCTGAGTGATGGCAGCCGCGTCACAAATCCAAAGGACGTTCGAGAACGGAGATACGGTGAGGAACGCATCACATCCGAAGTTTTTGAAGGGCTGGTGGAAAAGACGGGAAGACCAGCCAACTTTCAGAAAGTCGATCCATGACGCCGTCCAGGTTTCCGGTAGTCTGCAAAGCACAGCGAGGAAGAATTTGCCGGTGAAGATCCAGAAAATCTGGTAATTGGTAATTGGGACGATGACGTACGGCAGGCCTGTGAGGTCCGTCAGCGCCGCATCCTGAATTAATGGGGAGTATCAGATACCGGATGCCTTCGCACTTGCAAGATTTGCACGGAACGAACGGTACGAACGAATCATTACAAGAACAAGGCAGACGAAAAGAGCGAGAGTAGAGGCCGCCATAACGCGGACAGAATGCCGGACTGACCGAAAAGATGGGATTGTTAAGAGCTGGGACTTCTGGCAACAGGGATATGATTGCAAGATGCAAGATTGCGTGAATAGCTGCGGAACAACACGAAATGCCTGGCGACAGCTTTCCCAGAGGTCCGTTTGCAGACCTAAGAGCAGTGATTTAAGGGATTTGTGTAGTATGTCTAACCACCTTATTCTAACCGAGCTTCTCCTTCTTGTTGCTGTTGACCGGATAACTCACATTTTACCCGAGTTCTTCGTATTGACCATGAATTACGAAAGACTCAACCACAAAAGGATGAAAATGAATGGTCATTCTGCAAGCGTGAACCGCATAACTGAGAAACATCCAATTCCTAATCTTCGTCCCGAAATCAGGCATACGCTCCCTGACCGCCGACAGCAACCCTCAGCAATCTTGGTCTGCTATCAAACACAGCGCCACTCTGATCCCTTCCATCGTCGGGCGCGACATCGTCGTACGGGAATGCGTAGCCTCTTCCATCCAAATTCACCGAGTGCACAATTCTAGCGTAGTGATTCGTAATCGGATACTGGTACGCGCGACCCACATTCGGAGGCGCTGGAATGATATCAGAATTCAGCAACGTAGATCTGTTGAATGCCGCGGCAAGCCTAGCAACGAGCGCTCCTCTTTCAGGCGGGTTTGTGGCAGCGAACGGACCGGTACTGCACGAAAAGATATCGGCGGTTGACGGCTGGCTGAAGCTCTCGTTGGCGATACGAAGCTGGCCGTTGGCAACTCGGCCGCGGAGTATGCCCCACTGTGCCTGCGTATTGACCGCGAGCTCTCTTCTCGAATACTGGGCCCAGACCTCGTTGACATAGGGTTGGTAATAGCCTTGGAAGAGAGTTCCGTCCATCGTGATGCCGTTATTTGGGCTTAGTGCTCGCAGGTTTCGACCGTTGCGGGTTACGATGAGGTTGCTCCAGCGTCGCCCGTCTCTGGCTTGCTGCTCACGGAGGCCGTTGCACACCCGGTCGAGGCCATCGGGTGCGGTGCCGGAAATATGCTGGGTGTTACCGGACTCGCTCTCTAGTGTAAGCGCTATAGGAAGACAGACAAAATCTACATAGGTAATGTTCGCAAACAGTTGGGAGGCGTTCCAGGTGAACTCGGCGAAATCCCACCTGATGCCGATATTGGGATCGGATGGATTCGAGATTGAGGGCTCAACTAGAGCTGGACCGGGGTTCAGCAAGAAAGTCAAGGGCGAGTCGATCGAGAAGTAGATCCGCCCCCCTGCCAAGTGAGGAATGGTCACAGTTGTAGTTGAGCCTGGAGCGCCAAGTCGTATCGCGCAGTCCTCGCTGAGCTGGCTGCCTACTCTTGCCGGTGAAGACGGAAAGTAAGGCGTTCTACCATCCGCGCGGAGAAGGAACCGCGCATTGTTGTTGTCGATTGCCAGGCCCGTAACATAGGCGAAGACATTATTTGATGTGGTCCGATTCTCAAGCGCGAAGTTCAGCGTAGAGCCCGAAGCTGCCGTGAGTACTTGTTGGCCATCGCCGTGTCGAGCAGCCTGCACACGGTTTCCAACGGTTCTTAATAAATCCATGGAAGCGATAGATTTTGACCCAAAGATCCGTCTACAGAACGATGAGCCGAAGATCAGCCGCAAAGATGCTCGTAACCGCGGACGGATAGTTTACTGTACCTGTGGCTCGCCCGCTACAACTAAGGGGTCGACTATGGATTCAGTTTGCGCGTTGAAGTGTAGAAAGGCTCTCTAAAGATTCTCTACAGGCAAATACAAAGTTGTGTCTTATCAGGACGAGCGCTCGAGATAACTCGACTCGGACGGAGGAAAGCGCGTCTTAGCAATACAGTATCTTAAGCAACAACGGCGGCGGCAAAGGCCTCTTTTGTATGAAAAGGGTGGAAGGGTAAGTGAAAGGTCATATCAGTGATCATGACGTGACGCTGGCAGATTGTTTGGTAACGAGGGGGATCTACACCACTGGTACTCGTGGGGGTGTGGGGACCTGCTTGGCCGCCGGAGTATACTACTTTGACGAATGTCTTCACGACAGCTCAGCAGTGGCACATGAAACATCAGAACTCTCCTCCAGAGGAAACAAGCAACCGTCCTGATCGTCGCCCACGTTGATGGTCCTCAGGCTGTAAGACCGCCTCGTCATGGCGAGCTGTCTGACAAGAAACAGGAACCTCGAGCTGCGACAGCTCCAATCGCGACAGTAAACGCTCGTGTTGGTGAGCCAGTCTGAAACAGAGATGAAGAACTGTCGCCAATACACGTGTTGTTGGCAGATGGGAAGTCACTCGGTGACGTCTGTGGTCGAAGTCCTTGGCTGGATGCGGCTCTGCGGCTCACGAAACCGGGTCCGGACGTCCACGAACAACTTGAAGGGCCATTCGACAGAATCCTATTACAGCAACCTAAGGCCCCTGATTCTATCTCGCTGTAACGATTGTTGATCCGCGAACCTCAGAATCGAATTATTCAGAGCCGAAAACAGCATGTGTGAGGCCTACAGTATATATTGCACTTATCCGGATTGGCTGCCGGTAGAAGGCACCACTATATGAGCTTGCCGTGTCTGTAAAAATGGAAGGAAGAAGTGGATGACTTGTAGGTTCTTTTGAGAGTAGTTCATAGAGCGGCGAGTAGCACGGTAAGGACAAGGTAGTTCTGGAGAAGCTACAGTCACGCTATGAGCATCACAAGCTGGAGGAGCTACTAATCTCGACGAAAGCTACTATGAATGCCAGACGACAATACCGGGTTCATTTCGTATATCTGATGGTGAAAGTCTACAGCTTTTCCTTTTCCAGAGCACTCGCTCCTATGAAGCTCCTCTGAGCCGCTCTCTATCGCACTAGGCCCCAGGATCAAGACGTATATCGCTTCGCATGCTTCCTTCATCGAAGAGCACTGAAACGAAGATATGGACACAAGATCGCCGTCTTGGCATAAGATAGGAGATAGCCTTTAAGATTTCGGCTTGGCATATCTCTTCGGAGTCTTCGTTTGCATGGCTCGGCCGTGGTCGCCTTGTGGGCTCATCGAAATTCTCTTTCATTTCCTCGTCACAACTTTGCTTCACCTCGCTTGTCAATTTGGACACTTGAGGTACCATCTTTGCGAGGCGAACTTTTTGCTTAACACCTTTGCACTCTCGTCCGTTCCTTTCCTTCAGATCCCTAGACTTCAACAGGATACAATGGCCGACAAAAAGACCGTCTGCATCATCGTTGTGAGGAGTTTTTTCAAAGACGCAAACTCCCACTTCCCCACCAATTGACGTTCCCTCCAGGCCGGCCTCCCAAGAACAGGCACTCTAAGTCTCAAAGCAGCGCTTGAGCAGCTGGGCTATGGACCATGCCACCATCTACTGGAACCACTCGCCCAGGTCACGCGCATGCAACTTTCCGCAGAAGTGCTCGAAACCGAAGATCGTGCCACACGGCAGAAAAGGTTCCTCGATCTCTACGAAGGCTACGAGGCCATCCTCGACAACCCCGGCAGTGTTTGCGTCGATGATCTCATCGCCCTCTATCCAGACGCAAAGGTACTTTTCAGCGCGCCCTAACCTTCCCAAAACATCGGGGAGTCACACCAGCTCACAACCCTCCAGGTTATCCTCACCAAGCGCACCTCCGCCACCACCTGGCTCGACTCCTACCACGGCATCGGCATCGAGCCCGCATCCCTCCGCTTCCGCTACCTCGCGCACTGGACCCCTGCTGCCGTCTCCAGCTCCCGCGTCATGGCCGCCTGGCTCGCCATCAGTGCCAAGCGCTTCGATATCCCTGCCCAGCCGTCTGTCGCGCTGTATGAAGCGCACAATGCCTGGGTGCGCAAGATCACGCCGCCAGAGCGGCTGCTGGAGTTTGAGCCTGGCATGGGCTGGGAGCCGTTGTGTGCATTCCTAGGGAAGAAGATGCCGGGGACGGCGTACCCGAGGCGTAACGATAGGCGCTATCTGAGGGGCATCAAGAGGCTGGGTATTGCGGTGAGCTTGTTGGTGAACGTTCTGCTCGTCCTCGTGGGGATGTTCGCGGTACGCCACTTCTCTAGGCTTGCGCCCCACGCCCTTGGTGGTGGCGCTGAGGTATAGATTTGAAGACTTGGGTCAGAGGTTTGCGCTTTGAGCTTGGGCGCCCTGCTCCGGGCTACTGACTGTTGGACCGTTCCGAATTCTGGATAAGAGTTGAGAGAGGCTTGGTCTATGGGTATTGGGTCTGTACATCCGCGTTCACGTTCTGGCGAACAACCTCCGGATTCGGGAACAGATACGAGGAGGTGGGTGTAAGATTTGGGTAGACCGATGCTTTCCTGTAGAACTACATGCGCTCTTCTTGACTTCAGAGTCTCGAAATATCACGTCGAGTGAGAAACAATATTCTACTGCAACCAACACAAACTTCTTACCATCAAGCTGATACTCTGCATCATGGTCTAAACAACTAGTTAGCGACATATTACTGAGCTTTGGATACCAAAGCATCATTGTAGCCACTTATGACTAAGTAATTCGAAACATTTGACGTTGATTTAGCATTGTATTGCTAGATCTGCAGGGGTATTCATCCTCCGTCCGACGTGAATGTGTCTCATGTCGTTTGAACAAGCCATGATGCTAGAAAGTCGTTACGCTAGCGCGGTTCAGCTGTGCCATTTCCGTAGCACCCAAGAACCGCCTTCAGCCACAGTACCCTACATGCTCGCCTTGAGCACCTTGAAAGCATCCGCCTGCGCACCCAGATACCGCTCCTCAGCCACCTTCCAATTAATCACATTCCAGATGTTCTCCACATACGCCGCCTTGCCATTTAGATACTGCAGGTAGTACGCATGCTCCCACATATCGATTCCCAGAACCGGCACCTGGCCAGCGCCAACAACGGGGTCCTGATCCTTTGTGATTACAATCGTCAAGCTCGACTCCTTGGCTCCCTCCTGCTTGACAAGCCAGCCCCATCCGCTGCCCTGGATACCGAGCAACGCCTTGCTGAATGCGTCCTTGAACTCCTTCTCGCCGCCCCACTTCCTGATGATAGCCTCCGTGAGCGTGGGCGCGGAGGACGTCTTGGTGTCCGGGGAGGAGGCGGGAGCCATGTTCAGCCAGAAGAGGGAATGGTTGATGTGGCCACCGCCGTTGAAGGTGATGGCTGCACGGAGAGAGATCTGGGTGGCGAGGTCGGAGGTCGACATCGCGGTGGCTTGGGTTTGAAGGGCCGCGTTCAGATTGGTGATGTAGGTTTGGTGGTGCTTGGTGTGGTGGAGCTCCATGATTTGGCGGGAGATGTGGGGTTCGAGGGCCTGGACGGGACGTCAGTAGCTACACGCGCGATGACATGGTAGACGTAGATGGGTTATGGGGTCGTCTTAGTCGATGCTGTTCTATTCGACTGTAACAAACGCTGATTGGAGATGGTGAAAAACAAACTCACATGGTACGCGTACGGAAGCGGAGGAAGATGGAACTGCGCCGGTTTTGCGTCCATGGTCACTTGAACCGGATGGAAGATGCTCGACAAGTACTTTGAGAGAAGTGTTTTAGACAAAGAGGGATGTGATGCGCTAAAATTGACGCGTGAAGTTGGAGAGCTCGGACTGAAGTGAGTTTGAATGACACTGGCGAAGAGAACGGAGGATGTTAGAGCGGCGAGCAGAACGACGCCGTAGAGAGAAGTTTGTTTCGACAGCATCAGAAAACGCGGGGTGAGAGATTTGACGATGGTAACGGTTGGTTTGTGGCGTTGGACCTGGCGGTGCTCATATTATCGCAAACTTGCTCATATTGGCGGATCACGTGACCTGGTACATGAATGAAAACCGCAGAGCTGCTCCTGCAGTATCACGACGCATCTTTCGCACTATCGGTTCGCAGAGGAAGTTTCCTTACCCTACAGGTACTCGGTTCACGTACACAGAGTCTACCTAGGTATCCACCTCATCGCTACGTTCGACAGTGACGCCTTGAAACTGGACAGCAAGAGCAAAATCGACAGCAACGCAACATACTCGAGAAACAAGAGATCGGGAAGCATGTGTGGTGGTGACTGTGCCGGGCGTGAGGCTGAAGGCGGACTCATTGCGATACTGCGACCGCCGCCGCAGTCGACCTCCAAGGGAGCAGTCAATTCAGTCGGAGTGCATTGCGACTTAGTATTCAGAGACACCGTGGCAAACTCCACCAGCAGCTCAAGCAGTACAAGGGCCGTTTTTCAAGCTGCGCATCAAGACTCCCTAGCCGCGTTGGCTCGGTCTTGGGTAGTGATCCAGTATGTTTGCTCAACTCGAGATGTCGCCATCCTCCGGGTTTAGGTTGGCTGACCGCAACACGCAGTTACGATGGAGATCTATCGCGATCCTCTCAAGGAGACTGGTCTCAGCCACTCTACTCCTTCCAGGTTGCACGTTCAGTAGCCGAGTCCTCGTCCGGCCAGCGCGCTGTCATGGACGTGCCCCAAGCGTTGCCATTGACGGTGGGCGGTCTAGGAGTCGTCGGTCGAAGGGTGTCTCTCGTCGAAGGGACGGGCATCGGAGCCCAGAGGATCGCCGAGGGAATTATCGGATGGAACTGAACTGTGTTGAGAGCCCCTGCGGCGGCGTAGGACGCGGCCTGAGGCGGACTATGGAAGCAATCCCCGCGGTTTTCGGGTTTGACGGCGTTTTGATTCGGGCGGTGTCACGGACGGCGTTATAGGTTGGTTTGCGGGTGCGAAATACATCGCCATCCTTCCGGGACCAACAGGAGTGTGGATGAGTTGGGTACTTATCCAGCGCGGAGTCCATGGCCGACCTTCATGCACGACACTGTGATTGCTACGGAAATAGGACGTGGACAAGTAGAAATAAAGATACCCGCTTGACTTGATGCTTCGAATATGCCAGAAGCCACTGCTACTGGAATTCCTTCGAAAACTTTGCAACGCGAATTACTCGTAACGATTTCGGGAGCGGGGGCTGACGCTGGACGCTTTTGGAGGATCAAACGAGACATCCCAAGAATTCAACTCAGCCAGCCACCTCCTTCAATCCTTCAAGCCATCGGTGACTCATTCACGCCCCTCATCCCATTGAGCTTAAGTAGACGACTTCATGGCCATCCCGCATCGCCAACCTTCGTTGAGACTTCGAGTTTTATCCTAGCTGTAGCGTGCGAAGGGTTCCTCACGAACAGTGTGGACACTTTTCAACACCCAAAAAGGAGCAGTGAGCAAAGGCACCTGCACAGACCCACTGCTGACAAACCACTGACCCAAACTCACCCGCAGCCCTCAAGCAACATGTCTACCTCACGCATCTCCCACTCGCCCTCCCTCCGCCTCGCGGCCAGCGTCTTCGGAGCCATCTTCCTAGCTTTCGGCATCAACGCCATACTCCGCCCCCAGCATGCCCTCTCCTTTTTCGAGTTCTCCCCGCCAGCCTCCGCCTCAGACGCGGCGCTCGTCGACAGCCTGATGGTGATATACGGCGCGCGGGACATATTCATGGGCCTGGCCATCCACGCAGCCGCGTACTTTGGAGACCGCAGGGCGTTGGGCTGGATCATGATCGCGGGCAGTGGTGTGGCGTTTGTGGATGGTGCTGTTTGTCGGGCGCAGGTTGGGAGGGGGGAGTGGAATCATTGGGGGTATGCGCCAGTTTTAACGGCGGTGGGTGGGATGTTGCTCGGCGTTTTGGACGGAGCGTAAGGACGAGGAATCGCAATGGCGCGTGGGATGGCAGCGCACTTGGTGTTTCCCAAGTGCGATAGCATCGCTGGCTAATGGGCTCATGAGCTGCGGTTTCAGTTTGAACAGACGGCATGGGTGATGTAGGCTGCGTGTCGCATCACCAACGCAGGTAACTCACCCAGCTCAGTCGCCTAAAGTGGGATCGTCCGCATTGGGCGATGATGGGGCTCTCGCAGATAATCTTTGGTATAAGTACCTATCTAGGCATCTCTTTTGCTCGGGCTCATAGGTTAGATATGAAAGGGACAATGGTGTGACTTCACGTCGCTGCATTAATGCACTTAGATGTATCATGCGATCCGTCAAACGCCTTCTATACAAGCCATAAGCCGACGTAAAAGGTTAATTCAATACGTTCCCAACCTGCGAGAGCATCGTCGATACTATACACACTTCGACCTCCACTTCTTCTAACCCGCCTTTACCGCTTTAGCCGTTGCTGCTGCTTTCGCCTTCCCTACTTTCTCTGTTGCTTTCTTGGTCACTTTCGCTAGCTTTACCGGAATCTTCGGCTCTGCCTTCTTCGTCGGGCGACCCGTCCCGGTTCCTTTCTTCGTAATTGAGGGACTCGTAGCTGCTTTGGACGACCTAAGCTTTCGAGGAGAAGCCGAAGGCTTGGTGGGCGAAGGAATCTCCACTGCAGCCATCTTGCGCTTAGGAGCTTGTGCCGGCTTCGTCTTCGCATCGGCAGCACCCGCAATCTTGGCCTTCGTAGGCTTAGGTTTTCTAGTCGACTTTCTGACTGGGGTCACAGGAGCTGAATCTGGTTCATCAGCCTCTGTCGCCTTTCCCTTCTTAGCCGGTCTGAAAGTCGCCTCGGGATGGTTCTGCGCCTTCCTCTTCGCAGGCGCCTTAAGAGCAGGCGATGGCTCATCGGACTCATCGTCTTGCACTCTGAAGGTCGCGTCTCGGCGTGTTGCCGCTCTGGCTTTGCGTGCTTTCGCGAGTTCCAGGGCGGGAGGCGGTGTCTTAGCGGATTTGGGCGCTTTTGCAAGCGCTTGCTGAACAGGTTGTTCCACACTCCTACGCGTGTCCTTAGGATTGATGCTAGCCTGGGCTGCGGCTCGTGCTGCGGCACGTGGTACCAATCCTACCGGCTTGGTTTTACGGCAAATCTCAGTCTCTGAGGGCCGGGAGAGGTACTTGCGATAACCAGTCCGATCCTCAGGACGCAATCGTTCGGATACACAGAGGAGAGAGTCCTCCGCGTCCCACAAATGCTCTACACGCTCCTGTAGGGAAGTTAGCACTGCTGTAATCCGTTGGACAGGTATGGCGATGCTTTGAATGAGCGGCTTACAGCATAGGTCCACTCAGACCAGTTTAGTTTGCAGTAGGGACATAGCGGCCAAAGCTCGAGTATATGCGTACGGGCATGCTCTACCGCTGCATCCATGCCGTACTTGGGCATCTCGACGCATATGGGACAGAAATTGGGGTGGGATAGGTCCCCCTCGTTGTACTCAAAGTTCTCTTCACCGCCGTAGTCAGTGTAAACCCCAACATCGTCGTCAATCTCTCTCACAGAATCATCATCGAATTCAACTGGGTTTTGTGAGGCGGGATGGGCAATGGAGCAGGGCACTGGTTTCAGAGGACGCTGATGCGAGGTGCCCTTGGATCGATGCTTGGATGACAAGTTGGCAAAAGGTTTGTAGAATCCCTCGTCGAGAATTCCAAATTCTTCAGCGGCGTCATATTCCGCATCCCAATTAATAGGGCTCTGTTCTTTGGACGGAGGTGCGACTAGACAGTGTTAGCTTCTGAGTAACGGAAGAACCTATACGGGCGCACGTTGTGGATTGCAGTGTCTCCACTGCGCCCCTGCGAGTTTGGCTCTAAAGGGATGGATAGCTTACCTGCTGGCTCTTTCCCCTTGCTACTCTTCTTTGCAAAGCCCACCGGAGACTTGCTAGAGCTTCCAGCCCTGCCACCAGAAGTAACCTCGACTTCTTCGTCCGAAGCCCCCCACTCCGAGCCCTCGAATCCATTATCCCAGTCAAGGTCATCCTCAACATCCACCTTGTCGTTGTCTCTCGTCAACGGATCACTTTTCCCAATCGGGCTCACAGGCAGGCCGAACGCCGCACGCGTGAGCTTATGCGCCACCGTAACGAGAGGCTGGCGAATAATCACAGCATCGTGCTCAAGATCCCTCTTCTTCCGCAAGGATGGCGCACGAGATGCACTACGTCCCACCTTGGCCCTTAGCGCAGCGATCTCGTCTGGGGCGTAATCCGCAATCTCGTTGAGGACTTTCTGGATGCCTTCGCGGCGAAGCTGTTTCTCGAATTCTGCCTCGAGCTTTATGAACTCCGGAGAGGTTGTGACGCATTCGGACTTATTTGAGAACAGAAGTGGCGCGCTTGCCGTTCTTTGGCGCTTTGCTGCCGGCCTCTCACGAGGCGGTGTGGAGCACTTTGAGAAGCTAGTGGCTAGTGGTGGCGAGGGCGTGTCCAGGTGGATAGGAGGGGTCGACAGGCCGCTGGTCTCCGCTTCCTCTTCTTGATGCTCTTCTCCTCCAACATCCTCCTCTTCTACCGGATTACTTTGCACCGGTGCCCTGGAAGCAGGTCCTCTTGAACTGGCCTTTATCCCTTGCTTCTTCCTTTCCTTGATCGGGTCATATTTGTTACGTAGATCGATATATCTGCCCACGTTATAGTTCGCCGATTTATACGGATCCACATCCGGTCCCCGTCTCCAAAAATGATGCGAAGGCAGAAACTCCTTTGCGAAATGCATAGTCTCGGCTTGTTGAGTCGGAACTACGACGGGCAGCGCGACATAGAACAGATTCGCCGCGAACCGATCCTTGAGCTCAGGCAATTCATCGTCCTCTTCCAGATGATCGGTCTGGAACTCCACAGCCTTTCCGGCGGTGCCTTCCGTCTTTCCCGTTCCCTCGCGGTACATATTCAGACGAAGCGCACCAGTCTCGGCATCCACGATGCGCTCATCCGGGTAAGTTTCCAGGTATTCCTCGCTCTCGACCTCCAGATCGGAGGCGCGCAGGATCATGCCGCCTTCGAGGAAGCCTGTGAGGTTCCCCCTGCGGGCATGCGCGATCATGGTCGGAGAGGGGCGTTTTACCTGCCCGCGGGGTGGGGCCATCCAGTGCTTGATCTCGCCGTCCAGGTTTTCCTTGCAGAGGCGGAGGGTCAAGCCTGAGGGATAGGAAATCCTCTTGCCATCTTCTCGCAGCACGAGATGGCGTTCGCGGAGGGAAGGTGGAGGCGACGAAGACGGTGAAGGAGGGCCGGACCATATATTGAAGGGGAAGCGACGCGTTCCTCTAAGGGTTTGTGGCTCTGTTGCCATGGTTGCTGTTGTGTTTCTTTTCACAGAGTTGAGTAGCCGGTCTTCTGTTTCGAAGACTATGATACCGATGCGCTGTAACGAGGACACTGACGATCAAAAGATAAGACGAGAGATAGACAGAGGGAACGAAAGATGCGAAAACGAGCTACTTGCGCACGGTAGCTTTTTGGCTGAAAACAAAAAGAAACTCACGCAGTCATTCATAGTCCACTTCGGGGCAGATTTCACAATCGGACAAAGGCACCTACCTACACGTTTGCGGCATACGCATGCTGATAGAACAGCAAACAGTTCGTGTGTGCTGCCAACAACGCCTGCTTCCGGCATTGTGTCTGTCGAATGAGAAACCGCTTACTCGCATGCGATCTCCGGATTCGGAGTTGTGGGTTGCGGTCGCAGCGGTACGGCATTCCTCATCCACGCGAGGAATGCGGCTGACCCATCTTGCCCGTGATGTTAGCACCAGTGGCTTTTGCGACGGGGAATCTCGGTGACTTGAACGTTGCGAGTTTTGATATGCTAATCGTGAAGAATATTATGCGCCCTTCGCACATATCAGTTGAGATTCGACTGGCACTGATATTACCAGACTCACAATTCATCCCTACTGATATCGAGTTTTCGCTTTTTCCTATCGCTTGCGGCTTTCTCTAAGACTTCGTCTCTCTTGCCTGACGTGTCGAAGAATCCTTCCAGTTCCATCCATTCTCCTGCGAATGCCGTGACAAGCTTTGCCCAGTCCTCAACCGTGTCTAAATCTAGATGGTCGCCATCATCGTCCATCTCATGCCATACCCTCGGAAAGGGTGTTGGTATAATATGTAGCACCTCAACTCCTCGCGCCATGAATGGTATATGATCGTCCTGCACCATCCAGCCCATGAACCTTTCATCCTTCTTGTTCGCCTCGTTCAAGAAGACCGGCTCTCTCTTTGCTGGCGCATTACCTCTTGCTCTCGAATGGTGGTTGGGCGAGGATCTCAACTGCTTGAGGGTACGGAGGCGGGTTTCAAGATGAGCCATGTTCTTGTAGGCCCAGTGTGTCGTCTTGAAATATGACGGTACCGTTGGGTTCTTCGCGCCGAGAAGGTCGAGGAGTAAAAACAGCGATATAGAGCGTATGGGATTCTGATACGTCGACATGGCGGGATGCAGTTGCTGCTCCCATGCTTCTGCCAGTGCTCTACGTCCGGTCAGCACTTCAATTGAGAGAACTCAAAATACGCAAGTGACGCTGTTTCTACTCACCGTGCCCCATACAGCGAATCGGTATCTGTCCAGCTCTGAAACGCCTCCTCCCCATCCAGCAATATAATCTGCACGCCCCTCTCGTCTTCCAATCCCACATTATTCTCCTTCTGCATAGCCTCCCACTTCTTCGTCAATGCATGGTCCAGAATCCGCGCAGCATGCAGCAACATAGCGCAAGGCGCCGCGCTGTCCGTCGCGCCAATAAACCCATGCGGTGTGACTTTACTATCGTAATGCGCGACCAGCGCAAGCCGTCCCACCTCCCCCGGCTGCGTCCACGGCGGGTCGCGTGTAGCGATAAGGTTCACAAATGGCACCTGTTTGTTGCGATCTAGCGGAGTCGTCGAGGTGGAGTTCTGGAACTCGAGCTCCCAGTCTGGGAGCGTGGTGCGGAAGAAGTCGACGAAGTGGTTGAGAACGGCGGTGGAGCCCTCTGTTCCCGGGACGCGGGGAATTAGAATAGGCGCGAGGAGGGCGCCGTTGTGAATGTCGAAGTCGTCGCCGGGACCGGGTAGAGACTTAAGGGTCTCGTCGGAGAGGGCGGTATATGCGGCAGCGAGGCGGAGGAAGGAGAGGATGCCGAACGCGGGTTGGTATAGACGCATTGTGAAGGCAGGCTGCTAACGAGGGGTCTTGCGCGGTATCATGGCAATAATCGAGATTATCCGATGTAACGAGAGTATTATCGCATCTTGGATTCGGTCTTCTGAAGTTGTCGCGACGGTGAGTTTCGGGACAACTGGCATCGGTGGTTTCAGCAGCAGAGACCCCTGGTGGAGATCGTCATGGTTGCGGAGCTTCTTTGAACCTCACTTCAATTCCTCATGTACATACATCGGAGCACTGTGCTAATCAAATGTAATGAGAATGCTGTTGAACGCCTTTAGAGGCACTTCGGCAGCCCATCTAAGGAGGACGTGTTCTTCTATCATCTCCAAGTCTATCACACGAAGAGCTTTTACTAGCAGTCGAACGCGTTTGGCTGTTTCCAAGCCAGCTCAAGTGCCATCAATTAAGCCATATACGGCGGGTAAAACCTGTATGACACCCGTTGCGCCCGCCTCACCTATGGATTGGACGCTGATTAGCCTAGTATTTCCAGAGCGTCTCCTCATTTACAACGCCGGTACGATCAAGACTTTGATCATCAGCTCTATCAAGTTGACGGTGTTCTTCATCTTCGCCGGCTCTTGCCTCATCCTTGCCCCGGCTTTCTATCAGGATCCTGCCTCTCCGGCCTGGGTCCCTGTAGCAGGTGAATTAATCGCGCGTCTGTCTTTCATCATAAGCTCACTAGCCTTCAGTAATTTGCTTCGGCGCGGCGCCCATGCTGATCACTGCATATGCGAGCGCGCCTTTCGTAAACTCCGCCTACCTCTTCGTCCCTCAATATGCGCGCAAATCCGGTGACATCCTGATGCGGTATGCTAAAAATCTACCCCCCGATGCCCGGCTCGAGCTCGTGACGATCCGGATGAGTGGCTTTCAGAAGTCGACGGGGGCGTTGCTTTCTGAACTCAGACCGTATAAACCCCGTTTTGGCATAGCGAACGTCGAGCGCGTGCCTAGCAAGTTTGACGAGTGGGCCACTACCGGGCGGCGTAGATGGATACGGTGGCTGGACGAACCGAGAAACAAATTCCACGTCACTAACGACAAGGATGTGATGAAGAGGAGCAGGGCTCCTGGAGTCTGGAATCATGTAATGGAGGCAATCAAGAAGAATGGTTGAACCTTGGTGAGTGTGGGATATTTACACGAGTTGGCTTGTTGTACAAACCCAGAATTGCTGGTGAGTGGATTTGTGATTTTACCACAATTCGTGCTTTCATGTATCGGGTATCCAAGGCGTTGTGGCTTTGTAAATTACATCATCGTAAATCAGCGCTAATTATCTTACTAAGGCTCCTATAGAAAAAGACTAGCTTTGTCTTGACCAGCTACCCTACGAACCCTCCGTGCCTTACGCCATGCTTGCACACCCACCGCATAGCTGTGACCCAGCTGGACTCTTAGCCAATCACAGCAAATCAGTAAGCTGCTCCTGCAAGACGCCTCCGTTTGTCCCCTTGGACCCCAAAACTCTTACCTACTCCCTTGGCAACAGAGAGACTCGCCGCGACTACGCTTTGCGACGGACTGATGTTGCCACGCTAGAGGAGGTCTCCAAGAGTGTTTGGATAGAATTCTGGATGCGTCAATTTCAAAAATATCGCCAGACGAGCTGGTGTGATGCAATTGTTGCAGCGCGGTACTGGGGAAACATCAAATTTGGTAACACAATCCCCTAAGAAATATGGAAACTGCGTCCAGACGTCCTGTCATCTTCACGTGACAATGTGCCGCACAAGCACGATGTTGGGCGCGGCCGCGGGAAACGTCGAATGCTCAGAATCACTAGCATCGCAACTCGATTACGGAGCCTATGAGGCTCACCAGATGGTCGCGCGCGGCAGAGAGAATGCGGTTCGTATTTATAACGTTGGTGGCCACAACCTAAGGCACCCGCTCAGAAGTATATCTCGCGTCTCCATCAACACTTGTTTGACCTTCGCTGCAGAATCGGGTTTAAGGTACTCTCATTGTGTTATGCGAGACCTTTCAAACTGCTGTCATTGGGTCGGAATGTTCGTGGTTTCCGTAAAATGTACGATTCCATCCATGGGCTTTTGGTGAGAAACTCACTAGCGCTTCCAAACTCTGGTACACCCAAGCTGTCAACACCATTCTCAGTTAGCAAGGCAAAAGTTGTGACAGATCATCACTAGAAGTGAGTCAGAGCGAGTTGATGAACCATAACATGATCACGCACCGTAAGTTCATAAGAGCAGCTCTCTTCCCCCACTTTCCTTTCGCTCTCACACTCATCTCCCACACTCATCTCCCACACACTCACCGAAAATACATCACACACACGCAAAGCACCAGACCACTCCAAATCATCACACATCACCATCACCACCCTCACCCACCACGCCACCAAACCCATCCTCATCTCCTCCACCTCCAAAAACATGAAGCCAACTACGCCGCTCGCACGCCTCGAGGCCAAGCTCACCGCGGCCTGCGCGTCCATCGCCAACATCGGCAAACCAAAAGTACTTACCCTCTCCACCAACCCCCCAAAGCCACTTCCATGCTCACACCGCCCTAGTTCAAGCCGACCAAAAGCCGCAAGGCGACTCCCTCCCCGCGCTCCCTCCCCGCGGCGCTCCAGCACCAGGCGGCCGAAGCGCCTTCCCTTCCGCGCGCCGTTCCCCGCGCGAACCACCACCAGCCCGCCGCAGGCCTCTCGCGCCCGGCGCCGACAGATTTTGCCCGGGCCGCCAATCCCGCGCCGATCAATGTCGCTGCGCTGCACCTCCCCCGCTGCGCCTGCACCAGCTGTCTGGGGGATATCTGCCCCACCAATCCCACGCCCGCGCGCCGCATCGCCAGGATCCCGCCGCCCTCTGGGCCGACCCAACCAGTGCGCCGCCAGCGCATCTCTGAGACGCCGACGTACTATGGGGCGCTGATCCATGTTCCGCGGCGGCGGCCGCTCAAGAGTCAGATTTTTGGGAGTGTCGGTGGGGTAGGGGAGGAGAAGGGGATGAGGGGGGAGAAGTGGTGGGTTAATGTTTGGGGTGAGGATGGGAAGGGGATGCTGTAGATCGTAAAGGGTTTTAGGAGTTTTTTTTGGGGCGTGGGGAGTTGGTATTTTTTGGATGAACAGGACTTCATGAGCTTGACGCAGTGGGTGCGTGACGTGAAAATGTGGGGCTGAAAGTGATTTGTTTGCCTTGTGACAGTGAAGCATGAAGCCGCCGTGGTGGGATATCTCACTGGGATTAACCCAGAGCTACTCCATGTCCTTTACACTCACCCTCCAAACGCCTTACTATCCACCACCTACTCCCTCAAAAACATCCTATATACCGGACTATCCGTCACCTCCTCATACGGATACCTAATCTCGCTCAAGAAAGTCCTCAGCTTCCCCTCCTCACCCTTCGGACACTGTATCCCCGCCAAAATCTTCGCAACATCCCCGCCATGATTCCGATAATGAAAAAGACTGATATTCAACCCGGGCCGCAGCGTCGTGAGGAATTTAATAAGCGCCCCTTGCCGCTCGGGGAACTCAAACATGTACAGCCTCTCATCGGGCACACCGCTGCGGCCCCCGCCGAGATAGCGCACGTGGCTCTTCGCGAGCTCGTCGCCGCTGAGATCCACAGCGGTCATGCCCTCGTCCTTGAGACGCGCCATCGTGTCAGCCAGATCGCGCTCGCGCGTGGTGGCGGAGACAGAAACGCCAAGCAGGATATTCGCGCTTCCCGGCCCCGCATAGCGGTAGCTGAACTCGGTGCAGGACATGGGCTGGACGGCGTCGACGAGTTTGGCGAAAGCGCCAGGCCGCTCCGGAATGACGACGCTGAGGAGTGCTTCTTTCTTCTCGCCCAGCGCGGCGCGCTCGGCGACGAAGCGCAGGCGGTCGAAGTTCATGTTTGCGCCGGAGGCGATGGCGACGAGTTGGCGGGCGCGGTTCGGGGAGGGGTTAGCCGCGACGTATTTCTTGAGGCCGGCGAGGGCGAGCGCGCCGGCTGGTTCGACGATGGAGCGCGTGTCTTCGAAGACGTCTTTGATGGCTGCGCAGGTCTCGTCCGTCGTGACTTGGATCACTTCGTCCACGACTTCGGAGCATAATCGGAAGGTTTCTTCGCCGACTGTCTTGACGGCTGCGCCGTCGGCGAAGAGGCCGACGTCTTTCAGGACCACCCGGCGTTTTTGGGCCAGGGATTGCACCATGGCGTTCGCGTCGTAGGTTTCTACGCCGATGATCTTCACGAGGGGGGCGATGCGCTTGATGTAGACGCCTACACCTGCGATGAGGCCGCCACCGCCTACGCAGCAGAAGACGGCCTCGAGGTCCTGAAGGTTGGTTTGTCGTAGTAGCTCCATGCCGATGGTTCCTTGGCCGGCGATGACGTACGGGTCGTCGAAGGGTGGGATGTTGGTTAGGTTGTGCGTCTTCTCCAGGTGATAGCAGTGCTCTTTCGCGGCGTCGAAGTCGGGTCCGTAGAGGACTACGTTGCCACCCAGTCGCGAAACGTTTCTGTGCTTGATGTCGGGGGTGCCTTGGGGCATGACGATGGTGGCTGGAATCTTCAGTTTGCGTGCTGAGTAGGCTACGCCTTGTGCATGGTTTCCTGCCAGAGGTCAACGTCAACATGCTACTGCGGACTTCTTTCTTGCTGTACCAGCGGAGCACGCGACCACCCCTTTCCACCGGCTCTTTGGATCCAGATGCGCCATTTTGTTGTACGCTCCTCGTAGCTTGAAGCTGAAGACCGGCTGGAGGTCCTCCCTCTTCAACAGGACGTTGCATTCCAGGCGATTGCTCAGGTTCTGCGCATGTGTTAAGGGTGTTTCTTGGACGACTTCGTAGACACGTGATGTGAGGATGAGTCGCAAGTACTGCGAGAGAGTCAGAGCGTGAGGCCTGAGTTCGATGGCATTGGTGGTGAAGGTACATCTGGGTAGCCATTTGGCAGCAGGAACTCTTCAGGTATTATGGATTGGTCTTTGAATTTGAGACTTTCCGAGGGCGGTGATGGGGTAGCGGTGTACTCAGTCAGAGCTAAACTGGAAACTTTGGGTGTGGAAGCGCGTGGTGTATGGGGTGTCTGGTAGCCATTGGGCGTTCTCGTTGGGGTTGTTGGTTCTGCCATGGCAGTAGCGACCGCTATCAAGGTTTATTGTAACAAATATTGGGGTATCACCGTACCGGGTTCGGAGGAAGCGATTGGACGCGAGGATGTTGATGAGAGCTTGCCAAAAAACGCGGCGGCAGAAAGAGCTTCACCGCCTGCAACTGACTCAGGCCGCGCAGAAATCCATGACGGGGCCGAGCCGGGCCGGGCCGTGTCAAGAAGCTTTCAGTGAACCGCGACGGCGACGGCGACGGCGACGGCGACGGCAATACTAGTATCAAGCACCACTCTCTCCCTGCTCCAGCACCTCCGAGACCGACGGATAGCCTCATCATCCTAGCGCACAGGGTGAACCTCTCGAGTAACGCCCTTAGCGTGTCGAAGCATAGCGTCTACCCACCATGTCCTCCGGCCAACCTCTCCCCTCCTCCTTCGATGGCAACTCGTTCGTACTCCCCCATCAGCACACTTATCCCCCTGAAAGCACCCCTTCTACCCTCTCCTCCCGATCTTAACGCTCTTTCCCTCCTTTGCCTTCCAATCCCCCAAGCTAACCCCGCCCCCACAGAGACTTCTACGAAGAATCCCGATGGCAAAAACTCCGCCGCCGCATAATCGAAGAACCCCTCATCCCGCTCGGCTGCGCGCTCACAGTATGGGCCCTCTTCGGGGCCTCGACCGCGATCCGAGCCGGGAACTCCAACCGCGCAAACACCATGTTCCGACGGCGCATCTACGCGCAAGGCTTCACTTTGATCGCCATGCTGGCCGGAAGCGTGTACTGGAGCAAAGACCGGGGCAAGCGGAAGGAGTTCGAGGGGGTTGTGGCGGAACGAAAGAGACAGGACAAACATCAGGCGTGGCTTAGGGAATTGGAGGCGAGAGATGTGGAGGAGAAGATGTTTAGGGCGCGCCTTGAGAGGGCGAGGGAGAGGCATCGGCAGGGGGATTTTTCGGAGGAAAGGGAGGATGTGACGGGGGAGGAGCGAGGCGGGTCGGAGGGCCCGGAGACGTCGGTGGGGAGAGTGGTCGAGGAGGCGAAGGAGAAGGGGCAGGGGGTTTTGAGGACGGTTAGGGAGTCGATTGGGAAGACATGATGCGGTCGGATATTTCGGTTGGTGGGATGACTTCATTGCTGGGTCCCATACAGGTTTGTTTGACATACTGTGAAAATTGGTATACTAGATTGTAAGACTGTCGGCGGCGGGTGGGGCCGGACTTGGCAAGACTGCGCTGGAAACTTGATGCTGTATGTAAGAGCGGCGCGTATTGCAGTAGGATTTGTACAGGACCGATGCGATAGTCACGGCCATGAGACGCTGAGCAAGAACTCAATCTGCTGTTTCGATTACACAGTTACTACTCCAGGGCTTAACGACCCCGAATAGACAGTGCCAACTATCTCGCGGAGCAGCCCAGAGCGGCAGTAAAGGTCAGAACTTGATGTGGATCATTAGCTGTATTTGGACAACAGGACTCCCCAGCCAAACACCTAAAACCCCAACGGACACCTCGAGTGCGGCTGACTCGACCATCCGCTTCCTGCAATGATACACCAGAAGCAGTTTGCGCTGACAACAGCAAGCGAAAATTGGACAACACAAAAGTCCGCCTAGCAGTTGCATCCCCCAGCCCCTTGCGTATTCGACGCTTCCGGCCTCAAATCCACACCAGAGCGCTGGACGCCCGACCTAATGTTCCTCGGTCCTGCCTGATCAAGCGGCAGCTTCCTCGCGATAGCCGTGAACAATTCCCGCACGTTCTCCGCCGTCTTTGCGGAGGTCTCAAAGAAAAGCAGCCCGGCCTCCCTGGCATACTGCTCGGCGTCCGCGGCTGGTATCGCACGCTTGTCGGGGCTGTCTGTGACGAGATCAAGCTTGTTGCCTGCGAGCGCGATGATGATGTTCTCGTTGGCTTGGCGTTGTAGTTCTTTTACCCATGCTTTCGCTTTGTCTAGAGATGCCTGCACGGAAGGGATTGTTAGCACCTGCGACAGCACACACGGCGGGTGGTTTTGGTCCACTCACGGCTTGCGTGATATCATACACTACAACGGCGCAGTTGGCGTTGCGGTAGTACATGGGTGCCAGGGACTTGTAGCGCTCTTGGCCAGCGGTGTCCCATATCTCGAACTTGACAGTCGTGGACTCGTCGAGGGCGATGGTCTGTGTCAGGAAGGCGGCACCGATTGTTGACTCTCGATAGTCGTCGAACTGGTCTTTGACGAATCTGAGTACGAGTGAACTCTGTTCGCGGGAATTAGTGGGCTAGGCAGTGACGAAGCGTGTGCGGGTTGCTGACCTTTCCTACAGCGGACTCTCCTGTGAAGATGGTCAGCAGATTCACGGCGCACCCATGGATAGTGTGCGTAACATACCCAGAAGGACCAATTTGAACTGGGCGAAGCGCGAGCCGCCTTGACGACCGCCTTGTGGCATCCTGGCTGACATGATGGGGTGCTGTAAGCGGGCTGTTGGGCGAGAGGCGGCAGTGGTGAACAAGGCAGCTAGGCGGTCGCGAAAGGGTGTTGAAAGTCTACGGTGGTGAGAGAAGTGGCTGTGGGAGTGTACGGGGTTGGTGGTTGAGTTGGAGCTCTTGATTGAGCTCGTGGTTGCAGAGAAGCGTGACGACGAGCGAGGGCTCGGCAAATGTGGCTGAGCTGTGGCTATCTGCAGGGCGAGTCACGTGCAGATTGCAGAGGTGCAAGTGGCCGTATTTCAAGTGCTATACATCAATAGAAACCCCGTCCTTCGTAGAATGCGGCCACACACTATTTCCTTCGAGCCTCATCTTAGCAACCTGCTGCCAAGATACCTACTGATGGATTACCTAGGGGCGTTTGCAGGGCTTCCTTTCTCGTTCTCATGGACTCACCTCTGATCTCGGCGCCTGCCCCGAAGTATTGTCTACCAACCGCTTAATTCAGATCTTCACCAGATCCGCCTTCTTGCCGATCAACCAGGCGAATGGGACGATTGCATCCGCATTACGACTAGTATATCCTCCTTAAATAATGACCCCGGCTACGAAACTCTCTCATACGCCTTGGGGTGACCCTACCGTAACTGGTCCAATCCCTCTGGACGGCTTTAAGTTCCAGGAGTATGAGCGAGTCTGACGAGGATGCACTTTCAGAGAGCAATGGAGAGCATCCCGAGGAGGATAGTAAGCAGCTGATATCGAGCTTAAGCCCATGCGATTCGGGGGAGCCTAAGCGCAACGGCAGGCCTGAAGCCGCAAGTTCGCATCACCCAGACGGCTGCATATATGCTAGCAGCAGAATTGTGGCACCCGGCTACGTAGCACCAGCAAACTACTGAGGTGGGCGGTCTGACCGGGAAAAAGGTTTGGTCGTAGTCAGTGATAGGCCTGACTCGCCGGCGGAGATCAAGGATGCCTTTGACTTGATCAATGCATTCGCTTGCAAAAGCATATATCAAGTCTGCCTTATTACATCGGTGGAGCTCTTCCATTTCAGCACAGTCTTCCGTTCCATAGGATATGGTAGCAACTGCTCAAGATGGCAGAACTCCCCTGGTGGAGTAGAACGTGGGTCGTGCAGGAGACCATACTCCCCTCCAGGGCCATTGTCATTTACGGAGCGATGAGTGCTCCATGGGCAATGTTCGCCAGAGCGGGCAACAATTTCCTTCGTCACCTCAACTCATGCTGCCCTGTGGTGCCTTCCAATATGCCGAAGAGCATATTCACAGGGCTGACGGAGTTTTTTCGTGACATCGAAGCAATCCAACTCACCCGCAAATGTTACAATCAAGGCGAATTTCTCAGTCCGCTTCACCTCCTAGTCCGATTCTCCTCATGTGGCACTACTGACCCGCGGGATATATTCTCGGTGTCGCAGGACCACAGCGGGAAGAATGGAAGCCTTGGATGCTGCAGTGCTTCGTGCCGGATTATTCCATTATTCACTTGAAGCTGTTCGAAAGCCTCACATTGGAATACATCTCCGCGTTCAAGACCCAAGCACCACTGACTGGCATATGGTATGAACATTGTCCAAGGCAGCTGCCCGCATGGGTCCGGGACCGGAGCGCGCTTGTTCGCGAAGCCAATCGTTTCCACATGGCTCAGATTGATCTACACAATCACCACTACAAAGCATCGAAGGATTTGCTTGTGGTAGCTGTCTCTTGCGGCAACTCAATGCTACGAACACACGGCATCTTCGTGGGTACCGCATCAGCCGTTTTTACACTCGCAAGTGACCTGTCTTGGGAGGGAATCAACAAGGTACTTGATTACTGGCGCGATGGTGTTCACGCGCGTGTCGGAAACGTGGCTTTTGGGCTTTCTTTTTGGCGAACTATCCTGGGCGATGCTATCCCGATTGATCCATCAGCGCCGCGGCCTTCCCCCGGTTCAAATATCCCAGAAATGCGAAGGGTCGGACCACATGACTGCGAAGTCCGCAAAAGTTACTACTTCACATCCGACGAGCGTGCTCGAGCGCGAAGTCCGGTCAGCAATATGGCCGTTGGCACCGCCACAGCTTACCAAAGGTTCTTCCTCACCAGGAAGGGCGACATGGGCCTTGCACCTCCTTGCACACGACCTGGTAACGAGATATACGTTTTGCATGGTGGCAGCGTCCCTTTCATTGTTCGCACAATTGGCAAGAAACTTCGTCAGGAAGGCTCGCTGCCCACGGTTCATAGGGTTCTGGGGGGAGATTGCTTCCTGGACGGTATTATGTTTGGCGAAGCACTTGAGTCTGCTTACAGGTCTGAGAGGGCGATCATTCTTTATTGATAGCACTGTTGCTGAAGCTTTTGGTATTAGGTACTTATCACTACAACAGTTCACGGATGGCTATTAGGAAGTCAGGTAGTTCTACCTCGCGTCATGTTTGATACCTCGACGAGGGTGTTCTTTGAGTGTTTACAGCGAGCCCTCACTCAGCACAGCTGATAGCTTCCAAGATTCCTTTCTCAAACCCAACATCAAAGGTTCAGAAATCTCGTCAAGGATGACCAGCCGGTTGTGTGTGAGTTTACCACAAAGCGGTATCTACGCTAGAGCAAGCAAACCCCCTCGTCACCTAACTATGGCCGGCCCTTAACAACCTCGTCGTCGCCAACCACTTCAATGATGTTCTCCTCAAAGACGGCCGCCGCCTTGCCGGTGTTCACGTTCTCAATCTGAACTGAGTGTCAGTAAATATCACGTATCAGGATCTTGAACAAAGCAGGCATACCTCATAGCGAACATGATTTGGGTTGGCGTGCATCGTGCGGCCATCCATCTCAGTGTCTTGTTTGAGGACTGAGAGGATGATTCCCGTACTGATTGAAGTGTTCGAGTCGGGGCCTGTGGAGAGGTTAGTACAGTGTCAATATCGTAAACAGTGCTAGGAATAGAGGGTGTAGGAAACAAGAGGAGGCAGCATCGGTGTAGTACTTGCCCCCGACCGGCTTGTACGAAACTCTGTCGCCTTCCTGGAATTTGTCACCCATGTTGCGCGATGTGGTCGGTTGATACGAGGCTTGGATAGTTGGACGTTGGACGGGTAAATACGTGTGAGTAGAGAAGCGGATATTGACGGTAGAAGATACGTGAGAAAGAGGACAATGATATATACTCAGCCAACAAGCCGCATTGCATCATGCTTCTTCTATCGCCCGTAAGCGGTACTCTGTAACTAGCGATGTCACGATCGAAGACCCTCAGCATCATCGTTACCAACACTTTGGTTCAGACGTGTGTTACAGACTCGCACGTAGTTGCAAGGGAGTTAGCTTGGTGAGCTCCCGCCGAATAGCCGTCCATGATTTCGTATAATTCCAGCTCAATGACAAGGTAACATCATCGATAGAGTGTTGCAGACGACAGAATCTTGCACGGTCAAGACATAATTGGTCCTTTACCACCTACGTAGTTCCCGGCGACAGCCGCTTCCTTACCGATAGGACTAGGTGTTGCAAGACCCTGTGGTGTGCAACTCTCTATCGGCGATGTCAAGTGTGATGCACGTCAAGGAGTGTCACGGATGGAGTTCGCCGCAAATCGTCAGGTATAACGTACACGCTGAGCGTAAGGCTCACCTCGGCGCCTGGCATGTTGACGGCTGATACCAGATGATATTGCTGCGATGCATGGGCAGCATCAATGGGTCACTTTAGAAGAGAAAGCACCGGACCGGACGACGAGTGATTGTGCTGATGCCCTAAAATAACAGGGATCTCCTAGGGCCGCAAGGCCACGGTCACGTGCGAGATGCCGTAGGATTCAGACAAGCAAGTCGTGGTCAAAAAAACGTGCCTACCAAGGGGTTTCCCCGCATCAACACCAGATCTTTACCATCACCACCACCATCAATACCACAATTAATATGCCTCCAATACGCACTAAACGTTCTAAACGTCTTTCTACACCTATCAATAAGGTGCATTATGAGTTTTAGCATTGTTGTTCTACTGCGTGGTTGATAAACTCGTGATTTTCGTGATTTGGGTAGGCACGTTTTTTTGGCCACGACTTGACAAGGAAACGGGTCAACGAATTGGGCTTCAACTCGAACCCGTGCATGAAGGCTGCCTGGATGCACTCCTCCATTGCCATTTGGATGAGTGGTACTAGGAACAGGAGCACTCAGCGTAATTGCAGTACACTTGCCACGTCCAGCCGTCAAAGTCCTATTTATAACAACACCTTCCGTTGAATTCTACAGTTATTACTTAATACATTTACACTACGATGATCATTGTGTCGGTTTGACGAGCTCTCAACTCATAATGAACTGGACGAACGCTGAGATTGAGACGATATAAAACTCCATACAAGATTTCCTCAGTCACTAGACCATTGCTCCGACGCTAGCGATATCTCGAGAGCAACGGAGGCTACACAGAATGGACGCATATTGTGCTGTTCCTAGCGGAGACAGCAGCCACAGCTGCGGCTACTGCAAAAATATTGTCCAGCAGCTTATACAGCCACCGGACCCGAGACCATACACGCCGCCATCAACACGCGCAGCTTCAAAAAGAATCGACTTCGGCTGCCTAGATTCCATATTGCGCAACCAAAACTGCAATTTATGTCGGCTCGTTGCTCGGATGTACAATGCGACCAAGTCGTTTGACGACCAACCCGTGGTTGACCTACGCGACATCCACTGCTATACTGGGTGGGAGGACACTTTACTTTCGAGATCTGGCAAGCGGCTGGACTGGAACCTCTCCCTCACATTCGCTACACTGGACGCCGGATCAAGACCCGGTCGGATACAGAAACGCATGTACCCGGCTGCTTTCAGGCTGCACAGTCAGGATGCCCATCTGCTAGGTCTGGATGAGAGCGTATACAACCTCGGATGGGACGTGAATCCCGAGAAGTGCGACGTCAATTTCATGAGGCTGAGCTACCAGAACTGTCGGCGAATCCACGGAGCGAAATGCGAGCACCCATCCAGAACCTCCTGCGGAAAAGAGGTGAAGCTGTGGACGAGAGCCTCGCTGCCGACCTCCATGCGCTTCGTTGATGTCGAAGATAACTGCATCAGAGTAGTGACGCCGCAGCCCGACTACGTGGCTTTGTCGTACATGTGGGGCGGGGTGCCTATGTTCAAGCTGACAAAAGCCAACCTACATAGGATGGAAACAGCCGGCAGTCTGCTAAGCGTCACTCTTCCCAGAACAATCCAGGACGCCATGGGCGTGACACGTGCCCTGGGGGAGCGCTACACTTGGATCGATGCGATCTGCATTTGTCAGGACGATGAAGATAGCTACCTAGATCAAATCCGACACATGGACAGGATCTACTGTAACGCCGTGCTCACCATCGTCGCGGCTGGCGCCGATCATGCAGACGCAGGGTTGCCATGTTTTCGGCCTGGTAGCAGACGCCATATGCAGGTAGTCGAGGAGATCCAAGGCATGCGGCTCGTGAGCGCCGCCCCGGAGCTTGTGAAGGTCATGGATAGATTCTCCTATTCAAGTAGAGGCTGGACTTTCCAGGAATATGTCTTCTCAAAGCGTCTTCTAGTCTTCACGCCTTTCCAGGTGTATTATTCTTGCAAAACCGAATGTGTCTCGGAGGACTTCCGGGGTCCCCGAGCTCCAAGGGAATACATTGAGGGATTCGAGCTCCCGGAAGGCTCTGCACAGGGTGCTGGGAGGGACTTTCCGACGCATTACGAGACAGTCGTTGCGGCTTACACCCGTCGTGAGCTGACGTTCCAGGCCGATGTGATATCCGCTGTTTTTGGGATCCTAAATCTGATGAGTACGACTCTCAACGAAAGATTCATATGCGGTGTTCCAGGATCATGTGTCTTCGAACACGGCCTTCTGTGGCGATCGAGAGGCCGATTGAGCCGTCGTGAAAGTTCGTCTAGCCGCAGGTCAAGCAACTTCCCAAGTTGGTCCTGGATTGGGTGGGTCGGTCCGGTGAAGTTTAACCTAGGTACAATGCTTGCGAACGATCCACGATTCGCAGAGGATGTCAGGATAATCACGCGTTGGTCGATTAGGCTTCCTCAGAGCAAGCAACGGGCCTCCGTGTTTGAGCGCTTCAGGGAAGATCGAGGCCAAGCTGCGGAGGTTCAGGTAGGCGTCCCGTATAATCATTTTGCCTCTAAGCACTACTGTTTGACAGCCCTATGGGGCCTTTGTTCCTCCATGTGCGAGGCGTGTACGCACAGGGACTCACAAAGGAGCCCATGTTCACGTTCCACTGACTAGAGCGATCAGTGTTCGGAGGATGCCCATCTCGCCTTTACAGAAGAGGGTATCCTCTGCTTCGCCACCGACTCTGCAGTCCTGCTTGTCGAAAATCGAGCCGTGAACCTAAGCGACTATTCAGCAGTCTTCAGGATCTGCCACAGAGGCGAATGCATCGGATGCGTGCTTCTCGACCGGGAGGTAGCGGAGAGCCTACTTGGAGCAAGGTGGAGGCGAAAAGTTCAGGTAAGGTCCAAACAGCCTCTCACACGCGCGGACCATGCACGGTTGTCCTGTCCGCGCCTTGGAGCGGACGGAGTACCCTGCGAGTTCATTGTCCTTTCCGGAGTTTTGTAGCCGAATCTTAAACACAGGGTATTGCCGGCGAAATGGGACGAGTATATTGACGCCGTTCAGGATGGCGGAGTGGATGACGGGGTCCACGAACCTGCGTATAATGTTATGCTGATAGAACGAAAGGGTGGCATAGCCTATAGGGTCGGGTTGGGTCAAGTTCACAAGGCGGGTTGGGGCCTGGCGGGGCCTGTGAGGAAAGAGATTGAGTTGGGATAGGCTATCGGCGGCACAGCCACTTTCCAGCGCGGATATGTAGCCGGCGGGTAACTAATCAATCAGTTGTCCTCTTGTTGTCGCCGTCGTGCACATCCCGCCATACCCATATAAGATTGGCGTGGTAACGTTATTTGCCTGGCGATTACTCAGATGGCGGTTCGAGAAATCTGTGGCTCAAGGCAGATCGTTCTCATCGAATGGCGAATTCTTCCGCCACGGCTCCCCCCTCTTCCAGCATCGAGAAACCCTCACCGTCCATCAAGCCTAAGACGAAGCAGAGTCCAAGAAAGACGTAGTCCGAATCTACCCGTCGCAGTACCGCAGGCATGTTGCAACCCTCCAGCACGGTGACAACGTCTCCAGACTGCATTTCCTGCGGACCAATGCCCAAATAGCCCTTCTCCGTCTGGAAGACGCTTCGACGATTGATCCAGCCTATCATGCCGTGCTGCATCTTGAGGAGGCTATCCGCATCCTTCGAAGAGTTCACGAGATCTAGTTGTAAAGTTTCTCGTGCGGCATCGTGCGCGGCGTCAAGTCTGCCGGTAGTACCCAAGAGTGTGGCAAACATTGTTGTGTAAACGGCTGCACCTTCCAGGGCGTCCTCTAGGTACAAAGCCGAGAGCTCCGTGGCTAATGCAACCGCGGCCTCTACTTGGCTCAATGTCGGCTCCGCATCGGATTGCGCGATGATCCCGTACACGAATCCATAGGCCAGTTGGGCGTAGGTACGGGAGCGACAGTCGAGGCGCTCGTGTGTGAAAAGGTCCACGTCTAGCAGGTAAAGGCGGAAGAGAGCCTCAGCTTTAGATATTCCAGTGGGGTAGTTCCTGTCGCCGAACTGTGAGTACTGGAGGAAATACTCCCGGAACCTGTCCCTTCCACCGAGAGACAGATCTGGCCCCAGAGAACTGATGACATCAAAATGGAGCCCCGGAGCGAAAAGAACTTTGCCATCATCTGACACGCGCCATGTACACGGTCGATCCAGCGAGGCGCGATACCGTTCTAGTTCATCCATGGAACCTTTGCCGTGTTGTAGCCTGGATCCAAAGCGGAACAGTTTACCCATTTCTCCTGCTGCAGACTCCCAATCCGGCACCCATGAGGGCAGATCTGGTCTTTGCTTGGAAAGCTTGCGCTCTCTATAACCGCTGAGCTCAGCATGCGCCAAAATGCTGGTGTCCCTATCCTCCATTATCCACTTCGCCGCGAACTCCGAATACACCTCGACGACGGATCTACCGTATTTTGGCTCGATCGTGTCAACAGCGAGGCCAAGCAGCGCATAGATTCGGTCTCGTGGGTTGGTGGCCTCAAGGACCTGGAAGTCTGCCACAAGGTGCCGGAGCTGCCGATCCGTGTCAGGCTGGCTGCGGAGCATCACGGTCATGTAGGCGGGCTTCCAAGTGGTGTCATTACTAAAAGCACTGAAGGCGCCGCTGTCCATCCACTTCGGATGTTGTCCGAGTTCGCAGAGATGCAGAGTATTCAGCATCGGTGAAAGCGACTCGATTGCTTCGGGTTCGAGGATATCGTGGCCGCACATCAGGACAAGATTTGTAGCCAGAGCAAACTCTTGTAGAATCCACATACGGATCCAGTAGTCGCGCTGAAAGAAGTGCCTGATAGCTTTCCATGCCGGGGATAGCACGGCGAACTTGGGGTACAACGTCCACGCCAGATGTTTCCAGTCTCCCCTCTTGATAAGCAGACCGACTGACCGCAGATTCCCACCCCACCAGAACTTCGGGCCTAGTTGCGGCGCCTCTCTTAGCCAGCCTAGATGGTTCCGTTCGGCGTCGGCGCTGGTTGCCTGTGCGACGTCGTCCCAGCGCCCAGCGGCACACATGCTCAGGATGTAGTCCATCTTCGCTCTGGCAATCCCTCGGAGGGTGGCTAGTGCGAGATGGCTGTTGTCTGCCTCCGGACCGAGCCATCCGATAACCTTGGCGGCTTTTGTGTAGATAGTGCCCATCATCTGGACTTGCTTGCCTCTCTCCTCGTCATCTTTCTGGTTGATGCAGACTGCATCGACCCATATAACGACCTGACCGAATGCACGTCTGATATGGCGCAGAGCGGAAGCAAGATTGGTTGTTGCTTCAACTGGAGAGCCATCAACCGTAATCTTCACGGTAACAGATGGATTTCCCCAGACATATGAAAGAGCCCAGAACTCTGGCTCATCCTCGAGAGAGACTGTGTGGAGGCTGCACTGAATGGGGTCTTTGAATATCCTGGAGGCTTGTAATGTTAGGAGTCTGATCTGTCGCCGACTCGGAAGAAGCACATCATATTTCATTTGAGCTATTGGCCGTGGTATACGTGCGCTAAGTTGAGCTACACTCCAAGGTGTAAATGAATGTTCGGCAAAATGCACTTGAGAAGATAGAAGTGACGGGAGCGAGTGGATGATAGACAGATAGATGGGTTGTAACGCCCGTTCAGCTCACATAAAGGGGCTCACATAACTATTTATGGAACTATCGCCAAGGCCAACTGCTACAACCTTGATTTGTCTTACCTATTTATCAGACAGAGGAGAGGCTGGAGTGATAGAACCCTACATGCCTGGAGGTACCTAGGTAGGTACGGAGTAAGTAGCTACTACTCACCAAATAGACACCTTGGACCCTGAGGCGACGACCCCGAAACTCTGCCCGCGCACGTCACATCCCAGCGCGCCTATCGCCAGCCCTGCGGAGCCATCCGCGAAGATATTCGAGCACCGCCATGTACAGCTCGTGAAAACAATCGATCGAGAACCAGCCTTTTCGTCACCCTCTCTAGCTCTTCCTTGAGCTTGTCCCTGCCCGCTGAACGGCTTCAGCGACCTATCATGGCTCCAATCCTTCCCTTCCGCGACATCAACGTTCACGCTTCGCCCTCCCACTATGCCTTCTCCTCCCCTTCCTCCCCATCCTCACCGACGCTGGTGGTTGACCGGCCGTCCGGAGACCTGCGGCTGCATGATGGGAAGCTGCTGGGCACGCAGCGGGTCTCGAGTATAGCAGGTATTCTGGGGATTATCAAGCTGCGCCTGGGTATGTCCCACAATACAAACCCCATTAGGTACTACTACAGAAGCTAACCCACGGAGTGCAGACAAGTACATCGTCGCAATCACGAAGGCGCAGCCCATGGGCCGACTAAAAGGCCACATGATCTACAAAGTAATCACGACCGAATTCCTCCCTCTACGCGAACGCCCTCTCCACGACCCCGACGAAGACACCTACCTCTCGCTGATCAAGACCCTCCTCAAGACCGGGCCCATGTACTTCTCCTACTCCTTCGACCTCACCAACAGCTTCCAGCGCCAGGCCAAGTCCGACACCTCCGCGCCGCTCTGGAAACGGACCGACGACCGCTTCTTCTGGAACCGCTTCGTGCAGACCGATCTCATAGACTTCAGAACTGGCGGCGGGAATGCGCACGGCTTTCGGCAATCTCTGGGCCAGCAGCCTGGCATGGACCCGTATATACTGCCGGTGATGTTCGGCATGCTGGAGATCAAGAATACGTCGATCAAGGGGAAGCCGTTGACGTTCGTGCTGATCACGCGGCGGTCAAGACATCGTGCGGGTACCCGATACTTCTCGCGCGGCATCGACGAGTACGGCCACGTCTCCAACTTCAATGAAACCGAGCAAGCCATCATCCTCAACGACGACTCGTCCAGTGGCCTCGGCGGCTTCGCAGGCGATCTGGGCTACCAGAACAGCAAGCTCGGCGGCGCCGCAGCACAGGAGCGCCAAGTGCTCTCCTACGTTCAAACTCGCGGCAGCGTCCCTGTCTACTGGGCCGAAGTCAACACCCTAAAATACACGCCCACGCTCCAAATCCGCGGCGTGGAAAGCGCGACCCAAGCCGCAAAGCTGCACTTCGACGAGCAGATCCGACTCTACGGCGACAACTGGCTCGTGAACCTCGTGAACCAGAAAGGGCGGGAGCGGCGCGTCAAAGAAGCCTACGAGCAGCTGGTCAAGAGCCTCGTCTCCTCCCCAACCGAAGACACAGAAGCGGATCGCGTCACGCGCGAGAAATTCCACATCCTCGAGCCCGAACGGCAGAAGCACGAGCTGGACCGCTTGCACTACATCTATTTCGATTTCCACAACGAAACAAAGGGGCTGCGCTGGCATCGCGCGCTGCTGCTGATGGAGCAGCTCCGCGAGCCCGTCATCCAGCACGGCTACTTCCGCGCTGTCGACCTTCCCGGCAGTGGCGACGGAGTCGAAGTAAGGAACAGACAAACGGCTGTGGTCCGCACGAACTGCATGGACTGCCTCGACCGCACGAACGTTGTACAGAGCATGCTCGGTCGCTTTATCCTTAGCAGGATGCTGATCGATCTCGGGATCCTGCGGGAGGGCGAAAACGCCTCCGACGACGCCGCTTTCGAGTTTCTGTTCCGGAACGTGTGGGCCGACAACGCGGATGTGGTCTCGAAAGCTTACTCCGGCACCGGTGCGCTGAAGACGGATTTCACGCGCACGGGGAACAGGACCAGAATAGGGATGATCAACGACCTCAATAACTCGTGTACGAGATATGTGCGGAATAACTTCACGGACGGCCCAAGACAGGACGCGTTTGATTTGTTCTTGGGCAACTATCTACCAGATACGTCGAATATCGGGAGTAACCTCCTCTTCGTCGACCGTAGACCTGTGCTTATACAATCAATACCCTACGTCCTCGCCGCGAGCATCTTCCTCGTGCTCATCGGCTCCTTCACGCGGCGGTCCGCAGACGCGACGGTCTGGCCGCTGCGCCTACTCATGCTCACCTGCTTCGGTATCGCTGCTGCTTGCGCGCAGTTCATTTGGTCGCATGGGACGCTATACGTACGTATAACCCCCATCCCATTCCGCTACGTCGCGGTTGTGCTTCACTGACTAGGAACAGGTCAACTGGCCCAAACTCAACACCCCGCCGCACGCAATCGAGAGCTACCAAGACGCGCTTAGTAGGGTAAGGACGGCGCCGGTTATTGGGCCGTTGGTTGGGAGGCATGAGCGGGGGAAGAGCGAGGCGAGGTTGGGGTATTTGGAGGAGGGGAAGAAGAGGATTGAATGAGGGGTTGGTGATGGGTTGTAGCAGTTAGGGACAAGACGTCATGTTTAGAAGATACATATCCGGATAGAGCTTTAGACGCCGCTCCCGTTAGTTTCTACGGAAGAGAAATCTTTACGGTGTGAGCGTGGAACTGCCTCTGCCGTGCCTGCTGTCAACGTGTGTGACGTATTCATGCCGTGGGTGGTCTCGCGGCGAGTTTAATCTTGCTGCAGCTAGGACATCACGGTGTTCAACGCGCACGATAATATTTACGGGCACTTCAATGCAATTCAAATGGGTATCTTTTCGTGTCTACAACAGCTGTCCAGTTCAGCGATCATACGCCTACTGCTTGCACCTCCGCTTCCTTGACTTGCTAGTCGGTGGTGCTTCGTCGATACTGCCACTATCATCAGCCAGCTTGACTGTGTCGTCCTGCTCAGCAACGATGGTAGCTGCGTCGAGGTCGTCCTCAGCTGCCTCTATCTCTACCTCAGCCTCAGACGACTCGTCGGAAATGCCATCACTGCTAGCACCCTCCGAGTCCGCCGCCTCCGCACCAACCGGCTGATCATTATCCCCAAACCCCTCAAAGCTCTCGCCCTCATCCTCCTCCTCCTCCTCCTCCTCCTCCTCCGCCCTCCCCCTCTTCAAGCTCATCTCCCCCAGTCTCCCCTCCCCCTTCTGGAATCTCTCCTCCTGGCCCTCCTGCACCGATGGAGGCGTAAACCACGGCAAGCGCCCCCTACAGAAATCATTCAACACCATCTTAGCCACCCCATCCAAATCCGCCTCTCCGCCCTTCAAAAGCCTCCCCCCCTTCCTCGCCAGCATCTCCAAAAACTCCAGCGTGGTGTCCCACCCCTTGATCTCATACGTGCGTTCCACATGCTGCCTCTTCACCTTCCTGAGCACCGCCTCAATATACTGATGCGGCTCCTCCAACTTCTCCACTCTGACCGTGCCTCTCAACAGCAGCTCCTCCGGACTATCGTTCTGCTGCGGCGGCACGATACCGGGGCAGTCGATCAGATAGATGCGTTTCATAAGGGTGATGTACTGCCAGACCTTCGTCTCGCCGGGCTGCGGGGCGACGGTGCAGACCTTTTTCTTGCGGAGCGTGTTTATGACGGACGATTTGCCGACCGAGGGGTACCCGATGAGCCCGCAGGAAATTTGTTTGCGTTCTGAGTGGAGCGAGGAGAATTGGCGGAGGAGGGCGATGAGGGAGCCTTTGCCGAAGGAGTTTGTGATCGACGCGTGGAAGGCGAGGGTGGGGTGGTCTTTTGACAATGTTCTTACCCAGGCGGCCTGGATTTGAGTCACCATCAGCGCTGGCGTTCTACAATGATGACAGGGATGACAATGACGCAGATGGGAGGAGGATATGTATGAATCATTACTAAGAGAACCGCCACAACGGGCCGCTCGAAAGAACGACGGCGAAGTCCTCAACTCAAACGAAACATCCTCGCGCCCTGTGAGACGCAGCCTCCAAGACGGCGGCTGGTCAGCTCCACTGCCATGACGGTAGAGAGCGGCGGGCGCGAGATCGATATCCCAAAGTTGTAACAGGCGGTCTTCCATTGGGTTGCAGCGAGTGCAGGAAGGGGCCTTGACTTAACGATGGGATGAAGAGGGTGAGACGGGGAGGGAGAGGAGAACTTACGGCGACTTTTGAGGGTACGAGGTCCACTTTGTTGAGAATGAAAACGAGGTGCTTGTGCGGTGCTTCGGTGGCAATGTACTTCTCTACAGATCTGCAGCGCGTGCCTTCGGGGTCTCGCGCATCGAGGACGTGGAGGATGACGTCTGAGCTGTCGATGACTTTGTAGAGCTCGTTCCATATTCTTTTCGACTGGCCTTTGCTGAAGACGGGCTCGATGGCTGAGGTAAGAGTGCCGTCCGCGTTGGTGCCGTCGTCTTCTTGCGCACCGGCTCCGGAGTTACCGCTCAGGAGCTTCGCTTGCTCAAGTCGGTCTAGGTAATCGTCGTGCATCTTGACGGACTCCCCAGCCAGGTCTTGGAGCGAGCTCACGCCGAGCTTGACGCGCTTCCTCTGAGCCTTGGGGCCAAATGTATCGCTGAACGGCGACGTCTCCACCGTCATCTTCGCCGCATGCTGCTTAACGCCATTCTTCGTCGTCGTATCTCGAATCAAACTCATAGGCAACTTATTCTGCCGCAAAAGGTACGAATACGGATCCGCCTGCTGCGCCTCAACGGCCCCCCGAAATGCGTTCAGCGCATCCTGGCTGATGACCCGCGTGTTGCCGAACCACTTGCGGTTGGGCTCGATTACGGCCTTGGGTTTGTCTCTCGACTGGTATGAGGCGGCCTTGGTGATTTTGCCGCTGGCATTCCGCTGCGCCTTGCCTTCTTTGAGGATGTTGAGTTTTTTGACCTTTTTGGCGTCGCGGTAGAAGTTCTCGCCCTTCATGCGTACGTTGGCCATGCCGTCGCCGGTCGTGCCGTCGCGCTCTTTGCGAGCTTTTTCTTTCTTGAAACTGCCCATCGTGCCGGCCGACTGGGAGTATCCGGAGTCTGTGTGGTGTTGCGGTCGGTATACTGTGCTAAGAGCCTTAGAGCGTAAGTCGCCGCTCTGTGCAAAGTGGTAAGTCGAATTTGAAGTTTTATGGACCTAGAGGATGCCAAGGTGTGGTGCAAAAAAGTTCCAGTCAAGTCTGTGCCCTGCCAAGCTTTGCGGACTGCCGAACCAGCTCGACGACACCTCCGTGACTGGAAATCCGCTGCACGCTGAGGACATTGTAACCCCCTTCCCAGCCATGCCTCCATCAATGCCGCGGGCAGCGGTCCCCACATCGTCGTTATGCCCATCATGCTCTCGAGCAGTCAACCCCCGCCGATGGCTCTCCTCCACAGCCACTCTCTCCCAGGTCGGACCAGAGTCTCCTCGCTACATCGAAGTCCCTAAAACCCCCCAAACTCGTGCGCACTACAAGCCTCCCGTCAAAGGCGTGCTCCCCGTCCCCCGAGAGATCTTCCCCCGTGGGGCACCCAATAAAGCATCCCCCGTCTACCTCGTCCGCGCAACCCCCGAACCAGACAGCCAACGCAAAGCACCAACCGGCCCCGGGTCATCACGACTAGCATGGAAAGAGCGAATGGCCGAAGTGCGGCGGAAGAACCTCCGAGAGGGCATCATGGAGCTGCAGAAGCGCAAGCGCCAGACCGACAAGTACTTCGCTGAGCGCGGAGCCCGCCGACAAGCCGAGCAGAAGGCGCTCATTAGCCAGCCGGAGCGGGACGATGAGCTGTTGACGCAGTCGAGCATCAGCGTGGAACTGCGAGACATCCTGGAAGGGCGGATGAAGATCCACGGACCGGATCCGGCGAAGCTGCAGGAGAGTGCTGCAAAGTACGAAGCCAAAGCGAAGGACAAGGAGGCCTGGCAGATGGACTCGCTGCACATGCTCTATATGCAGGCGAAGGACTTCATCACCACGGAGGCCCAGTTGGATGCTGCAGTCGAGGAGGCCTTTGGGACGGAGGAGATGCCGAAGAGGTTCGGCGCGCTCACTGATGGGTTGAGTATGTGGGATGTTGCCAAACCGGACACTGTGGCGCAGTTGTTGAGGAAAGCGAATACGGATGATACGTCTACCGGTGGAGACTTGGCCAGCTTGAGGCAGGAGCGCTTGAAGGAGATTGCGGAACAGCTGACGGGAGGGAAGATTTGGGATCATCAGGAGAGTGCTTCGGGTCGGTCGTATTAAAGCATTGGGGCGTTGTATCATCTCGAACTATCCATGTTTTTTCTGAAGGCTCTCAATATATAAATCGTCACCTCCTCGGCAGGAGCAATCTTTCCTCCTTTCCAACCCCTCACCTTCATTCTGCAATATGACCTTGGGCCAATATACAAGTCTTGCAGTCAACACCTGAGCTCTTTCACTTCACCAAAGCAAGACCCTCTTGTCTGAACCGCGAAGCTGCTTCTAGTCGCTGCGTTCAGCTTGTCCAACACGGAATCCGGCATTTCCAAGCGCGCTAGCTCGCAAGTTATATAACTCGGTCGAGAGTGGGACTGGTTTCTCTCATTCAACTCATCGTCCAGTACATCTGTCCTTACGCCTTATTCCTCTACTTCAACCTCACCTTCAAACCCACGCTGACTCTACCAGCGTCTCTATTCTCACTTTGATCGTGAGCACCACTCTTTGGCTTCAGTGGGTTCAAGATCGATGCTCAGTACAGTTTCACTTAGCAGTCACGGCGAAGCTTCGTTGAAAGGCGTCTGACTGACACCTATCCCCGTTCACTCAACCTGACCAACCAAACGAACAACTCCATGGCGACTGTCGGAGCGGCATCGCCGCCCTTCACTGCGTCAGGTGAGCTAGAATCTAGATTGGGTTGCCTGCGAAGGAAATTGACACTATTGCAGCTGCCAGATGCCCGACTCGAGTGATAGCTGCGACCGGCGCTATCGACACCGTCAAGATTCCGGCTTACGTTATCGACGATGGCAAGAAGCCGAAGTTCACCCCAAGACAGCTGATAGCACTGGCTATCCTAAGCAAAGAGAAGCGGTCCGCAGACTTCGATCAGATTCTTCAGTGGCTTCATGGCAACTTCGTCTACTACCAGAAGACACTCTCCACACCAGATCTTGAAGGATGGCTACGTACCTACTACAACCCCAAAGTTGCAGCCAATGTCTCTTTATCCAAGACGCTCAGGGAGGAGCTCTTCGATGAGAACAATCGGTATGAACGAGTCTTCCAGGCGCGCGGCGACATCTACAGCATTGTTCCCGGAGCGGAACGATTGATATTTGCAACGTTCAATATCGATCCTGTCCCGTTCCCCTTCATGCGACTGCCGGCCGAAATACGAGCTATGATCTTTCGTTACGTCCTTCAGTACTCCACGTACTGGGCGCGCCTGAGTGTCAACAAGGATGGAAGCCTGTATAGGAATCGAGTATCTATGGGTATTCCTAGGCCTAATATCACCTTTCCGCCAATGGCATCAATTCTTACCTTGCTTTTGGTAAGTAAGCAAGTGAGCCTCGACGCACTCCCAATCTTCTACTTCTACAACTACTTCAAGTTCGACTCCATGAGGATTCTAGCCACGTTCCTGAAGCGGATGGGCCGCACTCGTCGTGAGCACTTAGCTCATGTTGCCATCGAATGCTCGTTCAAGAGCGAACAAAACACCGGGGCCATATCCGCCTTTCGCCTGCTTGCTGAGTGCAAGCGTCTCAGGACCTTTCGCTTCACCGCCACGTCCTGGAACGGCGCGAAGGTCGAGAATCTTGGATTTCACCAATTGTGCTTTCTCAGAGGCTTGGAAGAGGTTAGTGTAGAATTCTACGGTGTACCTGAGCAAGCATTGTTGCGGACTCGGGAAGTCGAAGCGATGATGCAGCTGCCGAAGCCCCAGGAGACACCGAAGCCGACTAAGACTGCAGAACCGAAGAAGAGGAAGGCTGCGGCTGCTGCCGAAGGGGGAACCGGAGAACCCACGAAGAAGCGCAGCAACTCGAAGATCACGACCGTGCCTGCCTAGAGAGCCACTGACGGTGCAGAACAGGTGTTTCCACGCACTGCGTGGACAGTATCTGCCCTTGACGGCCCCCTTTGCCCTTGGCTGTTTTGGCGGTCGTGCTCACAAAAGTGTTTTCTGAACATCTGCGGCATTGGTTCATGCGAGTATTGGGGCTTACAGGCTTAGTCCGAGCGTTGCAAGCGCTTCTGTGCAAGGCGGCGTAGGCGGCAAAAAGGGATTTCATGGGTTTTTTGGTTCTTGGCGTTCTTTTGATCTGGACGGACAGAATCTACTGGAGAAGCTATTTTCTTCATCTTTCCGTATTGCGGAGCTTCTAGCTGGGAGGCTATCTGCGCTTCGAGCATCCCGGGAGTCGGTTGGTGGTGCTCGTCCTTTTCAGATCTCAAAAGTGGTTTGCTAGGTCAATCAATGCGGATCAAAACATCCGTCCGCATACTCTGTGACTGCCTAGGTATTCTCCGTTGTAACTTGACAATGCAAAGCCGTCTTTCGCGAATGTAGCAAAATACCATGTTGGTTAGACATCCATGCTCAATATTCGCATGTCCTTGCTGTTCGATGAAGCTTTGTGGCGCGCTGCGGGCAGCCTTGGCTCACCACCACCTTCATTTGCTTCCCACGCTCCCGCAATCTCCTCTCAACTACAGACACAAGCAGCCAAACCTCGCGAAACATTGCTTGGTCCTACTGTATCAGGGACAAACCAGGCCCAGCGCGGAAACAGCGCAGATGAACTGCCCGGCACCCCAGAATGTTCAAATTGGCACCGTTCATCACCGTTACATTAATACTGACGGATCAATATGATAATGGCTTACAGTTTGGCGGGTACTGATCAAACACAAGGACCATTGTTCGCATTCCGGAGTCCCATTCTCCACGTTTCATAATCCCGACCGTCTTCTCGAATCTCGCTTGCATGCAGATCTTATGTTCAAAGTCACTCCCAAAAATTCGCTCCTTTGATTATGACATCAGGAAGCGAGGGGTTACAGCCATTGAAGCATCCTGTTTACCTTACCGTCTGCAGTACTCTTCTCTTCTTTACCTCTCAACCGCTGTGCCTGAGTCTTGCCGTTGGAGATTGAGTAGGAGCACAAGAGTTACAGCAACCCACGGCGGAGCCTTGAACAGTGCCAAAGACTGTCTCAGTAATGATATGGCCTTCAGACCTCTATCGACGTTACTACCAAAACAGTGAAAACCAAAACCTTTGGTCCTCGCAGCAACATGCATGCCACGCCTTGCCTTAGCACGCCTTGCTTCGTGCAGAGGTGAGACGCAGATGTAATCTTATGAGGAGTCTTCAAGACTCTGCTGGTGCCCAGTCCGCTTTCCTTTCATCTTCTCACATCAAGTACATCAGTTACTCAAATTTCAAATATATTTCCCATCTCCAACATCATATTACTATGAAGATCTCTCTCACAGCCCTAACCCTCGGCCTCAGCGCCTCAGCCCTCACACCCCGCCAACCCCCTTGCTGCTTCACCCTCACCGCCACCGGCGGTTCCGGTGGTCCCCTCGGCCAGCTCGCCGACGGCCAGAACCGCATCGGCCAAGGCTTTCCCCCGAGCACCTACTGCATCAGCGAGGACGGAGGCCTGACCGACCAGAGCGGACGCGGATGCATCCTCACGGGGCCGACTACGCAGTTCCAATGTGACACTGGTGCTGGAGCTATGCCCGGCTTCTCGGTTGCCTGCGATGGCATGCTTACCTACAATCACACGTCGAAATTCGTTGCTTGTCCTACGGGCGACCAGGGCGGTTTCAATGTCTATGTCAGAGCTCCACTGGGCCAGGGAGGGTGTGTTGATGTGACGCTTGCGGCGGACTCATGTAGGGCAGGTTGTCCTGCTCCAAGCCCGGCTCCAGCTTCAGCGGCACCAGCTGCTGCTCCAACGCAGAAGTCCTGCCCCCCGAACTTATCCGGCATGTGGGAAGTAAGCTCGGCCCCCGCTCCCATCCCACCCCTCCTCTCAAAACCCACCCAGCTAATCCACCCTCCTCCACAGTTCCCCCACCTCATCATCTCCGTCGACGAATCCAACCCCTCCAAAGCCCAGGGGACCTCTTATAACGGCCACGTCACCTCAAACAAGAGCACAATCTTCAACTTCGACTTTCCCGCCTCCCTAGCCGGGAAGACCTGCACGCTGGTCTTCCTCCTCCCGACGCAGGACAGGTTCGTCACGTCCTCCTTCCGGCTTAGTGGGAGCGGGGAGGTGGTGTTCGCGCACCTTAAGGGCGCTGCGACTGAGGAGACGACGTGGGGAAACATGCCGACGTGGACGGAGGACTATGGAATGCAGAGCTTGAAGCCGGGGAATGGTTATGTTGTTACGAGCTTTGCGTGCCCGGCGGGGAAGAGAGAGGGGTATGTTATGGGTGCGATGTTGCCGCATAAGGATCCGACTAGCTTGGAGTGGTTTCAGGACTATAACCCGGAGCCGATTGGGCTGTATGTTTCCGCTTGTTGAGGGATGCCGGAGTGGTAGGTGAGTTATGCACGCAGTGATAGTCCTGGGGGAGTGGGATGAGTTCCATGTGGCATGACTTGGAGATTCACGTCTGATGTAGACAGCAGCATTCTGTACTTTTTATATGCATTCCTCGATGAACGTGCTCAATGCTCACTTGTTCCCGTTCTCCACGCGATGTTTATGTGTGATGTTCTGACTTACGACTTTGTTGCTTGCCCGCTGGATTCAGGGGTTGGGGCGCCACACCACGTGACGCGCCTAAAACGCGCCCTCAAACGCGCCCTCAAACGCGTCCTCCAACGCGTCCTCCAACGCGTCCCCCCAGCCCCGGCCTCCTAATCTCCGTTCCCCACTAGCGCGAAACCCGCCCATATAACCCGACCGCATTCCCTCCCACTCCCATCTTCCCTTCCTCAGCACCGGCGTAGGACTCCGAGCAGACTACGACCGATTGCCCAAGGCGGAGTAGAAAGCTCCATCGCGGGGGCCGAGCAACCGATTTACCCAAATCTGGGAGTTCGGAATCGCGGTGGACTTTCTCTTCCCTTGAATACAGACCCTGCTCTTCACGAAGAAGATTCGATCTAGCGCCTGTCGATGCCTTTTGAGGCTGTCAGATCGCGACGACAGAGCGTCGGTCAACAAACACCTCCGGGTGGTAGGCCTTCAGCATGGACATCCGCGGTGGTGACGCCCCAGGCGACGACATGGCCTCGATTACGACTCCACCGTCGGTCAATGCCCTCACGGGTGCTTGACTGGCAACAACGCACAACTTTATCGTCGGGCAACCACTCTCACGAGATGGAAACCTGCAACACGTACGACTATCAGAGTTGGCCAACGCCCTAACAGGTGTTTGACTAGCAAGACCACATACAATGCCAGCTTCCGCCCTCACGGGTGCTAAGCTGGCAACACGCACGACGATGTCGCCAATTGGACCACTCACACGAGATGGTAGCCTGGCACATTGTACACCATCGTGGCTAGGAGTTCGTTCACGTAAAACGTGTTTTATTACGTTTGCTCGCTGGATCCAAACGGGAAAAGACCCGTGAGAGCCGAGTTGTGTTCGAACTCAGCCAAGCGGTCAAAAAAGACCTTCTCCTGAGAAACAGGAAACATGCGCGTATCTCTCAAACATTGGATACTGCGAAGGCAATAGTGCGTTCGCACCTTTTGGATTTTCAATGCCCTCACGGTACTTGGCTGGCAAAGAGCACCAACATTTGCCGGTTCCGCCTTAACAGGCGGGAAATCGTGCAGCACTTGACCAGCGCCAGGCAACTGGTTGGCTTGGTTTCTATCAATCGGCCAACATGCCATCGGTCGACTCCTTTGGACTATGAACCGACTTTGTTTTTTCGTCGAACCTTTGGCCTCGTGCTGGAGCTTGAGGAAGAAGCAAGGTGAGCGGAGAAGTTGAAGATGTGCTTTGAAGTATCTGATTGACATACCGAGAGTTGTTCCAAGTCACCGAGGACTACGCTTAGAAGGTCTAGACAATCTTGAGTGCTCATGAGTTGAGAGCAAATCCGTGTCGAAATTCTTCAGCACACTCAGATCTGCCCGATTGAACCACAGGTATAGGAGATAGAGGGTTATGTACAACCTCGTAAAGGCCTGCCTCACCAATAAGGCTAGATCAAGATCCCTCTAAATGAATTCCCACCCGTCTATTTACAGCCCTCCCTGCCTTTCCTACAGGCCTGTCCCTTAAATCCTATTCCACTCCTCCACGCGTCCCACACCCATTACCGCCTCTCCACCAGCAAAATATGCATAGCGACATAAGCCAGCACAACGAAGACGCCCGCAAAGATTGCCAACCCAACCGCATCGCGCCACAGCGCCAGAACGTTGAAACCAAAGCTGCTCAGGATAGCCGAACCCGGGACCTCGATGTCGAGGCCGTATTTGTGGTCGATGAGGGACAGGTACTTGACCTCGTTGACGATGAGGCCCTCGAAGCCGTAGTGGAAGATGGAGAGCTGTGTGGCGTTAGCCTCACGAAAAAGACAGGAAAGATGGAGAGAAGCTGAGAGGATGTGACTTACCGGCTGCAGCCAACCAAAAACATTAGGTATGCTCTCGTGATTGAGCAAGAAACCCCCGAAGAGCAACGAAAACAGCATCACGAGCGTCGCGATCAGATTCGCAACGCCCTGGTTCTTGAATACGATGCCAATGAACAAGATGATGGCCGCGGCAGCCAGATTAAACAGCACCAAAAACAGCATGAACTTCAGAAACTCGGGCCACGCCGGGATCAGCCCCGTCATCGGGTACACCACCACCCCCATGATGAGCGGCGGTATAATGCGCAGGGGCACGATATCGAAGATGACCTTGGCCGTGTAGTAGCTGATGGGGTAATAATACCCCTTGGCCCTCTCGCGCACAAAGAGCAATCTCTCAGGCGCAAACACCGTCAAGCTCGTAAGCGTGCTGAAGCCAAACAGCGCAAGCAGGAAGAAGAATAAGCCAAGCCTGTTCTGGAAGCCCTTGATGTCGTCCGTGAGGCCATAGAACAGGAATCCCAGAAACACAGCCAGCACGATCGCAATGGCGTAGTGCGTGAGCATCAGCATCGGGTTGCGGTACAGGTTCCGCCAGGTGCGGATCGAGAGGATCCGGAACTGGCCCGCAAAGCCGACTTTGCGGTACCCCTTTACCTTCCCGCTGGTTGCGGGGCCGGAGGCGGAGCCGTTGGGGTGGCCGTTGGAGGTGTCGGCGTTGCTGACGGCGGCTTTGATGTCTTCTTGGAGGGAGCTCGCGACGTCGGAGGAGGCGTAGCTGGAGACGAGGGTGTCGAGGTCGGTGCCTGTGCCGCCGTTTGCGGGCGGGGGCAGCTGATCCGGATCATCTAGGATTTGCGGCGGTGGTTGGCCGGCCTGCTTCTGTAATCTGAGCCATTGCTGTTGGCTGTCGCGCTGCGAATCGGGGATACTCGTAGTCTCGTCATCGGTCTTAGGCGTTCCGGGGACAGCCTCTGCTGCGCCAATGCTCTTCTTGCGGGTGAAAAGGTGCCTCTCTTGCTGTTGACGAACCGATGTTCTTCGTTTGTTCTTGGGCCGTAGGCTACTATCACTGGGGCTACCGTAACTACCAGCGCCGACGCTGATGCTCGAGATGATGCTCGGGATGGACTTGATGGCGACTGCGCTGCTCGCGCGGGTTTTGAGGCCGTCTTCGTGAGAGAAGAGAACACTATCGTCGATGGGTGCGTGAGCGGTACCAGCGTGCATGGTCAAGTCGACGAGATAATCTGCAATGTTGAAGCCCGGGGGGCAGGCATAGCCGATGTGGTCGAAGTAAGCCTGACAGCTGGAGAATGGTCCTGAGTAGACGGTTCGTCCTCGAGCAAGAAGGATCAGCTGGTCGAAAAGTGCAACGATGTTGGATCGGGGCTGATGAATCGTGAAGATTACGGTCCTGTTGTAGTTCTTGACTAGGGTGACAAGACACTCGACCACATTGAAGGCATTGAAGGCATCAAGGCCGCTTGTCGGTTCGTCTAGGAATAGTATACTTGGGCTGGTGACAAGCTCGCAGGCGATTCCTACTCGCCGCTTTTCGCCGCCGGAGATGCCCCGTCCGCTACCCTCTTCCGAACCGATCTGTTGGTGGCGAATGTGGTAGATGCCAAGCTGCTTCTCGACGTCTTCCACCTTCTGCTCTTTTGCGGCGAGACTCATCTCCTTCGGTAACCGTAACATAGCCGAATCGAGTATAGTCTCGTGCACCGTCAGTGTAGGTAGCATGGTATCCTCCTGGTCCACAAATCCAATAACACTGCGGAATTCCTCGTCAAGGACTCTTTCGCCATTGACGTAGAATTCTCCTTGCACATAGCCACGCTTGTTCTTCCGAGCGAGAATGTCGAGGAAAGTCGTCTTGCCTGCGCCTGAAGCACCCATGATAGCCAGAAGCTCGCCTGGATGCACGGCGCCTTGGATTCCAGACAGTATCTGCTTGCCACCAAGGTTGTAGGATACATTCTCGAAGTATAGCGCTGCCGGCTTATGATCTGCCATCAGCTTCGCGTTTTCGTCTTCCTCGTCATCTGAAAGATGAATCGCTCCCCAGCGCTTCGTGGCAGCTCTTCTTGACAGATACCACACCACCAGAATGACCGCAACCACAAACAAAGCGCAGCCCGCGATAACACCTGCGATCAGCGGGGTATTGATCTTCTTGACTGGCCTCTCGTAGCCAGGAACATCGGTCTTGTACAAGCATTCTCCGGAATGGCAGTTTAATGTAATGCTCTCGTCGCCAAACACTTGCGAAATGAGATCGTTCATGGCAGGCTCAGAGAACTTGCTTCCATCTTGAGAACTGCCACCCTCCGTTGATATGGATGTAAACGAGGCCGGCCCTTTGATCTCCTGGTCCAGGAAGTCGCCGATGTCAATAGACCCTTCTTCGCCGCAAAGCATCCGTCCTGGTATACATCGGCATTTGATGTGGTCGCAGCTGTACTTCGTGGTGTTGCGGTTTGATTCGATGACGAGGTTCGAGGAGCAGGTATCGAGGTCGCAATAGAACGACTCTTTCTGATCAACCCAAACTGTTTCGGTCAGCCTTGCCATCGAAATCGCGCCTGGGTGAACATACACTGAAAGTTACATTTCTCCGTCTCCGCGTTACACGAAAATGTCGCCTGCGGCTTCTGCTCCTTTAACTGATCCAATATCTTCCTGTTCGTGATGTCGCACATCTGGTAGTTCTCCTTGACCACCGCGCCCTCCCTATAGCACACCCCTCCCTCGCCTTCCGGCATCAGCGCATTACATGCGTCGTTCGTCTTGCACACGTTGCAGTTGATGCCTTCCCATCCTTCATTGCACTCGCAATATTTGTCCTTCCTCGGCGTCCTGTCTCGCCCCTCTGCTAGCGAACCGCATACTGGGTCCGAACAATCCTCACCGCCGAAGCCAGGCGGACAGTTGCATTTGCCGTTGGCCTTAGTGCAAGGGGCGTACTGGTGGCACTGGAAGTCTTCGAGGTTGCAGTTGAAGCAGGGGGGGCATCCATCGGGCCGGTCGCCGTAGATGGAGAAGTAGCTGGGCGAGAGTTCAGCGCTTGAGTAGTTGCTATGATACTTGTAGGCGCTTGTCGCTGTCCATGATAGGGTTAAAGCCGCCAACAGAGGTGGCAGATTGGTTAGTTGGCGCATCGTGTCTGCACGCGAGCTGGCGCCTGGAGCGACTTGCTGAGCTGTGAAGCTGGGTTACCGCGGCATCCAAGAAGGCGCACTGAGTTGCTTCTGGAGAGATCGTGTAAGTGGCGAGTGTATTACGCTGTGGGCTTGAGTCGATGATGATCGGAGCTCTGGTGTTGCAGGGAAATGCTTCGCCTCGTGCCGCGCTGCTGGTTTGCGGGGAGGCTGGACTCATGCCTGTCATCGTCGGCAACGGAGATTATTGGCCCGAGGCGCAATCACATGCGAGCTGGTCACGTGGCATCAAATGGAGTGTATACTACGGGTTTGCTCTCTTTACAGTTGTGTTGTCTACAGTAATGGTGTAGAACTGTGTACGGATAGGAAGAACATCTAAACTGGACATTGCCCTGATGTCATGGTCGAATTTCCACCAACAATAGCCTGCTCTTCGAGTGCCAGTAAAAGTTAGCGCCAGGGAGCACTGACCAGACTCAGCATCTCCAAGCCCAATGGAGGACCAAAGGAACGAGGTTGCAATGGAGTAAGAAAGCCTTTCCGTTAGCTGATCCATCATTACACAGGCGATGTGTTGCTTGAAGTGCAGGCGGCCACTCGCGGCTCCACGCCAAACACCTGGTCAGTTGAGCAGAGTCAACGTTGCTGGCAAGTATGCTAGATCGTAGATCCCGGAATTTGCTCGGATTACACATCGTTCGTTGCGTCGATTCGAGCGTTGTGGTGGTTTTAGGATAGGGGATAGGCTGACGGTTTCGGGTACTCGCATGGCAGGCGGAAACGTGAAGCGGTTCGACGAATAATTACGCCGAATCCTGCTGGAATTTTCCAACTGTAACATGGTACAATCCAAGCAGAAAAGAGGAGAGGGGCAGAATCGGCGATATATGTAGACCTCGGGCCAATTGAAAGAAGGGTGAGTGCTCAATAGAACTCACGGAGCCGACCACAAACTTAGAGTAGCAGATATCGACATCGGGCACGGAGCCCTGCCGGCCTTGCTCAAGGGCAAGCTCCATGAAGAAACCACAGTCACACCTATAGCAGTGACACAAGCACGCGTAAAACATGTGACTGTGTCCGTGTGTTTTAAGGGTTCTGATGCGAACCGTTCAAGGGCGGTGGACGAGGGCCTTATGGCATTCAGACGCAAGACGCAAACACTCGTTTAGGCTGCGAATACAGACTCACACTATCAATGAATAAACGGAGCATGCCCGACTGTGGAGAAGATAGGGGATACGAGTAGTGATAAAGGAATACCAACACGCTCGAATGCTCGGCGTGCCGCAGGTAAGCAGCACAGCAAGAAAGAGATTTCGCTGCCACGCTTTGAGTCTTATGCGAGGCTTGGTGGGCCTCATCGAATGGGGTGCCACGAAACGTGACGTACCCAAAGGCGTTTTATGCCGTTATGGTTATTGAAATAGACGCACGACCCCGGGTGCAATATATCAGTGTGGGTGCGCCCCAAGAGGACGTGTACTCGGGGCGCGCCAGTGTTAAAAGTCCAACTTGTGGGAGGCGTCTCCGGTTCTCGAGGACGTTGCCCTGTCAGCTCATTGACGTTGTCCAACATTTCTTGTGGGCACATCTGCGGGATGTCCGTAAACAGGACGCTCTCCGAGCAATATTGCATCCGATATGAGGCTCCATAACGGAAGGTGGATATCGGATTCTTCGGTGCAGTGACGAAAGCACCAGCCGCCGTTGGCCGGCGAAATCCGCGTCCCAGCCACCTCGTCCCTGGAGCGAACTATTTTCGTCCGACTGTGCTACAAGAAACCAGGGACCAGCTGCATGTCGCAATCCGCACTTCCTCACCTCACACCACGACAATTGATTTTCCCCGCTTTTGCTGCGTTGCGACATTGGAAAGGGCCGGGACGAGGAGTTTGCCTGGCTAGCTCAACGGCTGCGTGCCGCCAACACGACCGAGGAGGCTGGACATCTGACTGCAATGCTTTGCATCTCAACGGTTGTCGTCCCTTACAGCGGTGGTGCATGCTACCGTTGCCCTGACTGCCTTGGTTCTCTCCAAGCATCGGATCCAAGTAGCTGCAGGATCAATGTGCCATGTGGAGCGCCGCCTGCTCAGGGTAGCATGAGCTCGCCGTGCCATGGCTGTGTTAACCCAAAATGCTCTTAGGAATGGTAGCCTCAATGTATACAGAAGACACGCTATCGGTGGGATTCAGGATTGAGGCCGGTAGTTTGCTGCTTGCGGCACATGCTGCTGCCTGTCACGGGGATGGCCCTTGGTATAAAAGCGGTGTGGATGCCTTCGTCATTCGACCATCAGGGTTCGCTAAGTCTCCGACATAAACTCTATTTCATCCGTCTTCCACATAAATCCCCCATCAGTTCTACATCACCCCTCACCAGTTCTTACCGACTTCCTTCAATCCTATCTGCATTTACCTCCAACCGCTCCCACAGTCTGCACTTACAGTCCACACCTCTACTATACAACCATGCGTGCATCATTCAAATCCTTCCTCACGCTCACCTTGGCATCTCTCTCCCTCGCAGCACCAGTCCTCGAGGAACGTCTCGAAAAACGCCTCGAGGAGCGTGCTGTCGAGCAAGGCTGGGAAATCCACGACCTCGAAGCCTTCCAATCCAGCGCCAACTCCGCTTACTGGGGCTACATCGAATTCACCCTCGTCGACAAGAGTCCCGGCCTCGAGCTCAGTATCTCCTGCAGCCAAGTCTTCAAGCCGGGCGAGTCCATCACCGGCGGACCCTACGCTTGCAACCCGTCCGCCGAGGCCCAGTCCGTCCGCTTCGAGTACTACCCGGACCGCTTCAAGGTGCAGCGGAGCTACCAGGACTGCGAGGTTGGTGGCTTCGTGACGAGTTTCGGCGAGGCGGCTCTTGCGACTGAGACGGAGGTCCAGCCGGATTGGAACGTGGCGTGGCAGGATCTTGTGGAGGTGCCGGCGACGTCGATCATCTCGTATGCATGCCTCTGATCTGTTGGTGTGTTTGGTGAACTATTAGCTGACTCGGAATTAGCACCGCATTCCCACCGGGCTTCAAGCCGGATTGTCAGGCATGAGGGACTTGAACAGGACTGTGACGATTACGACTGGTATTTAAGCGGCATTTTCATAATCGACATTTCTATCGGCGAAGCCACTCTCTGTAACTGAAGCACCCATGTTGATGTCCGGCTGCTGAATCGGAAATTGTAACCGTATGGTACGGTCTAGGCTAATAGCTAATCGCTAAAAAAAAATCGTCCTGTAATTCATCTAGCTGGCACTGACTCAATGCACTTTGCCGTCTGCCCACCTATTCCTGTCGTGTGTATCATCTTGAAGCAATCTCACTTGTAGTGGTCCACTTTTTGTTCACGTCTGACTCGGTGCGTCCCTATCTTCAAACCGCCGACCCACACATCCGCCCGCTTTCCCAGTCATCGCCCATAAACGCCTGCTCACAGTCCCACGAGATCATCAGCACGCCTCTTCTACACAACTCCACCTCCTCAAACCCCTCTCAGTCCAGTTTAGCCCGTCGCCGCCTCAGCGCAACCCTAGCATCAGCCGCCCGCACTAGAAAACTCCATTGCCGGCCAATAGCCAAATATTATCCTCACTGCTTGCCCGATAGCGAAACTGGCGAAGACAGTCCACCATCTTGAAACAGGTCTTACGCCCTCGGATGCCGGCCTGGTTGGCGCGGCTATCGGGTGCGGAGGTGAGGCGTATCCGAGCGTGGTGTTGGCTGTTGGGACTTCTGTAGTGTTCTCAGGTGGAGCCTGTGCGGCTCTAGGGACGACGTGTGGTGCTGATGGGGTTGTTGTTGTTGTGGTGTCCGTTACGATCTCACCGCCGACTGCGATTGGGGCGGCGGTGATGGCTGCGGTGACATCGTCATTGAGACCGGCGAGGCACTCTCTTATGTTGTCGTAGATCGTCTCGTCAACGGCGGCGTCGTCTAAGTGTGCAGGATGGTCGTTGTAGAATTCGTCGATGCCCTGGCGCACAGAGTGATAGATGTCGCAAGGGATGTACTCCATATGCCACCGGCGGGAACGCCCATCAAGCTCGAAATCTGTCCATTGGGATGTCGCGTTGGCGAGCGAGAAGTGGTTTGAGACGGTAGCGGGGCACTCGGCGCCCCATCCGCTATCAGTACGCTCCTCTTGCGCGCACTGTTGGAAATCGCCGTTCCACTCTCTGACGTATCGCGTCGCCTTCAGATAGTAAAAGCAGCCTGGCGGGCCGACGGAGGCGGGAATCTGAACGATGAAGTCGGTGGACGAGATAGGCGTGTTGTCTGCGAGGAGACCTGGGAGCAGCCATAAGCAAAATGTACTTCTGATGCTCTGGAGACGTACATATGGGTCCGGATATCTGTCCATCGTCTGTTGTGGCAGAAAGGAATATGCGCATGAAGTCAAACTCCGCATCCAACGACTCGTCGCCGAGGTGCAGGTCGTTTCCTATATGGATTCCGATAGACGTGCCAGCGTTCACGGAGTTGGGCACAGTGATGTTCAGAAGGGCTTTGGCGGCCGGTGCGAGTATTGCAAGCGCAAGGAAACAGACAAGGTGATACATCTTGAAGGTTGCGGCTAGACGCTATCAAAGCCTGTCGAGGCAAAAACAGAGGTTGTGGGTGGCATGAATAAGACAGAATTGCGTGGCTACCGCATACAGCACGACGTCACCTCCGAATGTTGTCGGGTGAAGGCAAGTTTATCCATTGTGGGGGGAAATTCACTTGGAGTCTTCACGAACATAGAAAGCACACCAATGCACCAATTCACTCGTAGTGCAGTTGTCTCTGCGTGTAAGGCAGAATTCGAAAGCTACATCTAGGAGCTCAGAACAATGGCTTAGATAAGAATTTGCTATTCGGGTCATGGATATTGAGATTGAAGAACCCTACCGGATCGTCAGGAGGGACATACTTGTAAAGTCTCTAAGTGTTTTGCTATTGAGCTTTCGTAAGTCTCGAGAACTTGCGGTATGCTGGTGAATCCTGCTGACGCATCGGACCGGCGACTGCAAGGGTCCAATGCCTAGGTGTTGCAACCACGTTAGTGATAAAAGCACTGATATCAACTCAGATGGTCGATGAGTTGAGTTTAGAGTTGGAACTCCGTGCGAATAGCCATTTTCCGGGTCCTAAGTTGATAGGTGAGCGGTTTTATGTTGGCAGTTTCGAAAGCTAGCCGCGTTCCGGCGCATACTTGCGGCGCCGTACCGTTTGCACTTTCGAACAGTTGCGTTACTGAGGAAGTGGTGCGACTCGCGTTGATGTCTGAGCATGAAAACAGCTCCATGTGGGCTCGCATTCTGTTACGGTAAAGCGGAGTACTGGGCCAAAGTCCTGGTGCTTCAGAGCAGCTCGGAGAGCTCGTCTCGGTAACCTTGATTGATAGTTATACGGGCTCGAGAAAAGTTCTGAACAGATGATAAAGATGAGTGGGAACGAGTCATGACCAGTCATATGTGAGACGAACGAAGGGATGAATCGTCTATGTTTTTTCATCCATTGCGAAGCGACACAGTAAGACGACGCCCCTGATTGATAGCAAAGTTACCCAGGTACGTTGTAATGCAGGCAGAGGGTGTGGTGCTGAGCGTGGAAGATTGGCAGAAGACGATGGAGGAAGTTGGCGGTCGGGGATGGAAAATCTCAAGCCGCCGTGATGCGTCAGCGACCATCATGTCACGCCGGCAGGATTGTGAGCAGAAGACAGCCAAGCGCCGACTGAGCAGTCCATGTCGCCAGCCATCTTGCGCGAGGTGTCGCATTCATGAGGCCAACAAGTCGGAGGTGCTTTGAAGAATGAACGATGGGGCCTCATCATCTGCAGCGATCGGATCGCCAACCAGCGCCTATGCCTCACCCACGAGCCGTACGATAGGAGTAGCGAGGGGAGAGGGTGAGGATGAAGGTGCTGCGGAGCTCAGAAGGACGATGAAGGAGCGCGAGAGGAGGGCAAAGAACAAACGTGTAGATTTCCTCGACGACCTCCTCCGCACGCTGGACATCCTAGCCTATGCTGAGCTCTCGGCCGCCTACTACATGGAGTAAGAGCTCCATACCAGCGCAAAATGTTAGCTACGACGGTCTAACATCATTCGGCATATTAGCTGCTCCTTCCTCCGCTTCGCACTGCGCGCCTCGACCCAGTTCTTCTACCTCACCCCCAAACCACCGCTTTTCCCCGAAGCCCCAAAGCACCGCCCGTACATCGGCGCCATTGTCGGCAGCAACGTGCTGTGCCTGCTGCTGCACCTCTTCCTCGCTGCTCCCGCGGCCGGCGAGGCGACACGAGGATACCTACATGGAGGGCTAATGATCGACTTCATTGGGCAAGAAGGCCCAACATCGAAGCTCCACCTCGCCGTATTAGACGTTATGATCTTGTTGCTGCAGCTCATAGCACTGGCGACACACCTCAAGCGACAGGATCTGAAACGCACCCTCCCCACGCCCTCGCCAACGGCTCCGCAAGACCCCCACACAGCCGAACCGTTGCCGCAACCTCCCACAGACAGCCAGGCCACCGGCCCGTCACCCCCCGCAGTGGCGCAAGACCACGACGCCGAGGAGCAGGGGATTTTGCGACGCTCGTCAACGGCATCAAGCATGCAGGACCAGCCCAACGAGACGGACGACTTGCTCGCGGAGTCACCGCACGACGGGCCTGCGGCCTCACCAGTCCGAAACACCAATCTCCTGGACGCATATGCGGCTGGCCAGGCGAGCATCGCAAACCTGTACGTCTGGGACACAGTGCGGGATCAGTTTCGCGCGTGGCAGGGGCGCCCGGCTACGGCGCCTGCGACGGGCACGGTGGCGAGCGCGACGGGGTTCGCGGCGCAGCTTGCGGGGAGGAGGTTTGGGATTCGGATTCCGCTGGGTGGGGGGAGGTGATACAGCACGAGTCGATGGCCGAGTGTTGCCACAGTCACTTGGGCATGAAGATAGAGGATAGGCAGCACGCAGAAAGAGAGTCAGGCTTGCCGTTACCGGGGCATAAGCGTTCACGGTTGCATGCGCTTGCCAACGAGTCGTGAGGCGGTAGAGCATCCTGGTCGCATTGCGCTCTCAGAGGTAACGGGTTGCGCAAAGAGGCGACTGCAGGCACGCTTGCGCTTTCGCGAGCCGCTCTCGCATGTCATGCCCGAGGGGCGTTTACTCGCATTGATTGCTGGGGAAGACCTAATTTACCGCGCACAAGGTCGGTATCCATGGATTTGCAGTACCTAGATACCTAGGGTAGAGGTCGTCATCGGAGCGCTCGCATCGGAGCGGGGCGGAGATGGGTCTGGCACCTATTTTAAGGGTCTCAAGCATCTTGACAAATATCGGCGACTCGTACTGGCGTGGAAGGGATTTGCAGCGGGGAGGGAGGCGACGTGCGGCTCGGATCGGCGCGACAGTGCAGAAGGATTCGCAGCGCTGGGTCGGAAATCAAATCACCATTTGGTAAGTTATTGCAGTGGGAGGGGAGGAGCGGGGATGAGAGGTGCGTTTGGCCGTTTGGGCTGCTGTGGTACGGCACAGGGCGACAGTGGCGCGGTTAGAGCAGTCCCCGGTCGATCGTGTACGAGATTATGCACGATGCACGATGCCCGATGCCCGATGCCCGATGCCTGACGTTTCGTTGACGAGCCCCCGCTGTGTCACGGTGCTCGTCACGTCGGGCTGTTTCGCGTGCTGCAAGTGTGAGGGGGGACGAAGGAGGCGCGACGCGAGTCCAGATCATACGACGGCCGCAGAAGCGGCCGCATAAACGAACAAGCATTCCCCAGCGGGGCCAGCGGATCGCTGCCAGGGGCATGTCGCCGTGGCGCTGGGACTGGCTCCTCCGTTCGAACCATCCGGCGGCAAGTCAGTCGACAGCCCCTCCCTCGCTTACCGCCGATCCCGACTATCCTCCAGCCACCAGGCGCACAAGAGTTTCGCTCCGGCGTTTCGAGCTGCTCGCCGGCGTCTTGGAGCAACCCTTTCTCTGCATTCGACTGGCTGGTGAAGAGGATGGCGGGACCGGAGCGACACAAGGCGCACATCTGCCGCCGTCAAAATCTGTGATTATGCCGGTTCGCGATCGTGCAGCCTCTGGGACGGAACTGGGTGATCCCGTGCGGAAAGTAATCCCCCGTGAAACAGGATGGTGTTGAGCCTGCCGCAAGGGAGAGAAAAGGCACGGCCGTTGATAGGGCCGTTGTGGAATTGTGAGCCAGCCGTTGCGGATTACTCGTCGGCCGTTATGGCATTGGGCCGTTGAGCCTTTCCTATCGCCTTACCTGTCGACAATCGTGGAGAGTGCGTGGAAATGAAATTCCTCCAGGATGTGACGCTGGGGCAGCTATGGCCAGGCTTTTCTTAGAGAGGCAAAATCGACGATCGCTGCTGCTGGTCATTCGCCTCGTCTTGCAGGAATACTTTGTGACATCGAACCGAGCACCCGAGTTCCGGCTGGTATCAGTTCCGGTGCCTGCAATCCTCCTTGGCTGTTTCGCGCAGCATAAACCCCGTCGTGTTTATCTTCAAGTTATTTGTAAGGCTGTTGGGCGGCAGAGGCCGAGAGGCGAGAGCCCGCCTGCTGTCTGTCGGGTCAGCTTGGCGTTCTGATCGGCATGCCGATCGTTGTTGTTCTCCGAAGATCCTTTGAGGAAATTCAAATTATGTTCAACACAGCAGTTTTGCTATTTGGATGCCTAAGGCTTGCGGGTAACATTTGCAATGTGCTACAGTACAGAGCTGTACGGAAGCGTAAAGTGTAGTTACATGCCTAGAAAACTCAACGGAAACGATATCGTGTGGGACGATCACGTGATCCAAGGATCGTGAAGACCGGACGAAATTGAAAGCAAAAAAATGCGCCCTTGGGTATAATGCGAGAAGCAGATGAGCCATAGAAGTAGAGGGAAACGAGTGTGGTATCTCTGTGAGGCTTCCAAGATGTGCCGTCATTCGCCGTGAATAAATCCGATGCTGTGGCAGGAAGAAGAGGCCAAACGATGCCACAGCAGAAAGTGAGGAAACAGCAAAACTGGGTATATGAATCGAAAGGTGGTATTGACAATTTCCGTGCAACAGACATCCAAGATGCCTTGACAGTGTATTGCTCGTAAGAGTTCGAGTGAAAACGCCTCCTATCGCCACGACGCCTGCATGTCCAAATTGAGCATTCAAAGTTCTTTAAGATGCTTGAGAGAGTGTGTTGAAGTAGGCGAATCTAGCCTCGACGTCCATCTCGTCCAGGTTGAGGAGGCCAGCTCCTGTTGTATCTGTCCGTGTGAAACGTATCGTGTGGACCTGACCTGTGAGGTGGAGATATAGTGGACAGTGGACTCTGCACAAGCGAACTTGGTGGTGTAGGGACGACGCCTAACGAGGAAAATGCCGGTGGAGCGTTCGGGGCACTGGCTGGAATGCTGGGAGGGGGTAGAGAGTATGTGCTTGTTCTTCGACGAACATTTCTCTCCATCTCAGGAGCGGATCTCTCGGACATCCCCGAGTAACCACCTCTGGAACTGCCACCGCTGGTGGGCGAAGTTACGCTGCCGGAAGGCACCGAAGGCCGTCTGAGCCGTGGCGATTGCGGGCGTGGCCAGTATCGCTCGCTTCCAGGTAGATTGCTCACGATCTGCGCGAAAAAGTCCCTTTCACGCTTGTAAAACTCGCTGTCCTCGTTGGCTTCCCGTGCCTGCTGTTCTAGCCTGCCAATCGTCGTATTAGCCTCTCGCTCCTTCTCCTTCCGCCGTTGTCGAAAACGTGCCGAAGCTCCAGCGTTGCGCTTTCGCTTCTCATCGGCTTGCTTTGAGGCTGCCGATACATCGACTGGGATCTGGACCGAGCCCTGACCCGTCTCCAGAGTGAGGATCTGGTAGCTGGTTTGACCAGTCGATGAAATGGGGACTCCGAACGGTCTCTCAGCCTCAACCGGTACGGAGGGCATTGAAATACTAGTGGGAATTGTACCGATACTGGAAGAGGCTGGGACGTACTGGGAGGAGGTAGATCCCGAGACCCCGCCAAACATTGTGGCGGGCGAAGTCTGAACCATTTGGCTCTGACTATATGTGGAATAGGTAGTGCTAGGGCTGCCGCTTTCGGACGGTGCCAAACCTCCGCTTGCTCGCCTAGAGCCTCCAGGAATGAGCGGTGGGGTCGGCGCAGGAAAGTTATAGCCACTGCGTGGAGGTGCTGGAGGAGTCGGTAATGGCGGCGCGCCCAAAGAGCCAGGCTCCATCGTATAGGGACGGCTCGCTGGAGAGAAGGGAGACCGATAGGCGTCGATGGACCCAGTAGCGGGTCGCATAAGTCCTAGACTTTGTACGCGTTGCACTCCCACAGACCTTGGCGTCAAAATACGCCTTGCTGCCCCTCCTCTTCTGGGAGAAAGAGGCTCCTGGGTAAAACCTGGTTCGGGATAGCCAGAGCTTGTCCTCCTTGTTGCAGGCGGTGGCTCCATGGGCGGTGGAGACTCCATCTGAGCAGCGCTTCGCCTTAGATTGCGCGGCTCAGCAGGTTCCGGCTGTTGAGGGTTGAGGATGTTTTGAACCTGTAGGGATCTAGTGCTTCTTTGCTCGGGAGGCGTAACCATAGGATCCAAGCTTTCCCGTAATGGAGGGAGGTTTGCTGCGCGACTGGCATGCGATTCGAATCTACCATCTTTCCTTATCCCAAGTATGGGCGTCTGGGGGTCCATAGGCGACAACAGATGTGCTGGCGCAGTCGGCTGACCGTATGTGTTGTCGCTCGTGGAGCTTGCCGGAGGACCTGATGCAGGGCCATGGTGCTGTGACATCAAGCGCTCTGCCTCGTGGCTCTTGTAGCCTCGATGTCCCGACCATGGGCGTTTCCTTGAAGCGTCTTCGACTCCGCGGGTCTTGGAGTAATCCCCGGAGCGCGGTCTGTACTCTGACTCGCGAACGTCGAAGGGGAATCGAGGACTCTTAGAGAACGGACGCCCAAAAGGACTGTGGCAGCCGCGAGCGGGAATGTCTAAGGTAGCCACGATGATTGATTGTTGCGGAACGTCTTAGACGTCCCGAGGCGGACGAGCAGCGGGTATGAATACTTAGCAGAGCCGAACCCACGGGCCGGGAGATCGAAGGTTAACAATTAGATCAAGAATGGCGGAAGTAGCTCCATTCCCGAGGTCGCTGATCGTAAAGGATGGACAGTGCAGGGGCGAAGGGTTTTTGGAATTGAACTGATGGGAGATTCAGAGTACAGTCCCGCGGCTTTGCGGACGCAGCGGCGAGGAACGTATCGCCCTGTGACCTCTGAACGTCAAGCGGTGATATAACTGGCAGTTGCGGTGTGAAATGACCGCACACCAACCGTAAAATGAAGCTCGACGCCGACCCATGTGCTGGGAGCCACCACGATCGAGGAAAGGGCAAAAGAGCTTGTACATCATACTTACCTTGTCGATAAGTAGCAGGCTAGCTAACGCAAGTCCAGTATGGGGGGCGGCCCACGCCTGGCGGTTGACGACCATGCGCGGAAGCCGGGAAGGTTACCCTACCTTTGCAGCGTCTGCTATCCACGTCAGATCTTGCATGGTGCAACGCGCGCGAATGTCAGACTAGCTGCACGCGGAATGGCAAAGGCCAGAGTCTGCCCTACGCTCGCCCGAAACGAACTAAGGCTAACGGTGAGTGTGGCTGGCGTTGCTGTCGCCGTTGAGCAGGCCTCAAGACTCGCGAGAGCCGTGGGCGGCGACTGGATGGTTTCGAGCAACGGCAGAGACGCCCGAGCTGTGAGTGGACCGTGTTTCTAGTATTGACCAAGTGCGGCGGATTGGACCGGGAGTGGCAGCGAATGGTGCGAGGAGGAAGGCATGGCAGAGGCGCGTGGTAATTGTCCTCGACTCTGGCAGGGAACCAAGCCACGCTTGCAAGGGGACCCGTTGCCTGTTTGAGCAGCGGCTTGGCGGTGTCCATCGAAACGGATTGATTAGCACCGTTAGCAGCCTGACTTGCTGGCGAAAGTCATCATTTCGAAGAGCACTAATATTCTCCGGGCAGAGAAGGGACGGCAGGACCAGGCGTCCTAACGGCTCGCCTAGCTTTCCTCGCTGCCTTCGCCATGCATCCCCCACTCTGGTCGATGTAACTCGCCCCCCCTAAGTGAACATGGCAAGCCGCACATCGCGCAAAAATCCCGAAGGCAGAGTGTTGCTGGAGGCGACTCTGTCAATCGACAGTACTTCTGCAAGGCCGAGCCGAACCCCCAGCACGCATAAGACAGCGGCCGCGGCGGGGTTGCGGGTCCAGCTCGAGACTTGGGCATCAGGATCACCGACAAGGGGCTTGTCTTGGCTTCGAGAAGCATGTCAGCGCTACAGAGGAGCCGAGCTAACTTACCATCTCCTGCTAAACGCTTGCGGCAGCCCAGCAGGGACTCCTGTTGTGTCAATAGTTGTGCTTTGCTGGATTGAGTCTATCGAACGTTCCTCACTAATCCTCAGTAATCTCGGCGCCAGTCAGTCCGGGGGCAGTACGTCTTGCGTCTAGCACTGCAGGTACTTCGTGCGCCTTAGCGAGCGGCACAGATACGATGGCGTGCAGCTTGTCGCTTCGGTGCAGATGGTCTGATTGCTGCGCAGCAGTCACGATGGCGAAATGACCCTAGCAGAACGTTGGGCAGCAGCAATCTGAACGCTCTGCGGTCGAATGTCGACTCTGTTCCGTTCGCCGCTGTGCCTGACCCAGCTTTATTACTCGCGCGCCACGCGTAAATATGGAAGCCGGGAACCTACGCAGCGATATCGCTGGTGTCTGCGTCTTCGCAAATGCCGTTCCTCAGCTGCCTTACCGGTTCGAGAAAAGGGCCACAACAAGAGGCAAGGCGCGACTGTTGAGCAGAGCTGTTGAAGGGCCGCGCAGAGACCGCCTTGCACGCAGTACTCCGTACCGAACTCGCTCCTGGCCAAAAGAAATTGCGCTCACCTCATGTCCTGGCACCCCATGATACTCTGTGTTCTGCAACGATTTGTGGTCCACGTACCTACCAGTAATCGTTCTGCGCGAGTGACGTGAACACCGGTTGCTAGCAGCTTCACCAACCTGCAGTCGGACGTGTTGCTTGTCGACTTGTTGTCGGGGGTCTGCGTTGCGTTTGGCTAGCGATGCCATTGGCCTTCACCTTGTATCCCTGCCGCATTGCATCTTAAATCATGTGCCGGGCTGACTGTTAGGATGTGCATCTGACAGAACCACCAGCATTTTCCCTTCCACCAGCGGGCGACTAGTTTTCTGATTGGCCGCAGCCGGCATTTAGTTTGCTCATTTTCCAACTTTTTTGTAGACTTGGAGCTGGGCATGCCCTGCGCTCCAGCCTCGACCAGCGACTGCAGGATCGGGTTCCGTCGATTTCCGCCTATCTCAGATGCCTTGGCGGCTGCATTGCTCCAATGCCAACGTGGCCGCGCAATGTGGCTGCACTAGAGAGCGTCTTCGAAGGCCTTAACCATGTGGCTTCATCTTGAAGCGCACGGCAGTCCGGATGATGTTGCGGTGCAAGCGAGCACGGGCATGCTTCGGCGCTTCCCGTCCCACCCCTTGACAGCTGTGAGTTCGGTAAGGTACTGCAGTGCAGTGATGCACTTGTCCACGACGAAGCTTGATGGCGATTTATTGCTCAATTAGCCTTCCGGGCGACAGTGCCGCGCAGAGAAAACCATGGGACGAATGACCATCGCTTGAGGGTAACAACAGTAAATTATCGGTAATGTTCATTCGACCCTGGATCCATGGCAGCCCGCCCCGTCAATGGTGATACGGGAGATTGACCTAAGAGAATTGATCATTCCACTCGGCAACGAACTAGAAGATGATCATATTCACTACCCATATTACCGGTTTCAATCCCTTCGTCATGTTGGTTCGAGTTCGTCATCTGATCAAGCTGCGCATCCGCCGCTGTCATTATGCTACCTGATCTCGAATCTTGGTTAGAAGCTGATAACGCGCCCCTGGGGTGCTCCGAATGCCTACGCGCATGGCGCTCTTCGTTGTCATTCATAGGCACCTTGAGAAAATAACTGCATAAACGCTGCTTCGGACGAGCAGGTAATTTATCGTTAATTTCCGCCAGTGTGGTTCACACGACTTGCTCCTTGCCAAGCATCAGCAGCGGAGGCGCTCACGAGTCGAACCGATCGCATCTCCGGGGTATCCATGCAACCGGTAAAGCCATGTTGACAGGCTGCGTGTATCGGTACGTTGCCAGCATTGGGTTGCCTCCGTTTTAATTGCGAAGGCGATTCCTTGTAGCAAGGAGAGAATTCATTTCGCAAGCGATAGCGGCCGGATTGCGCATGCCCGTTGGCAACCGGCGCACGCAGTAGGAGTGCGAATCGCTGCGAATCCCGCCCTTGATGCTGAAGAATGGTCCGTCTGGACATCTGAACAGAGTGTCGGAATCCGATCCGATCAAACCACCCCAAGCCCCGTCGCATCTAAAATTGGGACTGGGCATTTGGAGTTTCGCGCCGTTCGACTGGGACTGCAGATCGCAAGCTGATCGACGGCGGGCCGTGATTTGACGTCGCCGCTTGAACCATCCCAGCCGACTGCTCAGATCTTTAGGTGTTTGTTACGTGAGTCGTGTACTGCAGTTTTTTGGAGGTGCTCAGACACATTCTCCTGCGGTTCCAGCGCCAACCAACCGCACAATCTGCAGGATTTTGCCTCCAGGCTCGCCGTGCATGTCATCCCGACGTGCATGCATGATCCTTCTCCGCACGGAATACAGTGAGATCAGCAACGAGCGTTAACAAAGTAAAGGTATTCGCCCCTTTGCCACATTGCGCCATTGCAAGAAGACGAACGTTGGACTGCATTGCAGCATTTGTGCTCCTCTCGATGTCTCTTCTTGATCTCATTACCGGCTCGAAACAAACACAGGCTTGTTGCCGAGGCTGCATGGGTAGGCAGCTCGTGGCGTGAGCGTGGCGGTCGCATGAAACGACGATGGCGATCATGCATCAAAAGCGGGACGCACACGCTGCGACCGTTGCGCTCCAAAAGTCGGCCACTCCAAGAGTCAGCAAGCGGACCCGGTGAGGCGCAAAGTCTTTACGCTTTGGGTGGATACTGCAAGCGTAGCCGCGCTTGGAGCGCCTCGATAAACCAGCGAAATGAGTCGAGGCGTCACTGGGCGTCCTTCGAATATTGAGCCCGCTTCTCGAAAGCCGCGAGGACACTTCGGACGCGTCTCGAAGTCCCAGCCTGATGTCGGGTGGAACGTCGACCATGCGCCGAAGCTGAAGAAGCACGGCAAGGCTGATGCAGTGCGGAAGCTGATCCCGTGATCCTAGTTCAGCCTTGGGCAGCCACAATAATCGGTGAGGAGATCGATGCACAACTCATAACACTAAAAGTCGGATTGGCCTGCTTTGTTTGATGGTGTTTGTGTTGACATAGCCTAGAGGGGACGTTACAAATATGATATGGAATTCAAGATGATGAGCGAGGGATGATCGGCCTGCATGGAAGATGCGAATGATACCATTCCCGGAGCAAAGAATTGCTGATCAAGGCCGCTGTCTGGACTGACACTGCTAGGAAGCGTGTCCTGTGTGGAGCCGTGTCCAACGCAGCCAGCCGAAGCAATGGCTTGCAATATGCACTCATGTGTTAGTCAATCGGAGAGGCTCAACGACATTGCCAAGCGACTCTCATCTTAAGAAAGACCCACCACACTGATCCTAAAAGGAGCCGAGTTGAAGCCGAAGACCAAGACGCCGAAGACCAAGACACGGCAGACATGCGTTGATGTTGACCTCGACGTTGAGCCGTAGCGGCTCGGGAAATGTGATTGACCTGCTCTCAACGGCGAGATTCAAAATGGCTCGAAAGGGACGCCACCAACAGCAACAGAACGCGCGCGGTTAGAAACGTAATTGGAGGCGCATCATGAGCATCATCGAGGCGTTGCGAGTGAGATTAGAAGATGCCGGGGTTAATCGGACATGGTCCTAGGACAGCCCATGTTCTCAGAACGGGAAGATTGGAGCATGTTGAAAAATAGAAGTGCAAACGCTCAGATGCTCGCGCAGCATGCAGTACCTCAGAATCTTAACAGGGCAGCCTCGAGGAACACTCTGTCCGTAACGTAACTACTCATAGGGAAACATCTACATTTACTATCCACCGCCAACAGCAGCAACCAGGATCTAAGGCCGACAACAGCAACGGCTCAGACTCTTTCACCTTGATACTTGAAGCGGTACAGCTTGCGACCCTTGATGCCAACACTGCACTTGAACAAACTGCCCTGCAACTTCGCGCTCTCCGGATACTTGTCCGGTTCCTCCTCCTCCGCAGATGTGATGAAGAGATCCTCACCTACGAACGCCGGGCAGGATATTGATCTTGTTGGCAGCTTGATCTCCGCAACCAACTTGCCTTCAGGGCTTATTCTAAGCACTTTCCCAGAGCCGAAGACAGCGGTCCACATGTACCCCTCTTCATCGATGCAATGGCCATCCGGGGCGGAGCCTTCGTCCTCTATGTGGAAGAAGACGCGTTTGTTGGAGATATTGCCGGTGGCCGTATCGTAGTCGTACGCAAAGATGTTTGCTGTCGGGCCGTCGGCGAAGTAAAAGGTCTTGTCGTCGGGGCTCCATGTTATACCATTTGGTATAGAGACACCCTCGAGCATTCGATGTAAGGTCATGTCCGGGTCAAGCCGGAACAGCACGCCTTCGTCTATCGGATCCGTAACGAGCGGGTCGTTCATCGTACTGACCCAGAATCGGCCTTGGCTGTCCACTGCACCGTCGTTGCCGCGCATTCTATCGCAGTCAGATCCGCTCTGAGAACTCATACAGACTACGCCTACCTGTTCTCCTTGCCACCATGCTTGCCATCGTTTATCTCCTCCTCCGTCCAGTACTTCTTGATGTATCTGTACTCCGCAGTCTTGCGGTTGAGGATGCCGTAACCGTGTTTTCCCCCGAACACGAACTCATCATCATTACCCTCTATGTCAGCAGTGCAGCTGATCAGACATCAGCTCGGGCCGGTTATGACATTCGCTATATATGCGGCGCCCACCCAATTGATATGTCCAGATCAGCAAGCACCTTGTGCGACGAAGGGCCCTCATTGAGATCGATCGTATGGACTTTGGACTTGACGATGTCTACGAAGCGCAGCGTGTTGGCCTTCTCCTCCCAAAATGGAGCTTCTCCAAGGCCACAATCGATCTTGAGGTATGGCTGGTGCGGTAAACATTAGCGAAAGTGATACCTTTAGAGACTTGTGACACCATTTAACCTGGACCCTACCTTGGAAACTGTGTATGTCTTGATGTCGCTCATGTTTGCTGTCACAAATTGCCCACTTATGCCTGCTGATGTAGGGTTCAGAGTTACACGAAAACACTACGTTCACAGATGTCGGCAGGTCACTGGAGGTGCGATGATCTCATACATGGGTAATTGTGCCTTCCCATCCTGAGGCACCTTCCAAACAGCCCGTTCCCAATGTTGTACGCGGCATTTCGTTGAGGAGCTCAGCGGTGATTTCACGCCACGCCGTGTCAGTCAGTTATTGTTTGAATCCTTGAACTCTGAGAAAGTTGGAGTGCTCGAGTGAGCTAAAGATATTACGATCACGTGCAAGCATGCTGTCAACCACTCATGCTCTTTGCTCGTACCAGATTAACATCACTGCGATACAACATACAGCATCTCAGACCGGACCTCCAACGTCTGAGGTGGTACATATAGCTGTATGTCACCGTAGAGGATAGACCCGTTTTCATCTAGTCGATTTCAGGCTCTTTCATTCCCGGATCTCTCGGCTTTGGGGGCATGCACCACAAGAAACTGATCGATACCCAGGAGTTCGCGGTCAATGTCCAGCCTACAAGAGAAGATCCACATAGAGGACACAGCAGAGGTGCTGAGCGATTACGGCGGAGCAACACCAGTAAATGGTTGCTGTCGGAATGACATTGGCGAATATGCTACAGGCTTCCGTACTGCCCTTCAACGGCCTAGATCAGTATACTACCGCACCTCCTAGGTCCATCGATGATTTGACAGCGGGTGAAATGCAGCGAGAACTCTCTGAAAACCTTACAGTTCCGCGTGAAGAATAACGATACTAGCCGCAAAAGTCCTAACGATATCAAGGAACAGAAAAGTTCACGCCAGACATCTTTTCAGCGAGCCACATCTGACTTCAAGCCATACTACCGCTTTCCTTCTTGAAGCCGCCGCCCCTTCAACATGTTGCCCTGCAGCGACCTACCCATGTGCTGCTTGATTTCCGAGTTGCACCCAATCGAGAAGACCAGATGCTGGGGCTGGTTACGGCTTTCCTACGTCGTTATCATATCAACCACTCCTCACGTGTTTGTTTGCCTTAGACGACACATTTGGGTTCAACGCTCGGGCGAACACTAAGGCTCCTATGTCCGGTGGGATTGTGGATTTACAATGGAGGCGTCGTGAGTTTTGAGCGGCTACAGCAAGAACCCAAGGTCCTTTGGAAAATGATACTAACAACGGCTCGTGCAATCTTTGACCATAAACTCCAATACTCCACATAACGCCCCGTAGAACACCGAAGCGCTTTCAAACTCGCTAGAACATCACCAACCCCACCAGCTCTTAATCTTATCTCCCATCGACTCTTGACCGTGCTCTTTCCTTTTCAACCTGTTCTGCCTCTGCTCTTCTAACGCGCTCTCAATCTGCCTCCCAAACTGCCTGCCAGCATTCAGCTCCGCCTGGATAGCCCTCAACTCAAGCTCTCTGTCCTCTCTCGACAAGCTCTCCAGCCTCTTCTCAAAATTCTTTCTAGTCTCCTCCGGCACATTCCCAAACACATCCTGATTCCTTCCCGGCGTCGCTGGCGTCGGCAAGTTCTTCGCCGCGGCCACACTACTCGTCTGCGTTTCCCCCAAACTCGACCCCGAACCCCCCGCCATCGCCTGTCTCATGCTCTCGCCCGACAGCACCGGCTTAAACTCCGGCACCGGCAGCCCCGCCTTCTTCGCCTCCTCAATCTGCCGCTCCTGCTCCAGCATCCGCTGATATAGCCGATCAGCATGCATCTGAATCCTCTCATCATCCTCCTCGCTCCTGCCGGCATCGCTCAAATATCCGAGTGCCTTGAGGAAGCGCCCCTGCACCGAGTAGCACCGCTCCAGCGCGTTGTTCTCCGCCTTGCACATTGTCATGCGGGATTTCCAGCTTCCGGACCTGAAGCACTCGTTGTAGGCTAGCTGCTCGAGCGCGCAGTTCTCGAGGGCTGCCCGCCCGATGCCCGCTTTGCGCTCGTTGTAGGAGTCGATGATGTCGGTTAGTTTTTCTTGGTCGGACTTTCCGGCGGACTCGACTTCGGACTGCGGGCGGTAGCCTTTCCAGAGGTGGGCGTAGCGGCCATCTTGATAGAGGGATTGGGGTGGCACGGCGGGAGTGGATGGGTCCGCGGAGAGGGAGGTAGTGGATGGGGTAGATTTGGGCTGGACGGTGGGGAGATGTGGCCGTTCGATGGGTGCGGAGGTCGGAGGTGAGGGCCGCGGTGAGGCGCTCTGGGGGCGTTGGGCGGGTGCCTCTTTTTCGAGGAAGTCTCGGAGGGCGGGATCGAGCTTTTGGAGGGGGTCGGAGGAGTTGTCTGAGGGGGAGGAGGGCGAGGAACCCCAGAACCAGCCCATCTCGAATGCAGATACTCCAATGTCCTCTGCTGAAGCTCTGCGCCTGATATGGATACAGACTGTTCGGTAAATCGTTCTCCCAAGAGTTTTCAGTTGATTTGTCCCGATGATGAAACTCTGATGGAGCTTGCAACACCTCCGCCTTGCTCCGAGCGAGCTCCGCTGCTTATCGATATTCACATCGCGTCCTCAGCTGCACGACGCGCCTAAACTCCCTCCCTCCCCACACCCACCTCGCAAACCACCACAATGGCGCCCCCCGACAGAGAAGCCCGCCGCCAGATACGCCAGCGTGGCGCCGGCAACCGCAACCTCGCAAACGCAAACTTCGGCTTCACATTCGGCGCGCCGCCCGCCGCGGCCGCACCGCTACAACCGCGAGCTTCTGCGCGTCGCACGCCCGCCAGACTCACGCAACAGCCTTCATCTCGCCGGACACCGAAGACATTGGCGCCGAGAGCGTCGGCGAGGAAGACGCCGGTGAGGTCGGAGAAGATGGGTAACACGCCCGGTAAAATGAAAACCCCTAGCCGGCTCGAGACGTACTTTCCGCAGGGTACCGCGAGGAGGCCGGGTAGGAGTAGTAGCGCGTCGGCGGTGGCGCTGGGGAGTGCTGTGCAGGGGAGTAGCGGGAAGTTACGCGCTATCAGGACACCTGGGCGACCTGGACAACAGACGGTTGCGACGCCGAGTGTGACGGGGAAAAGGAAGAGGGGAGGGGCGCTGGATGCGGTTGTGGAGGCGGAGCAAGAGCTGGATGAGCTTGGCGGAGGGAGTGTGGAGGGGAGAACACCCGTGAGGAGGAGGACTGGTGAGGGGGTCGCGAGGGCAAGCACAGCAAGGCGGAGAGCGGTTCAAGTGAGGAATGATGAGCGGGAAGACCTGGATGAGCTTGGCGGAGGAGATGAGGAGCATATGCTGTCAAGTGGGAAGAGGGGGACGGAGATGCGTGCTGGATCCGTCTTGTTACGGCCACTACTTCCGGCACAGGGCGAACCAGACGAGTTGGAGAGCCCTCTTATTAGTTCCAGGCGGCTGGCACGCGAGCCACAGGCAGCCCATAACAATGCGGACGGAGAACCTGCAGTGCAGAATGGGCCAGGCGTCAGCGAAGTCATTGACACAACCAACGTTCCGAGGAAGCGAGGCAGAGGAAGGCCACGCAAAGCCGTATTTGCGGTAGAAGACGTAGAAAGACTTGAGGCGGAACCAGATGCTGTTTCTAATGGAGTAGTGGAAGATTCATCGCGGATTTCCGCTAAAACACCCGCCCGCCGTACTTTCGGGAGCGAAGAGCGTCAAGAAGCCGATGCCGAAAGCGCGGACGAGCTTACACCCGCCGAGTCGAGACGCAAGGGAAGGGCTGTCCGGGGAGCACCAAAGAGTCAGACCCCAGCATCAATGGATGTCGCTGATGCACAAAGCTCGGATGACCTATCACCAGATAAACCGGTATTCAGCGCCGGCCGGCGGAAGTCGCTTCATGAACGTCAGTCGCAGCATGAGTCTGGTCGAGAGGGTGAGAGCGACGATGAGCTGTCCCCTGAGAAGTCAGAGCAAACTGCCGCACAACGACAAACTACGAGCAGACCAAGTCGAGACCGAGCACAGCAGCAGAGAAGCAGACTCGAATATTCCCCGGTCGAGAAAGACAGACTCAAAGCTACTAAGAAGACATCCACCGAAAAGTCACTTTTTGTAGGCGCCAAACCATCATCAGACGACATCGAATCAGAAACACCACCTGCTCCCTCCCAGTCCAGACACGACTCCATCCCTCCAAGACCAGCTAACACGGCGTCCACTATCACCAAACCCCTCAAACGCCGCGCAGACGCCATCTCTAAACCATCGCAACCCGCAAAACGGCGGAGAAGCTCGGCCGCCGCCACCGTCCCGATAACAGCTTACCGCCTCTCCAAGCCCTCCACCCTCGAACCCTCCGTGAACTACCCCGCGCCCCGCATCCCAATCCTCAACGCCATCGACGTCCTCGCGCAAGTAACCTCCGAAATCTCCGCCCGCCTCTCCGACAACCTCGCGCTCCAATCCCAGCGCCAGCCCTCCTCCGACGCGCGCGCCCGCGCTCTCCTCCGCCGCAAACGGGCCACTGTGCGCACATTCTCGGCGCACCTGTCCGACGCGCTGTTCGGGCTTACCGAAGCCCTGGATGCGGGAGCCGCGCTGCAGAGCCGGCTGCGGGCGGCGCGGAAAGAGAAAGTGGCGCTGAGGGAGGAGTTGCTGGATGTGCGGAGGCGGCGCCAGGAGGTGCTGGTCCGCATGGATCAGGTGAGGGCGGGGCACGCCCGGGCCCAGAAGGAGGAGGGGGAGAGGGAGGCGCTGAGTGAGGGGTTATTTGATATTGAGGTGGCAGTGCAGAGGGGGAGGGAGAGTGCTGGGGCGAAGGGCCGGGGAGAAGAGGGACCGGAGGAGGGTGTCGAGGGGGTGGTTCGGGGGTTGGTGGAGGCTGGGATTAGCGCGAAAGGAGAAGGAGGGATGCTGGTGAGGGTGAGGGCTGTTAATGCGTTTTTGGAACGGGCGGCTGCGGTGCTTGAGGGGAGAGCATGAGGGATTCGCAAGTTGTTACGACTGGCGTCACGTACCACTCAAGATGGGCACAGTGTTACGGCGAGGGCAAACGCTACTGTCACGGTACTAAGATGATCAACATACCGATCTGATTGAGACTTCTGCCGCTCGACTAAAAGTCTTCCTTTCGGCGGAGCCCGCGCGACTTAGACTCTGTCGCTGACATCAACAGATCTGATGCCGACTAAATACAGTCACGGGTAGAGCAAAAACTGTTGGTTTGTACCTTACAAAATAGTTATGGATTGCATCACAGCACCCTCGGACCACTGCTCGAACGAGCATATCAAGCCGTCAACAAAGCCCACTCTTTCGTAGGTCTCTGACTCGCTTCTATATGGTCTAAGCAAGAGACCACATGCTCTTGAATACCCAACTCGGACCAAAAGTACCGCGTAAGGTACCTCGGAATGACTCTCGCGATTGTCGTCTGTTACGTCCGGCCAGAGGTCACCAGAAGCACAATCGCCGTTCCGCGTGGATGCGCTGACCACTTCAAGTCCCGTCCCCCATTCTGATTGGACAGGATTTTTCTCGCGAACTGTCACTGCGGCTACATAGCCGTATACTCGGATATAGCCGCTCGCTGCAGGGCCATAACGGTTAGGCCCTGCAGGGACACAGTCGACGCCGGTGATCTTGATACATGAGCGTTCGACATCACTCATCCATCGGTTCCACTCCACCTTCCCTGTGACCGACGACCATGCCCACGATGGAGCATAGTAGGCCGTGTGCCTCCGGCTAACGTTACAGCGTCCTCGACTGTCCGTTTTGGAAACTTGCCAAAGAAGCTCTCTTTCCATGTCTTCTTTCCACAACCCGCAGAAGTATGTGTTAAGAGTGGTACTTTGCATCGCAGCAGACCGGACAAAGCCACGAGACGGTCCGAGTCCACAGTCAAGTCGCGTTCATTGTACTCGAAACTATTTCGTGCCAGCCGAAAACGAACTTCATGCATCCTTTGGCATCTTTCCCGACAGGAGTCATGTACGCGTTCCAGCCTTCGAGTTTGTCTTTTTCGAGAGGCGGAAAGGTACATTCACAACACTGCTCTGTCATGCGTTCCCATGACATTTCGTCAGCCGAGTAAACCAATAGCCGTCGGGAGAGAAGGTACTTCTGGAAGATCCATCCCCGAGTACTCAATTTGCTTCGCAAATGCAGGTCCATGAGGTCGCTATGCGCGCCGACATTATTACCTTGCGGTACGCAAAGTGGCCTTACGTACATGTTACTCCTCGTTCCGTCAGGCACTGGGTATGGGACTTTCGCGCGGTATCTGTGATACGCCCGTTTCTCGGATGCAACAAAGCAGCCTCCGCGGGCGTTGACAGCCCCATCCGCGACGACCGTGACCCAAGCGTTGCTATACACGTCTTTCATCCTGCTAGCCTCGATAGCCCAGCCATCAGGACAGTCCTAGACTATACACAGCGAATCGATCCAGAGATACTCGATACCGAGCCTTCTCGTCATTCTTACAGCGTCTTGAAATGTAGCAGGGAGTTGTATGAATGGAATCTTTTTGTTCCTCTTCCGAAGATTTTCTTGCGTAATCTGCAACGGAATCTCACCGCCCCAACACCAGCTGAGCGCGACATACTTCGCTCGGTTTCTTGCGGGTTGTCGTACGAGAGGTACAGGAATGGCTCTTCGTCGTCAGAACTGACGTGAATGACCCTCGTCGGCAGTCGTGCCAAGTCTGCCGTCTGGCAGAGAGGATGCAATGTATCGCAGTCCTCCACCCACGATTTGGCCAGGTTCATGCACTCTTCAGAAGGGGAATCTGTAGATACCTCCCGGCCGAGGCTGATGTTGTCCCATACGCTTCTCTCGCCTGCATTTGTTAGCTTACGGGCTCTCAAATACGGACTTGCCCTGACTATGACAGAAATTACCGGACTCATAGATCGCCGGAATTCCGACTTACTCCGATATCACCGAAATTTATTGAATCCACCACGTTCCTAAAGTTCTTTACTCTGGCCATCAACCTCTAAGTATGGCTTGAACACGCTTACGGGGCAGTATCTTATAGGAGTTGCTTCTATTCATGATCTTCTAAAACTGACTGAAGACCTATCTGTTTTTGGAGCCCGGCGATTGCTCTCAACCAGGTGGACGGCCCGTAAAACGTAGCGTATGGAATGCCAAAATAGAGGAGGTACGAAACGGACAAGTTTTACCAAGATGGGTGTAGAACTTCATGCTTCGATCTTCCGTTTTCAGGTTTTCCCCAAACGCGCACACTCGAAGAGGCTCACTAGGACTTCCTCCTTCAGCGGAAACCTCCTCAACACCCTCAGGCGATCCCAGGTAGTCAATGACTCCATTGTAGAGCAAGGTACAAGCAGGACACCCGTTTCAAATAGCGAAGCGCAGCTTGTTGATATGGACGTGCAACTCTCCTCCGCGGAGATCTAAGCAGACCGTACAGACCGGCATGCTTAGCGGAGTCTAGAATGTGTCGGCAATAAAGGATTAACTTCAATACACAATGGATGTTTATGACGAACAATGGGATAAAATTACTTCCCCGACTTATAGAGAGGACAGATCCTAAGTTCAGGGCCATAACGTGTTAGCCTCAGCTGCCAAACTGCAGCCCATGGGCCATAGGCGGCTTAGTAAGCTCACTTTAGAGCTTTCTCAGATAGGGTATTCGTACAACGTCCAGGTTCTAAAGATCAACTTGTTGACAACTGCCTTTGGGAAACTTACGCTCAGGATTCTGCTAATGTCTTACTATGAGCCGCTCTGCAGATATCGTAACGAGCGGTTGATAGGCTGCTTCAGTAGCACATACGAGGCAGTGAAGAACGCCGGAACGAGTTTAACCTCGAACTCGAGGCCTATCTGCTCAGCTTCTTCTCCCTAATAAACCACGCCGCAACAGCCGCGCCCGCCACAAGCCCTATCTGCAGTCCAAACGCCGCTCTCGTACTCCTCGCGTAGCAGTCCCTCACGATACTCCTGACTTCCGGTTCTAATGTCTTGATATATTCCAGACTCTGTCTCACCCTCTCCGCGATCTTCGCTGCGTCCTTTCCGCTGCTCAGCTCGCTCTTCAGATGCGCCCGCAAGGCCTGGTTGGCGACAGTCGCGGAGAGCGACACACCTGCCACGGAGCCGAGAGAGCGGAAGAGGTAGGAGCAGGCGGTTGCGACGGCTTGGTCTTCGTGGGAGGCGTTGGCGACTGTGACAGTTAGCTGAGCGTCCTTTACGCAGCGTAACAGGATGAAATCAACTTACTAAGGGCAATGAGAGACGTCGTAACTCCGATGCCATTCGAGAACCCAGAGATCATCATGCCAAAACACAAACCCCACGTTGAGTTAGTGACCAAACCTGCAAAGAGAAGAATGACACCTAGGCCAAGCACCAGAGTGCTGTAGCAGCCCACGGTCAGCCAGTAATATCGGCCGGTCTTCTGCATATAGAAGCCGCCGAACAAAGATCCGGATACACCGGCAAGGATGCCAGGAATCAGTCGCACTCCGGCTTGCGTGGCGGTGTGTCCGTCCACGGCCTGGAAGTACAGCGGTATGAAGAACAGCGCGGCAAGCCAGCCGCTGAACGAGAAGAAGTTACAGAGGTAGCACGCGAACAGTGAACGCTCAAAGATAATGTGACCGGGCGCGAAGGGCTCCGCGGCGACCTTCATCTCCACGCCAACAAACAGCAGAAAGAGCGGCAAAGAAACACATAGCGCGGTGATGGTGACCTTATCCGACCACGCAACATTGCTGCCGCGATCAAGACCTAGCAAAAGCGCAAACACAGCGCATATCAGTATAGCAGCACCCAGAAAGTCAATCCGCCTCAGCTTTTCTTTCCAGTGCGCCTGATCCTGCTTCGGCACGTTCAAGATGAAATATACGGCGGTGAAAGCAATGAGGCAGAGCGGTGCCTGAGCCATAAAAGCCCATCTCCACCCCACTGAGTCGGCCAAGATCCCACCCAAGGGCGCTCCAGCACCCGCGCCAGCCGCGTAGATGATGTTCACATAGCCCTGCCACTTGCCGCGTTCTCTTAATGGAACAGTGTCGGACATGAGAATAGACACGACGGTCGTCATGCCGCCGCCCCCTATACCCGCAAACGCTCTTGCCGCAACAAGCTGGTTCATGTTCTGCGCGAGACCGCAGCCTAGGCAGCCGAGCCCAAAGACCACATACGCGAACAGCAGACACGACTTGCGCGTGAAAATATCCGACAGCTTCCCATACAGCGGCTGGAAGCTGGTAAGCGTCAGGAAATACGCCGTCGCTATCCACGACGTGTTGTTCAGCGCGTTCAAGTCTGTGCCGATCTTGCCGTAGCTCGATACGATGATGGTTTGGTCGGCGGCGGAGAGGAAGATCCCGATTGCGACGGCGGGGAGGATGTATTTCATCCGCTTCTTGACTTCGGGCTGCCCTTCATACTGCCGCTGGCGCCCTTCGCTCGTGTTTGTGGTCTGGCGCTCGAGGTCGTCGCCGTCGCCGCTGCCGTCCTCGCTATCGTCCGAGAATGTAGCACCTGCATCTGGGCCCTCAGGCGCAATGCCGGCGGAAGAATCGATGGGTTGCGGTAGGGATCCATTGCTATGGCTTCTGGGCTTAGGGAGGAGGGGAGAGGTTTCGGTGAGCTGCCCGGTGGGCTGCCCGTCTGGGGAAGACATGACTATATGCCCTTTGATGGAGGATTGCGAGTGCTCGAGCCGGCGGGTCGGAGAGAGTGGAATGAGACGGACAAGGTCAATGTTCCAGGTATCATCGGTCGTTGTATCTCTTAAACTCGACCATCGCCCTCCTCTTACTCAGCACAACCTGTAGCACGAGAAATGTTTCCGTTGGTTTACGGAGTGCTCGGTCAGCATTATCGGAGATAAGGCCATTTCGACTGCCTGACTCCTCAGGCACTGAGCCTTGCAAAAGAGCCTGCCAACACACTTCAGTCCCATACACTCTCGTTACGAGTCAGCTAATCCGAAGACTTGAGATGCACTGAAGAATGATCCTGTTAGAGTCGGCGGTTTCGAGGACAGCTTCCTCTTCTCCGGTCTCGGGCCGGCCGTTCATGCCCACGCCCTTCGGATGACAATGCTCACCACATCACAAGCTGACTGAATATAAGTATCTTGATACAATCGTAGAAGTCATTTCACTACATAGACAGATTAGTGTCCTTTAGCTTTTCACACCCTATACCCAGCCAATATGGTCCAGATAGAGCCTTTCGCCGTTGAGCATGTGAGTACAGTTCCATCTCCTGCCTCTCATCAGTCTCCGATCCTCATCCACGGCTAAGCGATTGCCGGTGTCCTCGCTCTTCATGTGTATAAATTTTAAGTCTCTCTTGGCTTTACAGTCGTCTTGCTTGATCATCGATGTTCAGCGTCAAAAGAAACATTCTATTGGACGATGCCTAAGCTCCACCAGAAAGAGGCGCCTCCTCGACCATAGCCGCTTGCTTGGTACCCGTCTCAAAACCAACATCTCTCGTGTCATGCGCGGACACTGACCAAGATACAGTGGATGGATGAACACGAAACGAAATGTAAATACAACATCGCCGAGACCTGCTGCGCGTCCATCTCACTAGACCAACTGCATGAGCTCTCCGAGGACAAATCAGCCAGTGCAGTTCTGCCGCTATCCAAGAAGCTCGACTACGGCGTCATCCGGGGATCTGAGGCGTTAAAGAACAACTTATCTCGCCTTTACTCTTCTAGAGTGGGAACCCCACTACCGGCAGATAACATTTTGATCACGAATGGAGCTATTGCCGCGAATCATCTTGTGTTCTACTCCCTCGTCGGCCCCGGAGACCATGTGATATGTCACTATCCAACCTACCAGCAGCTCTATGAGATCCCCAAGTCCCTTGGAGCTGAGGTTGATCTCTGGCACGCCAGGCCGGAAAAGGACTGGACGCTGGATATCGAAGAGTTGAAAGCGATGATAAAGCCCAACACTAAGCTGATCGTCATTAAGTACGCCGGCCCACAGCCATCTACCCAAATCCTCATGACTGACCCCTTGCAGCAACCCCAACAACCCCACCGGCGCCCTCCTCAAGAAATCATTCCTCCAAGATCTCGTCGACGAAGCCTCAGAAAAGTCAATCACTATCCTCTCCGACGAAGTCTATCGCCCAGTCTTCCACTCCATAACCCCCATGTCCCCGGACTTCCCGCCCTCGATCCTCTCTCTCGGCTACCCGCACACCATCGCCACCGGCTCACTCAGCAAAGCCTACTCGCTGGCCGGGATCCGCATTGGCTGGCTCGCCTCGCGCTCCCGCGACATCGTAGAGAAGTGCGCGGCTGCTAGGCACTACACGACCATCTCCGTGAGTCAGTTGGACGACGCTGTGGCAAGTTTTGCGCTAAGCCCGGGAACGGTGCATGGGCTGCTGGGCCGCAACATCGGGCTCGCGAGGACGAATGTCACGCTGCTTGAGCGGTGGGTAACGAAGCATGATGAGGTATGTGAGTGGGTTAAGCCGGTGGCGGGCACGACGGCTTTTGTGCGGTTTCATAGGGAGGGGAGAGAGGTGGATGCGGAATCGTTGTGCAAGAGGCTGTTAGAGGAGACGGGGGTGTTGTTTGTGCCTGGAAGCTGCTTTGGGAAGGAGTTTAGGGGGTATGCGCGCATTGGGTATGTGTGTGAGACGGAGGTGCTCAAGGAGGGGCTGGAGAAGGTGAGGGGGTGGTTGAGGAAGGAGTTTGATGACATGCCGCTGTTGGAGGGGTTGAAGATGTCCGGTTAGACGCGCGGTTCGCGCTGTACATGGGTTGATAGTCATGGAAGATGACTGTAGTTGTGATGGTATAGCTCAAAGGGAAGTGGCTATATTTTGCGTGATATTGCTGGAGAGTCATTGTGCACTGAGCACTCAAGACCGACAAGGCCCCATACTCATTCCAGTATCGGCCGCCACATCTTCCTCCCCAGAAAGCCCTTCACGCCTTCATCAGCAAAGACATCTTTACTCAACCGCCCAGTAACTACGCTCCTCTCATGCTCAGCTCCCCGCACGAAGAACGTGCCAAAGCCACCAAGCTCCAGCTCTCCATGCTTACTATCATCCCCTCCGGGACCTCCACGACCCCCATTCAACAAGCCCCGGACCCATCTCCCTTTCTCAGGTCCCGAACTCGCTCGCACAAATCCCGAATTGACCTGATCGAGCCGCAGAAACCACTGCCGCTGGTGGATAGAGCCGATGCTGTTCGTAGCCCCCGGGTAAGCATTGTTTGTTCGTGTCGTTTGGTCCTCGTCTTCAACTTCTGATGCGTTGGCTGCTTCGATTGCTTGGCGGTCGTCGTCTCCGCCGTGAAAGGCTGAAGGTGTTGCAGAAGCTGTCCGCGAACGCGGAAGCGACGGCGATACAGTTCCGTTTCCGGGGTCTTCGTCAGTATCGCTGTCGGTAGCAGGGTACATTGGTCGCGATGGAATGAATGTGCTCTTTCGTCGGCGCTTGCGGGGCGTTGCTTGTGCTTTGGTGGTATTGTTCGCGGGTGGAAGGCGGAGCGATATGGTATAACTCCGTGGTAGCCGGGTGCCGTGGAGGCGAAGCCGGATGTGAGTCTGGATCCATTAGAGAAATAGCTTACTCGCGAGCGGTGAGCTAGCGTACGGCTTGGAATGCTTCGAAAAGCTTTTGGTTCTCGGATTTGCTTCTTTGGTGGGCTGAAGGGGATGGACCTGGCGCATGATCCGAGCCGCCCGACAACTCGTCGTCGGTTTGCACGGCTCTGGCCTGCCGTTGGAGGATGGAGTATTCGCCGGTGTCCCAGATGAGCAGGGAGCCGGTGGCATGGGAGGCAGACTCGATCAAGTTGTTCTGGAGCCGATAGCGGTTAGCGACTGTCTTAATGACGTTACAGCTGATTGAAAGCGCGCGTTGATATTCCCACAGTGACCCTGAAAGCGGAGCGTCTGTGGCTCTATGGTACCTGGAATTGATAATGAGTTCTGGCAACGCTCCACATGGAGCGGTAAATACAGAGGTAATTACGTCGTGAATGAAGCAAACGGTAGTGATTTGAAAGTCAATCTTGTTTTGTCTCCATGCAAGAGTGGGACTGTGGAAGATCGGCTTCTGGATATAGCGATGAAATTCGTAAGAGTGAATGCGTACCCACAAATTGTGCACTCTCGTCTCAATGGCCAATCTACCCTGCCTCTTGGAATTAGGATTACCGGGCAAGCCATACGGTATTGCGAATGAGATAGTGCTTGTCTCAGAAAATTGCAGGCGGAGGTCATCTGCCTCTGTCAGCCGACAGTATCAGTATCTAGATAAGAAGATTCGCTATACAATGGACTCCAGCAACTGGATGATCATGTTGGTGTATCACAAAATGGCGCCCGCGCGGGTGTTGATTCCGCTGATGGAGCTTCACAAAATCGTCGATGGATAGCCTCGGGGCGCCTTTCTCTCCAGACCTCGATACATTACTGAGATGCTCGGAGAAGTAGGCAAGATGATCACGTATTCTGGCCTCGCCCGCTTCGATCGCTGCGAGACTGGGCGCGGCGACCGGAGGTGGTCCATCCTTTGGATTCTCTTGCTCTTTCTGTAGAGGCTTCGTTTTCCTACTGTGCGTTGGGGGTGATATTTCCCTGGTAAGACTCGCAGGCTTTTCCATACTGTCGACTGCCAAGGAGATGGTTCATGGTTTGGGTGGTGGCAGAATGTGACACCAATCCGCTGGCGCACCAAGAGGTCTTCCGTCTTCACACGGGGTTTTCTTCCACTTCACAACAAACTTTCAGTCCATTATCTGTTCTACGGTTGCAGATTATAAGTATCACTATGTGCTGCAGTATGCGTATCGGCGCTGCACGCTTTGTGACCACGTCTCGTTTACATGTTCCTGAAGCCTTCCACCGGCCTCAAATGGCAAAACCAGCCCAGACGTATCCCACAGCCACATAAAATTACAGCCAGAAGAGTACCTGATAGTACTGCTCTGATAGATCGTCATCGACCGCTCATACTCTCCATTAAAATTTTACTTCATCTGATCCTATCTTGCACGCCGAAAATCCTGCGCTCTGATTAGCCCAAATGGTCTCTACCACTGGTTCTATTAACCATCGATATTCTACCCACCGCTCAGACACGTGCTTCACTCGTAAACAAATCGAGTTCACCGTGCTCTTCTCTTCTGCATCTTCCTCGTCCTCACACCTTGCACCTCCTTCACAAGCTCAGAGAAATTCAAGATGCTCGAGATGCAGTCCCTCAAAATCACCTCCCGCGCCGGCGCCAGACCAAAGTCGACTCGTGCCCCTTGGGATTTCCAAAGCGCAAATCTCTTCGTATTTACAACGCTTGCGATCGGATTTTATGTGCAGTCGTCCAGTTGGATCTATCGGGAACATGAAGCGGTTTGCGCAAATATCAAGAACCTCAACGGCACGCTGGCTACGTATACGGCGATCGAACACAATGATACCATCGTCGATCAGAAAGTGCTGCGACAGATCACCGACCTCACGTCAACCGTGACCTTCTCCGAGGTTAGCAGCCCAGTCCAATGTCTCACCGTGGTCGCTGACGTTCCCAGGCCGTCAAACCCTCCAACGTCTGGCTCGCTTGCATGCTCGCCAACACCGTCTCCGGCTTCATCCTCAGCCTGATCTTCATCGCCACCGCCGCCTTGACGCTCCTACCATCGATCCCTGCTGCACCATCCGCCTGCTACAGCGCCGTCGTCACGCTCTGGCTGATCCCCGGCTTCTTCTACCTCTTGGACCCGCTCCTGCAGCTGTGGACGTACAAGTACGCCGATATTATCGAGGCGCAGAGTCTGTGCCGCATAATCGCGTATTGCTATCTCGCTGCGGTGTCCTGGTGTCTCTTTTGGCAGTCGATCCCGTGGCGGCCGGCCAAAGTAACCTGCTGGAAGGAGGTGACTGAAGAGCAGGTGGCGAATGGGGTGAGGCGGAATGTCACAAGGGCCAAGGAGTATTACGTGACGGAGCACTATGAGATCAAGTTCGAGCCGGTTACGGAGGGGAGGAGGCGGTGGCCTTGTGGATTTGATGCTGTGTAGGGGTTGGCTTGATGGCTTGACTGGTATGGCTTGGAGAGTCGTGTGTGATTTGTTCTTCGTCTGGCTTAAAGAGGTTCGGAGTTGTCTGCTGTATGTAAAATCAAGGGTATTCGAGGAAAGGGAACCCCCTGTAGTTCATCTCGTCCTAGCTCAGTTCTAAAGGTATGAAGTACTCTTAATGAGCAAATACTATGCTGCATATGCTCAGTAAGCCGAATTAACGGTGACATGATATTGGAATGTGGAGTCCTTCGGTAACACGAAGCTGGACTTCCAATGGCGCTGAAGTGAACTTTGGTACGGTGTCAGGTAATCCTTAGATACCCTGAAAGGTCGTCTATGCCTTACTTCTTCTGGATCCAGTCGTTTCCGAGTTATTTGCTGTACGCAGAACTAACCGCTTTCACCTGGCTTGGTCCTGGAATGGTGAAGTCCTTCACTGAGCAAACACGGTGTCGGATACACCTATGCAGCCGAATCAACGGTGCTACAAGTTTGCAACGTGGAAGTCTTTGGCAACATGGAGCCGGATTTCCCATGGCACTTAAGAAGGGTTTAAAACGGTGTCAAGTAGTTCTTAGGGGAGTACTACCATCGTAGAACTACACAGAGGAGCTTAAGTGCAAATGCATCATCCACGCGCGAACAAGATAATTGGAAACGTACAACGGATAACCGGAGAAACGGGACTGAGATGCGGAGTGACTGAGAGCGGAGATTAAACTAGATGGCATCGTTTCTTCCCACAAATGTCAAGTCCATACAGGATGCTTCGCGGACAGCTATGTCGAGAGCTGCAGCCGCGTTGTATGAAGGCACAAATATGAATTATACGATCTATAGTACCTAGCTGTATTGGAGATGAGGTGCTCAAACGCGATTGTGCATCAAAGATACCTCGTGTAGGTGGTCCTTAGGAGATTGAGGCTGCTGTATGATTCCAGATCCAGTTCAATCGAGACTCTAAGTCATATAGTCTACTACAAGAAAAGGTACAACTTACTCGTACAGTGCGTTCGAGGTCTCAAAATGGTCTTCGACGTTCTGAGCGAGACCAGTTGGCTGACGCGTGACCTGCCGGCTGGCTCGTGCCCCATGGCCAAGGGGGTGGTGAAAGACCTAATGACGGGTCCGTGAATGCAATCTCCGTGCAGAGACTGGCCACGTATCATTTCACCGGCCCCCCAAGCTCATTTCCCATCAGATGCCGGCATGCTGCAAACGGTGCAAACGCTGAAAACGCTCGCTTGTCTTTTAGCGCTCTCTGGAGTGGATATCAGAGGACTCGAAATTCCAAGCTTCCAAAAAATATACTTGTTCGTACCGCCCAATCCCCACCCTAACATGAGCTTTCCACTAACAGCATTGACAGACCTTGTTGGGATCACCGTGATCAAGACGACGGTCGATCAATCAGAACACCCTGCATTGCACAGCGCGGCGGTGGGCTGGTTTGAATCTCCTTCGGGGGCTTCACTGGCGCAATTTTTGCTGGTCCGCTATGGCTTTTCATTGACTGCTTCGCCTTGCGCGAGGTGTTGAAGAAGAGACTCGGTTACTTCGTCTGCTTCTTGAGATAGACATGCTTCTAGATCAATATTCAATGAGACAAGCAGCCAACTCGGCGTGATGAACAAGTCTTCCACGCGCCCATAGGACTTCCAACAACTGCAAATCCAACGACGGCTTTTTGACCGCCGCGATCTGACAACGCAAGATAAAGAAGAGAAACTGATTACGGCCTTCAGACTCCAAACACACCCTACCAGAGTGTTCCGCTTCAGGTGCTTCTTCTGATAAATCATGCTGTTGTTCAATACAAAGTGACAGCCAGCCTGCTCTGCACGATATTGGAAGCTTCCGCGCGTCCACAAGACCTCAAACCCACCGACGACTTCTTGTCTGACAACGCAAGATACCTGAGAAGAGAACTGGTTTAAGACGTCAAAGCTAATAGTATCCCACCAGAAATTTCATGGCCCTTTGGCCTGCAGCCTGCCTGTCCCCATCTGCACCTACAAGTGTTCCGAACGCGTTCACTGACGCGGCGTGTACAACATGCATCCGCCCCTACCTGCTATGAAGATCCTAGCTGCTGACGTGAGGGCGATACGAAGGGTTGTTGTGCCACTCCTTCCGTTTTTCGATGCACCCTATGAGTGAAGGAGAACACCGTCGTAGAATCTTACATGTACCGCGTATGGGACCACTTACAGAGCTCTAGATTCTGTAGGTTGACTTCGAAGCCCAAGTCTGGAGGCATACAATTGAATTTCAGATGCTGCCACATGTTTCATGATCATCGTAGCCTTACTGCCTGAAACGCGAGACGGCTGGCAGAATCAGGCGGTGCGTGTCTCCGCTGTTGATTGAATCCCGAATGACAACAAATCCGGCCGTGAACCTCCTGAGCGTCCTAAACCAAGACAGGCATCTCCACCGTCCACTTCACTTCAGTCATGTCGACTTGACCTTGTAAAACTTGTGAGTAATCCTTTGACCCCCATCGCGTGTACTGAGTTGACAGTAACCGACAGCCATGTCTATTAGTCGAACCAGCAGTGGTGGTGTCCGTTCCCTCCGCGCTATGTTCGAGAGCTCGAAGACGTCCACTTCTGACAGCCAAAGCTTAACTCCTGGCGACAACAGGACAAACGAGATTGATACACCTCGCTCTGCTCCCAAAGTTCGTGCAAGCTTTGTGCCTGTCGAGTCGAACACCCCAGTCAGATCGGATTCAGCAGCTGCAAAGGACAATATCAACGGCCACAACAGCACAGCTGATCAGAGGCGCGAGAGCTTCAGCTTGGACGAAGCACAGGACGCAGAAGACATTGCAGACCTGCAGCGGACTGTAACAAACGAGAAGGAGAAGCGCAAGCAGAGTGCGGACGTTAGGGAGGTGGTACCGGAGCAAGCTATCGAACCGACGCCGGCGGTAACGCCAGCACACGAATTGCACGAGGACAACGCAATGGGATCGGTCGATAACCTCGGAAACAAGATGCAACACATGAACCTCAACGATGGCGAGGCTGTGTTGAATACATTGGGCTTACCTAAGGCCAATTCGAACGCGGACCTGCCGACGGAAGACACAGACGTTGGGCAGTCAGAGCAAACTGCCGAGGAGGTTGACTCTCCACCAGAATCACCTGGTGACAACCCAGACAAGCCAGTCTCAGCAGTCGAGGACACCGATGCAATCATGAAGCCAGCCGATCCTAAAGACGAGGGTTCTGTCTCGGGCGGTGCAGCACTGCCTCCACCTGCCGAGAAGCTGTCGCCACTCAAGCACAACAAGGGAGGTGCGAACCAGGCTGCAGCTCCGTTTGGAGGCGATGGGACGAGCGATGAAGATCCTCCAGCACCTACACCAGGAAAGACTCTCGGCAAGGTCAATGGGATTGCGAAGACGCCAATGCACAGTCAAGCGAAGCCCACACCTTCGAAGACACCTTCTTCGCGTCCACCCGCTATTTCCACCGCAAGGGAAGCCAGCACAAAGGCGACGCCGAAGACCGCACCAATGCCAAAGTCTCCAGCAGGCATGCCGAAGACACCAAAGACCCCAACTTCCGTCCACCAAGCCTCTCCACCAAAGTCCGCAGTCTCCAAGCCGTCGCCCAAACCATCCCCGGCGCGAACCGACACGAAGCCTCAAGCCCCCGCGCCCAAAACCAGCCGCTCGTCCCTGCGCGCCTCGACCTCCTCCACGGCAACCGCTCCCACCGCGGCATCCAAGACGCGCGCAGCCGCCAAACCCACTACCAGCACTGCTGCGACAACCCACACCTCCCCCACAACCTCCAAACCAACCCGCCCCAAATCCCCCACCCGCCCCGTGCGGCTTCCCTCCCACCTCACGGCCCCAACGGCCTCCTCAGCCGCCAAACACGACGCCACCGGTGGCGCTCCCACCCGCCCTGCGGCCTCCTCCACAACCGCGGCAGGCAGCACTCTCGGCCGGAAGCCCTCGACCCTAACGCGCGACCGGGCCGCGCCCTCCAAACCCCTCGCCGCCGCGGCGCGCAAAGAAACGACGCGCCCTTCGCTCAACGCTTCTCAATCGGCTCCCAAGCGGCCCGAATCACGCACCGGACACGCCCAGTCCACGAAGGCGCCGGACGAGGGATTCCTAGCAAGGATGATGCGGCCGACGGCCAGCTCGTCGAGCAAGGCGCACGACAAGGTCGAGGCGAAGAGTCCGCCGCGACGTGCTGCTTCTATCCGGCCGAAGCAGGGTGGAGCGGGCGCTGGTGCTGGGAGGGCGAGGGAGAGGGCTGGGGACAAGGATAAGGACAGGGAAGGGGTGAAGACGAATGGGATTGGGAAGGAGGGGGCGCCTGTGTTGCCTGATGTTGCGGGTGTGGATGCGACGGGTGGGGCGGATGATGGGGGGATGGGGGAGGTGGATGGGGTGGGTGCGAGGTAGGGATGCTCTGTGTTGAGGGCTTGAGAACACGGGGCTGGAGGAGCGGGTTTGACGTCGCGCGTGAGTTGCGAGACTGCAGCATTTTGGAAGCGTTCGTTTTTGGAGCATCGCGGGAGCGGTTTCTAGTCAGCGCTATGTGCTTCTAGCAATGGAGTGGGGAATATCAGTTCCGCTTCAATGTTTTGGGAAGTCGAATCAAGTTCCATCACATGTTTCCTGCAGTGCATTGATGCAGATTGACGCTCTTGCTCAACTTATAAACGCTAAAGTGATTGAACCTCCGGCTTTGGCAAGCGTACTGCTAGGATACGGAGTTTCTTAAAGCATATCGACTCTAGGCCGAGGAGACCCACAACCTACACAAATGCTTCTCAACTCAGCCGGCAATAAGAGACAGTATGCTAGACATGTTCAAAAGCATACGAAAGCAAAAGAAGATACGGGCGGGGAGGCTCGAACTCCCGACCTTGTCCGATTTACAGGCTGTAAAGGACACATCATAACCTGGGTGGCGATTAGTTTTGATTCCTGAGATAGGCTATGTGGGGTTGTCTTACCGCTAGACTACGCCCGCTTAATTCTCGGCTTGAAAAGCGACTAAAAATTTATAACTTTACCAAAAATGAGTCCACTATAACTTGTTACATGCATCTCCATCCGGCATATTCATCATCGTATATAATCGTTCAAGGTGTGTAGATCTCCAGAGAGTTTCCTATAAGCCACCTCATGTATTATTCATGTCTCTATCCCCTCAGAAAACAGCAAACGCACTACAATAACTAACACTACTATCTCCCACCCCTAGCACATCACTACTCCTTTCGTACCTCACGAACCGGAACCTCCCCTTCCCATCCCCTGCCTTCCCCTCACTCTCCAACACCTCCACAGCAGCCATGACCACCCCAATCGGATGCCTTCCACAGACCGTATTCCCCGTCCGCTCCAGCACCTCCAGAAACCCCGCATGCCCGCCCCGCTCCACGGCATCCATGCACAGCTGGTCCACCCGCGCAATGCTCTCATGTATAGGCGGCGACGTGGGCGCTCGCTCGTTGCTGCGTAAAGAGCGCGGGGGGCCGGAAGAGGGCATGTAGTAGGTGTATCGGAAACGCGTGCCCCAGTGGCAGAAGTCGGAGCTGATGATGAAGATGGAGGATGGGTCTGCGAGGTAGGGTGCTAAGAGGCGGCCGAAGCGCTGCTCGGTTGCGGCGGAGGTTGCGCCCACGAGGATGGGGATGAGGGCCGGGAAGGAGGCCTCGTTGCCGAATGTCCTGTTTGACATTTGTGAGTCGGGATTCCAAGGAATAAGGGAATGTATGCGGAGGCTACCTTTCGAGCATCTTGTAGATGTAGGGCAGGTGCATCTCAAGACTGTGCTCGTCTTCGTCGATGGACTGGGACATCTTGTCAAACGCTTTGGTCGCGTGCAGCTCGGCGATGGTGTCTTTATCCAGCTTCAGGTTGCCGAGGGGAGTCTCGTAAGTGTCGCATTTCGAGAGCGCGCAGCCGCTGAGATAGAAGTGGTGGGAGGGGCCTAGGAGGAAGATGCGCTTGCTGCATATGTCGTCAGCAAGGCGGAGAGCTTCAGCCGTTGGGGGGAGCGATATACGCGTTTGAGAGATCTAGAGCTTTGTATGCCCATGCTGCTGCAGGCCCAGAGTAGGAATATCCGGCATGCCTGCAAGAAAGCAATGAGCTCCAGACTGGCTCACCAGCAAACAAGGGCTCCTACGGCGCAATGATGGCTCGGGCCCCGCTTGAAGGTAGCTCGACTGGCGGTTGGGTTGCAGACTCAGAGCCGATGCATTTTGTGGATGCTGGTACTTGATCAAGCCAGTTGTCGAGCTGAGAGGAGAGGGTTGCTCTGTTTGAGGAGTACCAGGACCCGGCGTGAGTAGCTTCTCTGCTAGGCATGACAGATGATAGCTGTAGGCGGGAGGAGCAAAGAAGTTGAATGTAACTGTCAAGTAGCTCCTTACTCTGAGGGTGACATGAAGGTACCTAGCTCAAGGTGGGATGGTGGGGTTGATCCGGAGAGATTCGGTCGTAACGATGATGTCGCACCCTGTTGCTATGAAGACACCACCCCGTACATCTGCAGAAATCGTATACACAGGCTCTATCGTGCGATTGTATATACCAAATCACATCTCAAAGGGCCACTGAACCTCTCTTAGAGAGGAGAGCGCTGAAGGAGAAGGTCGTCGTTGCTTATCACGCTTTGACGCGCCGTCGCGTCTCGTTCCTCGCCTCGCCATCTCCATTTCATCATCATCGCTCTCCGAACGTTTCCCCTTACTTACACTGCACACTTCCACCAATACTGCCACTACAGCATACATACTATCCGCTTAGAGTCGCATTATATACCACAATGGCACTAAAACGCAAACGATCCAACGACGGCTTCTCGCCAATCTCAACTTCCAGCTTCCTCTCCACATCAACATACGGATCCCAAAGCCCGACACCAGCACCACGCGTCCAATCCACCGGCTCCATGATCGTCGACGGGCCGGTCCCGAGCAATTCCATCACAGCCTGGACAACCGGAGTCCGAAAACCAAACTCCTCGGATCTAAACAGCCGGACGCGCAAGCGATTCAGGGACAACCGGCCAGACGAGAGCGTTATACACGGTAAGCGCCTCGTGTCGCTATACAGCACGCCTGATCCGACACTTCTAACGCGCTGGTGTCCAGAAAACACAATAAGCAAGCTCTTCACGGCGCAACGCGAATATCCACACGCCGCGCCCGTGCTATCCCAACCGCTCGCCCCTCCCCCCACTGCCGTGCCGACGAGTCAGAAGTCTACGCTGCACGCGTTCTGGAACCTGCCACCTACGCACGCGCATACGGTATCTGCTCAATCGCATACAGCGGCGTTCGAGGAACCGCAGGGGCTGAGATGTGACGACTGCGATACGGCCCTTGCGCCTGGCGACAGTATGGATGTCGATATGGGAGGATCTGCTGGCGAATACACGTGTGCGAGCTGTGGGCGACGAGTGTGCGATACTTGTGCGGTTGTAGGGGATGAACGGAGATGCTTGCATTGTGCGATGAGTAGCTGATGGAGCCACTTGATTACACTTGGTGGGCGCTTTTTCTAAAAACCAATGGAGTCTTGGGATTATGCTGTGTTGTCCATTCGCTGTGGTTGGGTTGGTGTATTGACATATCTGTTATGGCGGGCGTCACGGTGTGGGATGGAGATCACGTATCGTTTGGGTGGAGCAAGGGCGCACGATTGACCTGTATCGAGTGCGGGCGTATCTGGTCTTGGGTAGTTGAGTACGCTGTGCATAAGCATTATTGATACCAATGGAAAGTTCTTGGCGGAATGCGACTATCTCTACGAGGCCTTTGTTGCCCGGTTTGGCTACCAACCTCGCTGTAGCTATCCGTTACTTAGATGAATGTATCCCATTTGACGGACATCATGTTTGGTGAGCTTTGGTGCCTGTACACATCCTTTTACTAACATCACCTGTCTTGAGGACGCGAACACACTTTTATCACTCCAGTGGACCTGTTTTTCGATACCTTATGCTAAAATCAACCCTATCCAGCTCTCCTGCCACCAAGTCCCAAACGATTTCTTAGACACTGGAAGAGCATAGCGCAGAAAGGAAAACCAATGTCCGTCCTCGCACAACCACGCTGCGCAGCGCTATCCAGAGAGCGATACAGAGATAAGACCAGAACAAACGCCCAGCGATGTGAACGGCGCGTTCCCATTTGTACCCAACAGCATGATGGCCATGTGACAACTCCCGCAGAAGAGAATTCGACAACAATGACAGGGGCCAAAAGGGCATTCGAGCCAGGTGCCCCCAAACGCCGCGCTCCATGCGCTGAATCAAAGCCAACCGTAAGCTGGCTCATGTTCCCAACCTAGCATGCTTTTCGTTCTCCCCAGTTGCGCCCTCTCCATGCCGTTTCCCTAACTTCGTCTTCCGTTCTTCCCAACAATCCTCTGCCTAGAGCCGAAGCCTTCTGAAAGTTCTTCCTCACTCCTTTGAGCACCCCTACGCAGTCCCTCCCTCCGTCCCCACCAATCCAGCGCCGGACGAATCTCCCAAAAGCTGATAACCATGTCTTCTTCTTCTCTCCTGACTTCAGGTCAAGTCTCTGTAGGCCGGTGTGGTACGTTCGATCACAAGTGGCTGTCGCCTTCTACTTCGGCCGTCCTGGAGGGTTCGTGTTCGACAGCTGGTTCGGCCTCGCATTCCAGCCATGCAGGCTCCTCCGCATGCCGAGGGTCTTCCGCTGGGGGGGTGGTTGGCTTTTTGTTTGCGTCATGCTGGTTATGTGGAATGTTGTGGCGGGCTTGAAGTCGCTTGCTGCAGGTAGCGTGGCAGTGGCCTCGACCGCTTTCGCCGTTGTGAGGGTGAGGGATGTGCTGTTCTCCGCTCGTTTCCGCGAACGTGGCTCTTCATCGTCAGGCTTTTGAGGAGAACTGGAGAGAAGGACGTATCGGGTAGAATCTTCTCCTTCGTATATGACCTTCGGTGGACGGCCAAGCATGGGTTTCGTCCGCACCTTGTGATCTGAGAGCGACCTGAGCAATGACGGTGGAGGTGCTGTAGTAGCCTTCCCTGCGACATTCGAGATGTCATTCAGAGGCGCGGACCGTTGCAACGAAGATAAGATTGCTTTTGATCGAACTTTTGGCGCAGTCTGTTCTCCTTGACTTGCTGGGGCTGATTCGGTTACTGAGACCGCGGTGGACTTCTTAGCAAAGAAGGTGGTTATGCTCCCTTGCCTAGCCGCGGACTGTGTAGTTGTTTCCTTCGTTTCGGCCACAAGCTCCATCTCTGTCTGCGATCGCTTGAGCATCGTTGCCTTTTTCACGGTTCTCTTTACTTGCACCTCCTGTTCTAGCTCCTGCATACGCACTCCAGCGCTGACAAAGCCCGTAGTCATGGTGGCAGCTGCGGTGGAAAAGCCTCCTCGATCCTGCATAGTGACGGAGGTCGAGTAACCGGCCACAGGGACCTTGACGTCAGTCTTGCGGCGCTTACTCTGGGAGTCATACGGAAAGGCGTCGCTGCTCGGGTTTGAGAAGCCTAGGAAGCTCATCTCCGGATCCTCCTCTTCACCGTCCAAGGGCCAGCGGTCGTCTTCTGCCCGTTCTACGAGCGAGCGCCCTTCGTGCATGGCCACTTCTGTTGGACACGTCCTACGAAGGATGCGAGCCAGATCCTGAGAAGTAGTGAAGGTGAAGGAAGGACCTCTTACAGCGAAGTATTTGACCATATTTGTCGGAGAAAGGAATGCTGAGAGGCTGGTTCTCTCTCGTTGCGAGTTCTTCGTTGGGCAACTGATGTACAGCAACGACTGTGCTCTGGTCATTCCCACGTACAATAGTCGCCTCTCCTCGTCTGTATCCTCGGAGCGTGAGTGTGGGATGGATCCTTCGTACGCCCCCGGTATGAAAACGACAGGCCACTCTAAGCCTTTCGCAGCGTGTATGGTTGATATCGTCACCTGCTCAAGCATATCATCTCCTTCCTCGCTTGTGGGCATTTCAGTCGCACTGGCAAGCGTGACGTTGGCAAGGAACTTGCACAATATGTCCTCATTTCTAGAGAGCTCGCGCTGCTCGATGCCCTCAACTATCGGCAACAACTCTTCCGCGGATCTATCGCTGCTAAGCGCAGTTGTGGAGAAGTCCGCCGCTTGAGCGACCAATTCAGCCACGTTAGCCCAACGCACGTCGAATTCGTCGGCGAGTGTCTTCCAGATGTGGTCTTCCAAGGAGATACTCTTCAGTATATGCTCGATAAGCTCGATCAGCGAGCATTCTCTGTCTTCTTCTGCCGACAACTTCCGCCTCGATCCCAGGATGACGCCGACGAACGCTTCAATGCCCTTCAACGTCTGGGCGGATAGCTTCGTTTCCGGTCTTTTGTTTCCCTGCGCTATGCCGAGCAGCATTGCCCACAATGTCGTTTGCTTTGTTTCCGCTTCTGCAAGGAGGCTATTGACTGTGACATTGCCTACCCTGCGCGAAGGAACGTTCACGATGCGTGCCACGGCATCGTTGTGGTCTGGCTGGCTGATTACGCGCAAGTAGTCGAGTATGATCTTTACCTCCACTCGGTCAAAGAATCTAGGGCCTCCGACCATTCGGTAGGGTATTCCAACTCTACCCAGAGCCGACTCGATGTGTCGAGACAAATGAGCGGAGCGGAGAAGGACGGCGAAGTCGTCGTTAGTGTAGAGTTGACCAGTCAGTGCTTTTGTGCGTTGGATCTCGGTGACAAGCCATGATGCTTCTGCAGCCGCAGAAGGTAGTCTTCGGAGCACTGGCATTGCACCGGAACAGTGGGTAGGCTGTAGCTTCTTCGTGGGTCGGCTTTCATCTTGCTCTATGACTTCTTGAGCCGCAAGCAGTATTGCGCCCGATGATCGATAATTCTCTTCTAGATTCGCAACGTGAGTTTCCAGGTACAACTTACGCATACGATTGAGGTTCTCAATCTCTGCAGAGCGCCAGCCGTAGATGCTCTGATCTGGATCGCCGACCGAGGTGATCTTCTTACTGTACTGAGCAAACAGTTGCATCAGCTCGAACTGGACTTGGTTTGTGTCTTGGAATTCGTCAATGAGAACGGCTTCGATGTTAGAGACGCACTCTGGCCGACGCTTGAGAAGGTCGGCGCATCGCAGTAGAAGATCGTCGTAGTCCAGTAGACTCGACATCTTCAGTGTCTCCTCATACTCCATGTAGATAGCGGCGAACTCCTGCTGCTCGGCAGACTTCTGCGTTGCTGCGTGGCCGTCGCAGCCGATGCATTTGGCTTTAAGAGTGGAAATTCGCGATCGTGCTTTGCTCGGGTCAGCTCCGTAGCCACGCCGCTTAATAATACGGTTGACGATCGCTTTGCTATCCGACGTGTCCGCGATACCGAAGTTTTTAGGGATATTGATGTGATGACCGTAAGAGACAAGAAAGCGGCGAGCCACGGAGTGAAAGGTGCCCAAAATTAATTTCTTCTCTACTTCATCTCCGATGTGGTTCCGGATTCTTTCTCCCATTTCTCGGGCAGCCTTGATGGTGAACGTGCAAACAATGATGTTCCATGGTCGTAGGCCTTGAGCGACAAGATAGGCGACGCGCGCGGTGAGAGTTTTGGTCTTGCCGGAGCCTGGTGGCGCAAGAACTTGGAGGACAGAGGCTGGACTGGTGACGGCACTTCTTTGCGCATCATTCAGCCCAGCCAGCAACGAGTCCATCGGTGTACTGCTTTCCGTTGTTGTGGATGTGAGGTTGTAGCCATGAACAGTGTTCGCAGCGCCGTCAGAGAGAGTGTCGCGTTGCGCCGGAACACGAAATCACGTGCTCGCTAATGTAAGCGAGCTTTTGGAGATGATTGAACCTCATATCGAGAGAAATCGTCGAAAAACGCAAGCAAGTTTTCCTTTCGGTCGATGCATGTCTGAGTGGATGGGACGGTCGAACAATAAATAGCTTCGTGTGTAGATATGCTGAGACGGGAAGACTGGAGGAACGCACTCTCAGAGCCGGCAGTGGATGTACGGATTTATGGCGACAGTCTCTGCATGAGGCAGCAGCTACTGCTGCTTTGCTGATTCGTCTTGCCTCTCTAGGACGACGAGATGGCTCAGCTCCTTCGGATTATCCCGCAGTCTGAGCCTCAGGTTCTCTTCGATATGCTCAACCTCCTTCCCAGAGTACCGGAAGCAGTCATCCTGGGCCATGACATAGGTAACGAAGCGGCCGTCGTTCTTAGCATGCTGGATGTGCTTGACTACTGCCTTCAGCTTGTACTCAATTGCGTCGTCAGTTGAGCCCGGGACTTTGATCTTGGCTGTGTCAAAGATGGGAAGCTCGACAGCTTGGGTTCTCTTCTTGGTATCGGCGCCATCGGTGCGACCAATTCGGACGGTGAGGTACTTGGGCGCTTTTTTGATTCCAACATGCTTCCCTGTCCCTTCGACTTTCTTAGCACACTTTTCGCAGTCACCGCATTTGGCCGTGCAGGCACAGCAGTTCTCGCAGCTTCGAGCGATAGTCTGCTCCTTCGCCAAGAACGGATCTGTCAACCACTCAACCAGAAGGAAGGCAATGCTCTTTGGGGTGATTGTGAGTGGTAGTGCCCAATCCGCGCCGGTCATCTTCGTCTCGTGGCCGCATTCCGAGCACGTGACGGTGTTGTCGGTGTAGAACCTGAACTGCTCGTCTAGATATGTCATCTGCGCGTCTTCAGATCCGGCTTCGCCCTCGAGATCTACCGCTAAATCCCTTAGCCTGTTAAGGATCGCCATCAAAAAGTGAGTGGGGTCCTGCTGGCTAACGTCGTCCCACAGCGGCGCTCCGCTCCTCTTACGGTTGAAGTGGGCGAAGACACATTGGAAGAGGTAATCTGCCGGGGCCTTCTTTGCCTCGGTAGCCTTGTTCGCTTGCTCCAAACCCGCCAGCAATTGGGCCGCCTCGAGGCACCGCTGCTCTCGTGCAGGAAGTGTAGCCTGTGGAAGTGCTTTGATGGCACTTGCGACGGTCTTTCTGTCTTTCTCTGCTTGCTTGAAGCTGTTGATCATCTTCCGGGCGTCTGCCGCATGCTCTTCAGCTGGAGTGATAGGGTCAAGCTCGCTTCGCAGGACCTTCGGATCTAGAACAGCCGCAAGTACTGGCATGATGGACTGGATGTGGTTCGAGCCAGCAATCTTCTGACGCGCTGGTTTCTTGGTGGACTGCGTGGCCTTGGCTTCGTTCGGCTCTTGATCTATATTCAAGTCTTTGGCTTCCTTTGGCGGCTGGCTTTCGATCGGCTTCTTGACCTGCACCAGCTCTTTGACCTCCACCGGCTTCTGGATGTTCTCCAGCGCCTTGGTCTTCTTCGGCGCAAGCACCTTCCTCACTTTGTGAGGCGTCTCGCCTTTGTCCGCCGCCGCCACAGAAGGGTCGGCCTTCCTCTTCTGTCCAGGCTTGAGCTGCACTGGTGGAGGCTTAGGTTTGACCCCCAGAGCCTTGGGCGGTGCTGGTGGAGCCTTGGATTGCACCTGTATAGTGCTTTTGGCAACCGGCGCAGCGATCTTTCGTACGTTCACCGCGTCGGTCACGTCTCCTTGCTTCACCTTCCTCTTCACCTCTACCTCATCGTCAGAGTCCTCGATGACGCGACGACGCTTGCGAGCGGTAGGCGTGGTGTCAAGAGGGTTCTGAAAGGCTGTCAGTATACTGATGAGCCATCTGGCCACGAAGTGTTTACCTGTTTCAGCCGCTTCGTAGGCCTCTCGTCGGTTTCTGGCGCGCGGCGTTTGACCGTCAAAGGTTTGGCCGCACTTGGTGCCTCTTTCTCGGGCTCTTGAACTGCGGCCTTAGGACCGCCCGTGGTGCCCTTGTATGGCGGAGTCGGCTTGCGCATCGTGCCCTCGGTGGGTTTGGGCTTGGTGACGGCGGGCGTCACGCGGCCACTGTTTCCCTTCCTAAGAAAGGTTCGTTGTCTTGGCATCGTGAAGGTTTCAGCGCGATCTGGTCAACAGGTTGACGAGAGAAAATTGTGGTTGGTCAAGATCTGGTGGAAGAAGGAGCAGATGTTGGTGTCGGTTTGCGGTGGTTGTTGGAGGAAGAAGGAACTGGAAGGTCAATAGGTTGCAGATGGCTTAGTGAGGAGGTTGGCATAGGTGAAGGGCAAGTGAAGTGGTTGATCGGCAGCGTGACAATAGCTCTAGTGAATCGTGTATACGGATCATGTGACACTGTGAATGTATATACACTGATTAAGAGCTTATAGATTATCGCGCATATCGCAGCTCACTATGCTCACCACCATTTTTGTACTAGTTCTTGCTCCTCTCAACGCTTCTCGTGCTCCAGCGTGCGCTTATTGCAAGGGACATCCAACCGCATCTACGCTGGAGGCTCACAGCAGCGTCAGGTATATGAGGCGGAATACAACCAGTCCGCAGCCTTCATTACTCACTGTCGCCCAAATACCAGTGCTATCTGTAGTCGTCTATGAGGAACTGATCAATACTTTGGCATTCCATTGTGGCTCTTTCAATCCACTTTCCACAATGAAACCGGATCTATTATGAGCTGGCCGAAGCGCTCATGAAGTCTAATAGTGGTAAACAGCATGGAGATTCATAGACGTATCGTAATCCCCATGCTTGCTGCAGATCCTCACGAACAGCGCTAGACCAGCGTATTCCACTTCCATATATCTACAGCCACAATATCACTCCGCTGTTCAGCGCACGAAAGATGTGTTGGAGTGCTGACGTTGAAGCAGCCAATCAACGCCCAGCACACCGTTCCTGCCAAGCTGCAATGTGGCGTTCTCCGATCCAGGGACCGTGTCCCGCCCCCACAAAGCTTCAGATCTCAGGAACAGCCCCTCCAGCTCTCACCGCTATCCATCTTCCCACATCCCACCTAACATCACCAAAGCACCACCACAGCAAAAAGCCTCAGCAAACCACCCAAAATGCGCTTCCTAACCCTCCTCACCTTCATCCCGGCGGTAGCTCTCGCCCTCGACAAACCCCTCGACATCGCCCGAACCCACACAGTCGAATGCACGCGCAAAACCCAGCGCGGCGACACAATCAACGTGCACTACCGCGGCACGCTCGCCGCCGACGGCTCCGAGTTCGACGCCTCGTACAACCGCGGGCAGCCGCTTAGCTTCGTGGTCGGCCAGGGCCAGGTCATCAAGGGGTGGGATGAGGGCTTGTTAGACATGTGTCCGGGGGACAAGAGGACCCTGACGATCCAGCCGGAGTGGGCGTATGGGGATAGGGGCGTGGGGCCGATTCCGGGGGGGAGTGTGCTCGGTAGGTGCTGAAGGGGTGAGAGGGTTATCGGGTTGAGTGGATGCTGACGACCGAATAGTCTTTGAGACGGAGTTGGTGGGGATTCAGGGTGTGAAGAAGGATGAGCTATGAGCGTCACGGAGATGGGAAGCGATGTATGCACACACGATCAGGGGCGCACGACAAGGCTTGGCACCAGACATGCATAGATTTGGAAAGGGGTTATGGACTTGACCAAGGCTCAAAATCCCAAATAAAGCGGTGGCTCGAAAGGTGCCTAATGCGATCTAGAGTCAATTGAAGATCTACGTGAATCAGACCACCTCGCATTCCACTCTAGTATCTTCTCTTTGCTAAAAATTTGCGTGACCCGAAGACACTGTAGACATAAGGAAACGGACTGGCGTCTCGCATCTTCTTAGCCACTTGAAGCTCTTCGATCAGGCCGTTTAGGAGGCAGAAGACGGAACGAGCATTCAGCCACGGAGATGATGGAGATGAGAGGGAAGATTGCTGGGGGCGGTTTCAACAGCAGGCCTGGAGAACAGGCTCGACGGCTGAGGCACACCAAATGAAGGCTCAGTCGAAGTGGCTTTCTCACTTGCGTCTTCCGCTGAGGTGTTTCTGTTCTTTGAGGCTGAGGCTGAGGCTGCTCCGTTAAGGCTTGGCTGACTCTTGGGCGCGGACTGTTGAACTATTACACGTTTTGCCCTCCGAGTCTTTCACGATGTAGAAGATACGCGCTTCTTCATGCTCCTCTTCAGCTTCCTTAGCAGATCGTCCGGCGGCGCTATTGGAGGTGGGAAAACGTCTACATCCCCAATCTACTGTGGACTCGGCATCTGACCCACTCATTATGATTCAGTACTCTGGAGGCAAGCAGGAACGAAGAAGCCGACTAAGTTTTTACAAAAGAAGAGTACAGACACGGCAGAGACTCCCATCTCCTCACGCCTCCATCAGACACGCCCATTGACATGCACAACTTTACATTCTACAGAGACCGGCTGCTTGAAATCATCGCCATGTTCCAGACTCCACCACGTGGCTGGAGAACAATTAGAAAGGGTCGGAGAAATCCCATGCAGTTTTGGTGCTTTTAGTTCGGTTTGTTGATCGTCATCTTTACTCTTTGTTGCTTGGTTGCAGCTTCATAGAGAACGGCATTCGCCACCGCCCGGATCCTGAGCAGTCTTGATAAGATTCTAGGTCAAGCCAGACAGCTTTGCCATCGCAAAAATCGCTTCTGTTGCATGTGACACTCGGTATCCGACGCCGCATAGCCAGTATGGGCCACACGGAGGCTTTGACGGATGTGGAACTCAACAAGGGTCTTCTTTCGTGCCTGCGGGTTACAGTGACCATAAGTTGAGCAGCTCGACATTCGTAGGATTCATATGGACAACAAAAAATGCTGGAACCACGGACGCAGTGTCGCGAATTAGGGTGTCCTTTCGCTGTCCCGGGTCACGGCAAATGACTATACTGAAAGACATCGCCGCTGCAGAGCAGAGGATGAGAAGTTGGGCTTGGGGTGATTGCTATATCAGAGAAGACCGGGGAGCAGTCTTTGAGGTTTGCCGCTGGAAGAGTGTGGTGGGAAACTCTATCTCTGTAGTGTTCTCCAAGTCTTCACTCAGGTACGAAAGATACCTCTTGTTCTTTACACACTCGTTGAGTGAATTTGTCATCTCAATCCCGCCAGCCTCCGCTCTTGCACCTCCGACAATGCCCTACTCCCGCTCAAGAAAGCCACAACGCCCACAGCAACCGCTGGCGGCAGCGTCTGGAAAAGGTTCCACCTTGTATAGTACATGAAGAAAATGCCTTCAAGCGCCACTATCGACCCAAAGAAGAGTGCATGTGACACCGGCGCTGCACCCAACGCCTTCTGCAAATGGTTGACGTTCGCGCCGAGTGTAAGCCAGACACCGAAAAGTGCTGGCAAAGCTGCTACCACGGCCGCGGTGAAAACCAACGTGATGATCTTTGGCGGACTCGTAGGATTTGAGCGGAAGATGTGGTGGATCTCTTCACGCTTGCCGTAGCGGACAGGTTCGTCGGGCACCCAGATAGGGACATTTGGGTCGAGCTTAATGGTGAGGTCGAAGACTTCCCTCTTGTAGGGGGTTGAGGGGCCGAAGGATGCGATGACGAGCGAGGCTTTCAAGGGTGCAGACGAAGTCAGGAGTTGGAAAGGGAGGTCTTTGTGCGTCTAGCAGTTGTTAGTGAAGCCATTGAAGGTTCAGCGGATGTTCTACATACCAGCTCCACCTTGCCTTTACCACTTTCTTTGACACTAAACGCATATGACTCCTCAAGACCCGTCTTCTGTTCCGTAAGGGTCAAGAAAGCCTGGTGCGGCCGCTTAGCTTTCTTGCCATCGGTCGTGGTCAGGATGAGTTTCAGGGTGTCCGAAGCTCCGAGTGGGATATCTGTCGACAGGGGAGCATCCGCGCTGAGTCTAACACGAGAGTAAGCCTAGATCATGAGCGAGACGGCGCTTCAAGCCTACTTCTCCTTGACGCCACTCCCAACACCAGCACCTTTGCCCTGGACAGACACCGTAGCATCTTCAAACCCCCAAGATGAGGCGGCTGACGCGATGCCCGCCGCTGCCACGAGCAAAGAGGGTATTAATGAGAATCTCATGGCTGGTCAATTGCAATTTGTGCTCGCAATCATCTGGCTGTAGCTTCAGAGGAAACGTAGAGATCTTGGCGGTACCTGGAGCTCGGAGAAACTCCACGCCGTGCCCTCAACGATCCTTGCATAGGCATTGCGCTTGAGAGCGCTTGAGAGCGAGGCTTAAAGCCAAACTCCTTTATGAGCTAGGCGGAGTTGAATGGCGGTCGATATGCGGAGAAGGGCACGAGGAGAGCGGGTGGGCCTCGACACCACTACATGGCTTAAGCTATTGAGCTACTACTCCAAAAACGATTTGCCATTATCTATGCACAAAAACAGCATCCAATATGTTACAGAATTAAGGCCGATGCAAAGCAATCTCATCCCTCCTTCTCCCCAAGTATAACCTCTCTCAGCACATCCTTCTCCCCACTATCCTCCACCATCCCTCTAAATGTCCCTTCCGCCTCGAACAACTTCCTCGGCGTATCGTACTCCACGACCTTCCCCTCGCCCATGACCAATATCCGGTCAAAGTCCGCAATGGTGCTCAGACGGTGCGCAATGACCAACAGCGTGCTGTCCGTGAACTGTTCGCGGATACTCCTCTGTATAAGCTCATCCGTAGCCTTGTCCACGGCAGATGTAGCTTCGTCCAAGATAATAATTTTAGGACGCGAGACGATGGCTCGAGCCAGACAGAGGAGCTGGCGCTGACCTTGGGAGAGATTCTGGCCGCCTTCACTGATGGGCGTGGAGAGCGTGCTAAAAGGGTTCGTATTTGTGTGCGTGGGGGTGCTTGAACCGGATGGTTCGGGCTCGTGAGTCGAACTGCCTTCGGAGGAATCGGAGGCGATCAGGTGCACCCTTGCAAGCGCCTCTCGCAGTTCGACGTCGCTATGCTCGTTGAAGGGGTCGAGATTCGAGCGGACAGTGCCGGAGAAGAGAACGGGGTCTTGCGGTATGATGGCTAGTCGACTTCGCAGATCGTACAGCTTGATCTTCGAGATGTCGACGCCGTCAATGTAGATGCTACCTTCGCGAGCTTCGAGAAACCTGAACAGAGCTAGTGTGAGCGAGGATTTGCCTGCACCTGTGCGGCCGGCGACGCCGACACGCTCGTTCGGCTCCACATCGAAGGTTAGGCCCTTCAAAACTGGGGGAAGGTCTGGGGCGTAGCCAACAACAAGATCGGAGACAGCAAGGCGGCCTTCGGTTGGCCAGGCGGCCGGGGCGTCGGCGCCGCCCTCAGGCTCCGTCGTGATGTTTGTGTACTCCAGAATGCGCTCCGTCGCGTTCATTCCCAGTTCTGTGTTTGCGTACTGTCGCAGCATCCACACGACAGACTCAGAGTATTGTAGCGTGAAGCTGAGCGCAAAGCCCGCAACAGACGCATTGATCTTGTCAAGTGAAACAACAAACGCAGCAGTGGCGACAGAGAATGCTGCTCCGATTGCTGCCAGGCGGACGGTCAGCCACCGGTTGAACAGCCACTGATGCCATAACGCCTGGGCATGAGCGTCGAGCTTGGCGAACATGCTGCTGATGTATGCATCGGACTTGCCAAACGCGCGTATAGTGCTGACTCCGGCTAGCGATGCACCGAAGTACTCGAAGATTGGACTTTTCGCGATGGATTCTAACCGCTTCGCTTCTCTGGCGCCGGCTAGGTAGTAGATAGCGTATCTGACATTAATGCCGAGCAATATCACGGCAAAGACCAAGATGAATGGCGAAACAAATGCACTGGAGCATATATGTTAGCAAAGGCCCTGGGTGTTTAGATATGCTGTATCAATGTGCATACCCTGCCACTACAATACCAACAACGGTCATGACATTGTACAACCCCAGTGAAGCAGCTCTGATGAGATCAGAGTCGATGATGTTAAAGTCCGCCGTGAATCGGTTTAGAATTCTTCCAAGAGGAACGGTGTCGAGCCATCGCAATGGCGCTCGTAGCACAGCGTACGATAGCTTCTCGAAAAGCCTCCTGCTGGCAAGAATCGAGCCGTAAAACATCCAGAGATACCGTAGTGTACCGCCGATAACAACTATGACGGATAAAGCGACGTAGATTGACAGGTAATACGTAAGGTTTGGGTCACGGTTCTGCGCGACATCTGCGGCATATTGCGTGGAGAACGTTTGGTGGAGTAGAGTTGCCGGCTGGCCTATGTGAGCAGACTTTGTGTCATACGTCCGCGTCCACAGCGTGATCCACCAAGACTAGAAGGGATCAGCAAAGACAGTGAGTAGTCGAGGATTAGCGACTTACGCGTCCCAGCAGAAATCCTTGATAGCCGCCATAATTAACGAGCACTCCAATCCAGAACCAAGTCCCACCGCTTGCCTGAAGGTACTCGTAGTACACTTTCCATGCCACTCGTCCTTTCTCCTTCGTCTCTTCTTCGACGAACTTCTTCGCGGCAAGCTTGGGATCTAGGGCAGGATGGCCAGCACCGAAACTGCCGGATCTCTTGCTGGCGTGCGAAGTCACCCTGGCTAGATTGTTGCTTTGGCTCATAGCCCTTGGTCGGCCAGAAGCCCTGCTATCAATACGTGCGAGTCCGCTCGACTGCCGCCTGGCAAGACTTGGTGAAGGAAGCAGTGCGGGTTCGTCATCGTCCGAGACTGCTGCTTCGTTCTCTTCCTCAAGGATGTGCTGTAGCTCGCCGGTCTTTCGCAGGTCTTCGACAAGACCCGCCCGTTCGACTTTACCATCTCCAAGCAGGACTTCGTACTTAGTCTTTGGCAAGCACAGTGAGACGTGGTGTGTTACCAAGATTCTTGTACGGCCCTGTGCAAGCTCTCCGGTTAACGCCTGCTCAAAAATATGCTTTCCGACGTGAGCATCCACGGCGCTGAAAATGTCGTCCATTATGAGTATGCCGGCTCTTGAGTAAAGCGCCCGAGCAAGGGTGATCCGCCAACGCTGTCCGCCGCTCAGGTTGATACCATTTGCGCCAATCTCTGTGGAGTCCCCGTCCGTCAACATCTCAAGATCTTTCTCCATAGCACACGCTTGTATGACTTTGTCGTAGCGCTCCTTGTCAGACGGAAGACCGAAAAGAATATTCTCTTTGAAAGTGCAGTTTTCGATCCATGGCTGCTGGCTGACGAACGCTATCGCCGATGGTATTATCCAATTGCTCCTGTTCGCCTTATGATCGTGCCTGTCGTGCAAAGGGGGCGCTTGCGGTACGGTGATAGTGCCATTCAATATGTCGACTTCTCCTAATATAGCCGCAAGAAGCAGACTCTTACCGAAGCCCGTCCGTCCCGAGATGACGCTGAGTTCCCCGTTGGGAAACCTGAGGTTGAGATTCCGCAGGGCGAAGGCGTCACCGGATTGTTCTTCGTCGGATGGCCACGAGATAGTTGCATCTTTGAACGAAACAGAGTCACCAGGCTCCGTGGATTGCGGCTTCTCCGGAGCATCTAGATACTCTTGAACTCTTTTCACGCTGACCCAGGCATCCAGGCCGTTCGCCACGAGCTCCGGGACGAAGCCTAGTGTGCCCTCAATCTGACCGAGAATGGCTATCGCGGTGAAGGCGACTGACGCAGACAAGCCGCCGTGTATGACTGCATAGACTCCCAAGCACACAGCGGAGAGCATGACGGGTCCGATGAGGTAGCAGAGTATGAGCCAGATGTCGGCAACGAATGACTCCCATTGCGCTTTAAGCTCATCCTCACGCTTGTCCATGATCCGTTTTGACCACTGACGTTCGAGCGCAGAAAACTTAATCTGTCGGATACCGGCTAGAGCCTCGTTGAGTACTGCCAACTTGCGATCTCTGACTGACATAAGCCGTTCTTGAGCTGAAGTGTACCGCTTCGATGCCCATATGTTGAGCGGCAGAGTGAGAAGCTGCACCCCGATGCCGGCCAGCAATGCCTGCCACCCAAGCAGGATGCCGAGAAAAGTGAAGGAGGCCGCCATGTTGCACAGCGCACCGAGAAGTAGGTTGTTGTACGTGGCAAAGTCGGATACCCGCTTCGTATCTACGCCAACCAAGTTGACGGTTCCTTGGCGGGTCTTCGAAACATCCTCCTCGACTCCATTTTGCTCATCTTCACTTTCCTCACTTGCAGCATCAGGCTGAGCCACATCTTTGGCTACCTTGACGCCGTTGTCGTCCTCTTTGCTGTTCTGAACGCCCTTGACATCTTTCCGACGCATCGACTTAGTAAAGATCACAGCAGAGAGTTGTATGCGAACAGGCACCTGGCATTGTGAATAACTGACCTATATACATCATTAGCCGTGATAAGAGCCCTGAGCTCGGCTCACTTACCCACCACATCCAATTTTCGAAGAAGGTTTGGATGAGAATACTTAATCCCATAGCGACAGTCCACATGGAAGCTTCAGGTGTCACATATGCGCCATTTTGACGAGCTTCCAACAGCCGCAAGAGCTTAAACATAGCAAGCTGAGGTGCTACCAGAAATAAGCTTTGAAGAACAGTAAGGATGTACTGCCGCGAAAACGCTGGCCAGTGAGATAGAATGAGCAGCCTGATAAGACTCGTGCCCAGCTTTCCGTCAGGAGTGCTATCCTTGGACTTGATTTTGGCTTCGCGGTCCTCGTCTTCGAATAATTCGTGGAGCTCTCTTGACCTCGTATAGTGGTCCATCTTCGGAAGGTCACTGATAGCTAGAGCCTTCCCCGCTGCGCCTGCCTTGAGCAGCGGTGCAGCCCAAGAATACGCGTAACGGTGAAAAGCCGGTAGGCCCCACTGGCGGTCAACAATCTTGCCCTCGTAGTAGACATCCGGCCGGCGCGGGAGGGCAAGACATGCTGCGAAAGCTATGATGGCCAGACACGATTCGCCGGTCACTAAGCCCATGTACGGTCCGGTTACGCGAAGTTGTGCCTCAAGGAAACCATAGACGACAATGAGAATGAGGTAGGAGCATGCAGCTGCTTGGGAGAAGTCGAAGCGTCTGGGAGGGTCCCTTTCGATGGAGATGTTGACTGATTGTATGACTAGAAGGGCCCATATGGCGCAATGCAGCCAAACCTCGACGGAACGGCGCAAATGGTGATGGGATCCATTGCTTTCTGTTAGAACTGCGTTGGCTAACGATAATACAAGCCCGCATACGGAGATAAGGCAGATGGCGAGAGTCGGCGGCTTCGCCGAAAAGGCCTTTTGGCTTTCTTCCGTAGCGGTGCCATCTTCGTCCTGGTATAATCCGTTCCTGTGGACCTTGCCTTTTCTTCCAAGGCTACGAACGATGTTAACAGCACTAGGCAACGTAGCCAACAGAATGAGTGCCAGGCCCGCGGCTGTGATGGGTAAGGTATATCCTTTTATCATCTTGATCGCGTTCTCACCAGGACACAATCAAGGCTCCGAATAATTCTGATACATCAATCCCTATCTCAAATCAGTGTTAGAAGGCGATTACTGCAAGTAAGAACAGACGTTCATGACTCTATGGGAGCCCATCTCGCTGCAAAGGCTGCTGAATAATCAAGAATGCGCTCTTTAGATTGCACTAATCCTCTTTGACCAATCTTCTCACGTGATATTCGTGAGACGGGCTGAAAGGCTCCCGAGGTCGCTGTCAACAAAGCACGAGATGTCTGCCTCATGTCAAAGACGCTTGCTCTGACCAAGGCGAGTGGCTGACATTGGGACGTGGAAGGCCTTGCAGTCGCGTTGGCAGTGCAGTCCATCATTCGTACTCTCAAAAGTGTCACAATCCACGAAACCGAACGAGTAGAAAATCTATTACTCATCCGTTGCTTCGTACACGATTAAAGGTCACCAAGCTCTCAGCCATGAAGTTGAAACACAATTAATCGCAGTATCGCCAGGGAAGAAAGAGGCCATCCAATCCCTACCGCATTCGTTCCATTATTAAACCTCCATGTCACCAGCGGGGTATCACTCGAGCGGCTTGAACATTGCCCTAACCGCTTAGGCGGTGGCACGCTCCTCCTCGCGACCCCTCTGCTCCGTCGCCTGGGTAGATCGCTCATCCTCTTCCTCGTCCTGCTCATCTTCGTATCCGTTGCCCGCGTGCTGAGAGGCTGGGATCCACAGACCAGACTCGCGGTTCTCCATTGGCGCATCCTGGTGAGAGAGATCGACACCTTCACCTTGGTGACGGCCGGCCTTGCGGCGCTGAGAGAGCTGTCGCGCGCGAGTGGAGAGGCTAGACTTCACGGAGGCGTTCTGCTCCACCCAGTTGGTGAGAGCATCCTCGCAGTCTTGAATAATGCTAATGATCCGATTCAGCTGACTGTCTAACCATGTGAGCACAGAATGAGTCACTTACGCCTTGCTAGCCTCATATCCATCGTACGCGTTCCTTGTCTCACCTGGAGTAACCGGAGTATCATCAACAAGTTCCAAAAGGTGCTTGCCGTATCCGGCAATGATGGCAAGCTTCTCGCAGTGCTCGCGCATGGCGTCGAACTGGTAGTTGAAGGCTGCCTTGAGCTTCTCGCGGGTGATATTCGACAGCTGGGCCTCAGCGACTAGAGACTCAGCTTCAGCACGGACGAGCTCTTGTTCAAGAACCACGATCCTTGGGGAGTTCGGCTCCTTGTACTTAAGCTGGGCGATCTGGTCGGTGATCTTCTGCTTCCTGTCACGGCTGGGCTGGACTGAGGCTTCAATGTTGCGGATACTCTTGATGGTGACGCGGTACTGGTCGTAACGGTCGACGTATTGATCCTCAAGCTCGCCAATCTCGTAGATCAAGACACCGAGCTTGTCGGTCACGTCCGACACGTCGTCGTCGCAAGCTTCACCCCAGATAGAGAGTTGCTGAGCGACCTCCATTCGCTCTCTGCTGACGAGCTCCATGCTGCGCATAACGTTCTTCTCCATCTTGACCAATTGTGACAGCTTCTTCGCCAAGTCCGGCCCGAACGCGCCAGCGGCGCTCCTCCTAAAGTTGTGGCCTGCGTGAGAAACTCATATTAGCTGCTCATTCCTCCCTCGTAACGACTGATGATTGGCAATGCATGGGTTATGTGATGCGGTTAAGGAAGCCTTCGATGACGCCAAGTCGACCAACCCTGGCTGGACCGCTCGACGGGACAACAGGACTCAAATGCATCGGGCGAGGTGCACGAGGCAACCTGTTATCGGCTCGAATGCGCTGCGACAGCTGACAGAAATGCTGCAGACTCACCGATATTGGCCTTGCCGAAGAAGCGGCCGGCCTTTGTAGTTGACGATGGTGGAGGTGGGTTCGCAAGCTGCGACGCCGTTGGGGCGCGCGACTGGCGCATAGAATATGTCCTATGCATCTTGTGATATCGTGATAGGCGCGGTTCGAATGGTTGTTATAAGTAGTTGCTTGATCGTTCTGACTGCAGATAGATAGGAGTCTCGGAGTTGTAGAGGCTGAGGTGGAAGATGGCGCGTAAGGGCGGAAGAAGATGAGTGGGTTTTGTTATGGCAGGGCGATGACGTTGATCGCCATGGAAATGCTTTCTTGGCAGCAACCTCATCTCCTGCCGTCGCCATCCAGAAACTTGAGTCGTCACGTGCGGGTCATGTCACATTCACCCCATGCTAGCCGCCTGGAGCCAGAACCTTGATTTACTGGTTGGCGGCAGGGGATTCTCGACCAGTACGCCGTTTCCAGAAGAAATATTGAGCGTTTTCGTACGATGCTTTCCAATCAATTTCATTATTTTTCTCTATGAATATCGAGAGTTATTGACCACGGATGGCTTGCGGCTTGTTGGGCAGAAAAAAACCCAGATGCCAGGATCCTTGGTGATGTCTGGGCATTACTCTATCAGTATCCATTGAAACGAAGTGATCAAAGGTGATCGAAGTAGCACGCGTGGCGGTCATGTCTTCTCCGCGGACTTACGTAGGTCCCTTGTGCTGTGAGGATGTAATCCATGTCTCCTCCCTTAAAGCTATGAGGCTCCAGGCACAGTATGGGAAGCTTGGTATAAAGACCGTTGAAAAGTGTCAAAACAGATTTCGGGATAATATCTAAGACATTTAGTTTAGAGTTCGAAACTCAGAAACACCAACCATCTTTCCAACTGACGATGGCCGCCCTTTCGCGGAGATCACGAAAATTATAAAATCATCCGCCTTCATATCGGCCAGCAGTATGAAGACCAAGCAGGTTTGAACGCATTGCATAGCGGCGCCTTGAAGGAAAGCAGAACGACAAAACCGGTTCGTAGGGTGTAAGATCTCGTTTGACGGCCGCGAAGCGTAACATAAGGTCCGCGGAAAGAAATGTGCTTTGACATGGAGTTTGAACTCGCAATAAATACGACGGTTCTAGATGGCCAGCAAGCTGTCAATGAATTACAGTCGGCTCCTCATGATAACTTGAAAGGACCACAGCTGCTGAGTGGATTAGGACGCTAATCTTCCGAGACGAGACCACCCTCCCTACTCGTACTCTAGCTGTTCGCTGGGCAGGAGAGTACTTGGGGTACTCATCTCAGCTCGGAGAGGAGCGGACGAGTTCCCCTCTTACAGCTTCTGGGGCGCAGGTCCGCAAACCTCTCGACGGACAACACCAGCATCCGCAGTGGAGACATCCGGTCTCGCTGTCTCGCCTGCTGGTGGAAATGTCCTCTGTGCGGCTGTGGACTACGTCCTTGTTTGACTGGCAAGCCGAGTCTATTTGGGAATTTTTCCGACAGATTGGTAAGTCAAATATCGCGTCGCGACTGGGCGGCCTTCTTCTGTTGTTTCGAGCTTCTACAAACTCATCCGGGCCCGATCGCTCGACAAACTGGCGCAGATGCGCAGAGTAAGCAGCAAGTCGCACGAATCATGGGCGTCCCCGCAATCCGCTACCCCAGAATTTCTCCACATCCCGAGTCCTTGAAAACCTCCTTCCGTGGCCAGACATGTGCCCGCTTGCAGATCGCAACAGTTTCGAGGCTCTTGCTGCTCCTCTGACACGCGATTATTCGGCTGCACGGGGCAGTCTCCAATCGCTTCCACCAACCACCTGGACGATCATGAGGTGCGCCAGGGTCTGATAGCATTTTCCCTCTTGTGCAGCTCTTGGCAAGCATGGATTGCAGTTTTTCCACTAATAAGATATCTGCCGTCCAGCCACGACCGTTATGCCGGAGGCTTCGTCCACCGAGACATGCCCGGCCATCTGCTTCCGTCCCAGGGCGTCAGAGAGATATAACTACTCTCGAGATATCTCCCTGTAAGATCTTCATCAGTGTTCAGTTGCATCACTCTCCTGCTTCAAACTCAAAGTTGCATCCTTCGCAAACAATTTCCAATCTCCCAGTCCAATACAAGTCGCAACATCAGTCAAAATGGGTCTCGGAGAGAGGTTCCTCCACAAGATTATCCACAATGAGGCCATGAAAGAGGACCCGCCAGAAATCTACGGCTGGCGCGTCTTCGCCCTCGCCTGCTCGGCCTGCTTCGGAGGCATGTTGTTTGGAGTGGACATTGGTATTATCGGAGGTGTCTTGACTCTCCCCGCATTCACCGAGGACTACGGCATTTCTCATCTCAGCAAAGTCGCCAAAGCAGATCTCCATGCGAACATCGTGTCGACACTGCAAGCCGGCTGTTTTGTAGGGGCTCTATTCGCCGTCTACATCGCTGAAAAGATCGGTCGCCGATGGGGACTCATTGCGGCCGCTGCTGTTGCCATTGTGGGATGTGTCCTCCAGGCGGCTGGCTCGGGAGTAATCGCTGTTATGTATGTCGGTCGATTTTTGGCAGGTCTGGGTGTGGGCGCTGCGAGTATGGTCTGCCCACTCTACGTGTCGGAGAACGCGCCACGCGCCATTCGAGGTGGCCTGACTGGCATATACCAGCTATTTGTAAGTCATGAACTTTTTGAACACAACTACCGAGTGACTGCTAACTTCCTGGCAGATTGTAACTGGTGTCATGCTGGCCTTCTGGATCAATTACGGCTCGCTTCTACACATGGAGGGCAAGGCAACCTACAGTATGTATTGGATTATGTACCTTAAAAGCGGTGAGGGCGATCTAACAACCGTCAGTCGTTCCGCTCGCTATGCAAGCCTTACCTGCTCTCCTCCTTCTCGTCAGCATGTGGCTTTGCAACGAGTCTCCCCGCTGGCTCGCGAAAGCGGACCGATGGGAAGAAGCCACTAAGACGCTCGCTCGAGTACGGAACCTGCCACAGACACACGACTACGTCCGGGGCGAACTGGCGGAGATCGCAGCACAGCTCGAGCACGAGCGCCTGTTGGTCGGTGGAGCAAAGACCATGGACCTTCTCCGTGAGATGTGGACCATCCCCGGAAACCGCAAGCGGACGCTCATCAGCATCGCCCTGATGGTCTGCCAGCAGATGACCGGCACCAACGCCGTGAACTACTACGCCCCGCAAATCTTCCAAGGTCTCGGCATAACCGGCAACGCAACCTCGCTCTTCGCCACCGGTGTCTACGGCATCGTGAAGATGATCACCTGCGTCGCCTTCCTACTCTTCGCCGCCGACTCCCTCGGGCGCCGCCGCTCGCTCCTCTGGACTTCCATCGCCCAGGGCACGGCCATGTTCTACATCGGCCTGTACGTGCGCATCGACCCGCCGGTCGCGGGCAAGACAATCTCAGCTGCAGGATATGTCGCGCTGGTCTGCGTGTTCTTGTTCGCCGGTTTCTTCCAGTTCGGCTGGGGCCCTGTCTGCTGGATCTATGTGAGCGAGATCCCAACGGCGAGACTGAGGAGTTTGAATGTCGCGATTGCCGCAGCGACGCAGTGGTTCTTCAACTTTGTGGTTGCAAGGGCGACGCCGAATATGCTTGCAACGGTCGGAAGGGCAGGATATGGGTGAGTTTTTCCGACTTCTTGTGCATCTGTGATATAATGGCTGACGACCGACTCGCAGTGCCTTCCTGATCTACGGCTCTTTCTGCTTTAGCATGTTCTTCTTTGTGTGGTTCTTCATCCCAGAGACCAAGGGCCTGTCGCTGGAGAAGATGGATGATCTATTCGGTGTCACGGAACTCGCAAAAGCCATCGACGAGGAAGCGGGCAGCAGACATGGTTCTGCGGCTTCTGCACCAGCACGGGAAATCGGCCTTGATGGCAAGGAGATGAGGGCAGAGCACATCGAGCGGAAGTAATGAGGCTCCAATGGGTTTGCACTGCTGTTGAGTCATGCAGCTGTTGAAGGGCTCACATATAATCAAACACATCTGTTTCTTCTGCATCGCGCCCGCTCGGTGATTTCACAAAACATTCCCCAAAAGTACAAAGCAGCAAAGATTCGAGAAGACCCTTCCGAAGCCTTTCGGTGCGATGACGGTGCGATGAACCACGGGTCGCAATACCTCAGATTGAGCAGCTTACCGCATCACTTGCATGGCGATACGATGCTAACACAAGCCTACAGCACGCAGAAGCCAGATACGCCTAACCAACCTGTCGCCAGCCTAAGAGGTCCACAGCCTTCGCCGTGTTCTTCTGGTTCTCCATGCATTGCCTCACGCATCTTTCAGGGGATTTTCGTCGTCTACTTCACAATCAGCGACTGCTCACTCCTTTGTCTCCCTTTCTCTGTCTCAAGACACATGTTCGAAGTGAAAATGGCAACAAAAGGGAGACACATACCCTCTAAAATCCCTCCCTTGACCAGATCCTCCGGCTTCGGCCTGCTCTGCAGCCGCTTCTCCAGGCTGTCCCTCCGCATGTGCCTCTCCAGCTCCTTCTGGTGACCTTGGAGAGCCGGCGCGGCGGACGAATTAGGGAGGATGTTACCTGTGCAGTTTCGAGCGCCTCAGTTCAGTCGCCCCCATGCTATAGAGTCGGAGAACGGGGGTAGTGGAAGAACATACGATCCACAAGATCCTGTCTCTCCGGCCTGTGCGCCAACCCCTTCTTCAAATTATCCGTTGCGCGTTGCCGCTCCAGTTCTTGCTGTTGTGCCTGCAGGGCTCTGTGCACGCGCCAGGATTGAAGTCAGCCTCTTGTATCCCAAATCGGCGCTCGAGGTTCTGTCATGAAGCTCTACGCTTCCTCGGGAGGGGCGGCTTACGGCGCAGCTTTGGTGTCCAGCAAGATGTGCCTGTTCTTCAGATCCTGCACATCCGGCCGCTGCTGGAGGTGTTTCTCGAGTGAACCGCGACGCTGCTTGTCGCGGACTGGAGAGATGGGCGTCTCGTCGACCACGTCGATATCTTCGGTGGAAACTGCAAGCCCGGTCGCCATGTTGCTTTGCTGGTCGTATGTGTGGTGGGGTTGAGCTTGGGAAACGTCTGATTGGGAGAGTGAGTGGAAATATGGGATGGGAGATGGAACGACCTCGGGGCTGTGTAGGTATGTGAGAGTCGTAGTGTAGTCCAAACGTGTATGGTGCTGTTGTGGTTTCAGTCTGTTTGGCGGGGAGCTCGAGGCTGACAGCTGGAGCTTGGACCCTGCGTCCCCTGGTTCGCGGCAACGGCGTGGGGAAAACATGAGAGCTAAACCAGTCCTGGATTAGCTGCGACAGTCACGGGCAGGGATAAAGGCTGACGTAATCTTATCTTTCTTTTAGCCTTGAACCTCCCTCGTGCGCGTACACTCTTGTAAGAGACCCGCTCTGTTCAAGGCTCCTGGCGCGGTCTTTATACGCTCCGTTGTTATGGCCTCACGGAGATATTCAACCGAACAACCACCATCTACTCGCAGGTTTATAACAAGAATCACTTCTTGACGCGTTAAATCGCTGGGAAAAAGTGGTCCTTTTCACGAATCTGCGATTAGTTCAATGAAGCTGTGTCAAGTTGATCATCACCGGAGACTTGCGAACTTCGATGCTCTCGATGCTAGCGCACGGGATAGTGGATGTGCAATCTGTGCGGTATGGCGCGACGGCATTCGTCTGATACTTTCAAAGGATGACCTGACAGATGTCGAATTCTACTGGTGTTTTCGGACTTGAGATCGCATGATGTGTCTCAGCAAGCCGGACTTGAAACTAGAGTTGTTCACAACATCCAGTAAGCCAATCACTCCGGCCGGTGTGGCCATCAACTAAAAGGAGAGGGGCTGAACTCGTTCGCTCAGTTAGTGCTGGTACCGTGGCTTCCCAATTTAATCAATGCAGCCATTCCACCATGCGATACTGGAGACGATCTAAGCTTTGCGACTCTTCGCAAATGGCTGAGTGGCTGCGCTTCCAAGCACCCCCTGTGCGGCGCGAGGGACCCTCGACCTCTCCCCGCTCGAAACCTCAGGGTTGTGTTAAATTTGGGATACTTGGAAGTAAGACTACACATCCTAAAAGCCGAGGAGAGAGCCCATTACGTCTGCCTGAGTCGTTGTTGGGGCGACACTCAGCATAAATGTCGTACAATCTAAGGCTTGATACGGCAGCACGCAAACGATTGAGTGGCAGAAGATGCCAAAAACGTTTCAAGATGCTGCGATCGTTACTCAGCGATCAGGCTTGAAACATCTGTAGATTGATTTACTGCAAGTCATCCACAAGGGTTTCGCAGCACGACACCAATCTTCAAGCAGATGCATCATCCAAGACGATCCCCTCGACTGGCAAAGGGAATCAGGCAAACGGCTGATATGTTTCGCAACTCGTACCTTACTCTTGCTGCTATCAGCTCTACAGACGATGAAGGAGGCCTCTTTTCCCGCCAATCTCTAGAGTACAGAAGCCATGAAATACCTGTCAAAGGGCCCGATGGCAGACAGTACTCAGTTCACATCCGGAGATCTCTACCCAATGCCGCAAGATTGGCGAAATATCCAGAGTATGAGTGCATAGGAGAGTATCCTCTCTTCGCCAGGACGTAGACTTTTCAAGAGCTGTTCCTTCCCAGCCGTGTTATCCACTTCTCTGGACACCCTTTGCCACATCAGAGTCATGTCGGAAATGGCGTGCCCCATCGTGGTCCTGGACTTCAATCAACGGGGGCGTCGGATTTGGTACCCCCAGACAATCCTTACAAAGAGCACGTCCAAGTAATTTCTTCTGTCTGCACACCAGGTGGACTTGATCCTACGAGGGAAATCAAGTCTGGTTTTCTTCTGCTCTCTGGCCCCTTGGCGAGAGTCACCTTGAGCCCCGGGAATGGACGTCGAAGACGCTTTTCAGAGTTGGGAGATGATGAGTTCCTGTGTTTCGAGCCCGATTACGACTTGACTGAACCTGGGGGTCGCCAGATTTAATTCTGGCGCTACCTTGTACTACCTGAGGATGTTCACTTCCCACCACTTTGATACTCCGATGCCAGATCTTAATCCCCCAGGAGGAACCGTTCGAGAAATCTGCCTGATTTTGCATCCTAAAGGGGGCCAGTCTCTGGTATATCGGAGGGTGGGCATATTGGATGATATGCGGAGGTGCCCCAAGGGCGAGATCTCCGTCTTTTTTGAATGAGTTAACCCTCAAGACATCAAGATCATCCGAGTGTTTATCGATATCAGCAGAGATATATCGGTATCGCGGAACGGCTAATCTCCCTTTGTATCTTCACTTAGACCTTCTTTGAGTCGTCGACTGTGTAGCCCGTCGTCTTTGTCTTTAGAAGAAGCTCAGCAGCACGTGGCAATCTGGTTGATCGCGTTGCTGGGCGGTGGCACGTTGCCGAGTAAGATTCAGTATCTCCGAAATTTCTCCGACACAACGACATCGCATATCTCACAGCGAATTGCACTGTTTAGAATGATGTTGGAGTCCTCCACACGGCGCGCTATATTCAAACATTCTACTGAAATATACATCTACAATGTACTGTCGGTCACAGTTACCGCTACAATGTTGGACTCACAAGCCGGCTCATCGGGACAATTCCACATTCCAAGGCTTACGAGGAATAATGATGTAGCGGGCGGATTTATGCGATGTACAAGACAATGGGTTACTCGCTTGCTGGTGATGTTTGACTTGCTGGGCGGCTGCTTCCGGCTGGTGCGTGGGCAAGTTCTCTGCTCAAGCCTACGTGAGGGTAGCTGAGGTACTCGAGCTTAGCAGCGGTGGTGACTTGACCCGCTTAAGAGCGGTATGGCATCCAGCAGCATCCTTATCAACGATGGCGTGCTCTACAGCAAAGTGAACGAAAAGCTTGATCATTCAGTCGGTCCTCAGTCCGGTTCCTTGTCGTCGATTCTCGACCAATTCCCAGCACTACTCTCTCGGTTTCCTATCTTCACCGTTCCAATTGTGACGACCCACAAAGACGTAGCATTCCAATGCACTCACATTGTCCGTCACAATGGTCTCAAAAGATCCCAAGAGCTGCCTCCATGTTGTCGGACTCGTCACTAGATTGGAAAGAGCCACCGGGGCCCGAGGCCTTGGCGTTTGTTTATCGCCTCGCTTTGTGGTGAAGGGCATCGTGACTGCCTCCGGACACGCCGCTAAGGATCTGATCGGCATGTCCGTTCCACGTGGGCCCACTATGCCGGCGTTGTTCCTGCCCTGCATAACCGCTCTACTTTTACCTTTCTGGCGTATATTCACACCTTCGCGCAGTGCCCTCCTCACAGAGCTCGCCCTTAAATATCCAGTCGTTTCCGCGCTCTTGCTCTTTTCATCCACCACTGGACACCCATCCTTCTCTCGACTGGCATACCAAATTACAACCATCGCTCAAGCACTTTTTCAGAGCACAGTCGCCCCACGACACTCGCTCCACTACGATCAATTGCCCACATACTCAACAGCAACGATCCAGTTCTCATGGCTGGCGCCACGCTTTTCACTCTCTTGATCGTCCTCGTGGTGTATCTTCTGAGCATCATCTACAAGGAACACACGATTCGACTCGCTCATGGCAAGCTTGCTGCTCAGCATGGCTGCCAACCAATCGCCTCCAAATACCCACTCAAGGACCGCATCTTCGGTCTGGACTTCGTTATTGAGAACCTCAAGTGTAGCTCAAGCCATTGCTACCTCATCAACAGTCTGCGCCGCTTCCAGGAAGTTGGAGGCACTTACACCTTGCGCATCTTCGGTCATCCGATGATACAGTCGATCGAGCCGGAAAACGTGAAAGCAGTCTTTGCCACCAAAGAGAAGGATTGGCGACTTGGAGAGTATAGGACTGTCTCTTTCCGAGATCTGCTTGGAGTGGGCATTTTCACCCTCGATCGCCCGGGATGGCAGGAATCTCGCGCTTGGCTCCGACCGGCGTTCGAGAAGAAGCGCACGGCCGATGTCGAGCTCTACGAACGGCACATTGGTCACCTTTTTCAGCAACTGCCGCATGATGGCAAGACAGTAGTCGACCTGCAGGACCTGTTCCTAAAGTACACCATGGACTCCTCCACTGAGATCCTGTTTGGAAAGTCGGTCGACAGCTTGCTTCCCGAATCGAAAGAGGATGTGATCGCCAGTGGCTTTGCAGCGGCATATGAAAGCGCAAAATGGGATGTATTCAAGAACGTCCAACTGTATCCGTTTGGCCAGTTCCGCAGCAAGAAGGCCTTCAATGCCAACGTTGCCATTGTCAACCAATTCGTTGACCGCTACGTAAAAATGGCCATTGATTACCAGGGCAGCTCTGAGGAAGCCGATCAAGAAGGCGGATCCGTCTTCATGATGGAGTTGGCGAAGAACACCACCGACCTAAAGCGCATCCGCTCAGAATTACTGAGTCTCCTGCTCGCCGGACGCGATACCACAGCGGCTCTCATCTCGAACACGTTCTTTGTTCTCGCTCGTCGTCCCGACATCTTGGCGAAGTGCTATGCCGAGGTTGCCACCTTCAATGGTGGTTTGCCTACACTCGAGCAGACAAAGAACTCCAAGTACATCAGCTGGCTGCTGAAGGAGTCCCTCCGAGTGCACACCATCGTCCCTGTCAACACCCGCACCGCCGCCAAGGACACGATTCTCCCAGTCGGCGGTGGCCCCGACGGCAAGTCACCAATCTTCGTCGCGGAGGGCACTCAATTCGTCTCGTCCATCTACGCCATCCATCGCCGCAAGGACATCTACGGCGATGATGCAGACGACTTTAAGCCAGAGCGCTGGGCAGACGACACCCTCCGGCCCAAATGGGGATATCTTCCCTTCCTCGGTGGTGGTCGTATATGCCCTGGTCAAGGCCTTGCCATGACCGAGGCCGCATACACAATCATTCGCCTTCTGCAACTGTTCAAGGACATCAAGGCAGAAGATCCGACGCTCGAATGGCAAGAAGATCTCGCCATTACCTGTTGCAACCTACATGGTTGCCGAGTCATCCTGACTTCGGCCTAGACGGCTTTCGTCTCCGACTCGGCATGATTTCACCGCGAATTGCCAAGTGAGCATTCGCGGATATCTGAGTCCAACGTGTGCCTGTTACGCTTTACGACATCATGCCTGGTACAACCTCTGTTGCGAATTGATACCCGGATCTCGCTTTTCTTTGCTTTGTTTCTTCATGAGATTGCTCTACTTGGGACTTGCTTGCAGACTGCTCATCTTGCTTTGGACATTTTGGCGTCACACTTGGTAGCGTGCTCTCTGCGGCGGTTTGATCCTTGCTGCATTGGCTCTGCTTTACTTTGGTTTTTCGTTTTGCTGCGCTCGCATTCCATAGACATAGACTAAAATCAGAAAATCGAAGGGCTTGAACTTTAGCTACGATTCTCTTACTAGATACGTGATATAAACATGAAGTCCTTATGATCCGATTCGACTACTGACCTGAGGTGCCTCTCTTGAGGTAACAGTAAGGTTAGCCGCTTGTCCCACAGCTATCTAACCTGCCACGCGTTGTGCGAGATCGACTCGATGCCCACGATCACACGTGGCCGGAGGATCGTCCTTCAGCCCTACAGCCTTAGAAAGTGGCGGCGCTTCCGTTTGCAAGGGCGATCTTGTCTTTCTACTGGAGTACCGCTCAAATCTAAAACAGACATCTCTAAAGACATTCGACCAAGGTATGCAGAGTTCTACCCAACACCAACGCTGTGCTAATCCGAAACCTCGCTATGCAACTCAAGGAAACACGACATAAATTATGGAGTTATGAGAAGAAAAGCTTCTTCGCCTTCACCGGCCGCTCGACCGCAACCACGGCGTCATTTCTTGGCCTGCCTCTTTTCCTCTTCACAGTGACGGCTGGTCTCGGCTGCGCAAGGCCCTTGGATGGCACAAGGACGTGCGGCGAGCCCTCCGAGGCAGCCGGAGTTGTGGGTGTCACGTCTTTAACCGTGTCTCTGATAGCCGATTTCGAGAGACAGAAGTCCATGTGCGCATTGAAGGTCTGGTCGTTGGCGGGCTGCGGCAGTAGACAAACGGGACAGTCCCATGTTTCCTCGGGCTGCGCGTCCTCGTCGCTTTGTTTGGCGCTGTTCGGAACTTTGCCGCGGTGATTGACACTGTTGGATGTGGCCTCGGAATCGACACCCAGCGCTTCTCTCCAGGCAAAGCCGTTGTCGACGGTTGGAGCTTTGCTGGCTTCACCACCCTGCTGTTCCTGGCTCAATGCCTCCATCTCGTCCATTTCGTCCTGTCGTTCCTGCCTTGCTGCCTCCTCGAACTCGGCCTCCGGCCAGACCTCCCAGCCATCGGCGTCGACCTCTCTCTTTGTCTTCTGCTCTTCGTCGACAGACATTGTCCGCTTGAACGCACCGAAGAAATCGGTCCCACCTTTCTTCATGCTCACGATGTGTGTAACCCGCAGGCCCATCAGCCGAAGAGTCATACCGGGTATCTCCTTCTCGAGCTTGCTCAGCATCGGCTCGCTATACCTGTACAAGTCTTCCTTCTTGTAGATTGCGTAAGGCGGCGCATACTGCCTACTCAACACCTCGTACGTGTGCAGCTTGATCTTGAGCACCAGCGTGCGACCCTTGAATTGCGTCCTCTCAAGATCTTTCTCCAGCTCCTCGGCAATATGCCGCAGCTTCTCCCTTAGCTCAGCTTTGCCCGACGTGTCGCGGAAGGTCGATTCGGTGCCCACGGACTTCCTCTCATGCTCCTCCGCTGGACGAACATCAGTGCGGCCGAGGCCAAGGTAGCAATTTATGAGGAAGTGGAACGCTTTCTCGCCAAACAGCCGGGCCAAGTACTGCCGCTGCTCGTAAATATCTCCGCATGTCTTGATGCCAATAGCATCCAACTCCCGCTCAAACACTCGCCCCACCCCATTAACCTTCCTCGTCGGCAGCGTCGCCATGAAATCCACGATGACCTGCCTCTCAGCCGGCAGTCTAAACTGACCGTTCGGCTTATTCTTATTGCTGCAAATCTTGGCCAGTTTCGCATTCGCCGCAATGCCCGCGCTGATGGTGATCCCGCACTTCTCACGCACCTCCTCCCTAAGCTGCCTCACGACATCCTCGGGCTGCATACCATGCTCGCGGCAATACTCCGTGATGTTCAGATACGCCTCGTCGATCGACGAGCTCTCGAACCTAGGGTCGTACCCCTCGAGCACCGCCCGCACCTCCCGCGCCTTGGCGGTGTACTTCTCGAAGTTGAGCGGCAGGCACACCAGCTGCGGACACAGCTTCAGCGCCACGAAGCCGGCCATGGCGCTGCGACAGCCAAACTTGCGGGCGTGGTAGTTGCACGTGGTCAGCACGCCCGTCCCCACGGCCATGGGGACGTCGCGCAGCTCGGGCCGGTCCAGCTCCTCGACGGCGGCGTAGAAGGCGTCGCAGTCGATGTGCACGATTGTCTGCGACAGGTCGCGCGTCGCTTCGAGCTGTATAACCACATCATCGGCTTTGCGCAGCTCGCGCGACAGGTCTAGCCGTTCCAGCTGCCGCTTCTTGGCCAGGATGCGGTTGATTTTCACGGTGAGGGTCGCGTCTTTGGCGGACTCGTTGGCGAAGAATTTGGAGCCTTTCGAGGCCTCGAATATCACTTCCGAGACCTTGCGCTGGTCTACGGCGTCTTGGCCGGCTTTTGTGAGGGAGGGGCCGAGGAGGTGGTATTTGAGCGTGTGGTGCTGGGAGGCTTCTGGCGGGGCGGAGGCGTCTGAGGGGCTGTCTGAAATGTTTGGGTAATCGTCTTGGGCGTCATGTTGGGCGATTGACTCTCGTCTGGTATCTGATGGGCGTGATGGCGGGTCTGGAGATGGTGGTGCGGACATTGCTGGAGTGCAAGCACTGTGCACTGTGCTGCGGGAGGCGTCGCGGGCACAAAGTGGTTCAGCGGTGACGCGAAGAAGCGCGAACCCTTGTCGGAATTGGCGTGGACCACTGGACCGAGACGGACTGGCTGGCCTCTGGCCTCTGGCCTCTGGCCTGGCGGGAAGGCTACTGCACCATTGCTTCACAGGGTTCATCGCAGAGTCATGGAACAACAGGCGTAAACAGCGTAAACAATGTACTTCTACAACCCCCAGTGGGAGTGGAGTGTTCCGCAGCTCTGGTGGTATTCTGAGTTGCTGTCTTGATCGAGGGCGCGCTTTGTTGACGATCGTGACTCTTTGACCTCGACCGCATCAGACCAGTACAGGGTTCCCCCGAATATACACACATAGGTACGCCCGCCCAAACACCACCACGTATGCTCACACCCTACCCGCCAACATGCTTGAGCTGGACTCATGCACGACCAATCTGTAAATCCACTATCTTCAAGCAACAATGTCGACGAACAAATCAAACAAACCCACCAACAATGGCCGACCGCTCATGCCCGCTCTCGCCTCTACCAGGACAGCAAAGACTCCTGTCACACCAAAGCTTGCCGTCTCCACTACACCCGCGAGCACGACCAGACGGCCCACCAAACCTGACATCGAACCAATACCCAAACCCGCCTTGAGGGAGGACATGTCGACACCCGTCAAAGCGTTTCTGAGCACCAACATCACACCACGCTCTTCATCTCGGAAGTCACACATCGGAAGCCGGCAGTCCACGCCCAGTGGCACACCAACAGGCACGCCCAGCGACGCGCAGCCAGCCTCGACACCTGTGCTGGACAGACCCCGAGGGAGAGGCAATCGCGGCATTGAGTTTGGGTCGGGCAGCGGCTATAGCACGGCCGCGGTACGGAGGCCAAAGAGCGTGGTCAGCGGCGTATCCACCTGCCATACGGCGCCTACAGTCAAGTCGCCGAGTATAGCGGGCTCCCGGACCCAGAGCCCAGAGCGGGAGAACTCCATGTTCTTCCACACCAGCGACCCGAAGCCACAGGAGCCGTCCCAACGACCTCCTAAACCATCCTCGACCTTCTTTTACGCCAACGGGGATCAAATAACCCCTGACGAGCGACCTCCTGCCCCATCACCGCCCCTTTCCGCCGTCAGCAGGAGCAGCCGGCCACAAAGCGTCTTCTTCCACGCCGACGGCACCTCCGAAACACCTCCACTCATGGCGTCCTCACCAGACTCGTATCTGGCTGCCAGCAATCCCGCACAGTACCCGCCGAGTCTGCGGCCGCCATCACCTGCGAAGGACAGCATCCACCTCTCCTACCGTAAAGGCGCATCCCAGGTCATGCGGCCGGCTATGCACCGGCCATCGATCCTTCCCCCCATCTCAACGCCTCCCACGCACACCCAGTCCGTCGAAGGGAGCTCGAGCCGAAGGTCCAGCGCCGGTTCCGCAGCCGGCACTTTTCGCCACGGCCACGCCAAAACCGCCTCCATCTCCTCCGTCGACTCCGCCAGATCCGCCAGCAGGACATTCCCCAGCAACGCTACCACCCCCACAGCAACCAAGCACGCGAGTCTGCACACCCCGCTGCACAACACCTGGTCGCCCTCCTCCCCGACAACCAACGCGCCCGCGCCCCGCTCCCGCACCGCTTCCCTGGCCTCGGAACCACGGCGGCAGCCTCACGCCACCACCCCAACCTTCCCCCCCACGCACCCGCAGACGCAACGCCAGCCCTCCATCTCGCTCCCTCAAAGCCCGACCAAAGCGACCTTCGCGCCCCACGGCCAAAGCGGGCAGTCACTGCAGCAGCTGAACGAACTCGCCGCCTCGGCCCGCCGCGAGCGCAAAGTGCTGGACCTCGAGATCTCGAACTCGAGTCTGCTGGCCATCAACCGGCAGCTCGAGCGGCAGGTGTGGCGGCAGAAGGCCGAGTTGCGCCGGTGGAGGCGGCTGTCGAGGCGGGAGCGATTCTCGGCGGCTAGCGGTGTGAGGAACGAGGTCGGCGACGAAGAGGGCGAGGGTGATGGCGAGGGCGTTGTAGACGGCGCGTCGGGCCTGCTGGACAGCGACGACGACTCCAACGACTCCGCCGAAGGCTCCGACGATGGCTCCGACTCCTCGCTCTCGCCCTCAGCCCAAGCGCACAGAGACTCGCGGCACAGGCTCAAAGACGAGAAAAGGCTCCGCCTCGACCTGAGCAGACACAGGTCCCTCCTCGTCGACTCGCAGAAGCTGAACCAGAGCCTCAAGCGCTGTCTCGGCTGGACAGAGGAGCTGCTGACCGAGGGCAAGAAGGCGCTCGCGTATCGCGTCAGGGTGTCGGATGTGAGGCTTGGCGGGCGCATCCTTGGTGTCGGGGCTGGAGATGAGGGCGAGAGCTTGAGTGTGGCGGACGAGGAGGAGGAGGAGCTCGAGGGCATTTCGGCGCTGTCTGGGCTGGGCGGCGGAGGTGGAGGTGGAGGCGGGGGTTTACTGGGGGTGTGGAAGCCGCCGGATCGGGGCCAAGGGGCGGTTGGGGGTGGAGCGGAGTTTGAGGAGGAGGGCACGGATAAGGATAGTGGCGTTGAGATGGAAGGGAGTCATGCTGCGTCAGGGCATGAGGGCAGGCGGTCGTTTGTCCTGCGAGAGTCGTTCTGACTATCTGTGGCCTTTTTGGCTGTTCTGATAGCTTTCCTTTGTCAGTGGGTGGTGAGCCAGCGTTCGTGACAGGGCGCCATGGGTCAAGGGGGTGTTATTGGGTCGACGGCGCTGTTGTACTCTTTCGTTCACGGAGAGCGAAAGCCGGGGAATCGCGGGGGGCCAGATACCCTCAGCGGTTTGGGGATATGGACACCAGTGCAGTCTATAGCTGAAGCCGGCCAAGATGTTGAAACTCATCTCCCAATCGTGGAAACAGCAATTCTCTAATGGTACCGTAACCGTCTAGAACTCGGTGATAACAGAATCTCATTGGGATTGTTTACTTGGCGAACCTCGCGGTGATCTATACATAGTCCAACACAGACCGACAGCTCTACCGGCTGCTGGGGTTAGAGTACAGGAAAAATACGCTTGGGTAGGGCGGGCGGTCTGCCGCATACACCAATCCCGACTCCTCAGTCCACCAGCAGACTCTGCAGACGTGCTTCTGTCGTGATGACCTGTAAATCTCGTCAGTATATCCGCACTAATATAGTTGAGCCCCAGGGTGGAAAGAAGACTCACATCCAGCGCCTGCTTAACCTCAAGCACCCTCCTCGCCTCCGCAAGCCAATCCCTACACAGCACCTTCGCCCACCCCTGCAGCTGATTCACCTCTCTAGCCGCCTGATCCACATTCCCCTCCTCAAGCAGCAGCTCCGCCCTCGCAAGCACAGACTCAACATCATTCCCCACCGGCAGCCCGATAGCACCCTTATCCTTCCTGAACATGAACTTGCTCAGCAGCAGACTCGCGGCATGGCTCGCCACTCCCGCGTTCTCGGGCAGCAGGGCCGCCTTGCGGACCTCGTGGGCCACGAGCCGGAAGCGGTCGATCAGCTGCGACGTCGTGGAGATGCCGCGCTGGTATGCGCTCGGGTTGATGCTGGCGATGGCTGCATTGACGACCGGGTCGTCGCGTGCGGTCTCCTTCAGCGCGACTAGCTCGTCCACGAACGGCTTAGGGCGATCGGCGGCTTCGAGCGCGTTGCGCACGGCCTCGACGGCGACGACGAGGTGCTGTGTCTTCAGGTTGGCATCGACCACTGAGTTCCACTCGGCTGTCAATCTCTCGAGCTCAGCGACGGAGGAGGAGAGCTCGTCGAGCTTGCTTAGCCGGCCGCCGCGCTCCGTCTCGACGCGGTCGCGGACGGACTCGGTGCACTGGCGCTGCAGAGATATCGCTTGCTCGAGGAGCTCGTTCTTCAGGCGCTGCTCGTGGACTTTCTTCGTCGTGTCCAGCTCGCTGCGGAGCTTGTTGTCGTACGTCTCGGACAGCTTCTGGCGCTCGGCTTCGTATTCGTCCTTCCAGCGCGCTTCTTGCTCCTTCATCTCGGCTTCAAGCCGGCGCATCAGCTCCTTGGCGGCGGCATCGAATTCCGTGTGCGATGCGCGGATCTTGTCTTCGGCCTCTTTGTTGATGGTCGCCTTCATGGTGGTGATGTCGCTGAGGACCTTTCCGAGCTCGCCCTTTGCTTTGTCGATGGTGGAGGAATACTTGCTTCCAGCATTGTCTGCGTTGACCACCGTGATGATGTCGTTGAGAATTTTAACAACTTCTTGGACGACAGGTTCATCCGCACCCTCCACCTTCAAGTTGTCGATCTGGGCTGCTGGAACTGGCTTGGGCGGCTCAGGAGCTGGCTGGGGAGGTTCGGCGGCTGGTTTAGGAGGCTCGACAGCAGACTTAGAGGGCTCAGTGGAGAGTTTGTTAGGTTCGGATGCAGCATTAAGACGCTCGGCGGGAAGTTTGGCAGGCTCAGCGGCGGGCTTGGGCTCAGGCTTCGATGGGCCCGGATCTTTCTTGTCTTTTGGCGCCGGCTTCTCGCTAGGTGATTTCGCCGGCTCCTTCTTGGGTGCCGGATCCTTGTCCTTCTTGGGATCCGCCGAGATGCCGCCCGAATCCACCGTATCCTTCGGCTTGGCCTGCTCAGGGTTCTGTTTGGCCTGCTCCTTGGCAATCTTGTTGTCCTCTAGCGCGCTGACATGGCGACCCTTCGACAACAGATCCGCTTTATTGGGGTCCGATTCTCCCGTGACCCTCGATGACAGCCCGCTGTTGCTCGGTATCTTGACCTTGTTGTCGTCTCTAACTTCGTGCCGTCTTGGCGTTGTATTCTCTGGAAAACGCTTGCGGAACTCGCGCTCTTCAAAATATGCGACGGCGTCTTCGCCGAAGGGCACGTATTCGGTGAAGAAGTCATGGAAGTTGTCGTTGACCAAGGCCATATAGACGGAGCCGCCGTATCCAAGCGCGCTCAGAATGAGCATCGCCGTGAGAAATCGTCGGAAGCGACGCGGTTTCCGCTTCGGAGCTGGGGGTGGAGGTGGTGGTGACCCAGACGGCGGAGGGGCGACGCTCGATGTACCAGTCCCCGTAGGCGGTAACGGAGTTGGAGGTGTGGAGGTTGACGGTGGTGGTGTAGCTAGTACTGAATCCGACGACGTAGTATGAACTGACTCGGACGGCGTAGCTTCCACTGACTCTGGCGGCGTAGCCTGCACTTCTTCTGGTGAAGGCGGCTCTCTAGGAATATTCTCTAGAGGTATCGTCGCAATGGGATCTGTCGATGGGTTCACCGGCGTGGTTATGGGCTCAGCCGTAACATCGTCGAGGTTGATCTTCGGCGGCGTGCCGGGAAGGGTCGTGTCATCCGGCTTCTTGGTGTCTGCAAAGTATCTCTGATAGCGTAGCTTGGTTAGATCTTGCTTCTGACTTGGTCAATGGTATGCTGAAGGGGAGCGGTACCTGGGCGAACATTGGGCTTCGCTGCGGAGCGAGCTGCCATTGAGGTCTGCTGGTGCTGCGAGCTCCAGCAGCGACAGCTCTACCGCTTCGTAAAAGAGAGACACGCAGCATGGTGAGCTGCTGGGGGCGGGGGAAGCTTCAACAGTCTTTGGTGGTGGTGGTGCAAGATACGATGCGCGGCCGCTGGTTTTCGCGCGAGACCAGGAGCTCGGGCTTTCTCGTGAGGCTCTGCTCGACCTCAAACCCCCAAATAATTACCTACACCACCTGGCCGCATTCGATACTCAGTCTGCAGATGGCGTCAAGGTATGTCAAGAGCCAAGTGGCCAGCAGCGCGTCTGCCGCGGCTGCTCAGCGCTCTTAGCCAATGGTTACTTGTGGGACGACATTGTGTGTAATGCAGGAAGCTACCATGCAGAGCACCCATCAGACGCGGCAAGGTGGTGTACCTACGGTATACGCAAGCAACAACAAAGGAACGTAGCGGTGCGCGTGAGTGAATAGGCTCAATGGTCATACATACTGTAGCGTTCATTTCTTTCAATATACCCAGCATTTTACCTCTGTTCAGGAAGGAGTTGCTCAATAGCGCGGTGTTGATTCACGCAGCCTACCATCTGGAATACATCCGGCTGCATATGCACAGTTAATTATAGGCCTTGCAGCCTCGCCAGCCTTGGAACAACCACTCGAGGCTCCGCCTCCCCACGTATCTACATCTTTGGCCGCTCATTCGAACATGCTCTCTTTCATCTCGTCCATTCCCTCAAGTCTCCATCAAAATCTCCATCTACCAATCCAGATCCTCTATTATTAAGACCTTAGCGGAATCTTCGCGGCGGGCCGTGTTCCGGCCCACTCCAGGCAACATTCGAATCGGAAGAGTGTCAGCCTTGCTGGAAGACCGCACCTCGACACAGCTCGCCTCTCGCTGATTATCGCCCGCACCGCGAAGGTCACCCTCTGACGATCGGTGTATCCTTGTCGGAGACCAACGGACTCAACTCCCGCTTCCAGACAGCAGCCTAAATCCAGAATGGCGGAGCCAAAGTGCCCTACATCTACCGCTCAATCGTATGCATCGATCACAAATACCCAACCTTGGGAGCCCGGTGTGTTGACGCGGACACCGTGGTCCGGGCTTGCTGCACTCCTTGGAGCCGTTGTATGCGCATGCCTTACTGTTGCGGTTCTGGCAGTCTCGGATGGTCAGCCAGTTGTCGATTGGTCCATCCGGCCTCCTGTCTACCTGGCTATACTTTCCGCCCTAACAAACGCACTTCTCCGATTTGCATTCAGCAAGGGAGTAACAATTGCTTGGTGGACGGAGTCACTCCACGGTGGCACTGTTGAGAGTCTACATCGAAACTGGGGCTACGGAGATAGCATCTGGGCTGTTATCTCGCCGACGCGGCACTTTCACTCCCTACGAGTGGCCGCCTTCATTGTAGCCTTTGTAGCTATTGATGGCCCTCTTCTTCAACGTGCTTCTTCGGTTAGCACGGCACAGCATCATTCTACCGTATCCTTGACACTCCCAATCCGACCTGGGCCTGTATTCAATACTACTTTGGTCCTCGGCCGTCTGGGCCCCGAGGATGTAATTCGGAGCCGGAACGACTACACTGCGGAGTTTTCCGACATAGCCCAAGCTTACACCAACAGAAAGGAGCTCATCCTACATCCGAACCGTTGTCGAGGGACATGCGAGACGACAGTAGCCGCAGCCGGCTTCAGCGCTGCCTGTACGGCAAATCGTACAGCAATAGCTGACGTACCAGGCTCGGGTGCCATTGACGATGAGTTTGGCATATACACAATACAGAGAGAAGTGTTTTTCGCGGTAAGCGTCGAAAATGCCCCCGACTATACCATTGCCGTTCGGGCCTTCTTTCGAGATAAAACGAATGAAAAGACAGTGGCAATGCACTACTGCAAGTTTTTCCCTGCCATTGTCTACTACGATATACGCGTGACGAACGGAACTATATCACTTCTTTCTTCGCCTACCTCCAAACGAATCCTCGAGCTAGTCCACCTAACGGGCACCAGCTTCGGCCTACTGCTGAATGGTGGTTTCGCGCTCGCCCTAGAAGACCAGTACAACGGCTCCGCCGTTGTTACCGACCGGAGTGGGGTCGCGATTTTACGGACAATCTTTATGTATGGCCCAGTTGCCAGGCGATATATGTCAAAATTCTCTAGTGGAAGCGAAGTTGACACTTACTCCTTCGCAGATCCTATGCCAGATATCTTCGCTACCCTGGATGAGCTGTCTCTGAGGTACGCTATGACGGACATTCCCATGATGGATCCGGATAGCTGGGGCGCCGTTCAAATTCTTGAAGAAGGGAACGTGAACAGGTGGCTAGAAGCTCATCCAGGCGAAACACCCGCTACACTACTCAGGCCTAATCAAACCGTGCAAGCGAGGCAGACCGAACTGGTTCCGGTCTACACTTCAAACTACCCTTACCTCGCCGCGGCGCTCGCAGTCATGCTCCTAACAACAACGAGCATTATCCCCACCTTCTATGGCTGGTGGCATCTCGGCCGCCCGATGACGCTGTCACCGATCGAGATTGCAAAAGCATTCGACGCCAAACTGCTCAAAGACGCTGGCAGCAACGCCACCGCGGAGGAGATCGTTACGTTGCTCGGTAGCCGCAGAGTACAATATGGCGTATCCAAGGGCCAAGAGCTCGTTGATATGCCACCGAAGGTCGGCATCACGATGCCGAACATCAAACCTGTGGTGAATGAGGGAGCTGAAGAGTATGATGGGATGGTCTCCTTGAGCGAAACGGAAGACAATGCTTTCATTGAGGGAGATCGCACTTCGATCGAGGGAGATAGCACTTCAGTCGAGAGGGATAGCGCACAGGTGAAGCATTGGAGCGTCTGTCGCAACAATGCTAGTTTGGAGTGTGTTGAAATGCAAGGCGGAGCCGTGTCTCAGCTTATGATGATGGATGCCGCTGATGTTACGGAGCCGAGGAAGGGCGAGATGTACGGATAGTTAGAGGGCCAGGCAAGATCACACAAACGCTAGAGACCGTATGTAATAATCGAAGGAAAGCAGTAGACCGAAGACTACTTCTTTGAATGTCCTTCAAACGTCCGAACTGATCACGTGACAGAGATGCAATGTTGCAATGGTAAAATCTCAACAGATTCAATGACACATGATGCAACCATGACATCCTAAGAACTTCGGGCAATCTAACGCAGGCTGCAATCGAGGTGGACCAGCGAGTCTCGGAGATACCTGTGATCAATGCAACGGCCAAGCTTCGCATCCCTAACTGATGAAGATCAGCAAAGCCCTCGAAAATCGCCAAGCAATGAGGCTCCCAGCCAGTCTCTCCAACATCACCCCTTCATGCCTTGGCCGCAAAAAGCTGTCGATTAACGTAGAGAGGTAGGCAGGCTATTGCTGTAGCACTCACCTTTCACTAGTGAGACTATCCGGCCCAAATTTAAGCCATGTTAGGCGTCGGCCATCTAGAACCAGCGCTATTAATAAGCGGCAAAGTCTCTATCCAAGTAGATACGTGTATCCCCCTTCTCCTACATCAACCAGCCACTTATTAGACTCTTCACACCCCTCATCCCTCGCTGTCTTGAAGTATACTACGAGACTTCCGCTCTCCGTACTATCCACATCCCATTCAATCAAAGTGCAACTTCGCCTCCAGCACCGAGCCCTTTCCTCTCAGAATGTCCTCAAATATATTGCCTACGACTATTGCCGGCGCAATCTTTGGCGCATCTTTGGCATCGTCCGGTGTGTTCCTGCCCTCAGTCATCGTCTCCCAGATGCAACTGGCCAGCTTCCACATGTTGAAGGTATTCATGGCGGCGAGCGCCAGCAGCGCGTATGTCACTCGCCCCCTCCAGCAACCGCAACACCTACATCTCTGACAAACCCTCCCAGTCTCATTATGGCCTTGTTCTCGAGAGCGGGCCTTTCGCAGAATAAACCACGCTCCCCATCCTCCCTGGGCTGGTTCGGTACGTACGACGGCAACATCATCGGCGGCATGATGATCGGCTTCGGCATGGCCCTCACGGGCGCATGTCCGGGCACTGTGCTCGTACAGCTCGTCACGGGCGTCCGTTCGGGCTGGGCTGTCATGGCCGGTGGCCTTCTCGGCGGGATCCTCTACTCCAGACTCTCTGAACCTTTCCGCGGCAGGCGCCCGGCTACTGTTGTCGATGCCAACAGGCTCACCGTACACAGCAAGCTCGGCATAGATACACGCTACGCTATCCTGGCTTACGAGGTTATGTGTCTGGCGGTCATCACGCTGGTGACGGTGTTTGGTCCCAAGAGCCCCTTCACCCTGCTCCATCCCATGGTCGGCGGAACCCTGATTGGCGGCGCACAGGCGGCATCGCTCCTCTTGACCGGCAACCCCGTCGGGGTATCGACTGCGTATGAGCAGGCGGGGTGGTACTTCTGGCGGGCGTTTAGCTCGGTGCTTGGACAGGGCCCGAAGAGCACCCCGCCGCCATCAACGAAGTCCGTGTTCTTTGCTGCGGGGATCGCGGGAGGCAGCTGGGTCATGGCACGGTCTCTGCCTTTCGTCGCGGTGGAGACGGAACCGGCGGTCCCGCTTGCAAGAGCGCTGATTGGGGGATGTGTGATGGTTCTTGGAGCAAGAATCGCTGGTGGGTGCACGTCGGGTCATGGGATTAGTGGGATGTCTCTGCTTTCAGTGGCGAGTATCATTACGGTGGCTGCGATGTTTGCGGGCGGTATTGGCTTGGCTGCTGTGGTTTTGTAAAGTTTCGATGGCGGTGTTCGAGAACCGTTGGATGTAACATATTCGAAACTCAGCTGCCATTGGGCTGGACATGCCAACGTGTAGCTGACGGTCACGAAGAGTAGATCTAGTTAAGTCGTGGATAGTTTACATCTCCGGGATCTGCAAGCTGATCGATGCACGAAAGACTTCAGCTGCTGAGTGGATCAATGTCTTGATTGTGGAAAAGGAGTGCAGTGTCCTCAGTAGTGTAACAATGCATAATTAGCTCGGTCGAGCTTCAGTGTCCATTTTTGAACACCTCAGCCGTTGGACTGCCAGATTGTTCACATTCATTCACGTCAAGTCATAAAAAATGCGATGTGGCCATAGTGGAGCTTCAACAGGAGCGAGTCCGTTCTTGATGTTATGGTACACGACGGATGATCTGTGAACCCGTGGAAGCGGCAATTAACGCTCGCCCGGTTGGTTGCCATCAGAAGACAGCGATGAACGCGTCCCACTTGCTATCCCAGATGAAAGGAATCAGCAGACTCTCAAAGAAGCGGAACGCACGAAGATTGACACGAAACCACGATAAAGCAAAGCAAAGCAAAGCAAAACTACCACTCCTACTCATGGAAAAGCAAAACATGAGAACAAGCAGAGGGCTCATAGGGGAAAACTGGAAACAGGACGAATATGACGTTGGCGGGCAACATGTGCGCGGTCTTAATAATGACCAACGAGGATCATGTTCCAGAAAGTGACGGCAGCTGGGCTGCGACGACCGGTCCTCGTTAGGTCAGTAGGGTCGATAACCCGGAGGAGGCGGGGGAGGAGGTGGTGGTGGAGGTGGCGGGTGGGGCGGCCATTGCCTACGGTACTGCCACTCGTGGTCGTAGTCGTAGTCGTAGTTTGATCGCGGGTACTGCTGTGCTTGCCGCTGTGGGTACTGTGGCCGTTGCGGCGCGTATTGTGGTGGATGTTGTGGCACAGGCTGTAGGTACCGCTCAGGATACCGCGGCTCGTCGTATCTGTATTGCTGGGGCGGAGGGTACCAATAAACGTGGGGAGGCACATGTGGTGTCTGATATTGCTCGTATGCGGCCCACGGCGGCGGATAGCCGTAGTACTCTGGCTGTCGCTGAAGCGGGGAGGGATGACGGGCTAGTAAGAAGAATCAGCAAAGTCCGTAAGATAGAAAAGGCCGCATAAGGTCTTACTGGGGGCTTGCCGAGCGGCAGTAGGCTGAGCTACACGTTCGAACTCACGCTCAATACGTGAAGATTCGTTCGAAACTCGATCTACCCTGGCTGCTACCGCTAGTTCGTAGCTCGCCTCCTCCTTCTCTCGAGCCTCTGCCTTTTCCTTTTCGGCTGCGTTTCGAAGCTCCAAGGCGAGCTTTGCTTTTGTGGTGCGCTCAAAATCCGCGCGGGACTGGGCTACACTCCCTAATCGTTTGTACAGACTGTGATCGAGCGGGCGTTCCTTGCCATTGTGGTGCGCGGTTTTGCCCTGCCTCTGATGGTGGGCACAGGCTTGTTGACAGCCCCGCCAGTGATGCCCGGATTGCTCGCAGGTGAGGCACTTGTTCTTATATTCGGCCCTTCTAGCCAAGGCTCTTCCGCGGGACGGCTTCTTTTTCTTAACCGGTAGGGTAACTTCGCCACTGGTTGGGTTAGTGCCGTTGTCTGTTCTTTTCTCCACCGACTTCTCGTCTTTCGCGCTCTTCCCTTTATGCTCCAACCCTCTCTCGATCTCCTCCAACAGGGAATCTACGACGGTCTTCTGGACTTCGCCTTGTGTCTCCGCGTTATTTGCCATGACTGAAGAGCTGATTGATGAGACGTGAAGTTGAACGGTGAAGGGAAAGCTCAACGTTCAAACGACGCGTATGACGCGACGTGATGCTTACATCATCCCAACGAGCGGCCGCTTAGGTGAAGGTCAAATATTTCCACAAATGCGCCCACACGACATCAACCCCTTCATCACGCAAGAGTCGCGTGATTGACACCGCAGAGATCATCGTGCTGTACAAACGGGACTACGTGCAATAGTTCTGAGAGTAGAATGTCTGACACGAGAAGAAATCCGCCGGGCGAATCTTTGACCACGACGCTGAGAGGACCAGCTAACGACGGTGAGATCTCCCCATGCCTTTCATGTATCTTTCCAGAGCTCTGTCTTTTGGAACGAGGGGGTCTGACACTACGTTGCTGCACAAGAGTTTTGTCGTGAAGGTGTTGTTGTTACATTCCCGATTTCTAACTATTACATGTCCGTTTCTCGTCATGGTCGAGCCGCGTCTCCAATCTAGACTACGGAGAAAACTTCTGACACGGTGTAATCTTCAAGCACATCGGACACATCCAACCTGTCGCTTCGCACGGTGGGAGTTGCGGCGGCACAATAAGAGAGTGGTCGGCAGAGCTTCGAAGATGCGTGGGAGTGGTGGGAGTTTGATTGAAGATCGCTGCGCTGCTCGCTCAGAAGAGAGGGAGAGGACGCTCGATATTGTGCGCACGCACATGAGGCACGACGGCACTGGGGACAACTAAGCACCGCTTGCTGCCTTCATCCCGCACGTTGGGCATCCGCAGGCACTGACATTCGCGGCCGAGAAGCCTCCCATGCCGGCGGGCCCGGAGAAGACTTTATCTCAAGCCGCGACAGCCCTACCGGAGTCGCCCGGCGTGCCATCGCAGGCTTCAAGCGCTGCGGGTAGATCGCAGGCCACAGCGGCACGTGATAGGAACTGGAGGCATTCAACGGTGATTAAAGACGACGAAGAAGTGGTAACCACGCCGCGGCCTAATGAAGATTGAGAAGAGAACTTCTCGTGCGGGTTAGGTGGGTCGAAAACACGCGTCCACGTCCGGAAGGGCGAAGTGGAGCTCATTCGAAACGTCGCTGGGTCCCAAGATCCGTCGCTAACCTTGGAAGAGTTGAGCGAAAGCTCGTCTTGAGTCCTGTTGTCTTTGTCGCGGACATCACGTACACCGTAGAAGCATAGTAAATGCTGTTTTCCACAGAAGAGAATTGATTGACTATGACAGATGTGCAGAGTAAATGATGATAGTGACGTCGAACCACAAGAAACCAACCATGTACGTCCACATCCAAGCCCCTTCGACCCAGTGTGTACACCAGTAAATCAACCAATGCGGGGCGCTCTCAATTGTAAAAAGATCAATATCTGGTAGCTGTATCATTATGGGCACTACTATTGATATTTGACGGCAACTCCATGCTGTGTCTACGGGTGTAGATCAGTTGTTTGATGGAGAAGTTCTTAAGGTTGTGTGATGTCACGACCAAGGAAAGGCTGAAAAGAAGCTTGGTCGCTCTAGACACGTGATCGGGGAGCACAGAGCGACAAGCCAGCCACACTCCATTGCAACTCACCATGCTGCGCGCATCTCTTCTACGTTGCAACAATTACACAGCGTCTTATCGGAACCCCGAACTGCACGTTGTAACCATAAGAACAGCGCAGCAGAGAAAGAGACGGAATTTGCTCTGGAATCTTGTTGAGACATGGGAGAGCGGAATGCCGCGGATTTTCTGAATAGCATTTCCCAAAGACTCAGTCAATGTCACTACTAGTGGAGATGACGCTGAGATGATCCCCGATAATCCGCCTAGTTGCGGCTCCAGGGGATTGTTGAATATTAGCACGCGTAAGGGTCGCTTGATATTGGGGTGCGGTACACGTTCAGTACCGTGATGATATCCATCCACGTCTCCTTTGACGTTACCAAGTGCGGCCTGTATATTATGCGGTTCCAAACTTCAGTCAGGTTCGCGGTCTCCGCGTCGGCACCTGATTGACGCTTGCCAAGCTGTGGGGAGCTATTAATACCATGCGGCTGAAATCATGCAGCCTCACAGCCCGCTGTCAGATATCTGTCTGTAACCAACACGGGAACTGCATTGGCTGCGAACGCGGTCCTTCGATAGGCCAGTAACAGACAGATCATACTGGACACTTCACCCTAAAGTCCCGCAGCGCCGCGTCGAGAACGACTGCTCGATCCTTGAAGTTGGACAGGACCCTGATACAAGTCTGCTTCGACATGAGTACAGAAAGCACTCCGGATTCGATCGCTTCTGTTGCGGCTGATTGGTCTGGCCGAGGCTCGCACGTCGACTTTGAGACCGATGAAACAGTTCCTTTGCAGCAGGGAAGATTCCTTGGACACGGCGTCAATGGGGGTGTGTACGAGACCACTTGCAAGGGTGTGGCTCTAGCGTGGAAGAGGAGCTATTGCCGTGGTTTGATTGGCCCTGAAGAACGGAAAGAAATCGAGGTTTTAAAGAAGTTAAGCCACTGTCACATCATCGAGCTGGTCGGAACCTACTCACACGGTCCATTCCTTGGGTTACTGCTCTGGCCCGTTGCTGTGTGTGATCTCGGAATCTTTATGGAAGACTGCGATGTTTTCGAGTTCCATTACCACAGGGGACCGCTGGATAACAGGGCACTTCGGCATGACGACGCAACCGATCTCGCCAAACGCGAACCTCAAATTCAACGGATGCTAGGCCACTTCGATCAATTGGGTCTTCAACTAAACCCGTTTTTCACTGGGAGCGAAAGCTTCAGTCGTCTGGCTAGTCAACTGGGTCAGGGACTAAGCCCATTTTCCACGTATTCCAGAATCTTGAGCGAGAGCTTCGGATGTCTTGCTCAAGCTATAGCATACCTGCATGAGCAGCGCATACGACATAAGGACCTTAAACCATCAAACATCCTTCTTTACCGGGAAGGACTACGCGTAACCGACTTCGGCACCTCTACCGACTTCTCCGCCCTAACAGTGAGTCTTACTGAGAACGGAGAGCGCGGAACGCCGAAATACTTTGCCCCTGAAGTTGCAGCGTTTAAGCCGAATGGCCGGGCGGCGGATATATTCTCCCTTGGTTGCATTTTCTTAGAGATGCTCTTGCTGTTAGTCAAGGCAGCGCCTATGGATGCTTTCAAGGCCCTTCGCCCAGAGGATGACCGTTCTTTCCAAGCCAACCTTCATAGGCGGCACCAGTGGTATAGACTGCTACATGTTCGCGGACCAGTTCTCGAGCATTTGTTGGCCGAGATCAAAATGATGATTGCTGTCGAGCCTAGTCGAAGACCAACTGCAGCAGAACTAGTTGAGCATTTGACGCTTATCAATTGGTTCACAAGGGAAAGCGATGTCGCACTTTGGGGCGAGTGCTGTGCTCCTGCCAATCCCTCGCTCAGCTCCGTAGCAGCAGCTACCGATTCTTTGCAGAATCAATTGCACGCTCGGACGAAAGAGCTGGAACTTGCGCGGGTGGATGCGGCGCTTGCGAGATTTGATGCAGATCTATTGAGAACGCAGAACGCAGACCTTACGGTTAAGGTTAGGACAGCAGAGCTCCAGACATCCATCCTGCATAAAGTGCTTGCAGCAAAACCTGCTGGGGTCGACACCGCTCAGGCGACGGGGATGGGCTTTGATATTCTTGAACCCAAAACGGAAGAGATGGAAGAGAGCTACGTGAATACAGCGCATCCAGAATGGAAATCTGAAATCTACGCATGGAAACCCGGGAAGGAGGTACCGCCCCTGCCCAGAGCCGATGCCTCACAGCCAGTCGGTACTGTACAGCCTACCAATACTGTATCTTCTGGCAAGTCACCTTATAGATATCATCTCGGTCGATGGGCATTAGCAAAACTCACGCCGCAGGTTTCCGACTCGAGCGACGAGGTACGCAGTTTGCGGACTTCTCCGGGTTCTTAGCTTTCTGAAAATATTGTCCTTTCCATGATTGGCTCTGCAGTACCACCTGTGACAATACGATGCTTCCTCATAGAATGTATGGCTCCGAGTGTAGGAGCAGACTGGACTGTGGTGCTACGTGAGTGGTCAAGCTCTGGTGCCTGCATTCATGCATGGCGGGAACCGGTTTGCGAAGCTTTGTGGCAATGCAGAGGCTTTTGGTACATGATCTGGTTGATGTAGCATTTTGCGGGTGTTCAACATGATTGTTCATGCTTCGAAAGTATCCGGAGAATATAAATTTGGAATTTCTTGTCCTTCCGGCACGAGATTGTGGAGACCTTTTCAGCAGCGTAGTACACAGCGATCATAATTGACATCTGGTGAATGCTCGCACTGTGAACGCATTTTCTTAGTATAATAACAGATGCCGTGATGCGGTGCGTGGGTTTTGCGCAAAGTCCAAGCGAGCGGATCGCGGTACACGTGCAAAAAAAACCACAGCCTCAACATTGCATACCGCGGCAGCAAAACTCCTACGAAACCCTTGCTGGCAGATCCTCGCTCTTTCAGATCGATATCCAGTTTTTCCTTGGCGTCCCTCACGACTCCGATCAAGCTTTCAAAAAGAGTGGGTAGATAAAATGCAAAACATACAGCAGTGGGGATTCGCTAGTGGTCACCCACCTAACTACTAATCCACCGATTCAAAGCTTATAAGGTGCCAGAGCGGACGGGATGGCCAGTATTCTTTGATCTATGGCCGTATGTGAAAGTGAATGGTATTTTGTCAATATATATAGTCATCAAACCCCACCTGCAATAATCTCTCTCTCGCTGGCCAGGCCCAACCCAGAGAAGCTCGTACCGCCGCACTCAGCTTCTCTACCAGTGGTAACAGTATGCTCTCAGTTCCATGATCAATTCAACACAGCTAATGACATGGATTTGCCAGTGTCTACCAATCAAACGGGTTGCTCGCCAGTCACTCCACCGGTCCCATCTGCGATATTCACCGTCGATCCGACCACAACTACCATTCAATACCCAATTAGGGTGACCAAACCGCCGCCCGCGCTCAAGCACAACGGCAAGACCCTTAGCAGCAGTCTACGTCCGAAAAACCAAGCGAACCTCCCACGCTTCGGATTCACGAAATCCATAACGACCGCCTCGCCTGCGCGCGATAGTCAAGCAGCGAAGTGTGCGACAAATCGTCTAGAACAGACATCTGAACCTGCCAGAGAGAGGGATGACGACCACGGTGAGGACATAGTGTCGGTGCCCGTCCGCAAGATCACGAGCCAGAGAGACGCAAGCGTCGCACAGTACTGGACGGCAGCAATGATAGTGAAAACGGCCATGGTACGGCAGTAAAGGCACCGGTTCGCAAAGTGTTGCGTTTAAGTTGACCGTCAGCTCCGATCCCCCGGCTAACGAGGACGATGCCTCGGACGACACCGACGGCGACACTATGCCGCGGCCGTCGCCTGCTTCCATGGCACGCGCTTCAGGTTCCAAGGCCGTGGGTCATGACACCAACGATATCGAGGGCGCCACTATGCAGCCGTCTTCGCGCACTTCCGTTCAACGCCCCGCAGCTATTAAGGTCAAGGGTGCCAGTGGAAATAGTACCGAGAAGCGGGGCCCTGAATATTGCTTCCCAGGAGTCTTGAAGTATGGCCGACGTATGGCTCTGCAAGTCAAAGGTGGGGTCACGCTCGAGGCCAGTACGTCCGACGACTGGATGGTAGCTTCAAGGCTGTACAGTGCTAGAGCAGACAAACTCAATTCGGAGACACTTTTCGAACCAACACTGGAGCCCCCTCACACGAACATGATCATCCTAAGGCCGACCACGTCCGAGGGCGGATAAGCCACCCTACCGAGGGGCGGTCGGGAAAGTTAAGCGTCTCCGCTTCTTGATAATCTTTCTTAGTCTTGATTTCTTAGCAACTTAAGAGGCTGGAGCATAACAGACCTTCATCATGGTGCTCTAGACACGTTGTGGCAATTCGATTTATCTATGTGATGTAGATTTGTTATTTTTTGATTAGGCCTCGTACCGCCGCCATTACGCAGGGTGGCTATGACAAAATCTACCCGACATTGGTCATGCTCAGCGCGAACTGCTTCTCGCTCCGCGCAGATCGTTTCTTGCTTATCGTTGACCCATTCATCACGATGGACACCGAGCAAACGCGTAAGAAAGGCATGACCGGTTTGCCTGTTGGACTATCAGTCTTTCCTACACCTTCCTGAATAGGAAGGTGTAGCAATGACTTAAGCTAAGAGCTCAGCGATTTGTGTTTCCCCACAGACGCAGGGGAACAGAATGATTGACACGGTCCGAGGATCTGCAGCCGTTTTAACTTCAACTTTACCTGTTCGAGCCGCCACAGTTAAACCCGATATCCTATCAGCTGGTGGGGTCTTTAGTTCGTGCACTCACTCACTCAGTTCGGGTAAGGGTAGCGCCGCCGCCAAGACACGCATGCACGGACCAAGTCTGGTTACGATCAATACCATGTCGAATTGCTTGATATTGCTTGGAGTTACCCAGGTGACCCTGCTTTCACCTTCCTATTTGAAACTTAAGTGTGGCTATCGAATCCAGCGTCCAATTCAGTGTCACTGCAGATCGTCTCTGACATCACAAGAATCTCTAATTCTCCCCTTCGCAGTGGGAACGGCTCGGTACTTCCGCAACATACCCCATTTCATATCATTAGCTCCAAACCCAACTGTGGAGTTCTAAATTCTAGACTTATCAGATGTCGCCCTTCGCTTCAAGACCCACCGAACAGCTTCCTGTTCGAGACTTGTGCCCGCTCTAGTGCGCTTGCCGTCGGCAAATCTCATGATGTGACTGTGTAGGTCGGGGACCACCAAGGTGGGTGGAGAAGACTATATGAAGGCAGCGAATGCCCTTCATCAACTTCAGGTGTACAGTCTTGAAGAGATATATCCTCGTCTGCTACCTCAAAACAATATCTTCTTAAAGCTATGCGGGGCCTCCTGCTGGCAGCTCTTGTTTCTTCCGCCGTACAAGTTGGCGCACATCCGGCTGCAGAGTCCAAACACAGCCTTAGCCGACGGACGGTAGATCTCGACGCATTTCGCCTCGTATCAACGACGGAGTATGTGAATGCGACCCAGGTCGAGGAGAAGCCAGGGCTCAGATTCAGCAAAAGGGCGAGCTATGTGGACACTGCAACAGAATTTGTGAAGCGGACCGTACCTGGCGCAACCTTCCGCGTGATCAACGACCACTATGTTGGGGACAACGGCATTGCCCACGTCTATCTCAGGCAAACAGCTCATGACTTGGACATTGATAACACTGACTTCAATGTAAACGTATGTACTGCTCGAATCAGTCTCGACATCATCATTCTAACAGCACACAGATCGGCAAAGATGGACAAGTTTTTTCGTATGGAAATTCATTCTATACCGGACCAATCCCGGAGCTGAAGCCACTGGCGAAGCGCGATCGCAAAGATCCTGTGAAAGCACTGAGGGGTGCTGCACGTAGGCTACAGTTGCCTGTCAACGCCGAGGCGGCGTCAGCCACGCCTTCCGGGGAGAGAGAAACATATACGATCCAGGGAACTACAGGAGCAGTAACAGAACCGGAGGCCCGTCTCGTTTACTTCCAGACTCCCGACGGTAAACTGGTGCTTACCTGGAGAGTGGAAACCGACATCTACACTAACTGGCTGTTGTCCTACGTCGACGCGGATGCTCCCGAAAATGTTCTAGGAGTTGTGGATTACACTGCAGATGCGCAGTATCAAGTCTAGTAAGTAACCCTGGAGTGCTTGCGTGTCATTGCCGTACAGTGGCTGACTGTATCCCGAAGTGAATGGGGTGTCAATGACCCAACTGAGGGAGCCAGGAAGGTTATCAAGGACCCTGAGGACATGAGAGCTTCCGAATTTAGCTGGCAAGGCTCGGGCCCCAACCGATACACGACCACTCGCGGTAACAACGGTATCGCGCAGGTGAATCCTAGTGGCGGCAGTTCTTACATGAACAACGCACGCCCTGACAGCGAGGGGTTGCACTTTTCTTACCAATACAAAGACAAGGGTACCAATTATACTGAATACGCCGACGCTTCAATTACGCAGCTGTTCTACTCAGCCAATCATTTCCATGATCTGATGTACCAGCTTGGCTTCACCGAAAAGGCCGGAAACTTCGAGAGCGACAACAACGGACAAGGAGGCATCGGAGGCGATGCAGTTATTCTAAACGCGCAAGACGGCTCTGGGCGGAACAACGCCAACTTCGCTACGCCACCTGATGGCCAACCGGGACGCATGCGAATGTACATATGGGACCTGTCTGACCCGGTACGCGACTGCAGCTTCGAAGCCGGTGTGGTTATTCATGAGTACGCACACGGCGTGAGCAATCGCTTGACAGGCGGACCTGCGAACAGCAGATGTCTGAGTGCCTTGGAGTCTGGCGGCATGGGTGAGGGATGGGGCGACTTCCTAGCCACTGCAATTCGCCTCAAGAAACACGACACGCGAACTACGGATTATGCAATGGGCGCATGGGTCAGCAACAATCCAGCAGGCATCAGGAAATATGTCTATTCCACCGACATGACCACAAACCCCCATGTCTACTCCGACGTCGATGGCATAAATCGTGTGCACGGAATAGGAACGGCAAGTCTCACATTTATGCGTTCTACCCAATATGAATGGGCTGAAGTTCTAATATCTGCCTTATTAGGTCTGGGCGACGATGCTGTACGAAGTACTCTGGAATTTGATCGACAAGCATGGCAAGAACGATGACGCTCGCCCGGTCTTCCGTAATGGTGTGCCGACGGATGGAAAATACCTCGCGATGAAGCTAGTTTTGGATGGAATGGCACTGTGAGTCCTATCTGTTCCACGACCTTTGAGTACTGAGTATGCTAATCGTTCCTAGTCAACCCTGTCTTCCGAACTTCGTTCAGGCTCGTGACGCCATCATTGATGCCGATAAGACACTTACCGGAGGTGCTAACGCTTGCGAATTGTGGAGGGCCTTTGCTAAGCGCGGATTGGGCGCCAATGCGCAGTACAACCCTACCAAGAGGACTCAGAGCTTCGAAGTTCCTAGCGGAGTGTGTTAGACTATCCGTTTTTAGGGATAATACAATCAATCAGTTGTGATTGAAATCACTCTTCCCAGGCCCTCCTGTCCGACGCAATTGCGAAAGTCAAGTGTCTTGGCTTCTTCGCAATCTACACTGTCTAACTATGATCGGTTTCACTTCTTAGTGACTTTAGATGCTGGAGCAGATAAGTCTTTCATACATGGTGATTCGAACACGTTGTGAATACTACACTTATCCATGTGATGTAGAATCACCACTTCTTGGCTTGTGATATTGATCGCAACTGCTTGATTAGTCATTACGGGCTTATATACCACTTTCCCTATGGCTCCAGAAGGTTATCAAAGATACCCAGATACTTCAGTCGCTAGTTGAATGGCTGTAATCCGGAGTGGCAGGCTTGCCCTATGCCATGGACCGATCTTCACAGTCACCTCCTGTTCGACTCTCACGCAGGAAACATTGGGCAGTGGTTGAGCCGTGTGGCTTCGCAAATCATCTTCGCGTCCTTTGCGTTGTATTGACCTTCAGTCCCGGCGGGCCAACAACCCTGCACCTCCGGCAGATTCAAGAACAATCAGACCTCAGACCCTTGCCAAAGCCGGAATTCGTACCTATATTGTACCTGTAAAGCAAGTCCCTGCAAGTTGATCTCGCTGGCGACCCTTTCCCTGCACGAAGCCAATCAACAACCGCCCGGTGTGACGTTTTAATTTGCGAAACGTCGTCTTCGCGTTAGCAGCGTATCCTGAAGACTTTTCGGCTTGCGCGACGGGTGCGTACGCGAACCGCCTCGGGCAATCTCCTACCTACCACTTCAGCGGCGAGCAGCCGTATTCCCTGTTGTCGAGAAAGAGCGTCGTGTCCACAAAAATCCTGGGAAGCATTACATCCCTCATTTGCAGGATAGGCGCAGACAGTTCCCAATATACAATGCTCAAGTCTGCCTTCCATCTCCTCGAGTCCGAGTTGACTTTGGCGAAGGTTGCGCCATTGCGACGGCTGCCGCAATCGCCCCGCTTATGGCTGCGGGACCGATCGGCCTAGCCCCCAACCTGCATACTCTACAGAACTGGTAATTTAATAATTCCTTTCACCGCAAATGTTAAGCTCTGTAAAGAAACTTCCGGAAGAGGGGCTGAGCCAAAGTCAAAACGGAACTAGTCGTAACGAAAAGCTCGCCTGCAGCCCGTGCCCTCCATCCCACTCTTCGTGCGAGTTTCCCTCCTCCTCCTCCCCTCTCAGCAGCAACCACAGCGTCGAGGGGAAAAGCGTTCAGTGCTGTCAAAGCTTATGAAGTGGCAGAGCGGGCGGGATGCCCAGTATTCTTTGATCCATGGCTGTATATGAAAGAAAGTAGTGTTTTGTCAATATATATAGCCATCGATTTTTTGATGCGCCGAGGGCGCTCAAGGTTGCACACCGAGCGCTCCCCTTGCAGTTGTAAATTTCGCACTAGCTTTGACAAATCCGAGACTTACCCCTAACAATCTCCTTAGGCCATCCTGAAAGATTATCGGCTGAAGGACATTGGTTCGATAACTGTTCCGCAGCAACTTTCTTAAGTTTGACGACCATATTCTCACGTTGCAGTACAGTCGATGGGCACAATAGAGATCAAATCGATTACTCGGCTCAAGAGCTGAAGACCCAGTCAAAAAAGACGAAAGATGACTTAAACTCTAAGTGCCATCAACTCCAAGCCGCCGCAACGCCACTCACGATGCCATACCACATACTCAGCGCCAGCATTGCTCACTAAAGTACTGCAAAACCCTCTTCAACAGCTCTTGATCCGGCGCTCCAGTGCCCCTTAACGTCTCCGACCAGTGCACCGCCGCCTCCGTCTGCCAGTCCATAGCCCTCCTCTTATTGTCATTATCGTACTTGCTCGCAAAGAACTCCACAAGCCGGATTGGTGGATTGACAACCGGATTTGGATTCGAACTACGAAGCCTCTGCACCCATTCCCTCTGACCGACCTCGCTGAACTCGATTCCAAAGTCCCGGATAGCAGGCAAGAGCTCCCTCGTCCAATGAAGCGTATGCGGGTTGACAACATTAAAGACGCGCGCAGGCGCCTCGCTTGTCGCTATATCCACAACCGTGCCTGCTACCACATCCACAGGCAGCCAGCGAAGATTCTCGTCCAGGGCGGGGAGCGCGCGGGTCGTAATGGCCGTCTGCAGCATCATCGGTATAGCCTCCTTCGCGTTCCAGATCCCGTGTTGGGTATCGCCTATGATTTGGCCAATACGCAGCACGCGGGATGCCATGCCCGTTTGCTTAGCAGCGAGGTCGCATAGGTGCTCGGTGACCATCTTGGACTGGGCATAGCCCATCTTCTGCGCGGCGGATAGCTCAGCTAGCGATTCGGCGACCTGGGAGCCGGCGGTGTTCGCGACCGTGGAGACGGACGAGCAGAAGTTGAAGGATGCTGGGGTAGGGCCGCGTGCTTGGAGGCAGAGGTTCAGCAGGTTCTTGGCGCCGGCTATGCAGTCTTTTACGAAGCTGCTTAGCTGAAGGTTGAAGTTCACGGACCAGGCGCTATGAATTACGCTCGTGACTTCGCTCTGAACTTGATGGAGGACTTCGGCGTCGAGTCCTAGGTCCGGATTGGAGAGATCGGCTGGTAATGCTAGGATCTTTTCTCGGTGTGGAACCGGAAGGGTTTCGTACACCTGGCGCTGCTGCATTGACTGGATGACTCTATCATGCGCATTCTGGAAAGATGATGCGCGAACGAGGCAGTAGAGCTTGCTGACGTCGGCCCTCGAGGCTAGTTGAGCGGCGATGTGCGCCCCAAGGGAACCGGTCACGCCCGTCAACACGATGCACTGGCCTTCGGCGCTTCGCGGTTGTGGAACATGCTGTTGGAACTGGCCATACTCCTCGATCAGACTTTGCATCTCCTCTTCCTTAGATACAGTGCGAGACTCTGGTCCTCCACATCGGAGGGCATAAAGGTAGTGAGCTAAGGCCCCAATGCATGGGTAATCAAACGCTACGTTGACAGGGAGTTTTACACCGTTGGTATTGATGTTCTTGACGATGATTGACCGTAGTCTGGTTGCTTGCAAAGAGTCCATGCCAAAGGCGAAAAAGTCTTGCTCGTCAGTCAATGCGGGTATGTCCACCATGATATCCTGAAGAGCCTGTCCTAGGAAGATGCGAAGCTCTTGCTCGGACAGTTCCAGCGACCCCTCCATCTTCTCTTCGTAGAGTGCCTCGATCTCATCTTTGAACTTCTTGTAGAAGGCTTGGCGTATAACGGTGCCCTTGTCAGTGCGTGGGAAGGCCGTGTCTACGTCCAGCATGAAAACCATGTCTTTCGATACCCTGGCGTATGCCGGCATTGCGGACTGCACACGCTCTACAGATTCGAAGACCTCATCAAGGATATCGTTGTCGCTCATGCCCGTGCACTCTTGCGATTTGATCAACGCGAGTCCAAGGTTCGATTTGCCAGCGCCGAAGACTACAGCTTCAGCGACAAGCGGGTTCTGTCGCACAGCGCCCTCAAGCGGAAGCGGGTTCGCCTTCTCTCCATTGTTCAGCACAAGCGTGTCGTCGAGGCGTGCAAAGTACTTGTAAGCTTCTAGCGTCGGGTGCTTCGTAAACAGATCCTTGGTGGCGTATGATCCATCGGGTCTGTTTGAGGCAACCTTGGACGGCCAGCCGTCGAGGCAAACAAGCTCGTACATGCCAGGTCCTCTCTCCTCAAAGCGAAGGTAAGGCTTGACTGCTGCGGAGGGACGGACGTAATCCCATGCTTTGTCGCCCGCCGGTCTGAAAGAGGTCATGAGTTGGCCTGTCTCGGTTGTACCGTAGTGGCTGACCAGGTTGACACCCCCCTCGACCAACTTATCTCCCAGGGAATCTGGGCAAGCGGAGCCACCAAACATTACCACGCGGAATTGCGACAGAAGGCGGATGCCGTCCTCGGACTCAGCCAATAGCTTGAGTGCGTATGGTACGCCGTAGAATATCTCGAACGAATGTGACTGGATGATATCCATCAGATACTGCTTGGTCATCGGGAGGGTTGCATTGTATAGGTGGATCTGCTTTTTCGAGTGTATAGCGCGGAACAGGCTGCTAACGCCATGTGCGTGGAAAAGTGGCAGTGTGAGGAACCCACACATGTTCATGTTACTGGCATAGTTGTTCAACGCCGCTTTTTGGGTCTGGTATATCGGTTTCGGCAATCCCGTGGACCCGCTCGAGTGGATGATCCAGGCGATGTAGGTTGATTCCCGGGAAGGGTCAAGCTGCGTGGTCATCCTCGTATCGACCTCGTCTAGAATGGGATACTCGTACTTCGCTTGTGTAGCAATTTTAGAGACGTAGAGAGACATATCCTGCTGAAGAGCGGCGCCTACATCGACAAAGGCATCTCCGACAACCAGATGACGTGACCGGGTAGCCTGTAGGAGCGACGCGTATGCTTCTTTGGATATCCTCGTAGAGAGAAAGAGGACAGTGTGCCCCAATTTGGTTAATGCTAGAAGCGTCACAAGATAGTTGAGATCGGAGTGCCCCAGTAGGCCCACAACTGTCGGCTTTTCTGCTGAGTCCCTTCTGGATGGGATGCGAGATGCATACTTCTTGGCCACTCGGAAGGCAAAGCGGTCAAGCTGTCTCGGCGTATAGTCCACATAATTGAGGCCTGACGACGGATAGGAAAAAATAGGCAGATCAGGATCCGACTGTTATAAATGTTAGTTTACAGAATTCGACCGATAGGCCAACCGGAAGAAGGAATGCGGACAGCGCTTGAGGTTATGATGAGCGCCCGAAACCAACCACCTCAGGCGCTGATCGTAAACCCTGGCGGTTATTGTAGTTTCCGATCTTAACACGCGGCTTTTGTACGTACCTCTACACGACTTCTCATCAACTCATCAACTGTCTGCGGCTCTGTGTCGATCTCCTCTATGTGTACAGCCGCAGAAGTCTTGGTGAAAAGTCCCGCTGGCGCCTGGGGAAGGGGCACACTGCTTGGTATAACGGACAACATTTCGAGGTACAGAATAGTGGACGAGTCAGAGTGTGTAGGAGAGTTCGAGAACTTCTGACCAGCTCATAAACTGCTTGGGTATCGAAATTGAAGATAGAAGAAAGCTGTCAAAAGAATGGCAGGGTAGTGTGCTGTTGCGCTGCCGGTGGATGAAGCCTTATCAAGAGCTCGTGAACAATCGACGCCCGACAGGCCACTGTATAAAACCTTCGGAAAACTGTTGATCCCACGGCCAGATCGTAAAGGATTAGAGTCGGGGCAGCAACCGGCAACGTTCCAGCCAGCTTGCGCAGCTGGCGGCGCGGACGTGTTTGTCCATGCGGCACAGCTGTCGGAGGGCACTGCGAATGAGAAAATCCCAATTCTGGCGGCAAGTAGATCAGCCCCTGCGGTGCGGATATGCAAAGGGAGGGTTCATCGTGGAGAGAACAAGGCTGACGTGTAGTGAGGTGCCCAGGTGATCGGATTCGAGCGGATGCTGGGCGGAACTGGGGTTGAGCGATGCTCCGCCGCCCCCCGCACTTTTTCCATCGCGGATTAGTATCCGCTTGCGATCAAACGTTTACCTGATACGAGGTCGGATAGCTTAATGAGTAAACGGGCAAGCGGCTCCTTGGCACACAAAAACACGCGAACAACAGCACTATTTTACACCTTCTTATCCCATTCCACACCCTCACGCTCTTATTGAGGGCTAAATAAGCTATCTATACTCTTCTACAAACACTGTAGTATATAGCTAATAAGAAACCTTTCGTGCATAGATCTTCAAAAACATGAACAACCGGCGAATCTGCTAATAAGTATGCATATAGATCGGGCACGATTTATAAAGTTTAGTAGAACTGAGTAGCCTAAAATCTTGATAGTATTATCATTATAGCATACCGGACTTATGATCCAAATATGAAACTATAGAGTCTTGTTGTTGGATTGTTATAGCTAATTGAGTGGCCGGTTACTGCCCGTTTACTTATTAAGCTATCCGACCTCGTAGATTCGTCCGCTCACAGCTGCCAGTAATGCTGCTTTTCGCCAATCATAGATTCGAGGGCGTCTACCACATTTCAAGAAGTGCTTACCAAAAGTCTGAATGTAGAGATTCACCCGGCAATCACCAAGTTTGAGGTTGGTTTGCTATGACTGCAGCGTTGTTTTAGGAGTGTTGTCATCCTGGGATAGAGAAAAGACAGTTTATAAAAGGACTGGTGATGGTGTGGTTTGATGAGCTCTCCAGATAGATCAAACTTATCAAAACTGCCCTACGACCACTAGCTCATCTATAAACATTCCATGATCTATGATTATGGTCACAGGCATTCTTATAAATGAAATTCTCTCTCTTGCTAACCTTGGGCAAGGTGAGGCCTCTAAGCCTGACTTGCGGGCGATGTTCCGTGATAGGGAAACGCTTGAACTGCACTCTTCAGGAGGGGTCATCGACAAAAGACTTGCTCGGATGGCTCTAGCCTACGAGCAAATACACGCCAGTAGAGCAGATGCGGGAGCAGTACAACAGAGACAGCTACCTTCGGGTTAAGGAAGTAATTCCTAAGGAGGATGTTTGGAAGACGTGTGAGACCCGTTTTGAATACCTCCCCTATCTTACGAAAGAAAACACTCCAGCACGGGAGAATGTATTCTGCGGTAACGATTGGCGCTTGGTAAGTACCCGTTCCGAGAAAGGTTCCGGCGTGTCCATGACATTCGATGTCAGTGGACGCAGCCTGGAAAGCTCCGCCACATGTTCGGTTTCGAGAACCAGAATACGGAATACATCCGACGCATGGTAGCAGTGCATAGCGGGAAGTGGTACCGAGACTCCTGCGCACACCCAGATTTCCAAGCTTTCATCAAGCTTTCATCAAGCACCCGACCGGGTGGGAGGACATCACATTACTCGAGCGATAGATCCTACGGCCCAACGTGCCTGGAGCAGAGACTACGTAAGTGCATTATGATCAGATCTTTCTATATGCCGGATTTCAACTTCGATTACTGGCTGGGTGCTAATTGGCGACTGCGCAATGAACGAAGGCAGTCTGCTCTACCTCGAAGACTCAGTTCGTTATCCTCATGGAGCGCACAAGACGGAAAACAATCCAGCCATCCTTGCAATCCGAACACTGACCTGAAGGATCATCCGGTGGAAAATCTTGTGATCCTGGTACACGTACAGAGCACATGTACACTTCGCAAGTGATTCGGAACTGTGACGTAACATCGGGTGCTTTGCTGGCTCGACCGTCGTGCGGTGCGCTAACAGATGGACCAAATTGCCCCAGCAAGCGTGATTCGCGCATAAACGTAGCATGCAAGAGCGGGGTATGCCTTCTTCTGTGATCAGATTGCGTTTTCCCGAGATTACAATACGAACAGACGTACAGTACCTTCATCCTGTTCCAGTGACCGACATCGGATACGCGTCTCCCAAATCACCGCTTACTTCATCGAACCAATTGTTGTAAGCTGTATACATACAATCAGCTCCCAAGCTAAGTTGTAACTACGGTAAACTTACAGAGCGGCAAAGAATCCAACTGCGGCCAGAAATCCAGGTTCCAGTCAATGCCGTCTGTATCTGCCGACATAGTGTCCTCAAATGCATCGTGGGCGAGCCCACTACCAGGTGTCTGGCCACCATGCTGGATGATGACGCTGCCAGCTAAGTTCGGCTGAAAAGTAGAACCTCCCATAGGCACATTGAACTCTTGAGCAGCAGCGACTGTGGTGTCTTTATTGGTGCCGAGAGCCTGCTGTGGCGGTGATACATGATCCAACTGCCGGTGAACCTCCAGACGCAGCTCCTCGAGGATGATGGCATAGCGCAGACTAGGTGCATTGGTGCGTGTCGCTTCAGCCAAATGCTGCTGGCATGTCTCGGCAAGATTGAGGATTTTGGTCTGCGAATCAGACAAAGTGCGATGTCGGTGGCACTGGATGATGTACAAATAGATGATCGACAGCGCATTAAAAGCAATGTATTGCGTGTACCAGAAAGCTTCGAACATCTGCTGCTCTTCGACAAACTGCAACACCATATGTGCAACGTCCTGTGCTGCTTCAACGCACAGCTCGATACCATGTTGAAACAGTGGTGACTGAGTGACTCCGCCTCTTCGGGGTTTGGAAAAGTTACTGAGGAGCAGAGGCCTGTTGACCAGCATGACCGCGTGAGCATACGCTAGAGTTAGGACAGTAGACTGCCGACGCAGGATGGGTATCAAACTCGATGGCCTAATAGCTCCAGAGAGAAAAGGCGGCAACCTAGTCTTCCATTGTTCCAAGGATAGGTTATGGGTTGAAACAAGCGCAAAGCGTTGATCAGGGGTCTTGGATCCAGGCGAATACTGTTCGCGAGATGCTTTGCTCACGATCAGTGCAAGTTCTGCGTGAAAGATTGGCGCATCCATGAGACAGTCATCTCGGCCGGGTATCCGTATAGCCGAAGGCGTAAGGTCTTCATCGTTAACCGGCTGAGGGAAGTCCTGGTCGATGTCTTCGTCCTGTAGTAATCTTGGCCGGCCGAACATGACGCTTAAGTACTTGTCCAGAGTGTACAGGCACCAAAATGTCCTTCTTTGACACTCCCTCACAACTAGGGACGAAAGCTCCACCATTGCGCGTTTACGATGGAGCCCAAGGGCCATGCTGAGTTGCACAGCCGTGCCGCAAGTGAACCAGGCCTGGTTCGGTCTTGAAGTGCTCAAAAGATACAAGCATTGCGCAAATCGAGCTTGAACCGATTCAAGAGTCGGTGGTCCAACCTCTGCGCTCAGCTTCTTTTGGGCAGCAACAAAAAGGCGTTCGCTCTTCAATCGATCATCAGTGGCTGCTGGAGTGGGCGCGTCTCCAGAGATAACATGGTATAGCGAACCGTTTGCCAACACCATGTAGACGACGGCTTGCCGAGCAGCCGATACCTTCTTCTCTACACGAGGCGCGGCGTCCAGCACTTGCTCAAGCCACCCTGTGACAGTCTGGCGGTGCAAGAATCGGTACGTAGGGGATGCAAATTCGAAGTAGCGCGTAAGGAGGGCTTCAGCCCGAGGAGGCAGCTCGAAAGCATCATCGTTGGGTGAAACTGTCGGCGCAAGTTTGTCTCCATGTGTGAAAACTGAGGCATTGTTCGATACCTCTCCATTGAGATGGGTTGGGAACTCTTCGTGGGCTTGGCCTAGCCGCCTCCATGCCCGTTGCAGCCAAGATATCGCCGACGTCGGACCAAGATAAGAGCCCGCAAACTCCGTGCCGCCCAAGTCAGGTGTCTGCCTCCGTGATGGATCGAGGCTACGGGCATCATGCGGCAGTGAGTCCTGATGCGGCGGAGGGACAGGGGCATTGGTGGAATGTGTAGGAGAGGTCGCGTCCGTCAATAGCCTACCGGAGGCGTCCCCTGCCGCATGTTGCGGCCGTGAATGCGTCGACAAGGAAGTTGATGATACGCGGTTGGTGTGAACAGAAGGCCGGGAAAGCTGCTGTCCGTGTACAAGATCCACAGCTGGCCGGTGATTGAAATCCGGCAAAGCGCTTTGATCAACTTCATTGACGCTGGTAAAGGCAGCGGATGAATGCGAACGGTACGGACTGTCCGCTCCTACCCTTGTCCCGTACTGAGGGGACTGTCCCGTGTAGTGGTCCTAAAAAGACTACTCAGCGATACTGCACACTGGGGCTGTACCAGAGCACGAAGATAGCAGAAGCGCTATTGGCGTAGATATTGAAAACATCGCAGTTTCGAGGCTAATTTGGACTGCATTGGGCAAAACCTGCCCGATCTCAAGTAATGAAACGATGCAAGACTTGAGTGTGATAGTTTTATGTGTCTCTCGCATGCATATGAAGGCGCTTTCAGTAGTCGAAGTCTACATAACAGTGATACTCTGACGCGTTCCTGGTCCGAGTGGGATACACACTCTGGTTTGCAAGTGTGTTACCGCTGCTGGAAACATGTAATACTTGTAGCAAGAGCGTTCTGGTTGGATACACAGCACTAAGACGAAAACTGACAACAACTGAGCAAGGAGATGTCTTACCGGAGGTGGAGGAGAGCATCTTCCCCGTGTGTAGGTGGCGTTATAACTACACTCTTTTCCTGATTTGACGCATGATGGACATGGCCGCGTACCGGTGCATCGCTTCTTCCGCCTGCCAATGTATTAGCTTTCAAGACTGCATCTAAGCTCCCAATGGGACTCGGGTACGCTTTGCAAATGTCACATGCACGCGTGGTTTTACGCCGCTTTTCGGGCCTCTCGTCAGACTGGGAGTCCTGCGGCAGAAAGGCCGGCGATGGCGACGGCAAAGACATCGTACAGTTCGGAAAAGGGACGGATTCTCCGGAGGAAGTTCATGTCGGCGGACGCGGATGCAAGCTTTATGGGATTGGTGGTCCTCGGAGAGGGGCACCTGGGTGACGGAAATTGCCGGACTCCGAAAAACAGATAGGTCTTCAGTCAGCTTAAGGAGGTCATAACAGGCATAATCCTTCACGGTATGCTGCCATATAAACATATGCAAGCTATATCTAGAGGTAGATTAGCTAGGTAAAGATCTTTAGAGACATGGTGAATCTAACGGATCTCGACGATTGGGAGTGAGTTGTAAGTCCGGTAGTTTACGAGTCCGGCAGTTTCTATCACTTGCGTGAGGGGTTGACAGCGGCGCTAGCCAGGCGCTAAAGAAATGATCCTTGCGGATGGTTTGATTTGGCAATAATTCACAATTGTTGGACACAACAAAACATATTCTCGGGAAGGTAATCGTACTCCTCTGCTATAGAATATGAATCCGAGCCCGCACCATCCCATATCTATCAAGAGAACATTCAAACTATGTATCTAAAGCCTTCCATTCATCCTTGAATGTATCTGTCGATCATCCAGCCGCCTGCCACGCACTGCTAGTCAAAGCCTTATAGCTGGTACCTGAAACCGCGCCTCATGCCCGTAGCCTTCGAGACGTGTCCGTCATAGATGACTCCTGACTCAGCATCGCCCGCTTCTTCGATTGCCGCTTTCTTATTCAAGCTCGCAAGCCAGAACCTCAAGCCCAAGGCGCAGCAAGCGCAGACGACACAGAAGACGGCCAAGATGATAGCAGAGTTCATGTAGCGAGGCGCGTCCTCCTTCGGGAAGATGTAACTTGTATACGTGTGGCTAGCATTGCTGAGGGCAGCAACCATAGCCAGAGCAACAGCTCTCTTGGTTCTTGGCCGCGGGATGGCGGACGAGACCCAGCTCATAACTAGTAAAACGTAAGCATGACCATCAAAGCATATATGCCATTAGTATAGGCACTAACCGACGTTGAATGCACAATATGCGCCGCCGGTCATGAGGAACATGGCGAAATATCGAGCGCCAGTCTGGAGGGTGGAGACAAAGATGACCTGGCCAAGTCCGGATATGAGGATGGGAACGACAATGTGGTAGCAGCGCTCATTCGTCTTTCCCGAATGCCATGAGACAATGATAGCCGTGATGAAGGCGAAGACGTAGGGAGGTGCGGTGAGAAGGAGGGTGTGGATGTTGCCGTAGCCTAAAGTTTTCACAATCGAGGGGAAGAAGTAGCTGTGTATCGTTAGCCTGTGGTCGTATTGGAGACTCATTCCAAGCGAGAACTTACACGTAGCTCATGCCAACCAGGAGAGCGTGCTGCATGAGGACTAGGAGCCAGACTTTGGGGTCGGACACGGCCTGCTTAAGGCCCTCAAGCGGTGAATCATCCTCGTCATCGGCTCTTCCGGCAGTCTCGTACGCAAGCCTAAGCGCCATGTTAGAACGGGTCCACGAAACGTGGACTGAGATTGGGATTTCACTGACCTATATCTGGCCATTTCTTTCTCCTCAGCGGAGAGCCAGGACGTGTTGTGCGGCCAGTTAGGGAGGATGAACATGGCGGCAATTGCCATCAGGATGGTCGCAGTACCCTCGACGATGAACAGCCACCGCCATGCGAGCATGCCCTTCACTCCGTCTAGTCCATGGAGGACACCAGCTGTGGCCTCATTAGCATGACATGACCGAAGTCAGTGGGTCGTCGATATTGCTCACCGGCAATGAGGCCGCCGAAGCAGTTCGCCAAGGTATTACCGCAGTACAGAGTAGTAATACGTGTGGCAAGCTCGCTCTTCTTATACCACCCTGAAAGTAGAAAAACAGCGCCGCAGAAAAACGGGGCTTCGGTGAATCCAACAAAGAAGCGGCAGACGAGTAACCCGGCGAAATTTTGAGTAGCAGCGGTCAAAGTGCTGACCAGTCCCCAGGCAATCATGCAGCCAGGGATCATCAAGGATGGCTTGACGTGAGGCAGGAGCATGTTCGAGGGCACCTGAGCGTGTCAGCATGGATTATGCTTCATTGATGGGGAAACAGATTGACTTACCTGCATGAGGATGTACCCGACATATAGAATCATCAGGGCGGTGTAGTACTGGTTGCCGTGGAGGTCCAGATCTTCTTCGAGGCCTTGCAGACGCGCAGCCGCGATGTTGTTTCGGTCGAGGATGTTCAGAAGGAACATTCCTATCAAGGTAGGCAGCAGGCGTCTGTCCACCTTCCTCCGGAAGCCGGTTTCGAGCGCATTCAGTTGGTCCACGGAGTAGTGGCGCAAGCACGCAGGCAAGCCCGTAATGTAATCAGCACCCCGTCCATCTGTCAACTTTGCTAATTCGTCCGCGGATACGATTGACTCCTTCGAGGCATTGGAGACCTCTTCGACGTACTGGTCACTAATGTCTTTAGTCATGTTGCCCATTTGGCTGTAAAGCTCTTTCCCGTGTGAGCGATGAGTGCAGTGGACGAAGATTGAGGACTAGACTCAGAGAAGTAACTCGATTATCACGAGAGAGACTAGTGATGATGTGTTGAGGGAAAGCAAGAGATGCTCGGATGTCTTATGTCGACCTGGATGCAAAGATGAAGTTTCTCTGATATATTTGTAGAGGTCAGGTTGACGCGGAAACTAGAGAACGCTTGTACGAGGCCATGGCCTGGCGGATATCTTGCGGAACGGCATCAACTACGGTTGCGTCCGATTGAATGAGTGGCTATGCAAGACTGGATTCCGTATCCGCCTTCAACACCAGAGCGACATGATTTCCGACCCGCACTGTCGGACAAACTGCCTGGATCATGCGGGGTAGAAAGCTGGGCAGATCTGGGGTGCCGACAGGAAGGCAAGACTTGCCACCGATCCGCACTCCATCGCGGCAGCCCGGTTCGGTGCTTTTCATAGCGAGAGAATTTCAGACAGAACGATGATGGGGGAAAAGGACAATTGGAGTACTCGTACGGTCCAGTTTGACTCGCCTTATCCGACTAGCGAACAGCGCATCGTCTGCCTGGAGCGAGTAACTTATTCAAAGCGGACCGTGGCTGCTTGTCCCACCGTGATCGAGCGGGGAGCGGCATCGTAGAGCACTGAGGTTTTCCAGCTGCTCTCCGGCGCTGTCGACAGCTTGCGGCGACGATCCGACTGTTCCCAATTGGAATGGGGAATGTTGGGGAACGGAAAGAGATCCATGAGTGATTGTGGTGCCTGACTGAGGTGGGCCAGCAAATTCCTTGGTACATGACTCATTTGCAACTTGTCCGGCACGCGGGTGACATCCGAAAGATCAATCACGGCATGGAAAGCTACTCACGGCCCTGGAGGTGGACAGTCTAAGCGCATAATTCCTAGATGAAAGCCGCCTTAGGTGATCGGTGCACCAACGAGCTGAACTGCTGAACACCTCCTGCTTTCCATCACGTGGAATGGTCTAGCTGCTCTACGAATCGACAGGGTTATGAGTCCAGTTTGATCATGAATTTGGTACCAAGCAAGCTGGAACAAAGATGCGGCAACGGTCTTTTCTAAGGGCCCTTGGACTACGACTCATTCGCGACGAGCAGGTCGCAGAATATGAGTTCGACTTGTTTATTGCACGAAGCTCGCACAATTTGTTTGTCTGTTGTCTGCATTTCTTATGACAGGACAAGAATTGTTTCAAGTCTCACAAGCCCAGTGCAATGCTGGAATCAACTGAAGAAGCTCCTACGAGTACATTGCATCAAGCCGCGGGACTGCCGTGGCATAGACATGTGGCCGTATCGAGTCAATCCCGGTTGCCTTCTCTGAATCCACAAGCGGACGATGAGAACGCCAAAGATTCCTCATTACGTTCCATATGCTCTAGGAATACGGAAGGCCAGTGGATCGCGGTGCGTGCTTCTCAGACATGACCGAAGAAAGCAAGAAGCAGGTTAATGATCACTTTATCTCTGAAAAGCAACCATTGGATGCAGCAGTATTTACAAAAGGCATCGCATGAGCTTCTAGAAGCCAACAAAGGACTAAGACAGAAGACGAAAAGGTTGCATCGACCTATTTTAGCTCACAACCTATCGCCGGGCACTCAAGTCTTCATCCAGCGTATGTCGAATTGCTTGCCCGCCTCGACATACCTCAAGTCAGTGGCAAGCCGGACCGTACCTCTCTCACCCTCGTTGATAGCGCTCGAGTGAATCATGAAAGGGTTATGCAAATCGATGTCCCCGGCTTCGTAGTCCGCGCAGAGCCACCTCAAGCCCAAGCCTTGGAGAACTTCCCGGAGTCCCGCTCCAGGTTACTGGTCACATAATCATCTCATTGAATGCCGGGATCCTCTCCGCCTCAGTTAAGTTCTCTGCAGCCTTGTTGAAGCGCCGCTCAAGCTGCTGTCCGACACAGTTCTGTTGCAATAACAGTGGCAGTTGGGGTTGCTATTTCCTTAGACACCCTTGAGTGCATGCAGTTACATCCACTTGCATGCTTCCGTCTTCAAACCTCAAACGAAACCCGGTATATGCTAACTACGAATGTACCTCTCAAAGAGAAAAATGCGGCATCCCGTGTACAAGGTCTTTGTCTACATTACCTTGCCGCTTGCATCGTCCTAGCCACGAAGCGTGCGGAATGTTCGCTTGCAGCATTCCTTTGTCTACGAGAAGCGATAGCACCTTCGGCACCCGATGTTTTTCGGCCAGAAGGTGTTCTGCAGGTTGCCGACCCGACAAACCCACTTCATTTGAGCCGCTCTGACGCGCAATACTGCATGTTAAAGCAAAGCATCCTCTTGACGCAGCGGATCCACCAAGCACGATGCTGCCAAAACGATCCGTAACCGCAAAGAGCCTCAGAGGGCACACTCAAGCAGCTCAGCCGCCTCCATCACGGCACCCGACAAGGGAAGAGGCCGATCTCGCGCTCTTCCACGGGACCGAGTTACTTGGCTGCCGTTATCCCGAACGAGAGTGCAACCGCGGTCTCTACGAGACGCTGGAAGTTATGTCCAAAGCGCATAGGGAGCAGCTAGCTGAGATGCGGCGCAGCAGGGGTATTCATGCCGGTCTGAATGGACACGGAACTGGGCGAGGCAGAATAGGCAGACATGCTCATGGGATGTCCGCTGCCAAGCCGGTCTATATCGAAGACGACGAGGACGAGGGGGGATTCGAGCTATCCTCTGACGAGGACGATGTCAATCTACGATTTGCGAGAGAGCTAGGCTCCATTGAAGGTGTTGAGGAAGAGGACGATGTGGAGGTACTACTGCGTGACAAGCACCCCTTGGACGGAGTGTTTCAGGAGGACGAGAGCGGATCCTTGGTCGACGAGGAGCGCGGCACGCATCGGAGAAACGCACGACTTGCAAAGGCGCCGATCTCCAGCAGCCATTACTGGGCAGAGGACGACTTGGAGGGACTCTCTGCCGAGGACGACTCATATACAAACTTCGGCGAGGGTTATTCAGAGCCAAGATCTGGTGAGGACGATTCAGAGCCGGCGTTCGACGGGGACGACTTGGAGACACCATCAGAGGAGGACAATTCCGATTCACGGTTCTACGAGGACATGAACACAGACGACATTCTTCGTAAGGGAGGGCCCAGTACGCGAGGGAGAGCACGGCCAGCGGAAGCGCCGATTCATCGTCCTCGCTACATTCCGCGTGATGAACGTATTGATAAGGTCACTGGTGAGGTCTGGCATGCGGACTGCCCGGATAACTTCCCCTTCGGCGAGACAAGGTTCATGGAGAACTACATTGGATATACGTTCAGCCGGGACCTGGCGGCAGGTGAGTCAGAATTCGTTCCCGTTCTCAGGCAGAGAAGTCGCTAATCTATCTATAGCCGAGGCTCGTGAGAAGGAAACCGGCGAGAGGTTCAACGTCAGTGCAGCACCCCCTGCTGAGGACATCTCAGGCGAAGACCTTAAAGCAAAGACCAAAGAACAGGAAGACTCTGATCTTGCTCTGTACGACATCCTCAACCAGCCGCGCTACCGGCTGCCCGACCTGCCTAAGGATGCCGAGGCTCAGCACAGGAAGATGGAGAAGGAAGGTGTGTTTGATGACAAGCACTTGGAGGCACTTGAGAAGGAATGGCCGGCCACGACGTCTGAGAAGTACTCGAAGTTTGATGCAGTTTACGGACCCAAGATCAAGGAACTCAATGACGCTGCTATCCTGGACCAGACGGTGAGGGATAAAAGGAAGCGGAAGATCTACGATCGTTCTCCTAACCCAGTCAAAGAGGCGAGGTGGGCGAAGGCGTGAGTGGAGCGGGAGATGGTTAGAGAGATAGTAGCTGTGTTTGTATTGCAAGGCTTCACCTGAGGTTTGAATGTTACAGCTTAATGAGACATGTCCAGCATCAGAACGCGTTGCTGTGATTTGGTCTGATTATTAATGCGAGCCATGTTCGACTACAACTCGTTGTTCGGCATATCAATGGGAGGTTTAACACGTTAGCTGTTACTACGACCGGAATACTTCCTTAGTATGATACATCCATGAAGTCGTGGTACGCAGTTCCAGCATCAAACCTCAGGCTCGAATAGTCGGCCTCGCCTCGGCCCATGTCGTCATTGGCTGTGTGCGTCGCGCGAAGAAAGTGAGAGCTCCGAAGGCAACAGCATGCAAACCTCGCCGCCACTGTAAGATACCCAGTGTTCCATTCCTCTGAATCCTTATTAGGGGACCCACACTCTTTTTCGTCTCCGACTCCAACCTCTCCTTCCGCCACCCCATGGCCGACGAACCTATACTCAATCAACCACCACACTCCTACTAAGTGCCCACCATGGGCGTAACATCCCTCTGGACAATCCTCCACCCAACCGCTCGTCCCATAAAGATCGATACGCTCGCCCACAAGCGGCTCGCCGTCGACGCCTCGATCTGGATCTACCAGTTTCTGAAAGCCGTACGCGACAAAGAAGGCAACGCCCTGCGCAACTCGCACATTGTTGGCTTCTTCCGGCGCATCACCAAGCTGCTCTTCTTCGGCATCAAGCCCGTCTTCGTGTTCGATGGCGGGGCGCCGGCGCTGAAGCGGGCGACGATCGCCGGGAGGAAACGGAGAAGAGAGGGCAGGAGGGAGGATGCGGTGAGGACGGCGGGGAAGCTATTGGCGCTGCAGATGCAGAGGGTTGCGGAGGAGGAGGAAAGGAAGAGGAAGGAAGAGGCGGGACGGAGGAGGGGCACGGCGAAGGATCAGGATGAAGAGGAGGTCCTGCCGGAGAATTTGGTTTATGTGGAGGAGCTACAGATGAGCGCCCAGGAGAGGCAGCAGAGCCGGAAGTTCAAGAAGAAGGACCAGTATCATTTGCCGGAGCTGGATGTCAGTTTAGCGGAGATGGGCAGGCCGGATGATCTGAGGGTCATGAGCTTGGAGGAGCTGGAGCAGTATGCGAGACAGTTTGATACGGGGGAGGATGTCGATGTTTATGATTTTAGCAAGATTGACTTCGATAGCCCGTTCTTTGTGAGCTTGCCTGCTAGCGATAGGTACAACATCCTTAACGCGGCACGGCTGAGGAGTAGGCTCAGGATGGGATATTCGAAGGATCAACTAGATACGATGTTCCCAGATCGCATGGCCTTCTCGAAGTTCCAGATCGACAGGGTCAGGGAGAGGAACGAGCTCACGCAGCGCTTGATGCAGGTTGGTGTCACTGGCGACGATGGCACATTTGGAGTCAATGGCACAAGCAGGGTCGCGGGCGAGAAGGGCAGGGAGTATGTCTTAGTCAAGAACGACGGTGTCGAAGGCGGATGGGCTCTGGGTGTTGTAAGCAACAACAAGGAGGAGGGTGAGAGGAGTAAGCCGATCGATGTCGAGGAGCTCGAAAGGCGTCGGAAACTAGCTCAGGAGGCGGAAAACGAAGAATCTGAGGAAGAGGATGAATTCGAAGACATCCCAATCGAGGGACTCAACCGGCTACCAAAACGTACAGTTGCTACAGGCCAAGGTACGGGTGGACGGGACGTTGCCGCGAAGAGACGAGCGCTCTACAAGTCACGCAAGCAGAACGCTTCAGGGCGACCCCGGGCTCCCAAGCTCAGAACCGAAACTTCCGACTCTTTGTTCGTAGCCGACGAGAACCCCGAAGAGGAGGAGTGGGAAGATGTGGCAATCGAAGAAGTAGATGATTTGTTTGAAGAGCAGCTACAGGACGGAGACCCCGAAGACGAGGAGCTACAGCGCGCTATAGCCATGTCACTTGAGCAGGACCAACCAACACCCAGCGCCGAGCCGAACCTCGAAGCAGAAGACCTTGATGACTATAATGAAGTGTTCGAGCAGAAAAGGGCCGAAGATTCCCGGCCATTCTTCGAAGGCAGCGGATTGGCTATTGCTAAGATGGCCAACATGCGCAGTAAGAAAGTAGCGGCTGAATTGGTAGTAGCCAGCGACAGCGAGGAGGACGACATGGATCTGCAGGCAGCACTGGTGGAGTCTAGGAAATCGAAATACAAGCCAAAGCCGAGCAAGCCACGGAGACCATCATCGCCGCCTGCACCAAAGATACAGGAACCTCCGCCAGCGGCCTCGTCGTCTAGACCTCCGGCACCTCCAGCACAGAAAGCAGATCCTTTCGGTGGCGCTTTGCCATTCGAGAAGCTCAACCTGGGCAGCTCGTTGCTTGGGAATAAGAAGATGCAAAAGCTTACCGAGGACAGTGCCGGCGGTTTCGAGAAAGACACGCCTGCGACATCGAAGAAAGAAGCAACTCCGCTGCCGCCGTGGTTCTCCGAGGACATGCAGCAAGGCCTGAACGCGCAAAAGATCATCGAAGCTGAAGACAGGCGAAAAGACAGAAAGGTGGCAGAGGAAGAGTTCCAGTTCATCGAGCAGCCAACACTGCGTAGGCATGAGACACATGAGGTCATTGATGTGGATGAGCCGGCCCCGCGGAAACAGGATCCTATTGCTATTGAGTCATCTGACGATGATCAAGAGATGGAGGATGTGGTCGTCCTGGATCCAAAGATCCGCATGGGCGACATGGCGGACAAAGTCAGAGCAGACCCGCCGCCTAAAACCAAAAAATCAGAGAGTGCTGCCATTGAGAAACCAGTATCATTACAGCCTCACACGCCGCAAGAATCTGATGAGGAGGTGTTAGAGTGGGAGGAAAGTGACCATGAGGCTCCACCACCTGAAAAGGTAACCCCTTCAATAGAACCTGCTGGTGGCCGCATTCATCCAGCTCCTCCTCATGCACCTTTCGAGGAATCTGAGGATGAGTTTGAGGATGTACCCATACCGGAAGCTCCCCTTCAGCTCCCGGTCGCTGAAGCAGTCGTCCCAATGCAGGATAAGATTGAGGATGAAGACGGCCCGATACCAATGTCTGGCCACGTAAACCAAGAAGGCTCATTAGAAGATGACAACCCGGAAATCACATTTGGCGACGAGCAATACAGCGACCCCGAGGACGAAGCCCTAATGCTCCAACTCGCCGCCGAAAGCGAAGAACACGCCCGCTTCGCCTCGACCCTGAACAACAAGCCCCAGCAAGAAAATCTCCTCGACTACGAGCGTGAGCTGAAGCAACTTCGCAGCCAACAAAAGCGCGACCGCCGCGACGCCGACGAAGTAACCCAGACCATGATTATCGAATGCCAGCAGCTGCTCTCGCTCTTCGGGCTGCCCTACATCACCGCGCCCATGGAAGCCGAAGCACAGTGCGCCGCGCTCGTGGATCTTGGGCTTGTCGACGGAATCGTTACTGATGACTCCGATACCTTCCTCTTCGGCGGCACACGCGTGTACAAGAACATGTTCAATGCGGCCAAGTTCGTCGAGTGCTACCTGCTGTCCGACATCAGCAGCGAGCTCGGGCTGTCCCGCGAGAAACTCATCGCGGTCGCAGAGCTGCTGGGCAGCGACTACACGGACGGCCTCCCCGGCGTCGGCCCGGTGACTGCGCTCGAGATCCTCTCTGAGTTCGACGACCTGACGGCCTTCAGGGAGTGGTGGGCCGCCGTGCAGTCAGCGCACAGGAAAGCGGACGAGGATAAGAACAGCCCGTTCCGCAGGAAGTTCAGGAAGAGCTATGCCACGAAGCTGTTCCTGCCGCCCACCTTTCCTGACCCTCGGGTCCGCAACGCATATCTAGAGCCGGATGTCGACACGGATCCGAGCCCGTTTGTCTGGGGCGTGCCGGACCTGGATGCGCTGCGGCGCTTCCTTATGGCCACAATTGGGTGGAGCCAGGAGCGCACGGATGAGGTGTTGGTCCCGGTTATCAGGGATATGAATCGTAGGGAGACAGAGGGTACGCAGAGTAATATCACGCAGTTCTTTAGCGGAGGGGTTGGGGTGGGCGCGAGGCAGAGGGTCGGGAACGGGGAGGGAGAGGCTGCGAGGGGGAGTGGTGAGGCGTTTGCGCCGCGGAGGAGGGCCGAGGGGAAGAGTAAGAGGCTTGAGAGTGCGCTGGGGCGGATGGCGGAGAAGGCGAAACGGCGGTCGGGGGAAGGTCTCGATAGGGGCGAGGTGGATGGGGAGGTGGATGGGGAGGTTGAGGCTGTTGGTGGGCGTGAGTCTGTACCGGGGCCTCAGAGTCTTTCTGCAAGAGCGAATGGGAAGAACGGGAAGAATGGGAAGCGGGCTAAGCCTGCGACGCCTGAGGAGCCCTCTGCGGAAGAGGACGAGGCATACGCTGAGCCGCGGAAGAAGACCAAGAAAGCCAGAAGCACAAGCGCTCCTGTCAAGAGAAAGGGAAAGACCAAGGCATCGGCTTGATCCGTTATTTGGATATCATATATTCATCGTCTATCGATCAACACAGTGCCTGCCAGTCTTCCAAAGAGTCTTCCTGTTCCGCTATCGCTACCTCGTATGATAGCTATCCCAAAAGCCATATTGGCACAAGAGGAGAAGTCAGCCGTGTGCCATATTCATCTCTGTCGGTCTCACATCATGCTCTCCCTACAACCCTCACGCTCATCCATCCTCACCCCATCCACCACCCTATTCTTCCTCGCTTCTCCCGCTTCTCCAACCCCATCCTTATCGCCCATCCCCGGCACCCTCACCAGAACCCTCTCACTCAACCCCATCGGCAACTCAAACCCGGCATCAATGCAACCGCGCCCAAACTCAATCTCTCGCAGCCGCTCGAAGCCTCGCTCAAACGGACACCCGTCCACGACGAACCCTTCCAGCCGGAGCTTTACAAGGGGTAAAGATTCGATCTGGTCGTGTATGCTTGCGGCAATGCGCGCTTTGCGGATCGCGAGGATGTCGAGGTATTCGCCGTGGCCGTGGAGGTGGTGGAGGGAGCCGGCGCCTTCGTTGCCACTAGTTCACGTACACGTCAGTAGTTGAACGATAGGTAGAACAGGGCCAAGACAGTCGCTTGAGTCTATACCAGTTATGGTGCTTCGCGTGAGGGTCTTACAGATACTTCAGCAGCGCGCTGCACTGCGGTCTTCCAGGCATATCCACGCTCCACGCCTCGTTAATCCGTAACCACTCACCGTGCTGATAGGATGCCCGCACAATGGGTTCGAGCGCCATGCGCAGGTCCAATGTGTGCAGATTGCGGTTGCGCCATACGGTCTCCCAGATCGTTGATTGGAAGGACTCCATCATGCCGTGAATGCTCAAGGAGCGCAGTTCGGTGAAGGTGCAGAGGGGCCGAAGATCCTCTTGCGCGAAGAACGGGGAGTTGTGGGTGATGTCGGGTGAGGAGGGGGAGTCGGGCCGGAAGGGGAGGGAGATGTCGAGGATAAGGTGGTGAAGGGTTTGTGGGAGAGCTGGCCAGAGGGATGCGGAGAAGGGGAGGGTAGTTGTCCAGCTGTATTGTGTTAAGGTGGTGTCTAGGAGGGCTAAAGGGGTTGGCATGAGATCTTACGTGAAGGGTAGCAGGTTTGCAAGCTTCTGGATGAGAGTTTCGATATACTGGACTCCGGTTCGCCATTCCAGCTCCTCGTTCGTCATTCGGATGCTGCGTTCGATCTCGATGCCTAAGCCGTCGCTGTTGGAGCTTGAGCGCGAGCGGACGGTCACTAGATTCCAGTCTTCTTTATCTTCTGTAAAGGGTGTGTCGTCAGCGCTGGCTGTCCACTGGCCGATGATGGCGAGCTTCAGAACGCCTGCTAAAGCATCACCGTCTTGCAATAATTTCTCGATGATCTGTTGGAGATGTGGAAGCGAGCCGTGGGCGCCATCACCGTCGTTACCGACTTTGGGCGAGAAAGTGGTATCGATCGTAAGGCACCCTGTGCTATCAGTACGCAAATGATTTTCGTCGCGGGTATCACCCATCGTGGCATCCTTGATGTATATCTACGACGCATGGACAACGGGGAAAACCCTGAGGGAAAGCTGTATAAGAATGAGCGGGAACAGAGAGTATTTGGAATGATGACTGGAAGCGACTGCGAGAAATTCGATGCAATAAAAATGACGTCCGAAGGCATGTGAAGGTAATTTGACTCATGTAGCACGCTGCTTCACCCTAGTACAGGTCGGAAATGAACTTCAGTATGATATTCACGAACACCTCGTGACGAAGGCTGCCCGAATGATCACGCGGCCTAGCACGCAATGTGCACAACGTCTTCATCTACGCTCTTCCCAATGCATCGCAAGCCTGTTCCATCCCACCGCATCACCTAAGCCCACCTCTCACACACACCAACGACTCACGTCGAGATCTTCCTCTTCCGTCCCCTCGTCCTCGGCGGGCTATCCAGCGGCACCTCAAAATCAGACTCGTCATCATCTTCCACATTACTAACCGACGACGGAGCCGCATACTCATCTTCCCCATCCTCCGCTTCTTCCGCATACTCCTCATCCAAATCCGCTTGAAAAGCTGCGTGGATGTCGGTATCAGCTGTCTCGATATCATCGAGTATGTCTTGTATGGCCTTCGCCCCGTTCCTGGCGGGACGACCTGAGCCTTTGGAAACGATCTTGGCGATGCCGCGTTTGTTCTTGCGCTTTCCGGGAGGACCGCTCATGTTGCCTTGCTTCTTCGTTTTTTCTTTGATTGGCACGAGCTGAGCTTTGCCGTTCTTGAGGCGAGGCTTCTCGCCTTTCTCCCAGAACCCTTGGGTGAGTTCCTCGGAATAGCTGGCAAGAAGTTAGAACTGAAGTATCTCCCAAGACTGCTAAGAGAGAAAGGGCAACGCTTACCCGTAGTTGAAGAACAGTTCCTCCCCAACCTTGATGTCCCGTTTAGCGTACATCCCGATGCGGGTGACGGTATTGCAGAGCATGACTTTCGGGTAGACATTGATAGTCTTATCCAGTACCGAGTTATTGATGAAGCGGAATTTGTTGCCAGCGTAGGTACTGTCCACCTCCTGATCTGATAGAGCCAACATCAGCGTCGTCATTCCGAGTCACCAGTGGACGTCTTACCCTTGTTCAGAGCAAAGAGATAGTTTGTCAGTTTCTCCTGATAGATTGCTCCGCGCCGATTGGCCTCAGGCTTTGCCAACACCTCTCCCTTGTACTCGCCCAGGTATTCATCCTTTCTGGCGTTTTCGCCCATGTACAGCCCAAAGCCTTGAATCTCAGAGTGGCCCATCAAAGTCCTCTTCGGCACATTCCGTTGGATATTCGCGTTGGCGCAGCTGCGCGCCAGAATATCATCATCGTACCTATTCACAGGATCCAGAACCTCTGCAGCTCCACATGACTTGCAAAGGTCCCCATCGCACTCTCTATTGAGCCTATAGCATGCGCAGCTTTGATTTTGCCAGCATGCTTTGCCGGTCTGGGCGCAAGTGCAGCCAAGAAAGCGGCGTTTGCACGCCTGAGAACACGCACACGTCTTTTCGCAAGCAACCTTGTCGTGAAAGCAGCTGCAGTGGGCTTCCTCGCAAGAGCCTTCGTGGCTGCAAGGAAAAAAGGGTGGGCGCTCGTGCAGCAAATGTGTGTCGGAATTGGCGAGCCACCATGTGAAGCTTCGTTGTGTGGTCTTTCGTGCAGCGGCGCCATTAAACTTGTTGTGCATATATGCCGGAGCAACGACGAGCTTCTTGTGGTTGATATCAACTTGATCAACGGTGTCGGTGGAGTTGGCGGTCGTGGCGGAACTGCGGCGTGGATGTGAACGTGTGGTTGAATGATCGCTCTCTTCGCCACTTTCGGAATCAACCACCTCTCTAATTTCCCCGTGATACGGGCAATTGTGTCTGGGTTTGTTAGCAAATCATCGTGACTTGTGATAGCTGACTTACAAGTGGCAGACCCGACATGCCAGGTCTCGATACGTCTCGTTTCCCGAATCATCCTTTGAAGGGGAGATTCTTGTGATCTGAGCGTGAGAGCTTCTGCTAGCAATATGCCATAGGCTAAAGCCACACACTTTGAGGAAGACCGGGCACGCTAGACTTGCCATTTTAAGTGCTTTGTCCGATGATGGCGGCAAATTCGAGAGTACGGTAAACCATTTCTTCTTTTCTCGATTGAAGTCCTCAGTGCATGATTCGTCTCGCATCTTGAGCATTTCGGCGGCAAATTCGGGCTCCTTCATTCCTGCTAAAGGATCCGGATCCAGCAGCCACCGAAGAACGTCTTTCAGATCGCAGCCGATCTCCTCCAGGAAAGCTTCTACGTAAGGGCTGTACTTCCTGGACTGCTCTTCTTGCAGCAGTCGCCGCGGCCTTTCATCGACCGCCATCTCGAACCTGTCTTCCAGTTCTTTCCACAAATTGCTCAGCTTGGGATCATCCCCCTGCTCATCATCTAGGTAGGGCATGACCAGCAGCTGTCGATTGTTCTCGGCAAGAACGTTTTGCTTTAGACCAATGTAGCTCTTGTACAGCGGAAGCGTCACTGCTTCAGACTTGTACGGTGTCGCTGGAATACTGAGGTAGGACTTGGCGCCTTTGCTGGTCTTGTCCGGAAAAACTTCCTGGCTGATCTTGATGTGGGTGGGATCCTTCCCTTTAACGGGGGTGGGATACTGGATGGATTTCATGTCCGCCAAAGGAGAGCCTTTTTGAAGAAACTTCTCGGGAACAATACTCCGGCCCGATGTAGGATGCGCTGTCGAACGCTCCTTAATTAGAGCGGTACCTCTTTCGTAACATCGTCGAGCACGAGGAAGCCAGATCTAGTCCATAGTTAGACGAGTTGAAGTCCACTTTGAGTAGGCCCGTTGTATGGTTACCAACCTTTAGGAAGTATTCATGGTCATCATGCAATTCCTGCTTGTGCTTTCTCAGTACAGCCTCGACTGCCGGCATCGACATGGCCATCGGCGATGCAGATGCTTCACCCATCAGCGGCAGGTCCTTCCCCACCATCGCTGTTACACATAATCAGTGAACTGCACAGCCCTAGATGAGAATCCCATACCTTTGCTAGGAGCTGTTGGTGGGCCCATGCCACCTATGCTCGAAACCCCTTGCATTGGCCTCGAAGAACCGGGAGTGATAGATGTGCTTGAAGGAATTGCTCCCAGAGTCTTTTCGCCGGTTTCGAGTCCGAAACTCTTCTGCATCGTACGGTCAAAGCTATTACCCAAGGAATTATTGATATTAGGCTTGTCTGCCGTCTGAGGGACGATGACCTCCGAACGAGGCAGCGACTCAGCAGCACGCATCTCATTCGTTGAGCTGGCTCTGGACACAGCATGTGACAATTCGCTGGAGGTTGTTGCTGGGGCTCTTATAGAGCTTCCTTGGATGCCGCTTATTAGGGTAGATCCGATAGGCGGCGTCCTGTATCCGAGTCTGGTGTTGCCCACAAGGTTTCGTGTCGCAGCTCGCTCCTTCTGCGTTTGAACGCTTCCCTGCCCTTCCGATCTGTGCGGTGAAGATGGTGTTGCAGCCATGCCAGGAAAGCGCTCGCCGCGCGTTCCATTGTTTCTAGCTTCATCCTCGAACAACTTTGCTATATCAGATCTTGGTTTTGACTTCTTGCGGATCTTGGCAGTTTCTGCAGGTGAGAGATGCTGAGGCTTCTCTATGCCATTCCCATCATTTCGAATAGGAGTCCGCTCAGGCGATCGAGACCGCTTGAGGGGGCTCCTTCTAAGGGCTTCATTGTGCAGCATGTTAACCTTTGGTGATTCTCGACGAGGTCCCGAGTCTTCACTTGAAGTTACACTCTTTCCGATCGTCATGGCGGGCAACATGTCACGAAAGCTTGTGGTGGATGAGAAAGTAGTTTTGGGTCTCTCTTGGGGCGGCTCTAAATTGCTCTTGGCATGGCCGGCTGCCGCTGCCGTACCAGCGACTGGATGTGAGGAGCCCAACTTCGCCGTATTTTCCGTTCGTGTAGTTGACAAAGCAGCCTTTCTCTTCCATTCGTAGTACTTGTCTTTGATGGCCTGTAATTCATTTATGGTCATCCCAGACCTAGCGAAGGCTTCCTTTGACGAAGCATAGACAGCCCATTCCTCTTCCAAAGACCCATACGGAGGCGTGGGCTTGGGTGGCTTGTACTTCCGAGCCATTGGTGTAGTTGCAGATACTGGACACGCTGTTGCATTGCTCGCGTTCTCGTTCGTCGCGGTCAGTTTCCGAGCTACGGGCACGGGTACCTGCAGCGGATGTCTTGGTGCCTGAGGCTCCCCATCATCACTGTCGCACAGGTTAATGACTTCTGAAGTCCTTCTTCCCGAAGAATGTTGAGTGCTCCTCTTAGGCTGCGTGTCATTTTCTTCTCTTACAGATGGTCTAGCGAGAGTAGCGCTGGTAGAGCTCTGCGTAGGCGGTCTTGGTCGGTCTATTCGTTTTTCATGCCTCGATGCTGGTGGAACAGGCCGTCTGGATAGAGGCACATCAGAGTCATCTGAGCTACTGATGTTAATAACTTCTCCGCCTGCCATCTTTCTTTGTAATGAGCAGATTGCTTCAGAGTAGGAGCTTCACAAGGGTTGACGCGATATGAATCGGTATTGTGACTTGAGAGTAATGCAAGCTCTTGCTCGCAGTTTTGAGGGTCAGACCTCAGTGCGGCGATTGATAGATGAGACAAAAAGCCGGAGTGCTGTCACGTGTCGAGGTTGCGGATGGTCGTGTTTGCGATTCTGCGTGGTTTGTTGTAAGAGGTTTCCACTGCTACAAGCAATCAGCCTCAGAACGTCATGCCTCCTTGAGAGTGGCTGACAGCGTGAGACTACCTTTCTAAGCTGATTGACATGATAGGTACCGTTAACTGAGCTCAGAAGCAGAGGAGAGCCGAATTGCTTCTTGGACGCGACCACGTCACCGCGCAGTCGCGCGAGCACGTGATATCGAACCGGGACCGTTACACTTAAGCTAAACCCGGCAATAGTCAGTAGCACGTAGGAGCACCGCTACAATCGTGCATGTCACGTCCACAAGTTTGAGGTGTACTAGTCCGTTTCAAGTTCAGATCTCAATTCTTGTTTATGCTAAAGTATACAAGACATAGGCCGACAGCTTAGTGAGAGATGTCGTTCGTCCATCACAGAGCCGATCTTGCAGTGGATGGTGCCGGAGACATGGATTCGTGGAATCTGTAGCCTCGAAAATGATTTTGATGTAACTTCGAATCACCTTGCCACAAGAGTGATCCTCGGATGAACACGCTATGCCTTGCAGGTCCGAGTCTCCAGCGAACTCGAACCATCACGATCGGTAGTACTCTCAGCTTCCGCTACATGCCTCCATAGAACGTAGCTCAAAACCAGATGCCCCACACAACACCCCAAAGAGAAACCGCTTAGAACTTGTTGAACTGCTTGACCCGCTGGCCAGTGCGAGGAAGCACACGGAGGACATTGAATCGGACGGTCTTGCTGAGGGGACGGCACTGCCCAACGGTGACCTGGTCACCCTCCTCCACACGGAATGCCGGGCTGACGTGTGCTGCAAGGTTCTTGTGCTAAGAAATGTTAGCCAACATCCCGGGTGTTGACTATAATATCAAGCCTACCCTCTTCTCATATCTGGCGTACTTGGGCACGAAGTGTAGGTACTCTCGGCGGATAATCAGGGTGCGGTGCATCTGTAAGGGTCAGCTTTAACTGCACTGGATGAATCAAGGCGTCGGTGGGCACTCACCTTGGTGCTGACAACGGTACCCGTCAGGATACGGCCACGGATGGAGACCATGCCGGTGAAAGGGCACTTCTTGTCTGCAGATACCCTGTTAGCTTCGAGAATATAACTCTAACGATGCCAGAAGCATGTCGCAAGCTTTGTGCAATCGGCCCCGTGAGAGAAATGGCGTGATATTTGAGCGAATCTCCTCGGAAGTATCTTCTCAACGTCTTCTCGAGGCCAAAGCCGTTGTGCATCATTTCCGCCGGCACTTTTCCAAGTACCAAGTTGCATCCATCTGAATTGCCATTGCCCAGCGACCCGCTCCACAACATGTGTGTACGTACCGATGTACGAGCCCTCAATGGCGGTCTTGGGCGTCCGGAAGCCCAGTCCGACATCCCTACGATCGTCCATCAGGCCCGTGTCCTCGAGATATCCAGCGATCTGCGAAGACCTACTTGTACCATCTCCTGCCCTGCCTTCCCGGTCTGGTGCGCTTGTTCTTTGCGGGGGCTTTCGAGTTCGTGAAGATGTGCGGCTGCTTTTGGAACTATTCGAGGATTGTTAGAGAGACTCGGTACATGATTCTGAGACGCTGAAACGTACGGCGCGCTCGCTCTGGACAGTACTGTATGAATGTCAGCATGTCGTTACGTTATCCGGATATAGCGCGACGTGACATACAGCTCGGTGGCCATGATTGCGATGTGCTGCGATCAGGAACGAGTCAGGCTTGCTGAGGGCGGGTTTGTGGTTGTCGTAGGGCCTTGTCGCTGGAGGTTCACCACGTCGAAAATTGGTGATCGGGTGTGGAGCGCAAGGGCCGGCTCTCGCTTAACGCACTTGACTGGGATTGCGAGCGGTAATATTACAGTCTCGAGTGCACGTGATGCTGTAGACCTTGAAATGGCTTCAAGGCATCAAAGCTGATATATTTGAGATACCTTTAAGGCGTCAAGCTGTCATTTGAGCTGTTGGTATCTCAGTCCCACAGTCTCAAGGGGGCTTTGTGGCAAGATATCTGCCTTTGCAGCCACGTGACGTCGAGGCCCCTGCTCGTCAGATAACGTAAGCCATTGTTGACGCCCGCGTTCCCCATCAACATCTCGAACCGCCGCCTTGCACGCGCATACCGAACACCAACTTTCTCCACAATGGCGGTCGAGACGGACAAGGAGAATATCGCTGATGGCCTGCGCGCCGACCTGTTCACCAAGAGGGCTTCTGTCTCTCCCAAGAAACCCACAAAGAAAACAAGAAGCAAGAGCATTGGGCCTGGTGGACTCGATGCGCCGCTCAAGGAGGACACCGCAAATCGCCGAAAGGTATGTCTACGAGATGCCCATACGCTTCTCCAGGGCATGCCTCGTACGGATTGCTGACGCGAAGCTAGTCGGCCTTCATACCCGCCGTCAAATCCATCCTCGCCTCCAAGGAAGACGAAATCAAGCGGAAAGAAGCGCGTAGGAAGTCTTTGGGTAAGTGATTGCTGCCTCAGAGTGTGGAAACACCGGCTGAGTTATGCGTCAGCAAACCGACGCGTCTCATTTGCTCCGGAAGCAACGCTACACACATGGGACGTCATTGAGTACATGCGCGATGCGACGACATCCTCCGCGTCCTCCAATTCCACCAGGAGGGCTTCCTCCATGACCGAAGGCACAATCGCTCAATCACCTCAGCCGAATGCGCAATTGCCAGCGCCAAGTTCGGATCCTGGTGAGCCTCCATCAACACCGCCGGAACAGGTCGAGGAACCGCTGCCTTGCTCGTCTCCTGCCAACCAGCGCGACCTGCATCAGCGAAAGCGCCGTCGACGTAGCTCTGGCATACCGCCTATGAACTTCAACAATCCCGATGACGCGTTTTCATCCAGTCCGTACAGCAGCAGCCCGACCCACGGGAGTGATGATATAGAGCAAGTGTCCGACGATGGAGAGAGCACTGCTATGAGCTTGGACGTTGGCGACGCGGCGGAGGATACCTTACATTCCGATGATGGCGACTCCACAGGATCAAGCGCACGTCTGGACGAAGCGCTTCGCCTAGCGGCGGCGCAAGCTGGCACTCAGGGTATAGGCTTTGACGAGAACGAGGACGTCTCGATGGAGATGGCCGGAGACGAAATCACAGCTGCGTTCAAACCATGGGTGCAGAAGACCGCAGAAGCATCCAAGTCGGAAAACCTTCTGTCCTTCTTAGAAGATCAGGAAAATGTCAACCCGTTTTCGCCAGCATTCAAGGCGCATGCCGTTTCGAATCTCGCGCAGCATGCTGACGAGCCGGCTGAAGAGACCGAAGACATGAGCATGGATATCACTCGTGCAGTGGGAGGCATCGTGCAGTACCCACAGCTGCGGCAATTCGAAGAGATGGAAGATGCCACGATGGATCTAACTACTGCCGTAGGCGGCATTCACGCTGTTGCCTCCGAAACAAAAGGCAACCGACGAGGCAGTCTCAAGAGGCGGCGATCTTCAACCATGGCCCCCGCTATGCTTGGGGCAGATGCTCAAGGAAGCCCTGCAAGAAGGCCAAACGCCCGTCGTGCTAGTTTGAGAAGGAGGAGCTCTTCTCAGGAAGAGTCATCGCTTGAAGATGCCACGATGGATTTGACGATGGCTATGGGTGCCATCAAAGAGACTACGGTAGAAGAGCACATCGAGCGGCGCGATAGTATTGACACTTCGTTCGGCGACGGAACCATGGAGTTCACCATGATAGTCGGCGGGATCAAAGAATCTGCGTCAGAACGGGAGATTACCGAAGTGGAAGAGGAAGTCGCTCAGGATGATAACGAGGAGCTATCAATGGAATTTACTGCTGTGATAGGCGGTATCCAGAAGAGCGTAGCTGCTTCTCCGAAACGCTCGAGTGTTTTGGCGACGCCCTCTCCGAAAGGCCGGCAGAGCCTGTCGCCTCGCAAAGATTCAACGCCTTCGGCCACAGAGATTTCGCAGAACCTGGGACCTTCATCTGATCCTAAAAGAGATATACCGGCGACACCGCAGAAGTCACGGCAGTCGCCCGCGAAGAGTATTGCACCTAGGACGCCTGAGAACTTGCCACAGATCCAGGATTTCGCTGCGGAGAAGGAGAACAATCCATCGCCCATTGCTGCGAAGATGACGCGCAGTGCTACGCGAAACGCTGCTCAGCTGTCCACGCCGCCTAGCAAGCTGCTATCCGCGACTGAACCTGTGCAGGTTTCGCCCATCCAAGTTCAGTTGCTCCGGGAGCCGCTGGCCGAAAAGCCAGTAAACATCTCGCCGCAGCAACCACCGCCTACGAGAAGCACAAGCGCCCTGACGGACTCCATCAAGCTGCTCTCGACGCCTAGGAAACAGGTCAATACCTCACCGCTGAAACGCGTAGCTGCTTTGACACCAAAGAAGCAAGCGACTCCGAAGAAAGAGCCGACCCCGAGGAACAAAACCCTAACTCCAAGAAAGAGCGCCTCGCCGAAGAAGCATGTCCGAATAACTGCTGTTGAGGCTTCGCCAACCAAGGATTCGCTATCCCCTGCGGATACTGCTGATGAGGTGGTAGCCAACGAAGAGCGAATTGAGTTGCAAGATTTCTTGAACATGACCAAAATTCGGTTCATGGACTTGACTACGAGCAAGAGGAGGCACACCGCATTCCCCAGCGCTGCACATGATGGTAAAGCGCTGAGCGCTTTGGATCAGACAGAGGGCGCGGCTCCAGATCTAGAGAGCTGCGTCGTTGCTGCTGTGTGCACAGTACCTCAACTTGAGATGTTCCAACACGTACGTACTTTCTGACATAATTCCTTGATCTTATGTTTAACTGACACATTGCAGTCCTGCCATGAGCTCAAGAAGTATATATCAGAAGGCAAAGACGTCGTCCGCCAAATCGAAGCAGACACGTACGGCGAGAACCCACCCCTTTTCCGAGACTACCTCGCTGCACCCCTCGACCAGCGCCATCTGATCGACAACCAGCTCAAGAATTTGAGGACAAACATGCGCCTTCAAAGCAAGGAGATCTGGTACGGCTGGCGCAGCAACCTCCTCGAAAATCTCAAGACCGGCCTCATGAGGACCGAAGAGGATCTGGCCAACGACGATCTCACGCTAAAACAGCAGGAAGCGCTGCTGGAAACCTTGATGCCAGTCTTAACGTCCAAGCACGAGCGGCTGCAGGCGGAGTGCACGCAGCTTCACGAACGCGCCGAGGAGCTCCAGGGCTGCGACAAGGAGGAACTGGACGAAGCACGCGAGCGTCTCGTCGCTGCTGACGCCGATATCGGAGAGAAGAAGCGCCTGATCGAGGCTCTGCAGCAGGAACTCATTGAGAAAGAACGCTCCATCGAAGCTGCCAAAGAGCGCAAGCTCGAGTGCGCAGAAGAGATCAAGGCCGCGGAGCGCGTGCGCGAAGAGTGTCGCGGCTGGTCCGCCAGCGAGGTCGCTGCTCTAAAATGTAAACCCACTTCCTCCCTATCCCCCAACTAAGCCTAAGAGTCCAAGACTGACGCCTCGGACAGCCAAAGTCCAGACCCTAGAAATGAGCCACGGTTGGGCCCTCACGGCCGCAACAGACCAAACAGTCACACTAACCTACCGCACACACCTCCAACTATACTTTCACCCATCCTCCTTCAACTCTTCGACCACCACCCAGACACCCAACGCACCCATCTCCCTCACCTACACCGGCGCCGACGCAACAAACCCCGCCCCGCTAACAACAACCCTGCGCTTCTTCCTCCAGCTCCTCCGTGCGCATCTGCACTCCCTCCCCCAGTCCACAACCCCCGTCCCAGCGCTGCTGCGTCTGGTAAGCGGGGGCTGGGACAAGGCGCTTGCGGTCGCGGGGGCGGTGAGGGGGTTAAGGATGGAGTGGATCACTGAGGAAAGCATCTTAAGCGATGAGGCGATGGCGGTGAGGTCTATGGTGTTGCTGCCGGGGCTAGGCACGAAAGTATGGTGCGGTTTTGAGGTTGGCGTGGGGCTTGGTGGGGGAGGTGAGGGGTGGGAGGTGGAAGTGGGGACGCGGGCGCAGGTGGCGTATGGGGAGAAGTATGATGAGGGGAAGATGGCGGAGTTTTTGGGACAGTTTGTCGGGAAGGGAGTAAAGGATGTGAATGAGATGGGTATCTGGGCGAAGGCGGTGGGGGAATTAAAGGGGAGGCTGATCGCTAGAGGCAGGAAGGGATAGAGGGGGTTTTGGGGTGCGCTGGCGTGGGAGGGAGCGTGGTGTTGGTCTATTTGGCTTCTCTGACTGGGTTTCCGGATGATGTTGCTTGGGCCTGGTGCTTGGTCGTGATGTGCTTGGTTCGCGGTACTTGACACTTGGGTATACCCACTCCTTTATGACTGCATAAGAAATTGAGACGACATGATTCGCATCAAAGCTGCTCTTTGTGAGGGTACCGGCCGGTGCTGTTTACATCTCCGTTGTGTCCAGTGTAGGAAATATTTGATCACACCGGTTGGACTCCAACATGAAGACTTTCCTCTACCTTCATCCGGCTGCCGTTGAAGATCTTAGTCTTCGGCGCATTTCTAGGCTCTGGCTGAAATCAAAGTCTGACCCAGCGCCTCATATAGTCAACCAGGAAAGTGGCAGGGAACAAAACAACTTATAGCCTCTACGAAGACAAGCTGCTTACGGTCAAGGCTACTTTCCTTTTCGTCTACATCCCGGAACAGAAGAACTCGTGGTTTTCTGTTTTCTAAATCCGCCTCGTTGTCAAAGTCCTGTTCAAGTGAGCTCTATTTACAGGTCGTTCTAACTAATTCTGAACTTGAGCGAACTTCCGTTCTACAACGTCTAACTAGGAGCTTTTGCGGTCAATTTCCTAGCTGGTCTATGGCAACCGTCGGGTAAGAGATGTTACTTCCATCTTCAGAAAGCCCTCCTTCCCAAGAACAAGCGGGACTCTATGCTGACGGTTGAGCTGTGAGTACTCTCGTGCCAGACCATCATCAGATCTCATGTACAGTATGAACCGCTTCTCAACACATGCAGACGACCAAAGTATCTTGTCTTGCATGGCGAAAGCCACTGAGAATATTGGACGGTTACACAGGGCGCCCCTTGCAGACTGCTACCAGCTGTATTCTATTCTGAAGTTTCTAAAAACTACCCACGTTTCGCCAGTGTCCAGGCACCCGCTTGTCCTACTCCATGCACCACATCCTCTCTACTTCTGTCATCTCCTCCCTCAAGACGATGACCAGCCCCTCTGCCTCCCCCTCCCGACGCCCCTCCTCTCCCGCCCCAGCAAGGTCTAGTACCTTCCTCTCCCGCTACAAATACCCGGTCCTTATCACCGGTTACACCGTCATCACGGGTTTGCTCCTCCTGACCGTCTCCTGGCAACCACCCAGTGCAAGCATTAAGGCGATGCATCATTTAACAACTTTCACCGGCCTGACGCACGCGGCAATTTGCATGGGGTTTGTTGTTGGAGGGGTGACTGGGTATACACTGGAAGCCCGGTGGGTCAATGACGGTGCGCTTCGGTGTACTCCTGCTAAATCTGGCTGAGCAGACGTAGAGGGGTCATATTGATGAAGTCCAGGCTGGCAAGATGACTCCACCGCCGTGGGCGTACGTAGAAGGGCGTAAGCAGTACGTAGGAATGTGAGACCGTTCGTCGAATATCTGGCGTTGTGCCGCAGCCGCAGCTTCTTGTTTCGACTCCTGTTGAGGGCTTCTCAACTGATACGTGGGCAAGAGTTCTTCTACGCCCTTTGAAGCTTTGCGGCTGGTGTGCTACCCGAGCGTTATGAGATGTATGAACATAAGGATGCGTGGTGGTCTTAGGCATCCCGCCGGACATACATCCCAGCAGTGTGGAGAAGCCTACGGATCGACACTGTTCCATAGATGATACGCGTGGATGACAGAGACAGGGGATCGTGTTAGCCGTCGTCAGCACAACGAGCTGGACTGGCCTTTGGAGCAGTTAAGACAGGGACTTGAGCAAGAGAGAAAGTAGTGATGATGGGCGGTAACGACCACAAAGGAGCGATCTGGTCACATGAAAGTGAACGTAGAGATATTGAAGGGATGAGTAAAAGATCGTTCAGGAACAGCGGAGCGCTCCATCTTGAGTCTGAAGACGAACAAACGGCCGTGCCGAGTGCTTAAGTTCTCGCCCGGGATAACAGCTCCAGGATCTCCTCGAGGAGTCCATAAGGCCGAGTTTGTCGGACTATTTTGACGGGATCCACTCTCATGTCCAGTGTCATGTTCAACTTAACAATCACCTGTACAACCCTCCTCCCCTCCCTCCCCTCCCTCCCTCCTCATTCTTCACCTCTCCACCTCACTCCTCCGCCGATTCAACCGGCCGCTAATCCAGAACCCAATAAGCAACGCCGCCAACCCCGTGCCCTTGAGGACTTTCTCGTACTGCCCGGCTTTGAGGCGTGAGTTATACGGCTGCCGCGAGATGCGGATGAGTAAGGTGCTGGTGATGAGGACGTAGGCGGTAAGAAGGAGATATCCGTTGCGGTTGAGGGAAGGGGGTGGAGCGGGAGGGGAGGTGGACGAGGGCATTATTTTGTAGGGTTGGTGAGGTGGTTTGGATGGGAGCTGGTGAGGGTTGATGACGTGGATGAGGGCGCGGTGTCACGTGGTCTTGCCGGTTGCTGTCTTGTAGACTACGAGTACGCGTAATCGTCAACAAGGCAGTAGGGGTTTGGAAGGCAGTAGCGCATAGCAAACAAGGGAAGCAGTGGGCGAAGGCCATGGCGTAACACACAAGACGGGTACCTGAGGGTTTGCAATATGCTCTGTCCATTTTTGTGAACCAGCCTACCTAACTACCTGACTCCCTTCCGGCGCCCACTCCTCCATCTTTCCGAGAAGTAAACGAGCAGAAGAAGCAAACTCAGGCCCACCGACGAGCAAGGCGAGTTAATGTATGCGTGTGAAAAACAGCCTGCTCCCCATATGCAATTTCAGCTCCACCCTCAGAGATCACCCTTCCCATCCACCTCAGCGCGGATCTAGCACTATCCAGAAAGACGCGAGTCCCCGCACCGTTTTCGCGAGCAAGAGCGAAGTCCGCCGAATCCCAGTGTGCTTTTTTCCCTCCATGCCGTGTGACCGGCGAAAAGACTATTCGAAACAGGGTATGTGTGTTTGATGCTGACAAAGGAGAACGCTCATAACCAGAAAGAGAAAAGCAGAAGTACACGCTGGAAATGCAAAAGAAGTGAAGGAAGATGCTCGGCGCTCGCACATGGATGCTGTGATACATATTTGGCCCTTCGAAGAGGTCGTGTGATCGGCTGGGCCCGAGTCACTTAAGATGGTCAAGCAGTCCGAAGCAAGATGGCTGAAATCGGGTGAGGATGCTGCCATCGGAAAGCCTGCTGGGTAATGTCGACTAGGCTAATGTACATGCTGCGGCGGAAGGTACTGTTGGTAGCTGTACTGAGGTGGTCCCTGCTGCACATTTGACAGTGGTGTTGGTGTCGAGGGGTAGATGCGCGGAAGAAGGCTGTGGCCTTGGCCGTAGTTGTTCTCGCCGAAGTCGTTGTCGGGTGTGATTGGTGGGGTCAGGCAACCGTGCTGCATGACGCTGCCGTACTGACTCTTCTGAGGGGTATGCGGCGCCAAGTATCCATCTGCATTGTGCTTCTGCTGTGCTACATCGACAGACGATATTGGTGGAGTGTTTCGCCTTGCGATCTGTGCTTGTTGTTGCAAGAAGTCTTCAACCGTAGTCGACACGGATGACAAATGTATTGACGCATATTTCCTGGCCAGGACCTGGGATGGCTGATAGAGGTGGTTGGACAGGTTGAGAACCGTCGCGGGATCGTAAGTGCCCGCCCACTGGGACTGACGCACTGGTGGCCGTGCTAGTATGCACCTAGCCAAAGCAAGCGATGACCGTGCTAGTACCGAAGGACGCGTGGAGACGAAATCTTTGTGGAACAGAGCGACTTCACAGATGAACCAAGTCATGTGCTCGACCTCTGGGTCGTAGGGTACTTCGGATAAGGCAAGCTGTAGGAAGCCATCCACGGTCGGGTGTCCGATTGCCCAGTCCAGTGTTTGTAGCACGTGCCACTCCATTTGTGTGAACATCTCTTCATCGTAGAGGGAGCAGCACATTGACCTGAGCTCCCGCACCGTCGGCACGCGCTCTTTCCTGTCTCCGAATTTTGCAGCGATGAGCAGCGCGGCGCAGCCCACAAGCTGGTAATGTCGCTTGTACACCACTCGCCTCGAGCAATACCTATCCAGCAGATTGACCGCGAGGAAGAGCGTGTCCGGTAAAAGTTGGAATGCAGCGTGAGCTTCGACGAGAAAGTCAAGTAGATATGGGCGCATGAACCACTGAATTTCGGTCTGGATATCGATGGAGTTGACATCGGGCATTGTTTCAGACTACTCAGCATTAGAACAAGCCGGAAACAAGATCGAGCATGGTATCATCTCACCTCCATATGTTCCATGTGGTCCATAATGTCCTCTTGATACTCGTCGGCAGTAGCCCTGGAAAGCTCTTCCGCTATAGCCCGCTGCTGCATCCTAGCTATTGCGCGTGTACGTTCTCTTGCCTCGGCACGTGCGGCATATATTCCGTCGTTATCTGACTCGATGAAATAGCTGTCGCATTGGCTGTAGCGCGACTGAGTCGGTTGGTGGTAAGCCATTTTGCTATTTTTGAAAAGATGAGTCAACGGGTGTTGAATGTGCAGACGCAGTCCGAGAGGTTATGTTCAGCGAGCGGATGCTACTTTGTCGAGATGGATGACGTTGGTGAAGGGTTGATGATGGCTGGTGTCGAGGTTGTGTTCGTGTAAAAGAGTGTGCTGGCGATATCTCCAAATGACAGTATTAAAGAGCGGAAGCCCGTAGCGTGGGCGTGAATGAGTGTGATTAGTTGGATAAGATAAGTGAACGACTGCTGAGAGAACTGATGATCCCCGACGTCGAATGATGCAGGGTTACGAAAAGGTTCAAATAAAACCTAGCACGCGAAAGCTGTTAGCCGTGTTTCCCTTGGCAACGCGGTAGGCCAAGCAAGGCTGCATGCGATCGGGCATACCTTGAGAATTAAACTTATTAGCTCTAAAGGAGTGTACAGTGGCCGCTAGAAGAAACGGAAAACGTATGGCTTGAAAGCTTGCGTCCCTTGCTAGTTGCATCCAGGAATGGAAGATAGGTCTGCAAGAATTGTTCTTCTGTGGGATATGCGGCAGGGGTAGCTACTCGGTGGGCAGAGCACGAGTTAACGAGTCCGCCGTTGTAGCCGGTGAGTGCCTGGACCGTCCAGGGAGAAGCTGGGGAATGTGGAGGTCTCCGCGAGTGTCTGAATCGGATTCTGAATCTTAGCGATTAGCGAGCAATCTTTGACGAAAGAATCCACACTCCAGCTTACCTCGGCCTTAGAAGCTTCGATGACTCAAGTCAAGCCGGTGATGAAGCCGGATGAAGTGTTGTCGACGCTACCTTTGCACAGGCAAGACGGAAAGAAGTACTAAAATGACGAAGACACGGGTTAGTCTGTAGAAACTGGTGAAGCGAAGTTGTGGACTTTTCAGGGTCTTCCGAGATGAGATCTGCGTTCCAAAGCGAGTGGGAAATTTCCGTACGGAATGAGCCGGATCCTATAATGCAATCCTGGAACCTTCGAAGCTTCTACGAGCTGTCATCTCACTACATGCCAGTGAAGTAGAAAGGGTTGTAACGTCAAGCCAGTCGTGACCGAGGCTGATGAGAACTGCGGTTTGATGAAGTCGAATTTCCTTGAACTTAGAAGAGACTAAGCAGTGGACAAGCGACAAAGCTGGTCATCCATACAGTAAATGCCACAACATAGAGCAATGAAGCAGCGGCCGGTATACCACGTTGGTATTCTCACGAGTTCGACCAGGGGCCGAAAACCACGGATGAGCCCTAGGAGGGTCCTCAGAACACACCAGGGATGGGCAAAATCTCCAAGAATACAGGCCAGTAATTCTGCTGCTGTCGGACGTTGACAAAGCTTGGTGCTATCTCCTATCGACAGCCCCTGCCCACCGCACCGCCATCGACCTAACCAGCCTTTGCTCGAGTGAAGGTCCCGCGATGCCTCGTTCCAGGTTGTCATAAGGGTACTTCGATGTACGGGTCCTTGCCCAGTAGATTAAGTGGATCCATTGTCAAAGGTTTAAGGGATGTCGGAGTACCCAGGCCGAGTGGTGTCCTTTGGCTGGGGGAGATAACGGCAACTGCAGGGGAGTTCTGGCTAACTTACCAGAGTATCAAGACGTGGACAGTTGCAGACACCGACCCACGTGCGGATGTCGAGATGGTTGTTGAATGTGATGGAGGAAGTCAGATGGCTCTACGGTCAACGGAGAGGTCACGGTCTATCGACGGGCAATTGCGTGGAGAGTGGTTCGTGTAGAGGTCCAGGCACAGAGAGGAGGAGACTGCAAAGGGGTGCTGAGTAGTCTGTGAGGCAGAGTGTTGTGTGGAGTCCAATGCAGGACTGTGAGGAGAGGGTCGGCTGGGGGGAGGCCGAGCAGGCTCGAGGTATATTAAGGAGAAGGTGTAGGGCCGAAACGAACGCGTCGGAGCGGTGCCTGTGCCAATGACTCCAGGCTTCAATCCTAAAGGACGAAACGATGACGGAGCGAGGCAGGAGAGGAGGTGAGGAGGAGGGGAAGAGAGTGAGGTTCGCGTTGGTGACGGACGGGGGGTAAGGTCAGAGAATCGGACGCAGCTGGACTACTGTTTTGCAGGCTTATGGGGCTCTCGCGAGCGGTGGAGGCTAACCCGCATTGACGGCGCTGTGCCTTGCTCTGAGCAAGCCCGTCGACAGGCGGCCGAGAGCCAATCCGCGCCGGACTGCCGGGCAGCACAAAACCGCTAAAAGGCCAAGCCAGCAAGACGACGGATCTCTCTGGATTGCCTCTGGCGCATCGCAGCGCTGCAGCTTGACCCGCAGCAAGCGTGGATCACCCTCGTTCAGCTGCACGCACTTTGCACAAACGCTATGAAACCCTTAGCCGAAATCTGCCACCGTGGCACCGCCGTGAGCGTTTCTGGAAGACTGCTGGCTCTCGCTGCAAGGTTTCATTTCAACTTCAAACCTTTATCTCGCTTCATCGGTGGTAGTCAAGAGCTCTGCAGTGTTCACCGCACTTCGTTGGGGAGCTTCGGTGTCGTGGTACAGGCTTACCGCTGCTGCTTCATCTCCGTTGGCGCTCAGACAATCAGCTGCTGCGGGCAGAACGCTCAGTTCGCCTGCAACGCGTCTGTCTACCGATCATCAAACATTAATTGCACGCGTTCGACCGACACGAGAGGACGCGGCGGGACACGGTTGAGTACCAGCCTTCCCTTCTCCATGCCTTGGCCGTGGCACTCGCTGGCTCGAAGGCTAGCTGAAGTTCAGTCAAATCAGATGTCGACCAAGGCTCCCAAAAACCTGTCAGCCTGTCAGCCTGATGCCAATCATGTACACCACACGAGCTGCATCTAAAACTCAGATCTCTCCCGTCTTGACTGGTGGAGTTTTCAAAACACCTTGACCTGAACCCTGTCTGCCGGATGCTCGGTGGCTCTTTTAGTTCAATGCGCCGCCTGCCAGACTGCCACCGTCCCGGAATCTCGCTATGCGAATGCTTGGATGCCCTTAGCGAACGATGCAGGCATTGCTGGGATCCTGGTGTTGGCGGAATCCTTCGCATTGAACTCAAATGTGCAAAGCGTCTCGAGGCGTCAGGACGGTAATTTATGCACTCCTGAACATCGCCTTGATTTTTCCACACCACGAACACTCAGTCCTCATCACGGCTTTGCTGGCAGACAACGCTGTTTGACTGTGGGCAGCCTGCTGAACCAGCATTGCAAGAGAATTAGGCACAGGTCCCTCGGTTCCTCTACACACTCAACGCATCCCTGATGCCAATAATACAGCAGCTATGGAAGCGAGACGCACTCATCCCGTGTCTTCCATGTGAATATTGCATGTTGGGGCCAGAACAAGCCAGCGACTGAGTGCTCCATGTAAGGTGTGCTTCGGAGCCGCATCAAGTATATCAGAAGTCGCGAACTCCGGAAAAGGCTCCTGCAAATATGACAATAGAAGGCGGTTTGTGTGAGCTGAATGTGGCCGCTACTGCGGCATGCACTGCGCGGTGAAGATCACTGTGGAGAGCCCTCGTCATCATCTGGCTATCGGAAACTTTTAGGCGTCCATGTTCATCGTTCCTTGCGCGAAGTCCCGCTCACGGACTCCTAACCTAAGCTTCATGAGGATATGCGGAACACTCTGTCACATCCGAGCCGTTGCAAAGCCATCATGCTGTGCGCTAACGGCTGATGGAAGTCTCTCCTGAGCACTGCGTGAGCCTAAGGCCGCCTTGGCCGGCAAATCCTCGTAATTGAAAAGTGCCCTCTCCCCCCACCCGAGGCCGTCTCACGACAAGGACACACGTTTTTGACGCGACCTTCTAGCGCGCAGCGGATGTCTGAAGTGCTTCGCGCAGCACACATATCCCATGCATATACGCCCGAGACTGCTCATCCGCAGCCCCCCCGTTCCGCAAGTGCTCTTAAGAGTCGCTCCGCCATTCGCACGTAACCTCATGAGACTCCTCTCAGCGTCATGCTGACATGCAAGGCTTTTCTCCCTCTGGACTCTCCGACAGCATGCGTCCACAGCCTGCGAGGTTCTTGACTCGGACATAGCACCGCCAAGTATCAACTTTAGATGTCTCACCATCACAACACAACAAATCGGAGAGCCAGTCGCTATATCGCACTATCCCCATTGGTAACAGGAATGTCGCTCTACGACCACAATAGAGCCACCAAGAGCTGCTTCTTCCATCTTGCTCGTTCACTAAGCAACGAGGCTCCCGTGCACTCCACTGAGCTCCAGAGGATCTCGACCAGCTACATAGAAGGATCAACCAGGATAATTGCATCTTCCCTATTGAGGCCTTCAACCACACAGCCTTGTCTCGCTTCACTATTGAGATCTGCAATGATCTCACTCCAAGACACGCCAACATTGTTTACTGTTCACGAAGAGGCCATAGCTTTCGGGACGGGCACGAGGGCTTGCTGATGCGAACCGCACGCGACTTACACGCGATCCATCATCACGACGAGGTTTTCCTTGCGAGCTCAGGCACACAGTGGCTTCTACTTCGCAAGCCTCATCTGTAATTCGGGCAGCAATGAGTACAATCAACAGGCCTGTTTCCGATGTCAGGCATGGCCGTCTCCAGCATTCTCAACCACCACAACACTACATGGCTTCGATCTCTCGAAGGACGTGAGAAGACTAACGGAGATGACCTAACAACCGTCCGCTAGGCCAGCAAAGTTTTCAATGCCTGTTGCCCCAAGAAAGCTCTGTCCACCCGCTCTAGCAGCCGGTGACCACAGCAACGGAGCATACGCAATGGATAGAAAACGGCTTCATCACTTTGTAGGGACCTCTGCCTCGGCCTACGTGTTGACAGTGTGCGTAACATCAACCAACACAATACTCGCAATCCTCCGGACTCCGTACTCTGTTGCCATTCCAACCCAAGTCTACATTTGCAGACTCAGTGGCCGCCGCAAGTATCATATCTCGCAGGAGATTTGTTCTGTACGCCCGACTTCTTCCACTGCAAGCCGACATGTGCTCATGCACGCCCCCGCCAACAGCATACAGCAGTGCTGCAAAGCCGTTTACGTCTCACGTAATGCCACTTACATTTGACTTTTGTGATGTATGCCAAACTGCACCTGGCCCAACAGCAATGGTGGAGTTTACTTCCCGTCCCGCCGACGGTGTTGACATCTGATGATGCTTGTCAATATGTTCTCGGCACTTTGCTTGTGCTTAGTAGTCCTGTGAGGTGCCGTACTCCCTCATCTGACGAACTTGCTCTCGCCCAACAAGGAGTCCCCAAGAGGTCACTCTTGCACGTGATATACGGACAGCTGCCGCAGCATCAAAGAAATCAACAAATGGCAACCCAAATGCCGTGATAAGCGCTTGTAAAGCCACGCCTGATATCTCCGTGCTTCTCCCAACTTTTTGCAGCAGTTATGCGGAAGCTGAGCTCAGGAGCGCGGCAGGGCATTAGTTGTCACTAAGTTAAGAGCATCCCCATCACGGCGGTCGGATGGAAAATGGCTTCAGGAGAGCCAATCCTATTACTGACACCTGATTTGAACTCACGGAGATATCTCTCCGTATGCTGAACGGATCTGGGCGTTCTAAGGAACTGTGGGTGCAGGTCATCGAAGTTCCCCAAAGCTCAAGGTACGTCGATGAGCACGTGACAAGATGCGGAACAATTCCCCGCTGTTTCTCCGCCGGTGGGAAATTTTTGGAACTTCGCGCCAAGATTTCGTAGGGATTGTCAAAGGCGCACAGGAACAGAGCAACTGCCTATGCTACCTGAACCCACGTTCCTTTACTAGGCAGCATCCAATACCCGTGAGGAATGCCTCGATAGGCTCTGACAGCTTAATCTCGAGACGTCGACTCGCTCATTCAACCCCAGCGCGCTTCCAGTATAGAATCTGCCGCAATGGACATCCACCGCTCGCGCTTCGTACCCTACCCAGCAGCCGCGATCAACGCCCTCGCCTTCTCCCACACCAGCGGCGAGGACTTCCCAACCAAAGACCAACGAGACCTCAGACTCGCCATCGGCCGCGCAAATGGCAACATCGAGATATGGAATCCCGCCAAAGGCGCCTGGGTGCACGAGACTACAATGGCTGGCGGAAAAGACAGAAGCGTCGAGGGCCTCGCATGGACGCAAGAGCCGGAAGAAGTTGACGAGAATGGCAAGGCCACGGTTGGGCGGCTGCGCTTGTTCAGCATTGGCTACTCCAGCACCGTCACGGAGTGGGATATCGTGAGTGGGCTGCCGCAGCGCCACTCGAGCGGAAATCATAGCGAGGTGTGGAGTTTGGCTGCGCAGCCGCGATGGCGAGCATCGCAGAAGAAGGGTAGAAAGGAGGATGCCCAGACACGCGAGGGAGAGTTCCGCGGGCAGAATCTCGTCGCCGGCTGCGCTGATGGCACGCTGGCGCTGCTGTCTACTGCGGAAGACGATCTCAGGTTCCAGAGGTTCCTCTCGCGGCCGACAGCTAAGAAAGCTCGGGTTCTCAGTGTGACGTATCAGAACCGCGACATTGTTATAGCTGGGTTCGCGGACAATATGATACGGGTTTTCGACACTCGCAACGGAGCTTTGCTGCGCAATATCTCTCTAGGTGCTGCGCCGACTGGCGGGCCGCGCGATATTCTCGTCTGGACGGTGAAGTGTCTACCGAACGGCACTATCATTTCGGGAGACTCGGTAGGCAACGTCACCTTTTTTGACGGCAAGACCTACTCTCAGACACAACGGATATCGGGCCATGAGGCGGATGTTCTAGATGTTGCGTGCAGTCAAGATGGCCTATCGGTTTACAGCTGTGGAATGGACCGCCGAACAGTGACCTACAAGTTGCTCGGCAAGAGATGGGCGAAGACTTCGCATGTACGGCAGCACGAACACGATGTCAAGACCATGGCAACGTTCGAAAGCGAGAGAATGAGCGTTATCGCTTCAGGAGGTACGTTACTCGGTCGTAGCTGCACCCATGTCGATTCTCACCTTTGCCAGGTCTTGACACTAACCCCATCATCACACCTCTTCGGGAACATGGGAACGAACATTTCCGTACTCTGTCTGGTCTACCGCAGAGCCCTCCCATTGCTAGCGCGCCGGGACAGCGGCTCCTTGTCAGCTGGTGGGAAAGGGAGGTGAGCATCTGGCGGATCCAGCCAAAAGGCCGCCAGAGCAAAAGCCGGAAACTGGTCGCTCGCATGGCGCTCAAAGGCGAGGAAAACATCGCTTCGGCGTCGATATCTGATGCCGGCGATCTTCTTGCCGTTTCTACCGCGGCCGAGATAAAGATATTCCAGATTAAGAGTCGACCGAAAGACTTGGAATCTGGTTTGCGTCTGCGCCTGCGCAAGCTTGAAAGCCCACCGCCCATGGCCAAGCTTGGTGCAAAACTCGTTACGCTCTCTGCAGATGGCAGATGGCTGGCCGTCATCACGCACAACAGCAGCGTGCTCCTAGCCCGCGTCTCAAAAGACGAACAGGCCGACGGAAGATTCAAGATCCTCCCCAAGCTCGTAGAACTAAATCGCCTTCCCCGCAAGCAGAAACTGCAGACCGCTCTAGTCGCCCCCTCAGGAAGATACGAACACACCATCACCCGGGCCCAGTTCTCTACCGATAGTCGCGTCCTTGTCGTTGGAGATCTCGCCGGCCACCTAGACAGCTGGGTCCTAGAAGGCCACCCCGACCCCACAGCGCCCGAAGTCGACATCGCCGACCCCCGCTCCTCCGCCTCATCCGTCGCCAGCGACGACGAGGACGAAGACGATGAGAAGCACCCAGTGATTCTGTTCGGCCAACACTGGATCCCCAACCCCTCCGCCCACCTCCTCCCCAAACTAGACTCCGCGCCCCTCTTCCTCTCTTTCCGCCCCAACGCAACCAACACACCAGAACCGAACGGCAACCCGGCCGTCCATCCCACGCGCCATAACCCCCATCCGCATTCCCATGACCTTCCGCAAGGCGACTACCGCCTCCTGGTCCTGAGCGCGCAGCACAGACTCTACGAGTTCGATGTACTGAAAGGGGGCCTCACGGACTGGTCCCGCCGGAATCCGACGTCTAACCTCCCCGCAGAGTTCCAGGGCGTAAGGGATCGCGCGATGGGCTGTGTGTGGGATACGAGCAATGACCGAGAGAGGGTTTGGCTGTATGGGAGTAGCTGGCTTTTCATGTTTGATTTGGCGAGGGATTTCCCAGCCAGCGAGGAGGTGGGTGGAGCGGAGAGGAAGAGGAAGCGTGGCGCGGAGAGAGATGGGAGGAAGGGGACGAGCGGGGCGGGGAGCAGAGTCCCGCAGCGAGAGTTACCAGGGCTGGGACGCAAGATGCGGAAAACGACTGCTGGTGCTGCGGCAGCGAGGGAATGGGTCGTGCTTGGGGAGCGGCAGAGCCTGGTCTCGGACGAGGAGTCAGAAGCGGATGCTGTTGCGCTGTCCGGTTTAAGAGTCCCAGGAGAGGAGGAAATAGGTGGGGCGGATGGAGACGAGGGGCAAGACGTGGATGGGGAAAAGGCGGTACAGGCGCAGAAAGAGCAGAAGAACTGGCTGTGCGCGTATAAGTATCGGCCTATCTTGGGCCTGGTGCCGATTGGCGGGCAGGAAGATGGCGAGGCGCTCGAGGTGGTGCTGGTGGAGAGGCCGCTGTGGGATCTGGAGCTGCCGCCACGTTTTGTGGGAAGTCATGAGAAGGAGTGAGGCTTATTGTATATCTCTTCGCAGCAGACAGTAGAGAATGTGTAGTGCCGTCGCTGACGCAGCCAGAATCGGACTATGGGAAACAGCACGTGATTCAACCGGTCTAGGAGCGTTCCAGCAACTTCTTCAGTGCTGCTGGGCGGAATGTTAGCTAAAGACTAGCGACTACCTACTCTAACATGTCACTCGCTGTTCAAATCGCTGCTGCTTTCGAGGCTCATAAGATGGTCAGCGCACGGGCCTCTTCGACTTTCGACGCCGGTGGAGCTTGCAGACTCCCGCAAACGGCACGAAACACCACAAAGACCAGCGACCATACTTCCCATGTGCGTGACAGACGACGGTTGAAGCTAGACAGCTGTCGGCAATTGAGCATCTACACACCAACATCGTCATCCTAGCATCAACGTTACCGCCCGCGACCGATACCACGCAACTCCATCCCACTCGCATCACATCTTCTACGCCCACACATATCCCCAGAACACGCCCACCATGGACATCCGCCAGCTCATCAACGCGCCCTCCCCCCTCCCGCCAGCCGCGCGCGCAGAGACGCCCCCATCCACGAAGCGCAAGCGCTCGCCCTCCCCGCGCCCGACCTCCGCAAAGCGCCGCCGCTCCAACAATCCCTATGCGCAACCTCCTCCCTGGGCCACCCGTGGGAACTGGAGCGGCATCACCATCCTACCCGAGATGCCTCCCCCGCCGCGATCCAAAGCACAAAACCAAAACCACTACCTCAAGGCCGCGGCAACAGCCACAAACGGCCACAGCACCAGCAACAACCACAGCACGCCGCATCCCTCCACCACAGTCCGGGCACACACCCCCAACCCCTCACTCGCCTGGGAGCCCTCCATCACAGCCATAACGCCCTACGACGAGCTCTCCCGCCGCGTCTGCGACTTCCTCTACCCCTTCGCGATCCAGACCTACCCAGGCGCATCTCTCGAGATCGAAGCAAAAATCGGCACGCTGCTGAACCGCTACAGCCAAGAGCGGGTCGAGCTGCCCGTGCTGTGCGAAACCGTGCTCGACAGCGCGCGGGTCGACTGCACATTCCGCAGCTCCATGACAGAGCCGCAGCACCGGCAGATGAACAAGTTCCTCAACGACGCCGTGGCGAGTTCGTGCGTGGCCCCCGCCGGCGGGGGAGCGCCCACCCGCGTCAAAATCGCATACACCCACCCCAAAGAACGCGACACCTTCCACGCCCTGACGCCCGCGGGATTGGCGCTGCTCCCGCCCGCCCTCCGCGCCGCCGCTTCGGCCGGCCCGCACGCCCCGAAAGTGCGCCTCACGACCGACCAGAAGACGCGCAGAGTCACGGCCGCGATCGTCAAGACGCGCCTCGGGGACCTCGACATCCTCTCCCCCGGCACGCCGTTCGACTGCCGGGTCAGCGTCAATCTAGAGATGAGCTACCCGTTCACCAGTGTCGAGGAGCTGGGGCCGCCGGTCACGGAACACGACGTCGTGGTCGAGAGGCTCAAGGATAGGATGAGCTATTCGCATCTTGCGTACCGCATTGATCTGACGCAGGTGACGCGGCCGGGGGGGGAGGGGAAGGAGAAGGTGCATGAGCTCGAGGTTGAGGTTGCAGGGGAGGAGTTGGGCCGCGAGGCTAGGGCGCTGGAGGAGGGGAGGGAGAGTCGGTATGAGATGGTTGTTAGGGGGTTTGTGGATAATGTTAGGGTGTTGACTAGGGCGGCGAGGGGGTAGTGGGGGGGAGTGGGGAGAGCCTGGGGGAGGGTGAGATTGCTTCTCAAGAGCCTATTCATATTTTGGTGGTAAGGGAGTGCGTGGGGAGGAAAGGTTGAGAGATGCACAGCTTCTCTGCTTTTGCACCAGGACGAACACAGGGAGTTGCGACGCGAATGATACCCCAAATTTTTCTGCACGCTGCGTTTTGCGCTGTGGAAACAGTTTTTTTTTTTCAGAAATCTCCACGCAATGACCAAGAGCCATGCGCAGGTGTCGAATGAAGTAGCTCCCGCGCATAAGCTGTTGGGACCGGAGCAAGAAAGGAAAACCGATACAGTGTTGACGCTTGAACTTCTGAGGATATCGTTGACAATAATAAGGACAATTCATAAAGGACTATACACTGTCTGAGACGCCAGCTCCGAATACTTCTCCAGTGGAGAAGGAGCACCGATTCCAGGCAGACAGCCATCTTCCCAGCTGTTTAATCATCGCTCATGGCCCCTCTACGGCATCATGCTACGAGCGGCAACAGCTTGACCCGTCTCACCAATCCTTTTGGAGCACGCATTCCTTTTGTGCAGCCAGAACCGTATCCAGGAATGTCCACGTGACCGAAAATCTTCAAATCAAAATTCCCTTTCCCCCCCCCTTCGCAACACACCCACACGACCTCACTACACCCTCTCATCATGCCTAAACGGCTCATAAGCCCTCCCCCTCTCCCTGTTCAGATCACCCTTTCCGGCCCTCAACTCCCTCAGCGGCACCCCCCTCTCTCCTCCCTGCTCCCCACCCCGTGCCCCCATCACCCGCTCATACGTATACGGCGCCTTCTCGACCGCCGCCCCGCGCTTCCCCTTCGAGTCCTTCCGGTCCCCCTTCCCGCTCCCGCAGCACGTGCTCAGCAGCCAGAACGCGCCGGCGGCGAGGCTGAAGACGGCGGCTAGCCAGGTGGCGAGCATCATGCGTCGACCGACCGAGGCGTCGATGTTGTAGGGTTTCAGCACTGTGCTGAAGGTCGTGGCGAGCGTGACGTAGATACCCGTCGCGAGTGCCGCGGCCGCGAGCGTGAGCAGTGTCGTCGCGGTGCTGAGGATCGTGGTGACGAAGGAACCCCAGCGGGAGAAGATGGCCAGGATGCCGATTACGATCTCGGCGGCGGTAACGCAGAGCGCGATCACGTAGATGGCGAACATCCACTTCACGACTTGCGCGTAGGTGTCGAGGCCCTTCTTCAGGTCGCCGGGGATGTAGTCGTCCAGCTTCACGTCCGCGCCCGTCCCGGCGCCGGAATCGAGCTTCCACACCTCCACGGGGTTGAACCAGTAGCTCGCCGTCCGCGGGGAGCAGAACTCGATCGTCTCGGCGCCGGTGGCGGCGTCTTTCTTGCCGCTGCAGTAGTTCCACAGGTGGATGGTGTAGAAGTCGTTCATGCTGGCGCCGGCGGCGCTGTTCTTGAACGCTTGCACCAGCTTGTCGTCGATGTCTGTGCCGGGGACGTCGACTATCGAGGGGTTCGCGGCGAAGGCGGAGGTGTCGGCCTGGATGAGCGCGGAGTGTTAGTTTTGGGGCTGCGAGAGGGGGGGAGGGGCCTCTTAGGTGCGTTGGGGGTTGGTGGGGGGGACGCAGAGGGGAGAAGAGGGGAGTAGCGGACGCACCTTGAAGAAGTACAGCGACGAAAGTGTCGGTGAGGATTTGTTTAGGCCGCCCATGAAGACCATGACGAGGCAGACGAGAGAGGCGATGGTCAGGGCCATCGGGGTGATGATGCAGGCGACGCGGGTGAGTTTGCCCATTTTTGGCGGGTTGAAGGTGGTTTGCTGGGGGCTTTGCGAGTGTGTCCTAGGCGATGGCTTGACCTGATGCCGTATGCTAAATGCTGTTCTGGACTATCGCGCGACTCTGGAGTTGAAAGTAATGCGCAACGACGCTGCGAGCGATTCGTGTGTATGCGCAAGTTGATAAACGGAAGGTGTTGGCCTCACACCCTAGAATGAAGGATACTATGTACGACCACGAAGCGACAGAAATCCTTCTTCACCCCTCGCGACGGACCAATGCCTTTTGTACACAGAGTCAGTGTCTGCGCAGCTGAAAAGCACACGAGGAGACGACGACGGAGCAGGCGAAGCCAGTCCCAGCCCGTGCAAGCTCCTTGGCTGTTTGGCTGATGGGAGAAAAAAGCGCCAAGCCACAGGGCTTAGCCTTCCCCCTCTGGTGCGACAGATGGCGGTGCAGCGCTTTGCCCGAGAGGGCTTGGTTGAGTGAGCTGTCCCCTGTCCCGTTGGAAAGGGTGGGGTTCCCGACCCGTGTTTGGGGAGTTTTGAGAGTTTGTTATGCGGCTGTCCTTCCGTCTCCCCCCTGAATAAACTCAACGATGCCGCACGGTGGCTGGACACCATGTGTGCAGAAGGATGTCTTGACTTTGCGGCAGATTACTCGGTGGTCATGTGGTCGCGCAGCAGCACCAAGATTCCCATAAGATCAAGCTGAACGGAAAAACGGTCCACCGCTTCAGCCCTGCCCGCGCCCAAAAATAGCCCCCTGCGTCGTCAGCCAGTAAGCCATGCCACGCGGGGGCCAAGCTAAGCCGGGCTAGGCAAGGCGAGGATTGCCCTTTACGCGTAATCAGTTATTGCCAGACTATCTCCAACATTTGCGGAGACCGCTGCGTTACGAAACGCTGAGACGTTTTTGGAGAAATGTACTTGGTAACAAGCTACTCGTGGTGCCCTCCTTCCCCCCAGATGCGATGCCTTGCGCCATGACGTTCATCCCCGGCTCCACGCAAACGCGCACCCGTGTCCGAGCCCAAACCAGCCGACACCAAACACAAACAAGTCGAAACCTCGCTCTGGATGGAACCACGACATTACGACCCAAGCGTGACATGATGATCCCCATCTTCACACAGCCCAAGCCATGCTGCACTCCTGACACTGAACCACCCCCTAAACCTCTTCCCTGAAGACCCTACAGAGCGCAAGAACGGGCAGACAGACAACCACGATCTCGACATCCTCTTAAAGCCAGCACAACAAACCGCAGAAATCGACGCGCAAACGTGGTATAAACGTAGATCCCCAAATGCGCTATGCGCCCGCGGCATCGAAGCGAAGCAAACAATATAAAGAATAAGGAAGAAAAAACAACATAAAACACCGTTCCCCATCTGATGCCGTAATGCAAGGGCGTGAGACCGAAAGTAAGCCGTTACTTGCCTACGATGAGCGTGTCCAATGAACTCCCCACACCCGCCCGAAGAACTCCCCGATGCGCCGGCCGCTGCGAAGTGAGCAGCGGTATGCAGAACTGTGATGCTTTTTGCGACGGTGTTGGTTGGTGTCGTCGGCGTGATGTGTGCTCGGGCGCGAAGCGTGTTGGCCGCAAGTGTACGCTGGCGCTGAGGACCGTCAGGGAGGCCGAGTCCTGAACGCGAGCGAAACGGTCAGGCGGCGGGACCGCGGCGTGCAGCCCCACCGTATTTGATTGAAGTCGACACATCGACATGTCATAACTCCTTCACCGCGGCGGCAGGTCCGGCGGGTTCTCATTCTGGTGGCCCGGCGTGCCCCGGCCGCCCTCCCCTCTCCTCCTAATCCACTCCGCCTCTCCGCTCTGCCGTCCTTCGGCCGCCTTCTGCGCGTCCGGATCAGCGCGGCGATTACCCGCTCCGTTGCCAGGCTTCAGGATATCCTCAGGATTGATTTTGCAGATCTCCTGCGCGATAGCCGTGATATAGTTGTATCTGAGCTCTCGCTCCTCACGCATGTCTTCGCCCTGCAGGCGGAACTTGTCCTGTTTTGACATGTTGGCGCGGCGGTTGGCCCGGATCTCGGCGATGATGTAGTGTAGCACTGCCTCCGGGACGCGAGTGCGCTCGAGGCCGTACTTGAGGATGTTGCGCACGTAGCGGCGCGTCACGTCAGTCGCGCCGTCGGCGGAGAAGGCAACGCAGTAGGCGATCTTCTTGCCCCAGCCTGTGGCATGACATGTCAGCTACGAGCTTGTCGTAAAGGGCCTGCTGTGTCGCTGGGAGTGGTGTACATACCTTCAGTGTAAAGTCGCGGCCTGTCCCACGCCTCCTCGCACGAGTCGACGTGGATCCAGCGCTTCCTGTGCACGGAGTACACCTCCGTCCAGACGTGGTCTTCGCTGTTCCACACCCAGCGGACGCGTGAGCCTACGGCGCGACACAGCATGCTGAAGCAATTGGCCCACTCGCCGCACCGACCTTTCCTGGTCTGCAGCAGGACGAAGGCGTCATTGTAGCGTGGGAAACGCTCGTAGCAGCCGCACTCCTCAACCGAGCACTTGTACAGCTCGACCTGGGTTGCGCTACGGGCGCGCTCGTCGGGAAGAGGTGCAGCCATGCCGTAGGCGATGGTCGGTGAGTAGCACTGCGAGCACGGCGGGTTGTTGACCCAGGTGAAGAAGCTGCGCTTGAACCACCGCAGCAGTGCTCGCACGACACAGTCCTGGTAGCCCCACGCAGGCTTCTTGCCGGTCCCCAGGCTCTCTGCTTCGGCCTTGAAGATCTGGCTCTCCTCCTCGGCCTCGTTGTAGATCTGCTCCAGCGGGATGGCTTTGAGCGCTTCGTCAAGCAGTCCAGGATTCTCCCACCGGCACGGCATGTTGGAGAGAGAGTGCATCAGGTTCTTGAAGCGCAGTTGTTTGTGGTCCTGAGGAGGCATCGGCACGAGGGGGATGTTCCGGAGCGACGAGTACGACGGCGGTGGAGCACTGTGCGGCGTCTGCGATGCGAATCCCCTGGGCGCTGGAGAGCTCGACCGAGACTGCAGCTCGTTCATCCGCGTGGTGCTGAGCTTCTGCCGCCAGCGCTCTGTGAGGTCCTTGGCGACCTCGTCGGTCATCGGGTTGGGTGTCTCGGCCCCTCGACGAAGGGTGTTCCGGTCGGCCATTGTCGCTCGACTGCGAAATGGCAGATGGCGGGCTGTGCGTATGCCAGAGTTGAGCGTGTGTCCTATGGTGTCGCAAACGGTGAGAGAGTCGAGCGGGCGGCGGTCGAAGGGCTGAAAGTCGTTCAGGCTGCGACCGCAGGTTTGCACAGCCTGAGGACCTGGGACGAAGCCGCCACGTTGAGGTCAGTGCGCACGCGGAGCCCCGGTGAGTTACGGCTGGCTGGCTGTCCTCCACGATGCTCAATGTTCGGCCTGCAAAGTCGACAGCAACAGCGACGGTTGATGCACTCTTTCGAAGCAGCAGTGGACGTCGATATCAGAGCCAGCTGGAGGGCGAAAGTGAGGGATGACAACGGGCGCGGGCGGGAGGAGCAGCTCTAGTGTGTGTGTGGAGCGACGCAAGCACTTCGACGACCTTGAGCCAGCTCAGGCCAAGCGCAGCCGGCTTGCGTCGTCAGCTCCAGCCAGACGAGTCCAATCAGCTGCCGGCTTTCTTCGCAGCGCGTGGTAATCCTCCTCCTCCTCCGCCGTCGTGCACCTCCGCCTGCGCACGCTGCGAAGCCCTTTTCCGGGCAGACCAAGGTTGCAAGCGCGGTGCTGCTGACTGTGCTGCGAGGATGAGTTGCTGCGAAGATGGGTTGCTGCGAGCACGGCTGCTTGCCTCCGACAGATGCCAAATGCCACTTGCCGCGGCTCTCCTGATGCTTGATGGCGGGCAAGCTCAGAAGCAGCAGCAGTCAAGCGTCTCGGCAGACCTGTTGGCGACGAGATAGGTCTTGTGGTCTTGTCCCGAATGCTTGCCCGTCAGATGTCCCGCCGGTGTTGACGATGCAGCAGACGGAGAACTTGGCGACGCTGGAGGTTGAGATTCCCGTGCAAGGTCTCCCAATCCCTCATCTGATGCTGAAGCCAAAACAACAACAGCAGCCAGCAGCGATCGGTAACCCACAGCTCATCTGCCTCAATCGCTGCGCTGCGCTGGCACTGAAATCACACCTCGAAGCCACGCGTAGAGCCTTCGTTGACCGCAACCGGCCTAGCGGCTTGCCTGATTGCGCGGCCGCCGAACTGCTCCAACGGTCCGCCCTGTCCAGCCCGGCGCTGCTCTAGGGTACCGCTCGTCTCTCCAGACGCGTGTCTCTGCAGAGGCAGAGGCAACCGGCAGATCACGGGCGCGCTGTTCGAAGGAAGGGTGTCGAGTAGCGCGAGTTGCATTTCCGCTTGCGCAATCGACGCTCCTGGGTAATAAAAGATAACCAATGCCAAGCATCTCAATTTCGTACCTGATGCACGCAACGCCGTCCCAATGCGACGCCCGCAGATCAAGACCATGGCGTAAGTAACAACGTAGTACCGCACGAGACGCGCACATGGGATTTGATGTTTCATTCACAAGCCGTCAGCAAAGGCGCAAAGAACAAGGAAGAGCACGTAGAGATGTGAATTACTAAAACGTAGACTTTCCATCTCATCTCATCTCATCTCCAATCTGATGACGCGGCCAGCGGCTCCCGCCATCCTCGGCCTGCTCGAAAGGCAAGTCTCGGCTCGCCGCGTAAGAGTCGTGAAATGTACCGGGAACGCGTCGGACCATCCCGGGGGTAGTCTGCGCTCGATCAAAACGAACAAGCACATGCGACCTGCAAGCGGACCAGATATCGGTGCTCGAATATCACGTGAGTGCGTAATGCGTCCTCAGAGACGCCAGAAGGAAGACCTCGTCTGTACCTCTCATGCCTCTTTCCTCCTTTCATGGCCAATCAGCCTGAGCCTCATCACTCTCATCCCCCTTTCCCATGCTGATCTCTAACCCCATCCTCTACCTCTACCCTATCCTCTTCCCCATCCTCTTCCCTTGCCTTATTCACCTTCCTCTTCTTCCTCGCCGCCCCCGCCATCGGCTTCTCATTCTTCTCCCCACCCTTCCTCCTCTTGCTCCTTCGAGCCCTCAGCGGCACAAGCTCTAAAAACCCATCATTGTGCACGCCGCCCAACAACCCCTCGCCCTCATCACCTGCGTCCTCCCCATACTGCTCCTTGCGTGGATCATACCCATGCTTCCGCATAATATGTTCCGTAAGCCTAAACCGCTGCGGAAACACCTTACCATGCCATTCACAGTCTTCATGCGGACAGTTTAGACTGAGCGGATAGAGGTAAGGCCGCCGTTCCTCTTTCCTTCCCTCCTCTTGCTCTTCTCCATCCCCGTCCCCGTCCTCACCATCCACCTCTAACACTGGAAGCCTCGCCCGAGCCCGAACCTCCACAACCTCCCCCACCCCCTTCAACGCAGCATCAGCATCCAACCTCCGGAACGCCATCCCCTCCCCAAAGAGTCTTGCGCACCTCCCCGCCGCGCGGGCTACGACAGCAGGATCCCAGCCCACGAGCGCCGCGACGCCGAGGACCTCGCTCCAGTCGCGGGGCGCAGGAGCGCGGCAGCTGCTACGTGAGTAGGAGCGGCTAGGGCGACGGCGTGAGGCGCCGCGTGCGGAGCGAGTGATGGTGGTAGAAGTGGAGCTGTGGCCGGATTCGGTGTCAGAAGCAGGCTGGGATGGCGGCTCGGCGGAAGTGACTTGGTCGATGGGCTCAGCCGGAGGAGGGGGGTCGTCGTGTTGGCCATTGAGAGTGGCAGTGACGCGGCGCCGCATCATGTAGTGCGTCTCTCCCGGCAGCGGTTTAGGCCATTTGCGCGGGCGGCCTCGGGCGTCTTTGCGGGGAGGAGATTGGTGAGAGTTTTCCGCTGGATCGAGAGCGGTGGGCTGCTGGAAAGGTTTTCGGGGGCGGCCTACTTTGCGTCGCTGCGCGGGCGGTTCTGGGTGCTGCTCTTCGGTGGCGTGATCTTGTGGGTGAGTAGAAGCCTGTACTGAGGGCTTTGGCGGTTTCCGCCCTGGTTTGGGTCTGGATCGTGATTGAGATCGTGATCGTGGTGTACCTTCGTCATCGGTATCGCGGCGGATATGGCTGTTTCGCGAGTGACGGAGGCCGTCTAGTAGGGCGTCGAGCTTGCCCATTAGAGCGGTGATGGTAGGCTCGAGGATGCGGGAGGCCTCGTCATCGTCTACGAGGATAGAAGGCATTGAACGGCGCTCTTCGGTATCCTCATCGCCATCCGTTTTCGCCAGTCTACGCTGATCGCTTGTGCTGGTAATACCCGTTGCATCGGACTCTTCGCTGGCAGCCCTCGAAGTCCGTACACTCGACAGTCCCGTGGAGCTCCCTCGACTACCGCGACTCGTTGATCCTTCTTCCGGCTCCACTCGGCTCCTGCTTCTCCCTCTCAACCGACTCCTGCTGTGTGACATCTCTTCTCCCACCTCCTCCACATAAGCCTTCCCACCCCTTCCCCACCACCGCTGCTTCGCCCTCCTCTGCACAAGCCCCACCAATACCTCCCTAAACTCCTCATCGCTCTCCTTAACGCCTCCACCCACAGTCCAGTCCCCAAGCCCATCATCCCAGGGCCCCACAAACCTTTCCTCAGGCCTTGGCACCTGTTCCGGCTGCAGCGGCCACGCCGTCCATGCCGCGGGCGGGACCCACTCTTGCTTTCTTGACTCGTCAACCCAGGACTCTTTGCTCTGCCATGGCTGAGGTCTGGGCGGGGAAGGAAGGTCTGAGTCGATATTCGATTGCGGCCTCACACGCCGCTTAAGCGCATGCGCGTTGTATAGATGCATACTCAGATCCTCGGCCTGGAGGCTGTTGAGCGAGGCGATGAGCTGGCGCTCTGCGGCTGTCCGGTGCCGCCATGTTCGCGCGGCGCCGTGGTATTTATTCGGGCGGTGTTCGTCTTCTTCGTCTTCCTCCTCCTCCTCCTCCTCCTCCTCCTCCTCCTCCTCCTCCTCTTCCGGCTCTGGGCTAGTGTGTCCCGCTTCTGGTGCTACATCGATATCGTTGGCGTCAACAGCCATATGCGCTGGCTCTGAGCTTGGTGATGCTGAGGCGGCGGGTCTCGGCTGAGCGTGTTGGGCTGGATCGTCAATTGAGGACCCAGAGTGTGGGGACGGAGACGGGGAGGCCGAATCCTCATAGGGCGCCGGCGCGGCTTCACCACCAAACAAGGACATCTTGCTGGTCGAAGATGTCGAATATAGGGGTTCGACTGTGTGTGGGCTTGAGCGCTGGTCTGCGTTGCCGGATCATGTTGCGATGGTGGGTGTGGTGGAAGGCTTGGAAACTTTCACGCGAAGAGAGCTGCGGGACCGGAGTCGAATGAGGCGCGTGGTCACGCGACCACTTTCTGATCTACTTAGTTCATCGCAGCAAAGGGACCCTGCTGTCATCACTTAACTTTTAGGAGCGTTGAAGTATGCCAATCGTGTTACAGTCTCCAGGGGCGATTCACGAATTACCTCCTCGATTGGAGTCGATGCTTAAATTTCTAACAGCGCGCTGTATAGCGACCCATTCGCTACCTTAGCTACCTACGTGCCTACTCATTGCACCCCTTCTATGCGCCGTTCTTTTCCCAGAACTCCCATATAGTGTCCGCACACTTCATTGCGTTAGAGATCGGAAGCTCATGTCCAGCATCCACGATCCGGATCTCCACGTTCTCTTGACCTAACACATCCCGCGCATCTTCAGCAACCTCACTGGGTAGGACAATAGGATCCTTCTTGCCCAGGATAATCAGCACCCGATCTGACCTTCCCTCATCCAAAGTTATTTCTCTTTTCGCTCTGCTGCCGTCCTTTGCCTCGGCTCTTTGTAGCCTCCGCTCGTCGAGAGTCTGGCCAATGCGTTTCCAGACGCGATGTTGATTATGTATCGGCGCATACCTAATACTGCTGATGAACGCTGGGATAAACCCTCGATGGTGTTCAATCTGCCAGTTAACAGCGTTGGCCACAGTCGTGAGTGGACGACCTGGGAACAGCGGAGAGTCATCGTTATACGGCTTCATCTTTTCCACCGGTATCCCCTGCCCTTCCTCTGGAACTACACCGCCCACTTCAGCGGTAACAGCGTCATCCGCATCTTGCGTGGCAGAAGACTCCCGGGGCGCAGCGGGTTTAGCTGGTGCGGACGTGAGCCGCCGCTTTACGAGCCAGTGGATAAGGCGCTCGGGTACCCAGCCGCCGGTGCCGTACAGAATCTTGCTTTTGTAGGTGACGTGGCTTGGTCTGACAATGCCGCTGGGCGCGATGAGAACAAGAGACGAGACCAGCCCGGGGAAGTGCGCAGTGAAGTCTGCTGCGATGCCGCCGCCGAGAGAGTAGCCGATTACATTGAAGTTGCAGTTTGGATCCGACTGAGATCCGGTCCAGGGAACCGGCGATGAAGACAGCGCCAGCAGGATCTGTGTCGTGTACAGCCGACTGTCGTACGGTATCTCAGATGGGTCAGGCCCAGATGAGTAGCCCCGGCCGAATAGGTCGAAGAGCATCACTCGGCAGCCTCTCTCGGCGAGATGTTGGGCGATGCCTGCGAGGGCGATGCATGGCGTGCTGATGCCGTGAATTAGGAGGACTCTTCTGCCGTCTTCGGGACCCCATTCGTAGACCCTGATGATGCCGTAGGGGGAATCCACATCTCGTGCGCCGGGGAGAACGTCTGGCGGATATGGGAGGTTGTGAATGTCCGCTGGAGAAAGCCTTGGGATCGCTGTAGATAGCGGGGAGAGGATTATGCTGCTTCGATAGCGACGAGTTGACTTGTACAATTGGTTGAAGAGGAGATAGACGCCCAGAGATGCACAGCCAGCGGTTAACAGCGGTACTCCATATAGGCCATTGAGTCGACGATGGCTTATCCCAGCCTTGTAAACAGCGGACATTCTATCAGACTCATATATTCATTCCAGTACACGACCGCTATTATGAGTAGGAACAGGATGAAAAGCAGATCATGGATCTCGGCGGCGTACATTGGCGTGTAGAAAGATAATATCACAGTATGTGCGAAAGGGTAGGAGCTTGAAGCTGAGCAAGCAAACCTCGGCAAAATGGGCGAGTAGGAGAGATTCGGATGGATGACCGCAGGACAATGAAACCTCTACGATATCAAGCGCAGCACCCGCGATTTCTGTAAGGGGATTAAAACTACCAAATTAGGAGGTAGCAAGAGTTATAGCAGAGCGTAATATATTACGTGATTGGGCACGTGATCATCCTTAGATATGCTATTGCTGAGAACTAAGCGGGAAGAATATCACAGTGCGTCTGTAGTCTACCCGACATACATCTAGAAGGTGACCAGGAGCTCCTCTGTGGGAAGACGGATGTAGACGCGTGCTGCCGCTGACTTTTCCAAAATGCAGTCGAAAGCCATGAAGCTCGACCACTGCACTTAATACGACCGCCCCGGTCTTCGTGACCGAGCAACTATGCACTATAGAACATAAAAATCCCCTCTCCTTTCACACCTGGATTAGTAGACGGTGACGGTGGCAAGGTCCCCAGAACCGGGTCCGGACTTCGGATGCTCAAAAATCCACCTGATCTCTTCCAGGAGACGATCTTCCCCATCCAACGAAACCTCGAGTACGCCAATTCTAGTAAACTCGAAGGACCTGGCTTGAGCTGTTGTAGCAGAAGACACTTTATAATATTCGGCCCCTCTGGCACAGGATTCGGGTTGCAAACCAGGAGCGGCAAGCAATGCACTGACTCGACATCAAATACCGGCCCTTGGTTCATGTTCTATGACCAGTAGTTACTCATCCAGTCTACCTCTCGATTCATGAGGGAGAATATCTGCCCGATTCGGCCCGTTAGACGGATATAACTTCCTCGCAAGGGACCAAACACGTCGGATCTGAGAGGCTCGACGTGGGCCTCCAGCACGCTTACCAGTGTAGCCACCCGGCAGTCCGCGTCGAACAAGTAGGTCTTCAATTGTCGCACTAGTATAATCAAGAGCAGCCCATGACAAAGAAGGACCGGTAAGGTCGTTAGCGAGTTACTATGCTAGGAGTAAATACCGTACATCTGTATTTCTCTGACAATTTCGGTCCATCGACTACGTGCGCCAGGGACCAAATCAGGCTGTAAGGAAGGTCTTTCTTCCATAATCCTGCAAGATACTCGTCAGCCACCAGCGGCTGGAATGATTTCGCAGCACCAGCCACAGCCATGGGCTTATCTTTAGGCTTAGTTATGCTACGTCTCGAATAGCTTTCCACGATCTGGGTCCAGAATTCCTTGTCCGTGAATTCCCCACGCCAGTCCTTGAGGGTTATGGGATGTTGAACGCCATCCAGCTCCGTGTAGCACTTATCGTCGCCGGGCATGCCTTCCGGATATGTCTCACAAGCCCGGAGCATTCGGCACTCCCAGGATAGCTGGGAGACAAGATGGAGTGTACGCGGACTCAGCAGCCTCTCTTGAGGGACCCATCCCCTCCTATCCAAAGAGGGCCTGGAGATCCATTTCCCCCATGGATCGTCAACGGAGACCAAACATACCCTGTCATGTTCTTTGTACCTTAGGGGGATCTTGTGCAGACCAACCCAGGAGATGTCTCTTCCCTGAAATAGACCGCCGCCATTGTCGGAGCTACCTGTTGCCGCAATGTTGCATGCGCAACACCGGTAAACGTTCCCCATTTGTGCTGACTCTGCCTGCCAGTCATCCAAGGAGTCTTGCACAACGCGCAGAGAATCGATCCAAAGACATCGAATGCCGAAAGCCCGTGTGATCCTGATAGCGTCTAAGAACGTGCTCGAAAAAGACGCCAACGGGATACGCTGCTTGAAGGAAGCAATGTTTGAAAACTCCAGCTCAAGGGCTTGTGTGGCTGCCTAATAATGACTTAATGCTATGTAGCCGCTGATGCTTCGACTCTTGAGTTCTAATGTGAGCGCAGGTGTATCAATGCAGTCTCTGGCTTGCGCTTCTCGGACGCTGGCTCATGGTTAGCTTCAGCGGCGGCCATGTCTTCTGTTACTCCTGGCCAGAGTGTCGCCTCGAGTTTATGCCGGCAAGTATGCGTTGGGCGCAACCAGGCGGTTCCGCAGCTCTATCCAGTTTGTCCGCTGGAGTTGTGTATATAGAAGATTCCGGGTTTTGTGCCCCTTCATTTCGAGGCTGAACAAGAAGACCTTGCCAAACCGTTGGAGAGGGAGAGACTCGGATGGACGGTTGGAGGACTATGGCTACTGAATCATGCATGACAACCGGTCATGGCGATTCTCACTCGCATCGGCCAGATCCCTCGATGCGTGTTCCATCTAGCTAGATACTACACATCAAGTCGTGTTGATTTGCACAGCGCGGCTGAGAGCGCTTGTGCCAAGAAACACCAGCGCCTCGCAGCACAGCTCAGCCACGAGTCAGCGCAACCAGCGCACCTCCAACATCAGCTCTGTTTCAGCGGCCGACCAAGTTACGACTTCGCTTTCTAACCTTTCTCTTCACCTACCTACCAAACTTTCGTGCACCCAATCGTACACGAAATCAGAGTTCGTTTCTAGGCGCGAACTGACTTTGTTTGCAGTTTGCACAACGGTGCCCGGCGTCAAAAGTTTCAGCCCTTGGGCGGGTTTATCAGTTCTGTTCGCTTGTAGGACAATCGTCAGCGCTGCTGTTGCAGCAATAGTAGTCATATTTTGAGCCGCGGTGGCTCTCAAACCACTATGGACTCGATACACATGGGTTCCCTAGGGCAAAAGCTACCCTTCTCCAAGAAGAAGCTTCCGAAGAAGGTCATATTCTCGTGAGTCTTCCCGCTCTACACCGTACGATCTGCCCGAGTGAGAAGCACTAGCTGACTTGCGCAGATACATCCTCGACTATGTGATTATCGTGTAGGTCGACCCCCGCCCAAGACTCTCACGCGACCCATTTACTGCAGGAGACGAATGTTGACCAAACACCTGCAGAGTCCTCATTGTAGTTTTCACAATAATAGACAAAATACCCGGGTTCATGCAGCCCTTCGCCCTACAGAACTACACCCTCCAGTATCCTTACGCCGTACATGAGCGGGTCTCAGTACTCGCACTCTGCGTCCTCGTTGTCTTCGTCCCGGCCGTTATAATCGCCCTCTATACTATGGTCATCGACGGTCTTTTCTCGCACCAGCCGCCGTCGGCGCCGACGGGCAAGAGACGAATATTGACGGGCAGATACCGGATGAAGGACAGGCTATGGGAATTGAACTGCGGCATACTGGGATTAGCGCTGTCTGTAGGAGCGGCGTTCACAATCACGGGTAGGCTCATACCATGCGAGAGGATTGGCAGTGCAGTGCTGACAGTTTGCAGGGGCGCTGAAGAATGCAATCGGCAAACCGAGGCCAGATTTGATATCAAGGTGTAACCCGCGACCTGGCGCATTGGATCCCGTACCATTCGGGTTATCGAATTACACAATTTGTCTAACACCTTTGGACACTTATGCGATGAAGGATGGCTTCAGGAGTTTCCCATCAGGTCACTCCAGCGGTAGGCCCCTTTCATCGGCTCGGAACTCTTCTGCTTGTGTGCTGATTTTCTAACACAGTCTCCTTTGCTGGACTATTCTATCTTTCGATATACCTAGCCGCAAAGCTCCACGTTCTGGACTCCAAGGGCGAGGTGTGGAAGACCTTCATCATCCTCGTACCTACGCTGGCCGCCGCGCTAATTTCCGGCACGCGTATCATGGACGCGCGACACCACCCATTTGATGTCCTCTCAGGGGCCGCATTGGGCATGCTCGTCGCATGGGGCTCGTACCGGCAATACTTCCCTCCAGTCTCCGAGGCCTGGCGCAAAGGTCGTGCGTACCCGATCCGTAGCTGGGGACGTGAGCCACAGCCGCCGAATGTCGTCGAGCGGACGGACGAGGGCATCGAGCCGCTACGCCCGATCAAGCCACGACCAGATGAGGAAGCTGCCGGAACCGACTATGGCTCCACAACGGCAGTGGGGAGCGAAGAGAACGGCGGCAATGTATTCAGACAGCAGATACACGAGTCGCAGCGGCGCAGGCAGGAAGCACACCGTGCGCCGCCCTCGTCCACGTACACGGTCGACCCAACAGACCGCGCGCCTTCCTCGACGTACACAGCAACCCTCCCAGCTACAAATCCCTATGCACTATCATCAGGCAGCCGCCGACAACGCCGCGACGAGCACTATGGTTACTCCTCTTCGGAGGAAGAATCCGAGCTAGAGGAGCTGGAGTTGCAGCCGCAGTACACCCTCTCGAACCCATCTGGCCGAGACGTGTACGATCCATACAGCAATGGTCAGACAGACACGTCGTATCACCCTTCACGCATGACGAGTGTAAGGGCACCAGGAGCGAATGTCCCGACCGTGCCCGAGGGGTTGGAACAGGACACCACGTCTGTAAGGACACCGCCACCGCCTGAGCCGCCGACGCATGGTGGTGAGAATGATGGACTGAGGAGGTTGGATTTGGTGGAGACTTATGCGAGATGATTTTTGGTTTGGATTTGAGGTTTGCTGCAGCGCCAGGTGCGTTGGATTTAGCTCATGACATTTGCAGAGTCGAGCGGAACTTTACGAAGCACTTGAGCGGCGCTTGCCTTTCTAGGAATCACTTAAAGCTCTGTTTATACTTACAGGTGCTTGTGTAGTTACGAGATATTACGGCGTGTCAAGGTACCATGGTATTTACCAAAGTTTGCCGATTATGGCACGCGACAGTCATTTCTTGGTGTTGGGAAATCAGCCAGTCGGAGCTTTTGGCGAGGTTCGTCTGCCGCCTGCCGTCGTTGACATCCCCATCGCCAACCTCCAACTTTCATCCCGCCCGGGATGCTGCTCCTCACGCTCCCCTTCCGCAAGGTATGACGTCGTGGAACTTGGCACGGCGTCCTGATGTTTGAAACTCAGCGCGCTCATGATCTTGTCATGAATTTCTTCATCTCAAACAATTCTCACCGTCTCTCTCATGTAGTATTTCTTGAATACCTTCAAATGTTTTCTAGCGGCGCCATATAAGCAACCATACTGATCATGAGCGGTTGTTTCATCTCCATTGCTCACGTGAAGTTTGCTACATAGGAACTGTCTCGTTCTAGCCATATTCCTATGCGCTCCCTATCGCTACCCTTCCCGGTTAAATGTCTCCAGAGAGAAGCAAGCCTCCTACTGAAGAGGCAGATGCTAGCCTCGAGGTCCGCGAAAGACGACAGTCATCAACCCGAGATCCTCCTATGACGAGTCAAGAGTCCAAACTACCCGAACGAGATCCCGTAGTAATCCACTCCAAACCCGCACTTCGAGGTTGCAATGGATACCAAGCAGCACCCGGACGCAGACGCCGAGCGACGACTCACCGACGGCAGTTAGTGCCCGAACTCGGCAAGATGAGCCAGAAGAGCAGCCCCGTCAGAAGGCGAAGATTGACCCGGGATACTTTGCGCTAAATCCTTGGTATGGCCAACCTAACACTGTGCCAGTTTTCGGCCTGGGAAGGCCGCTGCCCCCCATCGTCCGGCGAGGGATGCGTTCGCCGCAGAGGCGCCCGGAAGAGGATGCCGAAGGGAAACGCGGAGGGCAGGACTTGGAGACGGGGCGCACAGGCGCTGCTGGAGGGGACGATAGCAGACAGCGCGAGAAGCCGCTGCAAGAGGGTGACTGTCCGCGTCTCGGTGTGGTTAGACCTTTTGACCGCGACCCTAATCACCGAGCCAGACTTTCGCCGCGGAATTTGGCGGCTATTCCGGAGGAAGTAGGTGGCGGCGCTGGCACCATTCCGAGCCTCACAGGAGGATGGGTAGACGGTGCGCCTGATCAACAAGGGATGACGACGGCATGGTTACCTCTACCTGTTGTTGGCGATCGGTCTACTCAGCTGCAAGAGCGTGGCTCAAACAACGAAAGTCAACCTTCAAAGGAGCGAAGACTAGACGATGGGGATGTCCCGAAACAGGCTCCTGATACCAGTGCAAAGGACTGGATCTCTAATGCTCAGGACCTAGAAACAATCTCAACGTCAGACTCAACCAAGAGGGAGAACGACTATGACGAACTCGAGCGAATCTCCACCTTAGAGATTGAAGAAGACTTCCTAGACCAAACCGAATACGACGTCCACCGCAACCGCTGGTCCCGCATTCGCGCCCGCTACCCCCAACCCCTCGCCGAATTCCTCGCAGTAAGATCCCCCCTCCTCCCCTTCCCCCAATCTCCCTCACATCCACTAACACCCCTCAGACAGCCGTATCAACCTACATCGGCCTCGCCGGCTCTCTCACCGAGATGACATCCTCCAACACCGCCGGCACCTTCTTCACGCGCTGCCTCTCGTGGGGTGCTCGGCGCCATGATCGGGATCTACATCGCGGGCGGCATCAGCGGCGCGCATCTCAACCCGGCCATCTCGATAACCTTCTCGCTACACCGCGGCTTCCCCTGGCGCCACTGCATCATCTACATCATCTTCCAGCTGCTCGGCAACATCTGCGCGTCCGTGGCCGCCTACGCCGTCTTCAACGACGCGATCTGCCGCTTTGATCCAGGCCTCACGCCCGGCGGGACCGGCGGCGCATTTTTCACGATTCCGCAGCCGTGGGTCCGGCCGGGGACGGCCTTCTTCGGCGAGTTCCTCGCCTCCGCCATCCTCGTGATCGCGATATTGGCGCTGGGCGATGACATGCACACCCCTCCGGGCGAGGGCATGAATCCCTTCGTCATCGGGCTCGTCGTCACGGTTCTGCAGATCACAATGGCGTATAACACCGGCCCGTGCCTGAAGCCTGCCAAAGACCTCGGGGGGAGCCTCGGCGCGCTGGGAGTCGGGTATGAGGACGCGTTCAGGGGCGGGTGGTGGATATGGGGCGCGTGGGGGGCGGTGATCTTGGGGACAGCGGTGGGGGCTGCGACGTATGATGCGTCGGTGTCTGTTGGGGGCGAGAGTCTGGTGAATTATGGGTGGCCTGGGCGCAGGGAGTTGAGCGGAAAGTGGAGGAGGGTTAGGGAGAAGGGTTAGGGAGGAGGGGGTTGGGGGAGGAGTTAAGCAGAGGTTAAGGAGTTGGCCGGGGAGAAAAGAGGTGGATGGTTCAGTTTATTGAGGGCGGAGGGGGAAAACTTGACGATGTACTGGCACATATAGTGATGCTTGATGGGAGTACGTTGAATCGCTATCACCGCTTGCATCACGATCCCTTATCCGGCAGGTAAGAGCACTTGGCAGTCAGATGACAGAGTATTCTTCATATTTGGGGGCTGGTTTGGCTATGTTTCCCCGGATAGATTGAGATCCGCGAGCCGTACCCAAGAACTCGGCTGCGATGCCAAGTTTGGCGGGGGAACCCCATGGAGCAATCATTATTTGATGCACACGTGCCTGCTTCAGCATTAAGTTAGCTGTGAACATGTAACACAACTTAACTCCGAGGCTCCTCGGACCTTGAGTCCTTTCCTTCTCCGTCTTTCTTTTCTGTATCACGGCACAGGCATTCAATCTACCTACCAACATCACCTTCACCCAAACCCCACCACCACCACCAATCAACATCCACAATGGCAGGCAAGCTCCCCACACTCTCCGCAACCACGATCCCCACACCCCAGCTAACCACCTCCAGCCCTCTCCCTGACCCTCCCCCTCGCCGCCGCCTCCCTCGCCTACCTCAACGCCAAAACAGGCCTCAGCAACGACTGGGCTCTCCTCTCCGCCTACATCGCCGCGCACATCTCCCTACACCGCACCGCCTCGCGCGACACCCTAAACCTCTTCTACGTGCTCGAGACCCATGCTCTCCACCCGACCCAGTCTCAGCACGCCTTCCTCATCTACGGCGGCAAGAGCTGGAACTATGGGGAGGCCTACGCGGAGGTGCTAAGGTGGGCTGCGTGGTTGAAAGATGGCAAGGGTGTGGGGAAGGGGGAGGTCGTGGGGCTCTGCATGGTGAACAGCGACACCTTCGTCTGGATCTGGTTCGCGCTCTGGAGTCTGGGCGCCACGCCCGCGTTCCTGAACTACAACCTCCGCGGCGCGCCGCTCGTGCATAGCGTAAGGGCCAGCGGGGCGAGACTTGTGCTTGTGGATGAGGAAGTTACAGCCTCCTTCGCAGGGGAAGTCGGGAAAGAGCTGGAGGGCGTGGAGGTAGTGATCGTGGGGCAGGAGGTGCTTGGGGAGGTGCAGGGAACGCGAGGGTGGAGGGAGAAGGACGAGATGAGACGAGGGGTCCAGATGCGGGACCTCGCAGTCCTGATATACACATCTGGCACGACGGGGCTGCCGAAGCCGGCGGTTGTGAGCTGGCAGAAGGCGAGGGTTGGGGCGGGGCTGGTAGCGCGGTGGCTGCCGCTGAAGAAGCAGGATATCTTCTACACTGTAAAGCCCCCCCCACTAGTCCATCCCAGGGCTCGCTCTGTTGTAAGGCCGTATGTGCACAGCTGGTCTGACGCCCACCCAGGCAATGCCCCTCTACCACTCCTCCGCCGCGATCCTCGGCCTCGTCTCCTGCCTTATGGCCGGCACGACCCTCTCCCTCGGCCGCCGCTTCTCGCACGCAACCTTCTGGCCCGACGTCCGCCGCTCCAAAGCAACCGCGATCCAATACGTTGGCGAAACCTGCCGGTACCTTCTCGCCGCCCCGCCATCCCCTCTCGACAAACAGCACAGCGTCCGCTTCGCCTTCGGCAACGGCATGCGGCCCGATGTCTGGGAGCGCTTTCAGCAGCGCTTCGGTATCGACACTGTTGCGGAGTTCTACGCCGCGACAGAGGGTCCGGGGGGTTTGTTCAACAAGAGCCGGAATGCGTTTTCGAGAGGCGCGGTGGGGAGGAACGGGACGATTATGTATCCGTGGTTTGCGCTGCAGATGTTGATCGTGCGGCTGGACTTCGAGACCAACAAGCTCCTCCGGGATGAAAAGACTGGGCTGTGCATACCAGCCGCCTGGGACGAGCCGGGGGAGCTGCTGTTCCGTCTCGATGCGAAGGATGTGGAGAGCAAGTTCCAGGGGTATTTTCGGAACCGGGACGCGTCGAACAGCAAGATTGTGAGGGATGTGAGGAAGAAGGGGGACGCGTATTTCAGCTCCGGGGATGTTATGCGCTGGGATCGGGAAGGCAGATGGTGGTTCTGTGACCGCATTGGGGACACGTATCGCTGGAAGAGCGAGAATGTCTCGACGGCTGAGGTGGGGGAATGCCTGGGGCGCCACGAGGCGGTGAGCGAGGCGAACGTGTATGGTGTCCTGGTTCCGGGGCATGATGGCCGTGCTGGATGCGCTGCTATTCTGCTGCACGGGGCTGAATCTGCGGTGGATGGGCAACCGCCGGAACTATCGGACAAGGTCCTGAAGAGCTTGGCGGAGCACGCGATGGGCACCTTACCCGGATACGCTGTGCCCATCTTCTTACGATTTACACGCCAGATGGAGATGACGGGTACGAACAAGCAGCAGAAGCACGTTCTAAGAGAGCAGGGATGCGATCCGGAGAAAGTAAGCCGAGCGGGCGACAGGCTGTATTGGCTAAAGGGCGGGACATACATGCCGTTCGAAAGGAAAGACTGGGATGAGATCACAGCTGGGAGAGTCCGGTTATGAGGAGAAGGCAGAGGTGGGATAGACTCATGACAATGGTATCAACAAGCGAGCATTATAACCACTGGAGCATTCAACTTGCTCTCGGTTTGAAGTACCTTCTATCCATGGTGTACAGATGTGAGAGCAAAGAGCTGATGAAGTGTCCCCCATCAGTAATAACGTCTCGCAAATAGCCACTCAGCGCGCTGCTACTACATGTCTCTCATGATCTCGTGCCGCCCCCGGACCGACCAACCGCTCTCCCAACCCAGGCGAAGACGAAATCCAGCCCGCAACCCCCATCCACATCCTCCCCATCCTCAACCTCACGCATTGGGGGCCCCTCCTTTAGCACGTCCTCACACGACATGACCGAAATCCTTGACGCGGTCACCTTAGCGTCATCGAGCGTCAAAACGCGGGTCAGAGCAGCGCGCGCTGATCTGCGTTGTTCGCGGATGTATTGCGGGGGGTAACGCCGTCCTTGGGCGTCGATGTAGGGGGGACCGCCGCCCAGGAATGGGATGGAGATCCTGGTTGTGGACATCGTGAGGTGATGACTTTGGGATGAGGGGGCGGGGAGCTGAGGGGCGCGTCAGTGCTGGGCTTGCTTTGGCGGGTCTGCGCTGGGAGGTGGGCGTGAGGTAGTGGCGCTGAGGGAAGAGGTGTGGCTTTTTGCAGCATCTCTCGACTTACGGATCTGAAGAGCTTTTATGGTGGTGTTGTTGAGGAAAGAGCTCAGGTGGTCCGGAAGTTGAAAGTAGGTCCTTGCACGAATTGGTGGTGGGCGTTGATGTTTGACTTGCAGCGCGCAAAAGGCTCCCGTGTATTGGTAACTTGTGAATACTGATTGTATGAAAAGTGTAGCCTTTTATACATTTAGGATTTAGATTTTGGAGCGGACACCCGTACCACGGATTTTGGATCTTGGATTTCGGTTCAGCAAAGGAACCTTGGTACGGAAACAGCAACGCCAACTTGTGTAAACGTTGAGTTTAAGCTTTCTCAGCATCATTGACGCTGACCCAAGTGTCTCGTGCGGATGGCAGTGCTGTCCCTTGAAGCCTCCGCGACTTGTTCGAAGACACTGCCGTCTTGGCTGTTCAGTCTAGAATCGACTGCAGTGAACCAACAACGAATCTTATGTTCTTCGGCGGGCAATATGGATACGCATGCCATTGTTACTATCGCCTGTTTGTAAAAAAAATTCCATTACAGGAAATCTTGACGCTATCCGTGCGGTTTTAAGAGTAAGACTGAAGTTCATTGACTGCGGCAATTGTGGTTCACTAAGGGCTCGCCACAACAAGAACTTGGTTGTGTTGGACGAAAACGGGATTAAGTCACAGCGCTGTCAAGAGGCCAGACTGACAGCACCATGGTGGATGTACAACGCGGGGTAGAAACCTAGAAATCTTGAAGTGACGGAGGAACAAACACCCATGGGACGGGTCTTACAATTGAGTGCATAGCCGTTGCGTAACGGGCAATTATGCTTGCGCAACCTGTCATAATTCATTCTGTGTTCGTCACATCATTACGCTGTTATGTACAGATCACGTTGTAACTCTTCCGCTCATCACTGGCGCGGGCCCAGTCCTAGGTACAATCTTCGACCTCTATCAAGCTCCTACAACGTTTGATAGCTCGGTGGTAGGGAGGATGTACGGCCGAACGTCGTTTCGAGCCTTCGTCCTCTGTTCGTACGCGTACGCATAACCGATAAGCGAAGCCTCACTGAACTTGCGACCCAGGAAGCTGAAGCCGAACCTGGTTATCCCGATTAATTAGCATATATCCTAGCAACTAATCCGGAGTCAGACATGTACGACTTACGGCACGTTCGGTCCAATAGACACCAAGTTCCTCGCCGTCCGCCTCACCGTCGTGTTCGCTGGGTAGAAACCCATCGGCACCGTGATGACCGGACTCCCAACCAGAGCTGGGATGCCTGCAGAGAAGCTCGTCGGCAACACAACAGCATCAAGGTCGTCGCGCTCGAGCGCGCCAAGGACACCGCCCTCGCCGCCGAAATACAAGTTCTGCTGATACGCCGCCCAGAACTCCGGCGTAGTGTTGTTCCAGCCTTGCGCGAGCGCGTCATCGAAGATCTCGGTATTACGGTCCGGCCATTCTTCTAGCGGGAAGGCTTTCGTCCAGTTGTTCAGTTCGGCTAGGTTGGTGATGTTGTAGGGGTTGTAGGTCAGGCTGGCGAAGTACTGTGCCAAGTTGACAAGAAAATCGCCATTGAGAATTTCGATGCCGGTGGTGGAATTCAGGTATTCTGCAAACGCAGTGTAATTGGCATCTTCGATGATTGTCGCGCCAGCATTGCGCAGGATATCAACGGAGGCGTAGAACGCGTCTAGCTCGGGGGCCCAGCGGGTTGTCCCTTCCGTGAACAGCTCGATGACATTGGCGGGGATCCCAATACGAGCGCCGCGCAGCGAGGAGAAGTTGCACGCTGCAACGTAATCTGGGATGCTGCCGTTGTTCGGGATGGCTAGGGTGTAGTTGTCATTCGGGTCCACGCCCGCAATAGCTTGGAGCACGTAGGCGGCATCCTTGACCGAGCGAGCCATTGGACCAACAGTGTCTTGACGCTCACTGATTGGAATGACGAGGTTCCGAGATGTCAGGCCGACAGTTGGCTTTATGCCAACAACATTGTTCCTGTTGGATGGGGAGAGGATGGAGCCAGACGTCTGCTTGCGCGTTAGCAGAAGTAAACCGCATCAAATTCGGAGACTGACCTCAGTGCCTAGAGATGCCAGCGCAAGCCCGAGATCAGAGGCGACTCCGCTACCGCTGGAGCTGCCGCTTGGATCCTGCATCGGGTGGTACGCTGCGAGTACCTGGCCGCCGTATGCAGACCACCCATTGCTCGAGTTTGTCGACCTGAAGTTGGCCCACTGACTCAAGTTCAATTTTCCAAGGATGACCACGCCGGCTGCACGAAGCTTCGCTGCCATGGCCGAGTCTCGAGGAACCCTGGCGCCAAGGAGCGCGTATGACCCAGCTGCAGCTGTCAGACCTAGCACTTCATCTTTATGACATAATTTTCGCACCTGTATTATTCATCTTGTCATTGGTGGCGATGTTGTTCTTGATGAGGATGGGTATGCCATGTAAAGGCCTAGAAAGCGATTAGAGGAGCCTAGGGTCGTGGTAGTGAGGACTCACCCTCGGACGGTTCCGTTGGCTCTTTCGGCATCCAGTTGTCGAGCAATTGCTAGAGCGTCGGGGTTCACCTGTTCTCCATAGTAAGCTAAATGTGCAGGAGCCACCTCAAAACGACAACGGACCTCTGTGACCACGTCCAAAGCGTCGTTGACCTCAGATATCCGAGCAATATATGCCTGTGCGTGTTAGAGCCGTACCCTAGCTCGCACCCGTTCCCCACATACGTTCACCAAGTCCACGCTCGTGAACAGGCCGCCTTCAAGGCCAGCCGCCAGATCTTCGGCGGAGACATCTATGAGACTCGGGAAACGCTCTCCACTGACTGTGACTATGGTCAGTATACGCCGTGATCTGTCTCGGCTTTAGATGAGCGGTAGGTTACCTGTCAAGTTGGAGCAGGTGGAGGCGGTGCTCAACGTGCTTGAAAGCACCAGATAGAGGGTGGAAAAGAGTATGGACCGCATCTTCGCAATGACGAAGCAATTGAACGAAAGACGATACCGTTGGTAGCAACGCTGTGAGAAACGAACGATGGGAGCTCACGCGGACCTTGAGCTGACTTTTACACCACTAAGGAGCTTACAAAAGCACGCGGCGAGACGGGTCTTTATGAAAACAACCCACGAGATAACGGGGTGCGTAAAGATCTACTCTCTGCTTACCTACAGACCGGCTATCACGTAGCTACGATAAAGCCAATCCTGGGGTATGCCAGGTACCGCACTTCGTGAGAGAGCTACAGCTGGCGGAAGACGCATCATGACGATTGACCATCCAGATAGCCAATTGATACAGCCCTTCATGCAGCGCAACGAGCCCCAACAGGGCGTGTTGATAAAAAGCTGGAGAATCCGAAGGCCCCTTGCTCGTCGATAAACTATCGGCTTGCAGATAGGCGCACAGCAGGCTAGTACAGAGTTGGCAGGTGATAGTGCATCTCCACGAGGGGTTCCCGTGGAGCCGTGCAGATCTCTGGGCCGTTGGAGGTGCAAGGGTGCCTCCTTCTTCGGATGTCTTCGTGTTATGCTAAAAGTTAGTCAAGGGAAATACAGCGCCTTCCATATTAGTATTCATGCGGTAGGACGAGTGACTAAACAGAAAACGCTAACGACTGTAATGCGTTCGCATCTGAAATTATGGAAGAGTGATTGAGCTCACAGACATTCACATTCCAAGCATATTGCCTCAATAGAGATTGGAGTGCGTCGATGACCAAGCAAAAAGTCCGAACAGTCCGTCTTCTACATTCAAACACTTCTCCAGGTCAAAAAAAGCCAAAAAGATTATGATGACATGCGTCGGCCGGGAATCTTGGATCGCTGTTAGGATCTTGATACAGCTAGTGGTTGAACTGTGGACTTACCGAACCCGGGGCCCATCGAGACTCGGTGATTTTATGGCAACGATGGATTTTACCACTAAACCACCAACGCTGTTGATTGGTTGACTAGGCGGGCTTATCTAAATATAATAGAATTTCCGCTATACAAAATCAACGACATTAGGCACGAACTTTGAGAGTCCGTTGTCCCTTGCGCGTCATTGTAAATTCTGCTTCCACTATGCGCCGATGCTCACAATAAGGAGCCTTCGCTCTAAGAGCACCCCTAAAGCCCTTCGCGGCCTTCACAGCTCTACGAAGATGGACCGCGACTACGGTGTAAGCTGTACATCTCAACTATGCATACTTTACTAACAACCTACTACAGGCTGCTGTAGCAGCGCTCAACACCCTCCAATCCAACTTCTCCATCGTCGACGCGATCCGCAAGTCCGGACGCGGCATGAACAAGCAGGCTATACCAGAAATGATTGAGTGGTGTCGGAAGATAGGGTACGAGGTGTGCGGCTCACCCATCGAAGACAATGCCTTCCCGGTCAACTGATTGAGCTTCAGCCCTCGGATTTCGACCGGTTGAATTCCATTCACATTGCTGGCACAAAGGGCAAAGGCTCTACGAGCGCCTTCGTCTCATCCATCCTCTCCCAGTACCTCCCATCCGCCTCCCAGAACCAGCCCAAGCTCCATAAGATCGGGCTATACACGTCTCCACACCTCCGCTTCGTTCGCGAGCGTATACAGATCGATAATACGCCCCTTTCTGAAGATGGCTTTGCGAAATACTTCTTCGAAATATGGGATCGCCTCACCGCTGCCGCCGAAGCCGAAGGTGTCCCATCCGACTCACCACAGGCCAAACCGGTATACTTTCGGTACCTGACTCTGATGGCTCTGCACGCCTACCTCGCCGAGGGCGTAGATACAGCGGTGATAGAATGCGGCATTGGGGGCGAGTACGACAGCACGAACATTCTCGCTCACCCATCCGTCACCGCTATCACGAGTCTGGGCATCGACCATGTTGCTATGCTAGGGAACACACTGGGCGAGATAGCATGGCACAAGTCCGGTATCTTCAAGCCCGGCGCGATGGCTCTCACCGTCCCACAGCCGGAGGAAGCCATGGCAGTTTTACGCCAGCGGGCAGCAGATAGAGGGGTCAACCTCCACGTCGTCGACCGACATCCGGAGCTCGGCACTCTCAAACTCGGCCTATCCGCCGACTTCCAAAAGACGAACGCCAGCCTTGCGATAGCAGTCGCAGCGGCGCATCTGCGCGCCCTCGGGCACACGGATATACCCGATGTCTCCGCGATCAGCGCTTCGCGCCTCCCGACCGAGTTCCGCAAAGGGCTGGAACAAGTCCGGTGGCCCGGCCGCTGCGAGATCCGTAAAGAGAGGAACTTAGCCTGGCATATAGATGGGGGCCACACGCTCGACAGCATTGAGGTCGCTGGACGGTGGTTTGCGGAACAGATTTCCGCCTCCTTGGCCTCGTCGACAGGTTCAGCGAAGCGGAAACCCCGGGTCTTGGTCTTCAATCAACAGACTCGCGATGCATCTGCGCTAGCCCTAGCGCTGCACAAGACCCTCCAATCGTCTCTCTCTAGGACCGTCACGACGTCCTCGCCCTTTACTCACGCGATCTTCTGTACGAATGTCACGTTCCGCGATAGCGGCTATAAGCCAGATCTCGTCTCCGTGAACACAAACGCCTCGGACGTTCAGAGTCTGGCGGTACAGCATAGCCTCGCAAAAACCTGGGCAGAAGTCGATCCGAGCACAGAAGTTAGAGTCGTGAGGACGATCGAAGAGGCGGTGGGAGCTGCGAGGGAAATTGCCAGGATTGAGGCGGAGGACGAGGCGATGGTGCTGGTCACGGGCAGTTTGCATCTGGTTGGGGGGCTCATCGATGTTCTGGAGAGTGAGGAAGGGCGTTAGATGGTGCAGCCTTCGTGGATTGCACGGCTTGTACGTGGCTGCTGAAGCTTGAGTGTAGGTGTAGAAAGTCCACTTCCGCAGGCAAACAAAGCCACACGAGAAGATATCCAAGACCGCGAGGTATCATGATGTCGATGACGGGGAAGGAGCAGTGTCTGAAAGCTCTCCGCTTCTCCATGCTGAGCAGCTTTGTCTCTAGGAGCTCGAGACGAATCTGAAACATATAGTGAAACAAGTAACTCATCAGCCACCTGTATCTTCCCTCTTCCATGTAGTCTATTTGAAAACATATTGACACCTATTCAGGTTTCATCACACTCGCCTGTTCGAATCTTGTCCGCTCCAAAAAACCCACTTTGTCGATACCTCGCGCTGTAGACGGTCGCTGAGCTAGACTCGCCTGTACCCGACGGCTGCTGGGCTAAGCTCGCGCTGTGCAAAACAACCTTTGGATTGATCTCGCATTATGACAGCAGCAGGGTTGAGGAAATTGGGGGTTTCTTAATGCTTAGCATTGAGGTTTTGCTTTTGCTCCTACAGAAATCTAAAGTACCCGATCGGCTCACGAAATCATCTCACTGGTCTTATTTTCTCGTCATGTAACTACGCTGATTTGGGTATCATGCCAGCCATCCTGAACCTGTCGAACGCCTTGTACCAAGATGAGGTCGGATCTGTTTCCTCTGAGAAGCCTGCTACCCTGACCTTATCCAGGCTTAGCTGACGGTCGGAAGTCAGATAGTACCCGTACGTATCCAGAAAATCAGCCTTGAACACCTGATTATTCCTGATACCATGTTTTTCCAGAACGCCCCGGTGCTTGTTCATATACTCTCCTGGTCTGAGCACCTTCGGGTCGTCAACCGGACCAATGCCTTCAAGCTCGAAGTACTTGGCGAGAGCGGGCCATCGCTCGCTCATCCGAGAAGGCATGGTCTGGTCGGCGATGTTGAAGATCTGTCCACCTCCGGCCTTGTCGGGATGTAAGGCGGCCCAGATGGAGAATCTGGCGATGATATCTGCGGAGGCTTCGTTGTACAGGGCTGAGTACGCGCTCTGCGTGCCCGGAAACGGAACCTTGGCGCCTTTACCCTCGACAAGAGCATACGTTAAGAGATAGTTGGCCCAATGTGCCGCGAGATTGAAGGCGCTGCCGTTGGGCACAAAGCCGATCTGTGGAGGCGTCAGAAATGAGTCGGCGATTTGCTCGGTCAACAGCTGTGCTTACCACTGCATCCGGTCTAACATCGCACCACGTCCAATCCCTCCCTTTGCTCTGCTCTTTCAGGATGTCTTGGAACTCATAGTAGAAAACTGTGCTACCCGCTGGCTCTGGCAGCCGTCCCATGGATTCTCTGAACGGAGCAGTGAAGACGCCGCCCGGGATATGGATGCCATATGCCTGTGCAAGACTCAGCCCTCAACACTAACCTGATCCATTGAACGTCCCAACACTGGCGACCGACCTTGGTACCGCTGGGGAACACAACAAACCTCAGCTTCGGCGAGACGCGGTTCAAAGCCCCAATCGCACGCTCGAGCATCCCGCGATTGACCGCGACCTCCGCATCAGCATCCTGCTCGGGTTTTAAGGCTGCGTTCGTCAGCAGGGATGTATCACCTATACTCAGCAATCGGGCCCTCATCCACCATACCAAAGTAGAACGCATGCGTCACATCCGCGACATCCTCAACCTTCCCCTTCAGCAACGCCGTGAATCCTTCGACCGTTCCTTCCGCAAGGTTTACGTTCGATACTAGATTAAGCCTCGGCCGCGATTGCGAGGGGCTTGGCCAGTATGATTTAGCGACCGCGAGTGGCCGATTGACCAGCGCGGTGACCTTTGCGAATGTCCCTTCGGCGGGATAATTGGACAGAAGCTGGTCGACGACGCCCCAGCCGGTAAGGCCTGATGCGCCGAATACGAGTGCGTGGGCCATGATGGATTGTTTTGGGTGAGAAATGCCTTGAGATATCAGGCTGGTTGCGTGAAGATTTATATCGCTCTAAACTGCGTTACGCTGCAGTGATATACCCGGCCCCCTCGGCTATCTGAGCACACGCACGATAATGAGCCGATATAAATTAATCTTAATCTCTCTCGATCATTGTTAGTATCAGAGTCCAAGTTCAAGTTGTAGTGCAGGAGTGACATCCGTCACCTTGGAGCGCTGCCTCTTTGGGCTTAGCTCGGCCCTCCAACCAGTGCCAAGGAATGACTCATTTTGTCTCATAATGAGCCCTGCTGGACAACCTGGATAATTCTGCTCGGCCCACTCTCTTGGAACTGCAAGCCATTGGTCCAATTGGCTTTGCAGAAGACTGCTGGGAAATCCGCTTCGAAAGACATAGCAGAGCCATGGGCTTAGAATAGGATGGAAGCAACTCCAGGGCTTGATGGGAGATGAACCACAGATATTCACGGTTTGTGCTGCGCGAGAAGGTGCGAAGTTTGCTAAAAGTGGCCAATACAAGGATTACGAGAGGTGATAGCAGAGTAGCTTGAAACCCAAAGAGTGCGCTTCGTAGGCAAATGCGGTGCATTAAAACGAGAGATCAATACAAGAGTACTACGTTCACTATCTCCGGTATCTTCCTATCTCCTCCCGTCCATCATCTCCCGTAACGTCTTAGTTTCGGCCTCTTGCCGCGCTAACTGCAGCCTTAACTCGTCTCTTTGCTGCGTCACATCCTGTAGCGCTTGCTCAAGTTCAGTAATGCGGTCGAGACGCTTCTTGCGGTACTTCCGAGCGGCAAGGGTGTTCCGTTGGCGTTTGCGGGTGACGGTCTCGGCGTCGGTGCTGACAACCTCATGAGACTGGAGGATTCCGAGCGAGGATGCTGAAGTTGTGGCGGCAATTGGCTGAGCTGCAAGAATAGTAGAGGCTTGCCGGGTAGCTGGGGGACGATTGTGATCGGGAACTCTGTAGATGGGTTGGTCCAGTTGGTTGCAGCCGATTTGAAGGGTGGCCGGAAGTGAGTAAATGTCCGGGGGTGGTGGTGGGAGGAGATCTGGAAAGATGAGCTTAGGGACGTGATGAATTACGGGTCCATTACTCACCGACAGAAAAGTTCCAGCTGCCCGGTACAATCGCCGCGTGATCATCAGGAGCACCTTTCGATACCAACGGCAAAGAACCGTCTGTGACAAGTAGGTTCCCTATCGTTTCTTCCCTGGAAATATGACACCCATCTCCCGCTTGGCTTCCGCCATCCCAGAAGTTGTATACCGTTTCGCCAAAAACGTGTTCGGCGGAAGAAACATGACTATAGTCCACAAGAGACAGTGGTAGCTCCAACAACAACCTCTCGGTCACTGAAGCCACCAGTGGAGAGACGCCCGGCACGACATCGCCGTAATCTTGAACACATGCGTGGTATTCAGGTTCTGTCGCAAGCGATACAGGCGCCTCTAAAGATGAAATATCACGGTGGGTCGACTGGAATTGAGGCCTGCTGTGGGCAGAAGGAGCCCAAGGAGGATCGGCAGGGCGTGAACTCGATGTCGAAGGTGGAGAGGACCATTGCTGCACGTTGGGTAGCCTCTCTACGAGGCCGGATCAGTGGACTGACGTGGGTAGTGTCTTATACCAGTGTTTCTCCTGGGGGTTCAAGAATGATGTTGATGACAGTCCAGGATCCTGAGGATCAAGCACGCGCCAAGAGATATGGCAGTCGATGTCACGTGGCTGTGCTCAAACTAGGCCGGCGCAATTCAATCCTCAGCTCGTTAATAGTAGAACCCTATGGATGGGTAAGATCAAATGTGCATCAGACTGGTGGTATAGGAAGGCGCTTCAACCGATGAGAATGCTGGCGTCTATAAGATGTGTTTTGCTTTGATGAGAAGCGCAGCCATGAATTGCACAGCGGGGACATTTGTTTTGAGTGAATTTGTCCGATACAAGTACGCGTTTTGTTTCTTTCTCATTGCTAGTGTCTTTGCTGAACCTACTTGCAGGCGTAGGGTGCCACTGGCACGACTCGATGAGTCCATTAGAAACAACAACTGTAAACCGAAACCTAGCTCCTAGTTCCGTGGCTCTCTCTCACAGATTTCCCTTCGTTCCACTTCACTGCCGATATCAAAAACCAACCCGTGCCTTCTCACACGCAACCCTCTTAGACACCCATCCCACCCTACGTGCAATACGGATTCTGATAAACCTCCCTACACCCTGCAGCACCCTGCTCCCAGTTATCACACAAGGTATCGCACTTGATCCCCGGGCGGACAAAGACCCTGCCTTCCTGGCTCGGCCACTGCAGGCGCCACTGCGCGGAGGGGTCCGCGCCGACTTCGCGGGGGTTGGCCTTATAGCCATGGCGGCAGGCACAGTAGTAGGGTCCGTTGGGGCCTTGGTGGCCCCAGTTGTACACGCACGAGGTCGTCGGGTGGCATTTGTTTTCCTCGGGGAAGGGGCTGCAGGTTGAGCAGAGGGTTGGAGCGCGGGTGTCGAGGTCGAGGTTGGCGTCGGGGGAGGGGAGGGCGGAGGCCAGGAGAGGGAGAAGGAAGAGGATGAGCTTCATGGTGAGGGACTTGGAGGGCGTGAAAGCTTGATTCGTTTGGTTTGACTTGGATGATTGGTTTGACAGCTTGACCACAGAGTGTCAGGGAGAAACTATTATTGCCCCGGTGGTTGCTCCGCACTTATATATATACATATTTGTCTGAGCATTCTCTGGAGTGCACTATTTTCAGAGCATCGCAGGATGGTGCTGCCAGAAGTCGAAACCATTGGCAACTCAATCCCATCTTGTACCAATAATGATGCTGGATAGACGATGTCCATATATAGCTGATCACACGCAAGCTTCCTTTCGGCAAAAAAGAGCTCGGATTTGCTAATTCAATTGGAAGTGTACGAACTTGGCTCAAAACAATAGACTAGGGTATGTTTTCTGGAAGAAGATGACATGTTGAAGTGAGGAAAAGAAACTCGTGATGCGGAGGATACGAGGCGCGGACGGGAAGTGGACGCCACAGAAGCTTCACGAGCTGAGTCAGCCATTTAGCACACCCGAACCGAGCGGTCAAGGGCGACACGGAAAAATGATGGTCACGCAAAATGGCCGAAGGCACCCCACCTCATACTGACTTACCTAACATTCGAACTTAGACGTCGCGCCCAAATCTGTATAGGTTAAAGTAAAAGTCTAGCTACTTATGAGAATGGGAGGATGGCATTGGTTTCAGTACTAATAAGTCCATATAAAAAGTGTTGTTGAGTGTTGATAGATTTGATACAGTTTTTGCGTGACCACGACATTTCCGTGTCGCCCTTCGGTAAGCAGGTTGCGAGAAACAGGTTTGCACCAGTGATGAAAGCCGTTGCATTTAGTCTACACTTATAGTAGTGTACATGCACGTGGGAGGAGGGCTAAGAACCATATACTCCCTGAACCTAAATATGGACCCGTCCCATAGCATCAATAGCTCAAGGTCGCTCGAGGCGAGCTTGTCATATCATTCGCAGTTCTCTGCACTGAAGCAAGGCCGAAAAGCAGGGCAGGCTTCTGTCAGAAGTTTCTCCATGGCTCTCATCGAGCTGTTGGTACAAATGGCCTCGCTACTTCTCCCCTCACGTCATCCTCTGTGGAGCTCCGATACTTCTCAGAACGCATCTCACTTACCCTTAGCCTTGGCCTGGTTTAACGTAGACCACATGGAGAGCTCCCTCACCCCCTTCTTCGGACCTCCACTTGCCGTGCTAGAACTTGGTGTGCCTCCCAATGTCTTCCTGCGACTGTTCCGGCCCTCGATCGACGACGAATCCAGTCTCGCACCAGCGGGAAGACTTGCTCTTGGAGCCTTGCCTGCCGTCCGGGCTTCCAGGTCAGGCGGCTGGTGAGTTTCTACTGCTGATGCCGAAGCCGGGGGTGGTCGAGGAGGTAAATTGTTACTCGGGATGGAGGGAACAGGAGATAAGGTTTTCATTGACGATGGTGGAGGTTTGAACACCGACTGCGCTGAAGTAACTGGCTTTTTGACATTGCTCACTGGCGGGTTGGAACGGCCATCACTCCCATCCCGTTCCCAGGGAAGAGGTCTACGGGATGAGGTAGACACCCCGGATGGCCTCGAGGAGGCGGTCAGTTGCGGCGGTGCAGTAGAAGCGATGGGACGGGTAGAGGACTGGACTGAGTGCAGCTGTGCAGTAGACTTCTCTTTCCGAGGCGTGTCGTCGAAGCGCTCCTGTCCCCCTGTTAGAACTGTGAAGGGCTCTTCCTTGGCTTTATCGGCAGACTGCCGTCCTCCCAGGTCTTTCTCAGGTGATCGACGTCCGGAAGCATGTCTAGCATGAGTGGGCTCTGGACCGTTCTCGACAGCTGTTGCCAATCGAACTTCCCTATTCTCTTCGAAAGCGGAGCTGCCTGTTCGGTTTCTTAAGCGTTTTGGATCTCCTCTTGCGGAGTAAACCGAACGGTAGCGATCTGCAACTAGCCAAGGCTGTTGGTATTTGCTCCTGTTGGCTTCCTCGTCATCGCGGGAGCGTGGCGTGCGACTTTCGCTGTGTGGAGAGCGATGTGGGAAATTGGGCAAGTTTGGCGAACGGTCCCGATTTGTCCGTCGATTACTGTAATCTGCAGGTTGTGCCGGTATCTGCGGCGACACAGCTGAGCTCGCAGTGGCTTCGGATCCCTCTCGAAGTGCAGCAGCCAGCGTGGCCGGAGTCAAGATCTTCTTGTTATGTAGAAGGTCTTCGATCTCGTTCTTAAAGTAAACCTCATATGGAAGAGGGTCCTCTACCTCTGCCATACACTGGAGTAGGTACGGCTCATAATCGGTTTTGTGCCTTATGACAAAGCTGTCCCATAGAGCTCGGTGCTCCATTTGTTGGGCTTTTTGGAGCTTGTCGATTCTGCGACATAGTCCTACGAAATGTTTAAGGTCGCCTTGATAGTCGGCATACGTTGCTTTGAATGCCTGAAACAACCCTGTTCTTCCAGATAAACTCTGCTGCACTAAGCTAGAAGAGGCTCTATCCGGAGAGGTCTGCAGTACGGGTAACTTTGGCTGGCGTTCATGGTCTTGCACATCGGCGACGATGAAACGGGTTCCCTCGTCCTGACGTGCACCAGAAGTGAGAGAATCAGCTGAACGACGCACTTCGTGCGGCGCCCTGTGGTTTTTCTTCGAAACGGGATCCAATTCTTGCAAACGTTTAGCAAGAACGCGATCCGATGTTGCCGAATGACTGGAGTCTTCCGAAGACGTCTCAGGGGCGTCGAACATCTCTGTAGATCCAGTCCTTCCCGCAGGCTCTTTGGTAGCTGCAGTGCGCGTTGACTGATCTAGTGATGGTTCGGTATCCATTGCCGCGCTGAGACTCCTTGAAAGAAACTCACGCCGTGTTTGTCGCGTCGTTATGGCTGGGTCCTGAAGTACTGGTTCATCTTGACTGAGCCCGAAATCCCTTGCAGGACGTCGTGACTTCTTAGCCTGCCTTTCCAACGGGGAATGATTTTCGGCTCCTCTCTTGCCGCTTACACTCCCAGCTCCGGCTGAAGAATTCTCAAATCTTTCTGGAAGGAATGTCGGGACGGGTTGAAGTTTGAACGGACTGGTCCGAAGAGCAAGCGGATTTCCAACCGCACTTAATTGGGGAAGGGCAGAATTGACAGGCGAAGCGGGTTTGACAGGTGAACGTAAGCTACTGCGGTGGGATGCGGCATCCATCTCATGCTGGAGTTGCTGACTCAGCATTTGTTCATCGCTGTCTGACCGCATATACTCATTGTCTGACATCGGGATATCGGGATTCGCGGTGCTATAAACGCCGTCGTGAGGGGCAGAGTTAGAGATCTCGAGCGTGTTTGCAATGACGGTGCTAGTAGGCCGCGCGGGGCTCCGGGCTACGTCGCGCCTAGAGTGCCTAACGCGAGGAACTTCACGCGTCTGTCCGCGATTCGCGGCATAAGGCGTCTCAGCAACTTGAACTTTGCTTTCTCGCATCACTCTGGATTGCGACGGCGCATCAGACATGGAAGACTTCTTGCGAGCGAGACCGTAGAGCGCGCGCGGTACCGACATTTCTATGTCTGAAGCGTTCTCTGAGCTTCCCTTGGATGCAACGTCTTCGTCGTTTGGAGATGAGGATCCGCGAGCTTGAGGCTTCAGTACGGGCACAACCCGGCGTGATCCAGTCAATGCAGCCGCTTCCGCGGATGACGCCGTCTCGGGCATGCTGCTGTCCGGAGGTAGTTTTTCCCGCGCAGGTGAGCTGCCCCAAGGATAGGGGACGTCCTCATCCTCTGGTATGTCATTGTCCAGCTCCGAGGAAGCTGATGCTGACTCCGGCTCGTCTGCGGCGCTAGAGTCGTTCTCGCTCTCACGATCCTGTTCGCTTTCGTGCATGATGTTCGCATAGTCCACGTTTATCAAGACGCTAGCTCTAGGTGGAGTGCTCTGTACGGACTTTTTATCAAGTCTTGACGTCAATTCATTCAACACTGCTACGGGAACATTCGTGAACGATGAAGCTCTGCCGGTTTCTCCTGGATACCATGCTACCCATTCTTTAGTCCGTTAAGCCGCTTGTGACAATAGATTTATATACTTACAGAAGGGCTTTTCAAGCAGCTCCGCCTGGTCCTTGGGAATCTTGCAGATGAGTCTTGTGATTCCTACCAATGGCTGGCGGCATGTTAGAGTCACAGTTCGAGTGAAGAGCGCGTGGTACATACTGTTCGCGATTCGCCTGCTGTGTGCCGGTGGAAGAATTGTGCGGGCGAAGGACGTGTCGCTGCTCCTTGTCTTGCTCCTTTAAGCCCTTGACTCTGGCTTTTTTCGGTGTTTCGTGCCTGGTCTTCTTGGTCCAACTTTTGGTCTTGTACGTCCTCGTGATCATGGTCAGCTTGAGGACCGGATTGTGCGAGAAGCTGCTCAGCAACGGCAGGTTCAGCGTCGGCCTCGCATTCGCTACCACGCTCGCCCTCTGTGCCTCGAGACTGTACACCTGGAGCACTTGTCTCATCGGTAGCAGTCTGCTTGTCATTCGCTTTGGTCGAACCGACCACGTCGCCAGAATCGCCCGTACTCGTGGTTGGACGGCTTATCGAAGCTGCAGCAGCGGTAGTCTTGGACACTATGCTCGGAGGCCGGCCTACACGAGTGGGATTATAGGTGCGATTCAATAGATCGCTCAGCGCCGGCGGGATTTGGTTCACACGCACATTGCCATCCGTAGCCTGAAGTGAACGGCCTGCTGCTGTCGGGCGAGATAGACTGACACCATCTTGAAGTCTGATATCTGAGCTCGGCGTTTGTGCTGGTCGGCTCTCTTTCGAGAGCTGAGTAGCGAAAGATGTCTGGCTCATTGAAGCGGTTTCATTGCCGTGTTCCTCGATGTCCCGTTCTTCGAATCGCACCCGTTGTGAAGTCTGGGGAGCGTGCATGCCTTGGCTCCGTCTGACAGTGTCAGCATTGGCGGCCGGCTTCGGTGTGGGAGGTGTCTGTTGCTTTCTCATGATGTCCAGGTCTTCGAGGAATTTCGCAACGTGCGCCCTCTCGTGTACGTGTTTGAGATGATCAGACTCTGATGGAAAACCGGACTGTACCCAGTCAAGTTCTGTAATTAACAAAGAAACCTGTTCGTCGCTAGGGCCGAGATTCGTGGCTACAATCTCGAAGCCGTGTATATTTATGAGACCACCTTCTGAGTTTTCAGTGAGCGGCCTCCGATGCTGGTGTAAGAATGCGGCTGTAGCTGCAGTAGAGATCTTTGCTCGGATTTGCGTTTGAGAATCGGATAGGATCACTTGTAATGGATCCTCGTGCGTCAAGAACTACCTCACATCACATCAGCGATGCTGCGGAAGACGGAACTCGACAGTCGACAAACCTCGAGGATTTGAACGACGCCAGCTGACGTTAGGTCAAGTGCCACTTTGATGCGTAGATTGCTCCCGTCGTCTTCGTATATATGACTATGAACATCAACACCAAGGGTCTCTAGCCAAGCAAGTCCCAAAATTAGCTTTTCTTCAATGAGTGGACTGAGCCAGTCCTCGAGCATTATATCCGTTGATTCTGGGACAGAGGAGGAGCCGTGGCTGAAATCCTTCTAGGGGTGGGTGAAGCTGTTGGCTGGGAGTGTGTGTACGTGGTGTAGAGGCAGCAGAACCTTCTAGGATTGGCAAGAATCATGAGATGCTTCGTGCCTCATGATTGTACCGAGTGCAGCAGCTCGATGGGTGCTGAGGTGCTGTCGTGACAGCAGTAGATGTATGCCTTACGATCTTGAGGCCGCGCCGGCGTGTCGCCTTCCACGAAACGCGACTTCACGTGACTTTTGATCCTACTCCCCCGCATCTTAGGTGCGTCCAGAGTCCTGCCAAGCTCGCGGAGCGGAACAGGCATGCGGTGACGGGAGCCGCCTGCCTGCAGGTACCTACCTAGGTAAGGTAAATGCACCTCGGCGGCATCATCTTTGAGGACGCACGCAAGCTATGTGACTGTGTGAGAGGACAGGACCATAGTCGTCTTCCCAGTTATCGGCGCGGCACACCATATGCTGCAAGCGCACAATCTTAAGGCTCCAAAGCCGTCGACCTCCAACCTGCACCACGAGGCGGGATTCACCACGAGTATATTCGCCGAGCCAACAGCGCGTTGATTGCCACCGATGGGCTACTACGTGGCCGCCACTTGAATGTTGAGCTTGCCGGGTGTTCATCTAACTGACCCGGTGTCATGAGCCGTCTAAGATCGCTATATCATGCCTTCAAGACCGGCACAGGAGGGCCTGAGTCCCTTCACTTCTTCGATCAAGCTTCCACCAGGGCGCCGCTCACGGAAGGGGTCATTAAGCTCCATGTCTTCACGCCCAAATCTGGATAAGGAAACACTCGCACAAGCGCTCGATCAAATCCACTCTTCGGCATCACGGTCTGATGGCCTGACCACCTTCGATGAGTTCGCAGCGCCACCAGCTAGCTCTTCCCTAGGAAACGATGGCAGGGGGTTGGCAGGTGACATCATGCAGGCGGGACAAGCAGGACTCAGTGGACTTTACAATCGGCTCAAAGCATCGGTAGGAGCTGGTAGAGAGGTTGCGGAGGGGCCTCCAACCAAGGCGGGAGACGAGAGTCCTGATACCATGTCTGTTAGCGGCCAGAAGATTAGAGTTGTGTCGAAGCCTGTAAAGAGCTCCCCTAGCACGGCTATCTCGTCTCCCGTCGTTGTTTCGACGTCGTCCTCCCGGTTACAGTCTCCTTTGGCCGCCACGTTTCAGGAAAGCTATTCGTCACTACCGTACGCCCCTGCTATCCCATCGATCGCCAGTGTGTCAAACCCTTCCGCATCAGACCCAAACGCGCCGCTGCAAATATCGTCTAAGGTCAAACCTGTTACTGAGGTCGCAGCCAGCAAAGCGATCAGGACCGACGATTCTTGTACACCCCGCACCTCCACTCCTGCCATCAGGTCTCAGTTAGCTGAAGGAACCTCTCAGTCATCGGCTGATTTCTCCCTTATTGCGGATGTTCTGCAAAGATTTCCGGCGGAGGGCGTGGCACAGGCAACACTCGGCCAGCAAGGTTTAGACGCCGCGGTCCTTTCAGATGTCGGCACGAGCGCTTCTGCCAGAGAGGACACATCTGCGCTTGGGTCAAGAGGAGCAGAGGCACAGATACAGCCTAAAAGCAATAGCCTGGGCAATGCTGAATTAGTCAACGCTGACAAGCCCCGTATCGTTCCAATAGACTCTGTTCAGATAGCTGCCAATTTGAGTGACTTACCAGGTACCCAATACGATGAGAACATGAGCCGAAAGTTTTCGGATAGCGGTCTGGATGCTGCTCCGCGGACGATCGAGAGACATTCTCGCCTACAAAACAGCCAGTTCCAGCCAGGGTCTAACCGATCATACTCTCCCTCATCGGACGGCTTGAGCTCCGTGAATCTAGTCACAGCTGCTCGACAGCCCAGCGTGTCCACTGTAGAAGAACATCCGCGACCTGGCCCAGGGGGCAGGGCCCCTGACAACGTGCCCGATCGTGCAATCTCACAAATGAGGAATCGCATTCTGGGCAAGGAGTTCTGGATGAAAGACGAAAACGCCAAAGACTGCTTTTACTGCGGCGAGGCGTTTTCAACTTTCAGGCGAAAGCATCATTGTCGTAAGTCAGGTTCTATCAAGTACACTGCTATCTAGAGTCTACTGCTTAGTATAATCGCGTGTTAAGCCTGGGTCTCTGACATATCGCTCTAGGCTTATGTGGTCAGATATTTGATGGCAAATGTACATCTGTTGTCCCGGGCAGATTGTTCAGCATGCCTGGACACGTCCGAGTGTGCAAACCGTGCGAAGCCATTATCCACGGCAACGACGATGATTCGTCGTTCTACTCCGACGATGGGGATCTCAGTTCTCTCCACGAAGTGTCTAGTCCCGCAAATGACCCGGAAGTGGGAAGACACGGGTCCGCACTGAAGCCAAAGTCACTCCAGGCGCATTTGGATACCCCAGCGTTCGGAACACCTACTATGGGTATACCTGTTTCCCGCAAGCCCGGTGAGAATAAGCGCAGATCCGCCGTCATTGAATTTGAAGACCAGCCGATACTCGCGCGTCCGAGCTCATCCAGGTCCCTCCGCTCTCTTGCTGGGAGGCCGCGGTCATCGAGCCACAAGCGTCACCATTCGCGGCATCAGCACATGAGGAGCATGAAATCATCTCGCGAAGACTTGGCACCTTTCCACCAACAGGAGGCCGTCAACCCCACCAAGCGTTCCGGACTTCCAGCTTTTCACCATGACAGTATCATTGACCCTGACTTGGCTCCCTTCATGTCTGACGAAGGCTCAAGCGAAGACGAACAAGCAAGCATCTTTACCGCCATGAGCAGCGACCGACCGGTCAGTTTACCGACTGGGCACGAGAGGAGCAGTCTAGGAGGCTTGCTCGCCGCGCTCAGGAAGGGCAAGTCGCGCGCTGGCGATAGCAAAGCTCTCGGGGGCTCGATGGCGCCGAGCAGAGATGCAGACAACGTCAGTTTAGCTAGCCGGCACCAGCCGCGTCGTTCGCGCAACCATAATATCAGCATCAGCAACAACGCCATCGTCAAGCCGTCTCCAAGAAGAAGCAAGAGTAACAGTCTTCTGCAAACCATTGGCGCTGGACTGGGCCATATCTCGGGCAGCCCTCCGGTTGCAGAGCAGCTGCTGGATTTTCAGAACGGCGATGGCTCTCACATGATACGCAGCGCATCCATGCGTGGCGCCGGTGCTCCGGCTATAGAGCTCAACCGGGCTAGCTTGGAGCACGCGCGGAAGCTGCTTCGACAGATGCTTCAAGACTACAAGATGCCAGGCACATCCAGCTGGGAGAAGGCACTGATACCGATCCTGCTACAGTGCACCGATGATGTGAACCCCGATATCCAGCGCCACGACGATATCGACATTCGTAACTACATCAAGCTAAAGAAGATACCCGGTGGAAAGCCCGGCGACACTTCTTACGTGTCTGGAGTGGTCTTTACCAAGAACGTTGCTCTGAAGTCTATGCTTCGAAGCGTTAAACATCCGCGTATAGTCATCGTTACTTTTGCGATTGAGTATGCGCGACACCACCAGCACTTCATGAGCCTCGAGCCGGTCATCGCACAGGAGCACGAGTATCTGGAGAACCTTGTCGGTCGGATTGCCGCCCTCAAGCCGCACGTTCTACTGGTCCAGCGAAACGTGTCTGGTCTTGCCCTTCAGCTGCTGGACAAAGCTGGCATTGCGGTAGCCTACAACGTAAAGCTGTCCGTGCTCAACGCAGTATCGAGATGCACTCAAGCACGCATGATCTCTTCCATTGACAAGCTGGTGGGAGACCCGTCATACATAGGGACCTGTTCAAGCTTCGATGTCAAAACCTACGTTTACGACAACAGAAAAAAGACTTACATCTATTTGTCCGGTTGTCGGCCTGAACTAGGCTGTACAGTGGTGCTTCGTGGTGCCAGTCTCGATTGCCTCCGGAGACTCAAGCGGATTACGGACTTTCTATGCTACGTTGTATATAATCTCAAGCTTGAAACCTCACTTTTGCGGGATGAGTTTGTGCTGATACCCGCATCCACCGATACTGGAACGATTTCGTCGAGCACAAAAACAGCGAAAGAAGCCACCACAGATGTTCGTGCCGAGCCTGACACTTCTGCCGCTGGCGAAGCTCGAGCCACTCATGGTGCCCAAGAGCAAGTCGCGCACGCATCGGCGGATAAGACCTCCACTGAAGCTCCTAACAGTGATGATACGAATGCTTCTCTCGAGAGCCATGAGGGTGCGGGAGCGGTGACTACTGGCAGCGAAGCCACACAGGATGAGCCGCCGGTACCCGAAGATGTTCCAATGCCGTCTTTCTACGGTGACATGGTTGAAAAGCACAAGACAAGGATCCTCTCAAGCTCCCCATTTGTCAAATACATGCAACCGTACCTCTTGATGAAAGCTCGTGAGCAGGAACGCCGCCTAGCCTGGCTCAAGCGGCTTCGAGATGAGTACACGGACAAGGAGCAACCCTCGGAGGAAGGGGACTCAACTTCGGAATTCGAGCTCGTACAACCAGATATGGTGCATAATGTCCCACGAAAAGCTTCGAAACAAGTTCGGGAATTCCTTCATGCGGTTCATGCAGCGGAGTACGACAAGGCTATGCACAACTACCTTACTCAGAAACGTCAGTGGGAAGCATACATCTCCGGCAACGTCGACCTTTTCGATCCTTTCGTTCACCAAAGGATTGCGGTGCTCTACAGCTTGGTAAACACTACAACTTCCACGCCCTGTTTCGGACCCGAGATTATATCTTTTGACTTTTACAACGAGCGCAAGCCGGATTTAGAGGCTGATTGCACACTTGGGCAATACGTGGAGGATCTATGCCAAGGCGCCTACGACAAGTGCACGTCAAACGTTTGTGATAAGAGAATGCTCGACCACCACCGCCAATACGTGCATGGAGACGGACAGATGAGCGTCATTGTTGAAAAACATCCGTCTAAACTTCCAGGTCTATCTTATACTATCCTGATGTGGAGTGTATGCAGAATTTGTGGGCAAGAAACAAGCGTGATGCCGATGTCGGATAATACGTGGAAGTACTCTTTTGGCAAATATCTGGAATTAACCTTCTGGAGCAGTCAGCTGCACCCGCGGGCTAGAGTTTGTCCACACGACATCCACAAGGACCATGTCAGGTACATTGGATTCAAGGACATCGCTCTAAGGATTCAGCACGACCCGATACACTTGTACGAGATCATCGTGCCCAGGTCCATTGTCGCCTGGAAAGTGGACAACGACCTTAGGCTAAAGAACGAGCAGTTCACCAAAATTGAGGCACGGCTAGACAGGTTCATGCTTTCGGTCAAAGCCCGCTTGAAGAGCATCCACGCTGAAAGCGTTGTGCCAGAGAAGGTCGAAGCTTGTAAGGTAGAGCTTGACAGGCTCAACAAAAAGGCCAACGATGAACACGATGCTCTGAAGCGTAAGCTGCAGAAAAAGTACATGAACTCGCGATACTACGAGATTGTTCCACTCAACCGCGCGGTCCGATACATCCAGGAAAAAGCGATTGCCTGGGACGAGGTGTTCGCCGAGTTCGAACGCCAGTTCTTCCCCTCGGAGAAGGATATCAGGCGACTCGCCGCTTTGCAGCTGCGCAAGATCTTCTTGGACAGGGACGAGTCCGTCACTTCCATCAGCTCGATCGAAGAAGAGCTGGATGAAACGGCAACCGAAAACACCGGAACCAATACTCCCTCCAGAAGCGGTTCAGTGACAGTGGCGCCGAGACCTTCGCACATGTCCCCCGAGGAAGCGCACGATGTTTTAGACTCTGTCGTGAAGGAGGACCGAGCTGCGAGCGTGGGAGGTTCAAGCAGGGAAGACCACGCAAAGAATGAAGACGCCAATGGAAGCACTGTTGTGCCGGCGGCTGACAAGAGCCCTTTGCATCTACCGATCGAGACTTCATTACAGTCATTAGAGAGGGAAGACGTTCGACACTTGGATCTCGCAGTCTCATCCAACTTTCCTGATATACCACCTGCGACTGAGCAGTCAGATAACGCGCGGTTACCATCTGAAGATATATCAGCGACGCTTCCACACACAAACACTGACTCACCCACTGTGCCTGTTCCGTTAGACCGCTCGATGTCGGAGATTGTTGAACCGACTCATAGCGAAAGCATGATAGGGCCGCAAGCACTTGAGGGGGCCTCTGAGTTTTCCTCTGAGTCGAGAATTCCGAGATTGGTAGAAGCCATTCGTCGAGAAGGCGCGTCACGGCTGCCTCTCTCACGGGCTCAGACACAGCCAACAACCAGTAATCGACAGGAGGCCACATCACTGGATTCAACTTCACCCACCACACCAGCTACACCTGGCGTAACGAGCAATTCCGAACCGCTGCGGCCAACTCTGGCCGAAGCCGCAAAAGCTCTAGAAAAGAGGATGGTAGAGCGACTTGGCATTCACGCCCATAGAATAGGCAAACCCGGTACAGGCTCTATGATTCCTCGATCTGTACCAAGCAAGCGCAGCGACTCCAAGGTCTCGGCCCTGGCGAAACACTTCGATCAGCTGAGCCGGGAGTTCGAGAAGGAGCGTCTACGAGAGCGACGACAGCGAGCGGCGAGGAGTAGACAAGCTCGGGCCTACCCTCTTGCTTCGTCCAGGCCCATTGTCGAGGTCTATCGAGATGCGCATGAGGCTGTACATGGACGACGTACACCTGATGAGGATCTCCCATCGAGTCCGCCAATGCGACCAAGTACCGAGACCAGCACAAGCTTGGAAGATAGTACCGTGACTGAGAACACAGCCACAACCACTGGAGACGAATCGCCTATCGAAGAGCACCCTACCGACGACGGGCTCTCTAAGCCCTCAGAAGGCGAGGATCGCCCCGCATCACCCAGCGGCCACGTCTCAGATGCCGAGAACGATGCGAGCGATGTTGAACACACCGTCTTGGATGATCTTGAGATGCCCGAAGGCACCATCGACGAAGGCCAGATCTTGTCTCCGTCCGAGTCTCAACTTGATCTTAGTCTCGATCTCCCAAAACATGAGAAGACCTCGCTCATGAAGATGCTGACGAGCTTCTGGTCTGAACGCTCGGCGAGCGGCTGGGCGCCGCTTGACTATCCATTCGCTCCGATCGAGCATGTGTGGGAAGACTCAGACATTATCGTTCGGGAAGACGAGCCTAGCTCTATCATAGCCTTGGCGCTTTCAAGCCCAGACTACCTGTCGAAGTTGCAAGCGTTCCGCGCTCAGGCAAGTGCCGAGGAAGTCGGGATCGACGTGCCTCTGCAGAATCCCGACGAAGCTTCCATAGAGCGCAACCTCCTCCACCAAGCAAACACCAACATCCGATACGCCTTCCAGAACCGCGGTGTCCGAGCCCAATGCAAGATCTTCTACGCTCAATCCTTCGACGCGCTCCGGCGTAAATGCGGCGTCGCCGACCGCTTCGTCGAGTCCCTCTCCCGGTGCCTAAAATGGGATTCCAAAGGCGGGAAAACCAAGTCCCTCTTCCTGAAGACGCTCGACGATCGCTTCGTCCTCAAGTCCCTCTCCCCGGTTGAAGTCAACGCCTTCTTCAAGTTCGCGCCGAACTATTTTTCGTTTGTGCACCAGAACCTCTTCAAAGGCCTTCCGTCGCTGATTGCCAAAATGTTCGGCCTCTTCCAGGTCGTCATCAAGAACCCAGCCACGGGCCGCGACTTCGACTGGTTCATGCTGGTGATGGAGAATCTGTTCTACGACCGCGAGCCGAACCGACGGTTCGATCTCAAGGGCTCGATGCGGAACCGCAAGATCCAGAGCACGGGCGAGAGGGACGAGGTGCTGCTGGATGAGAACCTGGTCGATATTATCTTCGAGCAGCCGATCTTTGTAAGGGAGCACACGAAGAAGCTGCTTAGTACGGGGGTCTGGAATGATACGCTGTTTTTGAGTCTGAGGAACGTTATGGACTACAGCCTCATGGCGGGGTTTGATGACGAGAGGAAGGAGATTATTGTTGGCATCATCGGTAAGCCCTTTCTCCCTTCTCCCCGCTCCCTTTCCCCGCTCCCTCCCTCTTGCTCTTGACCCTCTTCCCCCCCCCTCCATTCACTCAAATCCTCTCCACTAACTCCCGCAGACTGCATTCGCACCTACACCTGGGACAAAAAACTCGAGTCCTGGATCAAAGACCGGGGCAAAAACAAACCAACTATCACGAGCCCGAAAGAGTATCGCAAGCGCTTCCGCGAGGCCATGTCGGCGTACATCCTCCAGGCGCCGAACTGCTGGCATGGGTACCAGCAGCAGATTCAGAAGGCGACGCTGAAGATGGAGCCGAAGAGGGAGGGGCGGGAGGGGGTTGGGGAAGGTGAAGAGGAGGCGCAGGCGCAAGTTATTGTGTGACGTGGGGTAGCCTTGGGTAGGGATGTTTCTCCAGGCGATGCATGGGTGGCGTGAGTTTGGTTTAAGGATTATGGGTGAGTCATTGCATAGTTGGGTGCATGCATAGCGGGTGCCGGATGTCACATCTAGAGAAGCTGTGCTTGTGTTATTTCATTTCTGCTTGGCACTGCATGGGGCGACAGGCTGGCAGTGGAGCCAGTTTCACACTGTAAACTACGGATGGGCAATATCAAGCGCATAGCGTGTAGATCTTTGAGTGTATTCTTCGTTCTAATTGGGGATGAATGTAGACCGCAGGCAGCAGGTCCCCCTTGAACCCGTCCGCCTAGCCCATCAGCATAATTCGTCTGAGATATTCAAAACGCCTCACGTGCCCCATCTAAGAGCTAACGTTGCCAAACCGGACCTCCATGCAAGAGTGCAATGACCGATAGCGCCAAATCATGAGTGGAGCCTGTTACTCCAGCAGGCCTAGCGGCCAAACCTCTATATCAGAAACGCCTGATCGTAGATCCCATCCAAAACATGACCGATGCCCAACCCAACGTATGACGTGCTGTGCGAGTCTACCGCCAATACCCTGTGTTCTGAGCGCTGCCGCTCGTAGTGGTGTCTTTCGTTGTCCCGCTGGTATTGTGCACGACAGGCTTGCCGCCGTAGACGTATGTGCTTCGCGAGCTTGAGGCTACTGAGGCGGCCCGGGAGGAGGCTGCCGAGGAGGAGGATGAGTGGGTGTTGTAGGCTGGGCTTGTTAGTTGAGGCCTGGTAGGTGGATGGGAGATTGGTGGCTTACGCTGGGAGCCGTAGCTCTTGCCGGATGAGGTGTTCTTGTACATGACGGCGGACTTGTGACTGGATGCTTGGGAAGGCTGCTGTAGCGACCTGTAGCCTGGCGTGCCGATTTGAGGGTGTCGAGGTGATGGAGCCTTGCTGCAGGTACCAGAGGTCTGTATGAGGCTGTTGCTGTCGAACAGGACGTATGAGGTGCTTGTATAGTCGTTTGAGGCGCTTCTAATGGAAAGCAAATAGCGTAGATAGCTTGAGTGTAATCTGATAGCAATGTGTTGATGTGAATGGCGAATTGAGAAAGAAGCAATCATTGAAGCTCTTTATATTAGGCGTCTACCTGGCTGCGGCCTTAGAGCAGGCCTCTCATTACTCATCGCCAGACCGAAAGCATTATTCGCTGCCTGAGAGCTATGGAGAGAGGCGGTGCTAAGGGAGGCCGGGCATGGATCTGCCTCAAGGCAGACTCCATGGGTTTAGGCTACTAGGCGAGAGTTGACGCAAGCAATAGGACGGAAAAAAGGCAAGAGTCATCAGCAGTTGCCAGAAGCTTGACAGACTGCGTAAGCAACTGTTCGAGAAACGACTATGAGGTTCAAAAGGGCTCAAAGGAATGGGGCGCTAGGCAGGGTGACTCGTTTGCGCATCTTCCTGCAAGGCACCAACAGTTCCAATTGGACTCGGCGGTCACCTGCAGAAGCTTACTTGGAGCAATTGGAAACTGTGGGCAGGCGCCGATGACTGGATACGTGGTGACTCTGCCGTCCGTATTGAGGATAGGCCGCGAGGCGCTGAGGCAGTGCATGGCCGTTGCCTGAATTTGGCTCGGTCACTCAAAAGAGCCACCGAACGTGTGAGATGATGTCGGCCGCAACGGTACGGGCGGTGCGTTCGACGTGACCGCTGTCAAACTCAGCGTTGTAGTTTGATACGCGTGACGTGAAGCTTGGATGTGTTGAGAACGAGTGGGAGTTTGAGAGGAGAGGGGTTGAGGCTCTGCTGTCTGTGCTTGACAACCCCGAAACAGCAACTCGTGATAAAGCCTCAGCCTCCACCAACCTCCCGGCTGCTACATAATCCTGTGATCAATAATTGGTGATTATCAATCCTCTCGTTGGCCCAACCGTTTCGTCTTCTCCATGTTTGTAATAATGAATCCAGGTTTCTCGCAAGCCGATCACGTGACTGTTCCTGTATCATCTTCGCCCTCAACATCCGGGTTTTAGAGTACTATTGACGAAGACTTTCGACAGGATGAAACCCGGGCCGCTGGCTAAAGACATTCAGCCACGGCGAGAACAACTTCCGTTCGTTACCGTTGCTCCAGGCTTTCACATCCTCGAAAGTGACCCACTCCCATACCTCGCACTTCTCCGGCTCCATCACCTATCTCCGGTGAGCTCAAAGGGCTACACTGCCGCCTGAGTGACTTACCTGAGGTTCCGTCTTATCCCCTGCGACCGTCCCCCCCATGTAGATCGTGACATAATGTTTACCCTCCGCCTCCATCACATCGTTGGTCACGGTCAGGAAGTGGACGTTGCCAATTGTGAGGCCCGTTTCTTCGAGAACCTCGCGAGCTGCGCAGGCTTCGAGGGACTCGCCAAAGTCTAGGTGGCCTCCGGGGAGTGCCCAGGTGCCTATTTCGGTCAGCGTACAGTCTAGGAATATTCTCTGTGGGACGGGAACGTTATAGAATACCTGAACCGTGACTTCCTTTTCGCTTGCCAATAATGAACTTGCCTTCGCCGTTCATCACGAAGACACCGACGCCGACTCTGGGCTCCATGATGTCAGGTTGTTTCGAGGATTGCTGCTTGTAATGAAGCTGTCAATCTGCGAATTTGGTTTATAGCGTGGCTTAGCTCTACAAGCAATGAGTCATTGAAGCCTCTCGACAAAGGTAAGGCACTCATACTCTAGCATGATAAGATCCGCATGTTAAGCTGTTTATGACTCTACTCGAGTATACATGGAGCCCAGCAGGAAGCACGGGCAGCCCATACAAGTACACTGCATTAATAGCGAACTCTCTCCATGTACTACACGATTCAGGAAACTAAGTTACAGCGGCGGAGTTGAGCCACGATACTTGAATTTCGCTTGCTTAAAATGTGCAAGCAGCTTAACACAAGTTGCAGGTGTTAAGGAAGTTTTCTGTTCAGAGAGCACGCATACTTAGTGGACCATTTTTGTCCTATCTGATCGTGTGCTATTAGATAGCGTGAAACCGTCATCTTCGGAGACGAAACAATGTCAGATAGACTATTGTCCAGAAAAACATAGAGCGTCCACGTAGTCCGTAAACATATTTAGCTTTCTCCTCAGTAGTTTGTGGCTAGCAGCGTGTTACACGAGCCAATTGCAGGCGTGAAAATCCATGATAGGTCGATATTATGATAACTGATACGGGAGTTTACCACAGCTGCTCGCTTTTAGACCGTCTGCCTGCAAAGCTCGCGCAGAGTGTTGTTGACGAGATGCTGGGCTGAAGTCGCCATAAGGTTGCGAAGAAATGGGATGAAAAGCAATGGATGTCTTACGAAGGGTAGGAAGCATTACCGTGCTGGGACAAAACAGAATCCATGGAACGACTCCGGGAGGTGAACACGTCAAAACATGACGGTGGAATCCCCGTGACATGGAAGGCGAACTGTGACAGACGTGCTGCGGGAAAGGCTGTCATCGTAGAACCGTGGAACTACAGCTGTGAGTGCCAGGACCGTTCCTAGGCTTTCTGACACATTTCGAAGAAAAGCCAAAGAGGATTGACTTTTTGGAGCGAGTTCAAAGCTTTCAGTATTGCTGTAGCTGCAGAGCAATCTGCGCAACTCGGACATCGAGAGAAACGGTATGTACAGAGATACGAAGTACAAAGAGAGACATGCTCACGTCGAGAGTTCGCGATGGAAGGTGACGGATGAAGGATCAGCTCGGATCACGTGACCGTCGGCGAACTGACGACTGAGCTCATCGGCCTTTCTGTCGCGCTCGTGAAGGAGCTGTCTCGACAACACAACCATCGCCGTCAACAGCCTCCTTTGTTTCTTTTCTCAACCTTCCTTCGGCACTCGAGCTGCCCGGTACTGAGTCAGATCTCCGCCCAGCCATAGCCTTCACCTCTCAGCGTCACCCTTGTCTGCCTGCACTTTCCGGCGCCACGTTACGGAGCTTTGCCCATAATACCATCAACAGCTTCATCCTTCCTCATCCTGCATAATCCCAACTCGGCCACATACTAGACTCGAGCGAACAGAAACCATACGGTATCCTCATACGAGATGGTCGGGTTGATGTCCGCCGCTGGCCTCGTTGGCTTCCTACAAGAGCCCGATCCCGATGTCAGGTCATTCGCCCTTGAACGCCTCAACGACGAGATAGACCTGTTGTGGCCGGAGATCGCAGGCTCTGTTGCTCAAATGTACGTCCTGCTCCAGATTCAGCTCCATAGGGAGCCTTTAAGCTTGGTGCTACCCGGCTGCGTCATCTCACGGAACCGGCGACTATCAAGTGGGCTGGTCGATGCACTTGTTGAGGCTCATGGCGATATCTCAATAAGGCTGTGCTAACTCACGTTCATGTAGTGAGGCGCTCTACGAAGATGAATCGTTTCCACACCGCGAGCTTGCCGCACTGGTGGCGGCAAAGGTCTACTACCAGCTTGGAGAGTACAACGAGAGCATGACGTTCGCTCTAGGAGCTGGAAAGCTGTTCAACATTGATCATCCTGGGGAGTTTGAGGATACCATACTTGGTACGTGGCTTCTCTGTATCTGGTGTCGCGGCGTCACCGGCTCGCTCGAGTTAGAGATAAGCTGACCTGAGATAGCAAAATGCGTCGATACATACATCGCACTGTCTGCGATGCACAATCCAGCCACGCCTGCCAGCACCGCGCACGAAGTTCCACAGCTCACCACTGCCTTCCCCTTAAATGCCAACGGAAGTGCCAGCACCGCAGCCAGCATGACCTCGCCTACAACCCCATTCTCACAGTCAACGCTCCCTTCGAAATCGCTTCTCTCGCGTCAAGACTCGTCAACCTTCGATCCTTCGATGCCCGGTGGAGGCAACGCTGGTATACCCGGGTCACATCCGGCGCCGCTTGCTTTGGACCGAGGGGTGCAGAAGAACCTTCAGGCTATCATTCGCCGGATATTTGAGAGCTGCTACCAGGAAGGGAGCTACAGACAGGTTGTCGGCATAGCCATCGAAGCAAGGAACCTGGAAGTGCTGCGCGAGGTGATCTTGAGGGCAAGTCAGGACGAGAAGCAGCAGGGCAAGCGACCTACGAACGGTGCACCAGGAAAGAGCGAGGAGCTCATCGAGTACATCTTGGACATTTGTATGAACGTCGTGCAAGAGCGCAGCTTGCGGAATGCGGTACGCAACCCCGGATCATCCCGATTCCCTACATTTAACTGACACATTGTCTAGATCCTGCAACTTATCCTTGACCTGCTCAACGAAATTCCGAGTCCTGACTACTTCTCAATCGCAAAATGCGTGGTCTACCTCAACCAGCACTCAATGGCCTCCAATATGCTACGTCACCTTGTGGAGCGTGGGGATGCTCGATCGCTCGCCACTGCCTACCAGATTTCCTTCGATCTCTATGACAACGGCACGCAAGAGTTTTTGGCCAAGGTGATCAACGAGCTGCCGGAGACGGAGGAGAAGCCGGAGGCACAGAAAGAGAACTCTGCTGCCAATGGGGACGTCGTGCATCCAGCGCCAGAAGAGGATGCAAAAGAGACGGACCGGCTACTAGACGAACCCTCGGAGAACATCAATGGGCACAAAGCAACAGTCGTATCTCGAACCAAACAGCGGGAGATGAGTGAGGAGGAGAAGAAGGCATACACTTCCATCCGCAAGATACTCCGTGGCACAAAGCACATTGAGCTAAATCTGGAGTTCCTGTTCCGGAACAACCACGCCGACAAGCAAATTCTCAACAAGATTCGGGATAGTCTGGAAGCCCGAAACTCCATCTTTCACAGCGGTGTAACCTTCGCCAACGCCTTCATGAACTCCGGTACTACCAACGATAATTTCTTCCGAGAGAACCTCGAGTGGCTAGGGAAAGCGGTCAACTGGTCGAAGTTCACAGCCACTGCAGCGCTAGGTGCGATACACCGAGGCAACATTGGCCAAGGTCAGAAGCTTCTCGAGCCGTATTTGCCGAAGCGCGGTGACGTTGCTGGATCAGTCTACAGCCAGGGCGGATCACTGTACGCGCTTGGGCTGATCTACACCAACCATGGAGCAGAAGTCCAGAGCTTCCTGCAAGAGGAGTTTACTCGAGCCACCGACGAAACTATCGTCCACGGTGCAGCGCTTGGTCTCGGACTGGCTGGTATGGCAACAGGAGACAGCGCGCTCTATAAGAAGCTTCAGGAAACCTTGTATCAAGACTCCGCCATCCATGGCGATGCTGTCGGTCTCGCAATGGGTCTCGTTATGCTAGGCACTGGCGACATACAAGCTCTCGAGGATATGATCACGTACGCGCACGATACCCAGCATGAGAAGATTGTGCGAGGCCTCGCGATGGGCATGGCACTCATCATGTATGCCCGTCAAGAAGCCGCTGACGAACTCATCAATGGCCTGCTGGAGGATCCTGATCCGTCCTTGCGGTACGGCGGGATCATGACTATCGCACTGGCTTACTGCGGTACCGGAAGCAACAAGGCCGTGCGCAAGCTGCTACACGTTGCCGTGAGCGATGTCAGTGATGATGTCCGACGTTGTGCTGTCATGAGCTTGGGTTTCGTGCTGTTCAGGAAGCCGGGTAGCGTACCTCGTATGGTTGAGTTGCTTTCGGAGTCCTACAACCCCCACGTGCGGTACGGTGCAACAATGGCGCTCGGTATCGCCTGCGCGGGCACCGGTCTCGACGAGGCCATCGATCTTCTAGAGCCCATGATGAAGGATTCGGTCGATTTTGTCCGGCAGGGCGCCCTCATCTCTCTGTCCATGATCATGGTGCAGCAGAACGAAGCTATGAACCCGAAAGTGGGGACTATCCGCAAGACTCTGCAAAAGATTATCGGCGACCGGCACGAGGACGCAATGGCCAAGTTTGGCTGCGCTCTCGCCTTGGGCATCATCGATGCAGGTGGCCGGAACTGCACGATCGGCTTGCAAACTCAGACGGGTAATCTCAACATGACCGCAATAGTGGGCATGGCTGTCTTCACGCAGTACTGGTACTGGTTCCCTCTCACGCACTTCCTATCACTGAGCTTCACGCCGACCGCTATCATCGGTGTCGACCAAGACTTGGAGATCCCAAGCTTCAAGTTTCACAGCAACACTAGGCCGAGCATGTTCGATTATCCGCCGGAGCAGGAGACAAAGGCTGAAGAGGCGCCGGAGAAGATCAAGACTGCGGTGTTGTCCACGACTGCGCAAGCCAAGCGAAGAAAGCAGGCGAAGGAACGGCGAGCAAGGCGCGAGAGTATGGATATTGATCAGACTCCCACTACGCCAAAGGTCTCTACCGCCGATGAGGATAAAATGGAGACCGATGAAGACGTCATCAAGACCAAGCCTGAGAAGGCGGATGGCGAGAAGGAGGACACACCTGCCGCAGACTCGATGAAGAAGAAGGTGGACAAAGAGAAGGTCGGGTGTGATCTGGAGAACATGTCAAGGGTACTCCCCGCACAGCTCAAGTACATCAGCTTCCCGGGCGAGCGTTATGTGCCTGTCAAGAAGGTGTGTTCATCTTCAAATTACTCCGAAGATCTCCTATACTGACTCGTTCTCCGTAGCCCACTGGCGGTGTCATACTTCTCATCGACCAACAGCCAGATGAGCCGAAGTCTCTCCTCGAGCTAAAGGTCAAGAAAGTCGCACCCGCACCAGCGCCAGGCGCGCAAGGTCAGACAGCTCCAGAGACAATGAGCGATGCGATCTCAGCCCTTGCGCATGGTACAGGTGCATCAGAAGCTGCCGCCGTGCTGAACGCAGTGGACGAGGATGAGGAAGGCGGAGAGGAGGCAGAAGTGCCGCGCGACTTTGAGTACTTCTCCGACGAGGAGCGGGAGGAGTAATAGTGTACGACCATTGGCTGGTTCATTCTTCTTTGTGAATTACTACACCTGCATTAAACGGGGCGTATCATGGATTGCCCGTAATGGCTCAGCTAGGGTTGAGCTTGGGGCTTCCGTAGACTTGCTAGCGTTGTATCATACATAGGATGTTCTAATTGCCATGTGGAGCATCAGTGCAATTGCGTGAATGACCACACAAGTGCTCGTGCTGATCTGCTGTTGAAGACATCCATGCCCTACGAGCCTCAGATGCTGATGAGATTAGATTAGATCGACCTGCAAGCATCAATCGACTTGAATCACCACAGGGCCCGAGAGGCGTCGCGCCAACAGCAATCAAGCAATGCTCGTTCGACCTCGATTACTTCAGCCGGCGCCTCTCCGAGATGCACATACCGTATGTCTACGGTGTCTGCAAAGGCTGTCGCGGGCGGCACCCCCCTCGCGGCGAACCATATCATCTACCGCCCCCGTCAAAGACGCGGTAGTAACGGCCCGGCACCCTCGAGGTGCTTTCAAGAAGGAGTACTTCTGGGGCAATGGCATACTGGAAGAGGTGCTCTCGGGTGCTAAGAGGGGAGTATGGAGTAGTTCTGCCTCAGTACGGCAAGAGGGCAGCATAGAAGGGAGCGCAGCAATACAACAAACGGCGGATATAGCCTCACAGCACGTCAACACGTCGGCAACCGCGACGACCGCAAGCCTGCTAAAAGAAGAGCTCCCCCACCGCCGACGCAAGCGTCTACGAGAAGAAGCCCGCCTCACCGACCCCCCCGAGCCAACCATCCCCCTCGACGCCTCCTCCCAGCTCTCGACCCTCTCGCAGAGCCTCCCCACCCACTCCCTCCGGCGCCTCATAACGACCTACCTCTCCCTTAGCAAACCGCGCCTCACCTTCCTCGTCGTCCTCACTACCACCGCAGCATACAGCCTCTACCCCGTCCCGGCCCTCCTCTCCCCCGCGCTCACCGACACCCCCTCCCTCAGCACCCTAACCCTCCTCTTCCTCACCACCGGCACAGCACTGTGCTCCGCCTCCGCAAACGCGCTGAACATGCTCCTCGAGCCCGCTCACGACGCCAAGATGTCGCGCACGCGGAACCGACCCCTGGTCCGCGGTCTCATCTCGAAGCGGGGCGCGCTGCTCTTCGCGCTGGCCACGGGCGCGCTCGGGACAGCGGGGCTCTACATCGGCGTCAACCCGACGACCGCCTTCCTAGGTGCTCTCAACATCGCCCTCTATGCCGGCTGCTACACGCCGCTAAAACGCGTGCACGTGCTCAACACCTGGGTCGGCGCCGTGGTGGGCGGGATCCCGCCTTTAATGGGCTGGGCGGCTGCAGCGGGCCAGTGCGCGTCTCACGACGCCGGGTGGCGGGAGTTGCTGTTTGGAGAGGGCAGCGCGGGTGGGTGGTTACTTGCCGCCCTGCTGTTCGCGTGGCAGTTCCCGCATTTCAATGCGCTGAGCTGGACGATACGTGAGGAGTACAAACACGCGGGCTACCGGATGCTTGCGTGGACGAACCCGGCGCGGAACGGGAGGGTCGCGTTGAGATACTCGCTGCTCATGTTCCCCGTGTGTGTTGGGTTGGCGGTGGCCGGGGTCACGGATTATGGGTTTGTGGCGACGAGCGCGGCGGTTAATGGGTGGATGACGTGGCAGGCGTGGAGGTTTTGGAGGTATGAGGGACTCAAGGGGAGCGCGAGGGGTTTGTTTTGGGCCAGCGTGTGGCATTTGCCGATTGTGCTTGTGTTGGCGATGGTGCATAAGAGGGGCTTATGGGAGAGGGTGTGGAGGAGTTTGATGGGGAGAAGTGGGGAGGAGGAGGAGGAGTGGGAGTATGAGGATGAGGTGCCTGCTGTTGGCAAGGAGGCGCTACCTGCGTGAGCGGGCTGTATGCGGACTGGAGCGGCTGGGTTTTCTGGGCATCTCTGTGATCGGGCGAAAGACGGAGTAGCATCATTTCTCTGCTTTGGGCTGAGTTGGCTGTACACCAGGAGGATTGTCCTGTATGCTAGCACTATGGAAGCGTCAAACGCACTCTAATCGGCCTGTTACGAAGTCTAATACGACCGGTTACATGAGTGAGTGACTTCTATACTTGATTGTCCATGGAGAGTAGGTTTTGTTTCTCCATGACTCACTTCAGGCTTCACTGCAAAAAAATGACTTCCGCCTTGGACAACGCTTCGAGTTTGCTCGATGTCCATGTGGCTTGACGTCCTGTGATATTACCAGTACTTCCTACAGCAGCTATCCTGGCCCTGGACAAAAGGGAGACCCTCCAGCCCCACGCCTGAAGCCTGAAACGGTTCACCCAAAACCTTGAAAGGTTTGGAACAACGCCATTAAATGCAAAAAGACGACGACGTTAAGGGCTCCACCGCGATTCGAACGCGGGGCCTCCTGCAAGCTTCAACCCAAAGCAGGAATCATACCACTAGACCATGAAGCCCGATAATGAAGACATAACGCTCTACAAATTTACTTATCGTGCTGTTGTAGCTATACCTTCAAAACTGAGGGACAAGGCTCAGTGCACTTAGACGTTGCCGCATCTCTGCCGCATCTTGGTAGGAAAGGATGCGGCAATGACTAAGTGCGCCGAGCCTTGGGAGTAAATACATGTTAAGCTTTTGAAGCCTGCAATGATTGTGAAGCCTACGGTCAGACTTTGAGGCCTCCAGTTTGGGGTAAGCTCTCCTACTCCTAGCCAAACTCCTAGCCGCGGTCTCAGTGCGGCAGCGGTAACCACAATGCCGGATGCTCCCCTGGTTCTAAAGCGGTAGCTGCGAGCGATTCGAAAATTTCAAGACATTTGGGGGGTCCAGTTATCTACAGAGTGTGAGGCTTTTACATCCTTCTATCACGAGAAACGATACAAAGAGTGGAGGACAATCACCAATTGCCTGATCATCAAGGAACAAAGGGCTCGTCATTAAACAAACTCCAAGCTAATGGTAGCATGAAAGTCTACCATTGCTATCCACGACGTCGAATAGATATAGTAGCCCGAATCCCATAGCCTATCGTGAACTCATCCAGCTATCCTCTTCTTTGTCCTTGTCATACTCGCTTCGCGAGAGGTCTACGCATTGGCTGAGACGTATGAGAGCGGAGCGGCTCTTATTAAATACGGCAAATCTATCACAGCAGTACCGGCGGCTGTATGAGGACGGAGGGGAAAGAATACTTCATTTGCAAACAAGACGGAATCTACATATCTAACTGACTGACCCTTTAATCAAGACTTTGAGTAGTGCGATGCTCTCCAAAGCTCCTCAAATCCTACCAAAATGCAACCTCTAGAACAACCAGCGACCTGACTGTATCTATACCAGTACTCTCCCCATTTAAGATGAAGCCCACTCCATCTACCACCACCTTCTAGAAGTTCCGCATAATCCCCGGCTGGATCTGCTCCAGCCGCTCACTCAACTCCCTCCACACCCTCTTCTGTGCCTCCTTCCCCTCCTCACTCTTAACAAACTTCGCCGGTTCCGAAACCCTTGCATCACTAAGGTACTGCCCATGGCTCTCCTCGCCCGCACTCGCCGCATGCACCAGCGTGCGACTCCCCACCTCCGTCGTGCGCGCCACCGCAAGCTTAAAAAGGTAAAAGCCCAGCCCCATCTCGCGGGCCAGCTCCGAGTGGCAGAGGCCCGGGTTCACGAAGTTCAGAATCACCGGATAGCCGGGGCGCATGAGCTCCTCGACGATCTGGCGACAGGCGAGCACTTCGAGGAGCTTGGAGACGTTGTACCTGTCACCCATGCGGGCCTTGCTCTTATCGCTTAAGCTCGCCAGAAGGTTTTCGTTCGGGCCGACGGTCTTGCGCTCAGGGAGATTCGTGAAGAAATGGACCTCGCTGCTCACGATGACGAGATGCGGGCGCGTGTTGAAGCGCTGCGCCGTCTCTTTCAGCTTCGGCAGCACGAGGAGAGCGAGCAGGAACGTCGCGACAACGTTCGTCGCGATCGTCGTCTCCTCCCCGCTCTCGGCTGCGACGAACCGATCCGTCGCGATCCCCGCGTTCTCGACAATCGCATCGAGCCTCTGGAGTCCCTCGACGCGTTTCGCGAATGCCTTGACGCTGTCGTACGCGCTAAGGTCTAGCTGCCACACCTCGACCGTCTCCTCACCGCATCCCGTGGTCTCGATGATCGATTTTCGCGCCGTCTCGCCTTTTTCCAGATTGCGCACGCCGAGGATCACTTTTTGCGCGCCGAGACGCGCAAAGTGCCGTGCTGCTTCGAGGCCGAGGCCGACGTTCGAGCCGGTCACGACGACGGTTTTGCCGGCCCAGGAGGTCGTGGGGTAGGGCGGCTTGATGAAGAACTGGCGGTAGAGGAAGCCGAGGAGGACGGAGGGGCTGGCGGCGGACATGGTAGGCGGTTGGGTGCGGGTGGGTTGTGCAGTAAGTGTCGGTGTGGACGGTAGGGAGATGTTGTGGATGGCTGTTGGGTCAATTGGTGGTTAAGTGTTATCGTAAGTAGCAGGAAGGTATTGCAGGACCCCTTTTGCTGCGGTAGCGGCTCGCTCATATATAGACTGCATGATTGCGTCGTACATTCTTCTGCCTGCCGGATTTCCTGCGCCGTTTAGCAATCTCCAAACTCCGTCATCCGTGGATTGTCTAATTCCCGGGATCCATGGCTTAACTCCGGGCGAAGGGTCGCGCGCCGACGGGGAGCGGCGAGATTCAAGATTCCGGGGTGCCGCGTGGGGATCACATGATTGCAATTGGTTGCACCGAATTTTCAACTTCAGCCTTGATGTTTTGGTATGTTGTGTTTATTTTGGGAGATAGAGACGGTCAGTTCCTCTACTCGAGATGACAAGAAGCATCTTTGTATGTGGTGGGAAACAAGCCGTGCCTCCAACAACCATGCATGCTCATATCATGGACGCCAAGCTAGAAAACCCGCTGCTGCTAATCGACACAGGCAGCGTGCGCTATAATTACAGAAATGAAAGTGCTTCTCGGGAATCGATTCTCATCAGGCCCATCTTCCAAGTAGAGCCATCAGCCCTGGAAGCAGTCAGCCGCAGCTCAAGCCAAGATTTCGATCTGCGAAGGGAGGACTCACCAGCTCCAAGACACATCCACCCGAAAGCGCCCAGCACCGTCCTAATCGGTGCCTTGTTCATGTACGAGCTAAACATAAACTCATGCGCCATCAACTCCACCAACCCCGTGTAGATCAAGATGCCGGCGCTGATCGAATCAAACACGCCGTTCACGATCAATGTCGTCGCCGAGCCTGGCGGATAGGATGTCCTAACTCCCAACCCGACCGCGATCGCGATGGGCGTCGAGATGCCGTAAGCACCCGCCAGCAGATACGGCGTCCACTTCTTCGATTTTGGCCAGGGGACGGCGCTCAATCGTGAACCAAGGCCGAGGCCTTCGAAGGTTTGATGGAAGACCAGGACGATGTACAGCGTGATGAACTCCTCGCCCGCAACGGCGAGAGTGAGGCCGATGAAGACGGAGTGGAAGATGACGCCGAACTCGAGGATGAAGATGGCCGTCATCTGCGCGACGAACGTTTCGGGGACGAGGCCCGTCTCTTCCCAGTCAGGGCGGATGTCCTCGTTGTCGGTGTGCTCGCGGGCATGGCCGAGGTGGTCCTCGCCTGGTGCGTGGCTGGTGCTGGGTGTGCGGTCGGGCGAGCTGTAGTTCTTCTTTCCGCCAGACATCTCGAGATCGGATGAGCTGCTAGGCCCGTGGTTGTGACCAGCACTGTGGATGTGGCTGTGACTGGGGCTGTTGCTATTGCTGCCAACTCTCGCTCGTTCCACGTCGTCGTGGCCGCCGCCAAAATGGCCGTACCGCATCGTCATGAGCTCGAGGAAGAAGAGAACGAAGATGGTCATCAGAGAGATGCCTTCGACCCATGGGTATTCCGTAATCGGTCCGGTCAGACATTCGTCGCTCAGAGCCTCGTGAGCAGGAGCGAGGAGCTGGGATACGTCAGTCTGCTGTGACAGCGAGAAGAGAGGATGCGGGAAGAGAATCATTGCGCGAAGATATTGTCGGACATTGAGAAGGTAATGAGAGCCACTCACGTGTATGAACGCCGTTGCAAGGATGATTCCGGAACCGAAGTACTTTACAGTGAAGAAAGCCCACTCAGGCACTCCGAGTCCAACATGCCGGCGAGCATAGACCGGGAACCATGCACCTGAGTATGTTAGCTGGCAGAAGGAGACGCAATCCTTGATATTCGACGGATCACTCACCGAGCGTTGAGCCGATCAAGATAACGAAGATCGCTGATATCCTGAGGCCCAACCTCCCGTCGAACTCATTGCCAGTACTGCATTGGGCAACGGCTTCAGGCTCAGAAGATTGGCTTGATGTTGCAGTGTCTGCGGCTATCTGCCGTACCGCAAGCTGTAAAGCGTGGGCGAAGGTCTCTGCCATGTTCCAGCGCCAATAGCAAACGATCCGATGCAGCAGCTATCGAATGATTCTCGGAGCACGCAACAGTGTGTCGAAACAACAGCGTGGTATTCTGCAACGAAACCTTCGGGTAGAAGATGTAGATTCTGATGCGGGGTATCTTTTGGGTCTAAGCTGGCCAAATTGACTGCGGCTCAGCGGGAGTGTATCAATGGAATGGTCAACAGGCTGTAACAAGCCGTAGTGCGCGGCTCAAAGGAATAGACACAGCGACACGAGCCTGGATGATGGGAAATTGGGGTAGATGATTGATTTGAGACACAGCGTACCGGCCATCAGGGTGTTTTTTCTGTGTACCCTGATGGCTGAAGTCATGGCGTGGCCAATCGTCACTGCCGAATACCGGTCCAGCAGCGACGACGTTTGTCATGCCGAAGCCATCGGAATTTTGGTCATGGACCTAACGTCTGCCAAAAGTGTCAAACAGTACAGAGTGACTCTGACGAACAGGATAGTGAATGGCTTTGAAGTTTCCAATTCATTTGTCTTCTTTCTATCGACATTCACGTGAGGCATCTCTACATCCGGTAATCGGCTACGGCAAACGAACTGGCGCGTCTCTGAGCTGCATCAGGCCGTGCTTGAAAGTCGGCGTTGTGAGCTGCATGTCAGAGAAGCGTCGAGACTCCTTTCAAGCGACTTGCTGCCGCGTTAGGAGCCTGAAAAGCGAGGCGATAAGGCCAGAAGGTCCTGCTTTCTGGGAGTTTCCGTCAGCGAGCTCCAGCTCGGGCGCACGGTCGACGAGCTTATCGCTGAGCCGTTGTGGCGCTTGGAGTCAAACAGCTTGAGTTTCGAGTTTCCGGCTGCTTTTGCTGGACGAGCGGCTTCGTGACTAAGACGCAGCTTTGAACGGCTGAGGACGAGCCGGCAACGGCGTCTCGCGAGTAGTTAACACGAAGTGCCCGTTCTTCACGAGTCTGAAGTCCAAAACACGGCGGCGTTCAGGGTTCTCTCTCTCGCAGGATGGAGTTAGCTTGGCGCCGGCGCCATTCGACAACACTCGCCAGGTCGGAGATGGACTGGCAAGAGATCTGTGAGGCTTGCAGGGTGTGGTGCAGATAAAGCGGGGATCGTTCTCAGGCACGGTGCGGAGAACAACGCTTTTCGCGCTGGAGCTTGTCCAAAAGGGCTCATTGATGATGGGGTGGTACAGCGCCTACTCCTCACGAGGGGATGAGAAGCGGCCATGTACACACAGATGCAACACTGCTGTATTCGCCGTGAGAATCGAGCAGGCATCGAGGTCACGAAGCAAAGCAAGCAAAGCAAGCAAAGCCAGCGGCGTGATCCGGGAGCTCAAGGCAAGCGATGCAAAGAGAGCAAAAGCTCCGGCAGCGCCAGGCTGTTGCTTGCTGTGGCTGGGTTCAGGGATGAATTGATCCAAGCCCGTTTGAGCAGCTGTCGGCGACTGCCATTGGCTGAAACAGGCCTGTCGGACCCTTGTCCGGGTAGCAGGCAGCAGGTGACGTGAGACCCCGCCTCTTGAGCGAGAAAAGAGCTCTGGCAGGGTTCTTCCAAGCTTTGGAGCTAAGCACGGCCCTCTTCCCACTACTTACCTACTTCACTGCCTGGAGCTCTCTCCTCTTCTTCCTCACCCTCCCCTCCTCACCTTTGCATCTCCCTCCTCCATCAAGCATCCAGCTCCATTGCATCCAGAAAACTCTGCTCAAACATCAGAGCATCACAGCAGCACTCTAACCTGTCAACATGATCGATCCGGTGCAGGCCTTCGCTAAGGCGACCTCGTCGCTGCTCGTCCCGCTCCCGAGCTCCTCGACAGCCGGCCATCATCATACTTCCCTTCCCAGCATCCTCCCTGACTCTCCAGAGTACCAGACCGTTGGCGAGACCGGCAAGCGGACGCTATGGTGAGCTTCAATCTGCTTCTGCTGCATCCTTTTGGCTGACTCCTCCGCAGGGTTGTCTTCGTTATCATGACGCTTGCGTCCGCGGCCTTCGCCGGCATGTCCTGGACTGTCCCAATCGTACGTGCCAGACCACTGTAGACGATTCATCCATCAGCACGGACGCTAACAATGCTTAGAACAAGCGTATTTTCCACTTTATCACCACCCTGATCACCATCTTCGCTGCTCTCTCGTACTTTGCCATGGCTACCGGCCACGGCGTTGCCTACCACCACATTGTGGTCAATGAGAGCCACCCGCACGTGCCCGACACCGAGCACGAAATCTACCGCCAGGTCTTCTTTGCTCGGTACATCGACTGGACCGTCACCACCCCGCTCCTGCTGCTCGATCTCTGTCTCCTCGCCGGCCTCAACGGTGCCCACATCCTCATGGCCATCATTGCCGACGTGATCATGATCCTCACCGGTCTCTTTGCCGCTTTCGGCGCCGAAAGCAACCCGCAGAAGTGGGGCTGGTACACCATTTCCTGCATTGCCTACCTCGTCGTCATCTGGCACTTGGCCCTTCACGGCCGCGCCATGGCCATGTCCAAAGGCGGCAACGTCGCCAGGTTCTTTGGCGCTCTAGCTGCCTTCACCCTTATCCTCTGGACAGCCTACCCTATGTAAGCAGGCCTCCTCTTTGATTTCCTTGTTTCACCAAAACCTCGTATCTAACTCAAACAACAGTGTCTGGGGTTTCGCCGACGGGGCTCGCCGCGTCAGCATTGATGCCGAGATCATGTGCTATGCCGTCCTCGATGTTCTCGCTAAGGTTGGGTTCGGTGCTTGGCTCTTGATCAGTCACGCCACCATCCCGGAGATCGGCCTCGAGCTTGGCGGCTTCTGGGCTCACGGCCTCAACCAGGAGGGCACCCTCCGTGTTGGCGATGACGATGAGGGCGCGTAGAGTGCTCGTCTCGTGAGCCAATCTAGGACACCGGGAACGAAGTTGTCGATAGGTGGAAGTTGAGTATGGATGGAAGGTACGATGACTGAAGGTGGTGGAGGAATCGACGGAGGCGGTTACGTGAACGATGCCTTAAAACGCCCCTCGTGGCTTGATCGTTGTTGACTGTTCGATGAGCTTATCTTTCTTGCATCTTGGCCGAAGGTTGTCAATGTTGTATAGTAATTATTGAATGAAGATGTTTGACGAACGGTCGTTACCTCAAATCCGTTGCATACCCGCTGATGACGCTGCATTGCCTCGAGACCTAAGCCCAACCTTCCAAGTCTCAATCACATTCCTGTGTTGTGGCATTCTATCTTGGCTGCTAAGACAGTGACCATGCATTACAAAAATACCTCTAGTACCAATCTACTGACATTATCTTATGTTCACCAAGCCGGATGAAGTTCCAGGAGACCCTCTACTTTTGAAGCCCTTGCTCCTGAACCTATCTTGAACTAACCCACGTCTCCTGCGATCTCCACTCACCATCCCCACCGCCCGTCGTAGCCCCCTCGACCTCACTTCCTCTCCCCATCCCCTCCACCCAGCCCCAGCTCTGTACAACCACCCCTCCGATTCCTAATCCTGGTTCATAGCCATCTCCTCCATCGCCTTCACCGCATTCTCAAGCTCTCTAATCCTGCCGCCCGCCCTCCGCTCCACCTCCTCAGCGAGCAGCTTGTCGGATCCGGTGACGGCTTCCTGATACACCGCTTTCAGCTTCTCCAGCTCTTCGCGCGCGGCGGCCCGGTCGTCTTCGGCGTAGACGGTCTGCTTCTCTGTCTCTTCGGCGGCGATCTCGAACTCGTCGCGGGCGGTTGCGTAGCTGGTTGGCGGGTTAGCGGAGGGGGTGGGGGTGGTGGGATAAAGCGGGACGGAGCTAGAGGAGGAGGAGAGAAGGATGGCTGGGAAGAAGGGAGGGGGGAAATGGGGGAGGGGGAAAGAGGAGGAGGTACAGCTCGGTTATCTCTTCTATCTTCGCGTCTGCTGGGGAGGTGTTTGAGGAGTATAGTCTTGAGTGCGAGGGGGAGATCGTGGATGCCGACCGCCGTGATATCGAGCCATGGGATGCTGGTGTGAACACCTCTAATCGTCCTGCTCCTGCTCGTGCTCCTGCTTGTATCCGAAAGTTCCGCGAAGCTGTCGGTTTTATGCGGCTTGCACAGCTCTGTCTAGCGCATGTGCGTGTTGCTGAGCGCATGAACATGGTGGCTAGGGTTGGGGTTCTGTCGGCAGGGTAGGAGATATGTACGGATTGTTTGTGCCGCGTGCTGTTGATGGGGCTGTGTAAGGCGTGATTGATGCTGGGAAATCTTGGGTATACTACTGCTTGCAAATACCTAGGTACCCTTGGTGTTTTGGGACGATGACGAGAGGCAGCGCGAGTCATGCAGGGCCTGGGTTCTTATGGGTTACTCAAAAAGCACGTTGCCGTCTTTGGGTTCCACGTTCTCGATGCCAAACCTGGACTTGTCACTATATCAATAGTAGGACAACGGGACCAGTTCCATGCGGCAGAAGGCATGGTATGCCTCGCCCTTAAAGCTACGGCGCATCGACCATCCAATATATTCCATACTTAAGCTGTTTTTGTGATATCTACCTTGACGGTTATGAGAGGCAGCTTTCAATGTAGCCACCCGTTTCTGGGACCACCACCGCTCTCCATTTCCCCTTCCGCGCGTTGGCTGCCGGGTTAGGATCCAACACCAGGCCAAGCGTTATCGCATCCGAGACACAACATCTGCACGCCGATCGAACAGCGCCAACGGATAAGGTAGCGATAGGGCACGAGTTCATCCCTCTGTGCAACAATGCCTTGTCCTCACAACTCCAGTTCGTAAGGGGTGTGGTCACGCTAGTACGAACCACGACGAGGCTGAGTGCAGCTATGCCCAACTCTCCCAAATGCCTGCCCTGGGAGTGATAGTGCCGCCCTGTGTAAGCCTTCAGCCCTGAATGGGCCTTGTGCGTCCCTGCGACTCGACAAAGGACGAGGGGTGATTGGCCAAGTCCTGACGGGCATGATGGAGGGATGTACATACCGCTCATGCACTTGAGTACCTTCCCAAGCTTGGATGTGAGGGATAAGAGCAGCAGCTTCGCATGCCTTTGACTACAAGGCCAAGCGTTGCGCCGGGCCCGAAAGTCTATACCTATTTAACAGTGCTACCTTTGGCACCGCCGCCGTCGATGCAACGGTTGCTTCCTCAGTCGCACAAAGGCGCTGATGGCCGAGCTCGCGCTCGCAGCGGGGATCGCGTCGCTCGTCAGCAGCGCGCTGACAGTGTCGACCCAGCTGCACAAGCTGTATACGGACTTTGGAGACGCGGGCCGCGAGTTCGGGGTTTTCAGCCGAGAATTCTCGATTTTTGCTGCAGTGTGGACGGCGGTCCAGCCGGTATTGGCACATCATGGAGACGCGATCTCAGACGAGCTGTGGGAGAGCCTGGAACGGATATGCGGCGATACGACGAAAATTTTCGAGCAGATTGAGGCGTCGCTGCAGCGATTTCAGCGGAGGGATGAACCAAGGAGGATAAGACTGGGGCTGGGGCATGCGCTTGCGTTTCTGTGTTTTCCTAGGACTTTGGAGGACGACAGGAAGGCTTACCGCAGACAACGAGTCCGGAAATACTTCCAGAGGAGCCAGTTGGTGATGCAGCGGCAGCAGCTGGAGCACGCAAAGACGTCCCTTACGCTTGTCCTTGTGGTCATAAAGTATGTGCGAGCTGTCTCTTATTGCTCCGCTCGCCCGTCACGTGGAAATGGGCACTCTTTTGGCTGACAGGATACGCAGCCATGCGAGACACCCCGTGCATGAGACTCGCGGTTCACATGATCCCGCACGTTCGAATGCAGAGTTGCTAATCGCAACCCATCAACGCTGTCGGGAGGAGCTCCGGAGGCGGGAGCGTTCAGAGCCCGAGGTCCATGTACGGGCATCGCGATGGCTTCCTGGTGTGAGCCGACTTGCGAGGTACTCACTTCCAAGCATAACGTCCCATGGCTCTGCCCACACAGTCGTCGACATACTGTCAGAGCGATGGATGTCGCCTCCACCGCCTGGAGGCTCGAGGTCTGAAGTCAGTCGGCATCAGCGCTACAGCCCTCAAGCCGAGGTGGCGAACGAGCTTCATGAGCTGCGAACGCAGAATGCAGCGCTGCGTGCGCAGGATATAGAGAAGGGCCGAGAGTTGCATCAAGCGAGGGTTGAGCACTCAGACGTGATAGACCAGCTCCGGGGCCAGATCGTGCATCTGTGGTTGGAGAGGAAGCGCTTCGAGGACATTGCGCGCAAGGAAGAAGAGCGTTGCGTGGAGGTTGAACGGCATAACGCGCGCATGTTCCAGGACTTGAGAAGAGGTGATGAGGAGTTTAAGCGACTGCAGATGAGGTACGATGAAGTTGTCGGAGAATACAAGAGGCTACGAAATGGGAGAGATGGGAATGTAGGCTGGAGGTATAACAGGAGAGTACGAGACCCGGGGCGACAGGTACAAGGGGTACTGTTACCTGTCTGCGCGTGATTGACAGTCTGGCAGACATCCTGCACAGCGAGCATGCCGGGAGGAACAATTGTAGATGGTTTCACGCCTCCATAGATGCACATTTCTTCCTCAATGGACATCACTTATGATACCTGCCTCGTAACGGCGGCAGCAGCGCATCGAATAGCGTGGCTTTGTTCGACCCTATGTTCGGCCCACCCTACGTACCAAGTAGAAGGTATTGCAAGCAATGAAACGAGTGTTTGCAGCTTTGCGACACGATGTCGCTCGCACAAGAGTAGATTCATGATGACGTGAAATTCGGCGATCCAGATCTTCCGCGAGTCAGTCAAATGCCGCTTTGTCCCTGCGTCTTTGCGCTCGCCGCATCAACGCCAGACATTCCCCCCACCATCTGCTGGCCCCACAGAGATGCTCTTGGGCCTGTCGATACTAATCCTTTCTGTTACCTTTCTCGCATATCGCAGTAGATCTGCAGCATGGAGCTTGCTTGGAGCCAAGTGCGGCGCCCACAGAGAAGCCCTTAACGATCGAAAGCAAGATGCCGGGAGTGAAGGAGGCAACGTGGATGCGCCACGAACCATCTTGAGCGCCGACAGCAAAGAGAAGGCAGCGAATGGCAGCAATATGTCTTACAGCACAATGTCGCCAGAAAGGGATACGCCCTCGCCGCAAACGACGCCCAAAGCCAGCGCCATCAACGGTGCACCGATACCTTCTTTCTCACTTTCATCCTCGGACTTAGCGGACGAAGATAATGATGTCGTTGCTCCTTCGTTCCCTGCTACCAACTCTGCTCAGCGCGCTTCTGTCGCTCCGACGTTGTCGCCTCGAAATCCTTCAATCCAAAAGCCTCTCCTGCAGCCCGCCGCTGCACAGCTCATGCCGCCGCCCCCGCGCCTGGCTCCAAATCCACGTGTGGGACAGGGCACAGCAGCGTCTCTGCGCGTCCCGACCACCGGCCCTCTGCCGAACCGCGGCCCTCCAAGTTCCTCAAACGGCAGCACACTCGGCGTCCCTTCGTCAGGCGTCGTAAAGCCGACAAACGGGCGGGAGCGGGCAAAAGTAAACTTAGGCCCCGGCTACTCGCCGCTCGACTGGGCGACTCTCCTCAAATCCGGCAAGAATCTGTCAGGCGTTACCGGCTTCCAGAGAGTCACACCATCGCAGCTGAAGGCCATGAACGGGCGGAAGGGGAGGCCGGCGTGGAGTAGTTACCAGGGAAAGGTGTACAACATCTCGCCTTACCTGCCGTACCATCCCGGTGGAGAGGGAGAACTGAGGAGGGCGGCGGGGAAGGATGGCGCGAAATTGTTCATGGAGGTGCACCCGTGGGTCAATTGGGAGAATATGATGGGCGAGTGTTTGGTGGGGATTTTGGTATCGGAGGAGTCTGGTGGAGGGGCCTCTTTGGAAGATATGGACTGACACGAGCGGACGGTTCATTCATGAGGAGCATATGACGGCGCTGTATGGCTCAGATCTGAAGCGTACGTGGATGGCATTGATACCCGTGGGTTTCGTAGAGGAGAGAAGCATTGGGAGGCGTTTCGTAGTATCGTCTGCAAATCTTCAACATAGAATTCTGTTTGAAATAGCTCGGCCAATCTGAGGTCGCCACATCTCGTTCCACCCCATCAGGCATCTGCAGCCACTCAACGTCGTCATGTGATCTCGTACCGCAATCGCGCTTCTGCCTCACGTCTTCTGGACCCCGCCCGCAGCCTTCCAGCACTGCACTCGACCGCCGACATCCTCCTGCCGAGTTCGTCACGATGTGGATCCTTTCATGCGACGGCGACTTGTTCGAAGGCGAGTTTCAGCCGGCTTCATCTGGTTGGAAGTGTAGCTAAAGAACGTTTCGCGCACTAGGCAAAAGGCTATGGCTCAAGCCCGGAACAAGACACCTCTTCGGCCGCACGAAACCTCCCTCTGGCTCGGACAGCCCTGGCGAGAGTACGTGATCCCATCAAAGCACAATACTCGATGCGCAATTGACCGTCGTAGAGAACCACGTCATTAGCCACAAATCCGTTTCCCGCCAGCATCTTACTATCATCGTTGACGCTGTCAAGCCCGGAGACGGCGTAGGTCCACTGTATTAGACGAGTTTACGGACGATGGCTGACTTGCCATCAGTCTAACCTGAGCGCCAAAGCGATTCTCACTCTAACCGATGACTCCAAGTTCGGCACCACCATCGACGGCGAGAAATTCGTAAAGGAGTCGAGGCAGTTGACAGGAACGGACCATGCTATACAACTGGGTAGCTACGACCAGAAGTTCCGGTATATCTCGCATAACCTGCAATGTTGGCACAGTATCGCACGAAACATACTAACAGGGACGGGCAGGATAACATGGCAACCCGTTGTCATAACTTTTGCATCCACGAGTCGCGACCTGACCAACGCACTACCATCCATCAAGTCTCGACTCGAGGAGATTGATGTCAAGACGTCAATCGACTATGTCGTCGGCCATACAACCCACGTCATCGCGGACAAGCGCAACACAGCCAAAGGCCTCCAGGCGCTCGTAAACGCAAAGCGCATCGTCACAGCCTCTTTCATCGACGCCATCTTCTCCGCAGCGTCAAGCACACCCAACCAGGATGATCCAGACAACCCGCTGCCGTCGCGGCTAGAGACGGACTTTGACAAGGGCTGGCCGAGGGAGATGGAGTATCTGCCTGCTGTAGGGAAGGAGCCGGTGCCGAGGCCTGGGGACATCTTCACGCCGAACCCTGGAAGGCAGAGCGTTTTCGAGGGATACACATTTGTTTTCTGCGACCAAACGCAGTTTGAGAACCTGCAGCCTCCGATCACCAACGGTGGCGGGAAAGCGTTATACTATGAGCTCGTGGAAGGCCAAACGACCGCTGAAGACCTGATGCACTTCATCAGGAAGATTTCAAAGCAGAAAATGCCTGAAGACCGCGAGGGCGGCGATGCGAGAATCATCCTCGTTCGCTACAATGGGTCGAAAGGCTTCGAGGACTGGGCTGACAACTTCAAGAGGGAGACTCAACTGCTCATGGGATGGAGAAGCGTGCAGCAGAATGAGTTTCTCGATGCTATACTCATGAACGATGCCAGCGTACTTCGCCGAGAGCTGGAAGATGAGGATAGGCCTGAAGCTGGCGCAAATTCGTCGAGCATGGCCGCGCCTCCCCTCCCGTCCAGTGACACCGGTAATGCTTGACACACATCACGTCACACATCACGTAGTGTGACATACGCTGACCGGATTATAGTTCAGGGGGACCACGCGGCACCCAGCCGCACCGCCAATGCGGCCACAGCAACTTCATCCTCTACAGTACCCCTATCCTCCTCAGCACCCACATCCAGCAAAACATCACGACGAGCGAGAAGAGCGATCACGACATCCCGCTTCAAAGGCTTCGACGACATTGAGCCCTCCTCCCTCCCCAAGGCCACCCAATCCTCCTATGCCGCCGGCGCCGCCGACGATGACGACGACGACGAAGTCATGGCCGAGTCTTCGCACCGACCCGCCTCCCCATCCCAGCGCCCCTCCATCATCGACCCTTCCCAGTCCCAGCATCCCTCGCCCACCCAATCCCGCAAACGCCGCCACGCCGATGTCCTCCCCGAGGAGCCCGACGAGGACGAGCCTGAGAACCCCGAAGACGTACTCAACGCACTTGTGCCCGCCGCCACCGCTGCCGCAGCCGCAAAGCGCCGCCGCCTCGCGGCCATCTCCTCCCGCCCCATCGACGAACTTGTCGCAGAAGACGCCCGCAACCGCAAAGCGGAAGCAGACGCCATGGCCATGGCGCGCAAGTCACGTAAGCAGGACAAGGATATCGATGTTGTGGGGCTTGCACGCGAGCGGCGCGCGCAGGAAGAGGAGAGGAGGGTGGAGGAGGAGGAACGGCTTAGGGAGAGCCTTGAGGGGCTCGATATTGCGCACCTCATGGACTTGGTGCAGGTCGAGGAGATGGAGGTGCGTGCGTTACGGCGGTCTGCGAGGGGTGGTGCTGAGGGAGGAAGAGGCGGGGGCGGGGAGTGGGACGAGCGGTGGAATGGGAGGAAGAACTTCAAGAAATTTAGGCGGAAGGGCGCGGTTGGAGAGGGGCAGACGGAGAGGCCAAGGAAGGTTATCGTGCCGCTTGAGGAGGTCAGGAAGAAGGATTTTGGCATTGGCGAGGCGTATTGGCTCAAGGATAGTGCAGAGGGGACGCAGCGGAGGGAGAGCGGCACCCAAAGCCAGAGCCAAAGTCAGGCGGGCGCGCGGGGTCGGCGAGGCAAAGAAGCGGAGAAGGACGCCGAGGACGAGGGCGATGCGCTGAGTTTCAGGCGGAGGAGGAAGCCAAGGACGGTCGTAGAGGAGGAGGAAGAGGGCGAGGATGTCGTGCCGGAGGAGATCATCGAGCCCCCCAGAAACACGAGGCTCGCGGATAAGGCACGCGAGGCCAGGGGTAAAGAGGCCGAGCCATCCACCCAGACGCTCAGATCGGGAGGGGAGAAGAAGGCGAGAGGGAAGAGGGCTGCGCCTGCTGAGACGGCTGCGGAGGCGCCGCCTGCTAAGAAGGCTAAGGGGAGGCCGGATCTGAGTACGCAGGAGGAGAGCGAGGGTAGTGGAGACGAGCTGAGGTTTAAGTTCCGGAGACGGCGGTAAATTCGAGCGGGATAGTGTGAGCATGTCGAGGCATGGTTGGCCATCTGCAGAATTCATGGCATTGATCTAGCTCCCGGCTCAAGCTACTGAAAGTAGAAAGAAGGCTTCCACTTATGCACAGATATCATACATTAGCAAACTGACAAGTCGGATTCAGATGCACTCCTATATTACACGAGAACTGTATGATCATGCTGCGGATGGACATCACGTGCGGAGCGCATATCAGACGCGCGCGATAGACTCTTTGACTTCACAATGCATCAACCAATCGTTGTAACATAGTATCAGGCTAAATACCACTCGTCTTGTTCTTCATATTATTGCGACAGCTCCTGGGTCTTGAGCTGCCTCAAGTCAGCGACTATGCTTGAAATGCGGGGGAGTTACTGAACTCGATGTATTGTGAGCTCTGTCAATTGATCCCGAAAGCAACCAGCGATGCCCACCACTACGAAGTTTGAGGTGAGCTCGGCTTCGAGGGTCGCGTTCGGGATTAGTGATGGACTTTGGTGCGCGCCTTGGTCAGCGCCTAGGTGAGCGCATTGGCAGGTAAATCTTGGTGGTCGTCTCTAAGAGCACCTAAGAGAGCGCCTAAGAGAGCGCCTAAGAGAGCGCCTAAGAGAGCGCCTAAGAGAGCGCCTAAGTGGAAGGTTAACGGAGGTCGCCTTGGAAGTTGTCTAGGAGGGCGCTCAGCAACACATGCCCGGTGGCTCCTCAAGTTAGTTGATACACTTCTCCGCATCAGCAAGCGCGCACTCTCCCAAAGCATCTTCTAAAACAGCTGAAACTAGTCCTGTCCTACTTCAAAAAGAAATCACTCGTGGTGAACCCCACAAGGCCTTCCTGCTCCATGGAAGCAAGCCTTCAGAACGACTTCGGCCATCTATACATGAAGACACGGAAAGGCTCCGTGGATTTGCACCACATCGCATCTTCCAAGCCCACACTCTCTATGTACAGTCTACAGAAAGGCAGGTTCCGCAACCACTCCTGTTTGCACAGGATATCTTGCCAGCTGTGCAGCCGGATATGCCGAAGGGGTAATGTGTCTTCCTGTTGGACCTTGACTGCCCAAGCAGATGTTCAGATTAGTACCTGATCAGATCATATGGCACCTATCGACTGGAGTCCAATGATCCTCGTCTATCTAGAAAACGATCTCGAGATATGCGAGCTTCTTCATGATACTCCTGCCCGTTCGCCTCCGAAGCCGGTCACCAACCCTGACTTCAGGCTTGGCTCCGACCTTGGGCCTAGCATGATGCGGGAACAATCAGTGGCACTGAGCGGGTTTAACAGTCGACCTACAGACACGAAACAGGCCTTCGGAGACGAGGCGACGTCTGAAAAGATTGAACCCGCAGCCGGTGTAAGCTAACAGCCAGGAAACATACCCTTGTCTAGTGCGCTCAATTCGCAGCCGGATTTGCGGTTGAGTGGAAAGAATGAAGTTTCGTCTGACGGATTCGGTACGTCCCAGCAGTTTTATGGGGTGAGCATGCTGGGGAAGAGACGGCTTTAGTACGGTACCGAGATAGAGTCGAGTGCGGGAACACAGATGAGCGTGTACGGCGCATACTTGCTAGGTTGGAGGCCAGAAGGGCCCAGCGAGAGGAAGAGCGTATGAAGCTAGACGGTCAAGAGGGGTTGAGTAGCGATGCGATCAAGGGTGTGAGGTGAGAATGGAACCGGACTATCCAGTCACTCCTAAGGAGGCGGCGGCAGAGCCCCCCGAGCACAAAACTGAAACTCACAACAGATTAGCAGCACGATAGTGGATGGCAGACGAAGAATCGAAACTTTTTTGGGCCGCTGAAGCGTAACTGCAGCGCACAACGACTTACGATGCACTGCCAGTTGGGCTGCAAGGGTGAGAACGTTGAGGCTTTCTCACAGAGTTATGGTGCCGCAACTTGGGGCACCAACGGATACACTGAGAAGAACATGCGGGCTCTGATGGCCTCAAACAGTGGTTGTCCAGGACAAGAGCGGAAGATGCAATATGCCGGAACTGGATGGAAGTCTTTCAGATTGCATGCAACGATCGAATCAGTGGACGGCAAGTCGCGTTGCAGTTGCTCGGTACAAGCCTAACAAGGCTGTGCTGGTAAGAGATCCGGTAAGGGATCTGGTAAGAAATCTATCGAACTAGCCATGCCATACCGCCAGGCGTATTGAACAGGTAGACTTAGAACACGGTTAGCCTTACTAAGATATATCTTGATGGTAGAGTTCCACACGAAGAATCAACGATCCGCGGTTCAACACCTTGCCAAGGCTGGCGATATCCAAGCCATTCCCTGCGGTGTGGAAGTTCAGTGCGACATATCAGGCCTGGCTGGCCGCACCACAATCGTTTCTTCGTTCGTCATTGTACCGTTTGCTTTCAACTCTCAACGAAACTGCATAGTGTGATTGTCAGCGCTGGCAACAGCAACGTGTACAAACACAACGTTTGCCAGAAGTCATAAAATTCACTTCATAAGCCGTGCTCTTACCCTGCGCTGATCCACTTCACTGACATTCCTTCCAGCTCGAACTAATATATGACCTGTCCCAAACGATGCTATAGCAGTATATGTCACGGCGATGGCCGGGTGACACTAGCCATGCTGCCGCCCTCATTCACGCTGGGATTAAACTTTCCCTTCACCGCTAGCGCCGTTGACATTCACCTGGCGCCCTGAACAGCGCAAAACCAAGGTTAGCCTTCGAAGGTAAACTCTACTCTCGGCGCTGGCCAAAGAAGTCAGTCCTCCACTGCCCTCTTCAGAATTTCCATCCGCCATCGAGAGCTCTTGGAATCCCCTCCTCTAGTTGGATATACGCTCTAGACATCCTGGATCCTTACACCGAAGTATCCGGAGCCAGTTTCTTTTCGGCGATCCCACCTCACTGGAGCCATGGACCACGAGAACGACCCTCTCGGCAATGAATATCCCGAGTGGACGTGCATATGTTTCGTCTGTCTAGAGCAATTCCCGCCGCAAGCGGTTACCACCTTATCGTGTGGTACCCATATCGGGTGCGGACCATGTCTCAAGGACATGTTTGCGGCAGCCTTGAAGTCCGAAATTTCATACCCACCCTCATGCTGCTTCTCGCAGCCCAGCATTCCGCTTTCTGCGGTCGAGCATGTGCTTGAGACCAGTTTCATTGAAGAGTACAAAACCAAGCAGATAGAGTACGCGACCGACCCGAAATCACGCATCTATTGCGCGAATCCTCGGTGCTCGACGTTCCTGCTCCAAGAACCTGGACAAGAAGGCCCTGCAAAGACCAACATCGACTGCGTCAAGTGCGGCGCCATCACCTGCACGGGCTGCAAGGAGGTTATCACTGTGGATGAAGAGCACTCATGCAAAGACAAAATTCAAAATCTCGGCTACGACAAGGATAACCGTTCCAAGCCCTGTCCATACTGCAGAACCTCCGTAGAGCTCACAGATGCTTGCAATCACCTCCGTTGCTCCGTCTGCCGATACGAGTTCTGCTTCGTATGCCTCCAGTGGCAGTATCCGCCCGGTGGCATCGTCCACGATTGCCCGCCATACGGGGATCCGGACTACGACGAAAACGGCTATGATGAACGGGGTTTCCACCGCGACACTGGCCTTGACCGCGAAGGATACGACTTAGCTGGCTACAACGCCGACCATGTCAGCCGTAAGGGCGAACGGAGGGCAGTGATTCCGGTGCCCGGTTCTCTTGTTGAGCTTCAGGATGCAGGAAACGACGGCTGGGGACCTGAACGCAACTTGGATGATGAGGCGAATGCGGATTGGAACCAAGGCGATGGAGGGCAGTGGGACCAAGGTGTTGCACAGCAGTGGGATCATGGCGACGAAGAGCCGGCTGAGGACCGGGATGAAGAAGAAGCTCGCGCAGCTGGACTTGATGATGACGATTTCGAGGAGGACCGAATCGTGCACGGAATACGTGCCTTGGAGCTCGATGTCACAGCCAACGGTGCGGACTACGAACGCGACTGGGAGATAGAGAGTGATGGTCACCCGGCAGATCAAGCAGCGGAATATCAAGCGACAGAAGAAGATCAAGCGACGGAAAATCAAGCAACAGAACAGACGGACAGATGGTGAAACCAGAGGCTCTTCGGAACAATGCCGATGACTAGAAGAGACAGTTTTCGCTCGCACAAGAACCATTCAACGACTCTGCGATCGGCTGACACATTGCTAAAAGCTCGACATAACTACGAACGTCCCGTCCTGCAGCACTGATTTGTTCACGAAGACACACTCGACGTTGTGTTACCCAGTCGAACCCCTTTTTTCATTACATTCGAAAAGCAAACAACACAGCAATCATACGGAAACACACCCAGGAAGGAGCAGTACGAGATGTACCAAGTCCTCTTAACCTCCACAACATATGGCTAGTGCAACGCGCACATTGGTTCGGCGCTCTATTGGCCGCTCGTTCGTCCAATTTGCCCGCGCTCTTGAGTTGCATGGTTTCTTGACGGTCTTTGCACTCTGCGTCTTCTTTTACGACGACGTGTGCCACTGACTCGTAGAAACATGGTGGCTGACGAGCTTACCGGCAGATCTGGCACTTGAAACTGATTGAGAGCTTGGGGCATGGCTTGGATTAATGGTAATTCTGGAGCGGGAAACACTTGGGAGATTAGGGTGGTAAGAAGGGGTCTCTGGATGCGTGATAAGTGGGTACCCGATTGTCGGGTGCGATTCTCATGGACTTACAAACCCAACATGTAACTCCGTTGACTACTACCCAAATGAATCGTTCAATCCCTTGTGCGAAGGTACGGACGCCTTGGTGATGGTAACGCAGAATCTCTCGATCTTCGGTGAGGCCGTTCTTATTTGTTTCTCTACGTCCTCTTAATTACAAAGCCGTCCATGTATTCCTCCATTTTCCGCAACGCGCTGGCTGTATAAAGCATCCCGACATAACTATCCGGCCTAACCAGTTTCATCGTCACCCTATCCGTCTTGACAACGCGCCGCTGAAGCTCTTTATCCTCCCTATCCTCATAAAATCTATATTTCTGTTGCTCATATTTGGGCCTCAGCTCCATCTTTAGGTGGTCGCATGTGTGCAGCACAAACAAATCCACCACTTTGCCATCGCTCCTCTCCGAAGTAATATCCACATCCTCATAGTCCCAGTCTGCCTGCGTCCTTGGGGCGTTGTAGCGATTCAGTAATAAGGATGGCTTACAAAGGCTCTGATATAGCTCCGCAAACTCTCGCTCGGCGCTCTCCGAGGCAAGAATGTCGTCCGCGAAAACAACAACATAGAAGTGACTATTCGACGGCATTACGTCGAGCAAATGGACGTCCCAGCCACCAATATGCCGTAGCATCCGCATAGGTAGAATCCTCTTCCCCAGTGTTATCGGATACTTCGCCTCCTCATCTGCAACGTTCCCTGTGTCGCCCTCCTGCACAAGTAAGCCCGGCGGGTAGCGATGTCCGCATCAGCTCGTAAATGATTTGTTCTCCTCCCACGCATCGCGGAACTCAGGCGCATTGAGGCCCTTTTGCGACCCAACATCTTCGCGAACTTCTTGTCAAAGTCAATGAGTTGGTGCGCAATGTGCAAGAGCTCGGAGTTGTATGTCTCGAGAAGCTTGGAGTCGGCATGGCCTTTTAGGACGAGGGAGAGCTTCCAGGTGAGGTTGAAGGCGTCTTGGATGCTGATGTTTATGCCTTAGCCGGCTTTGGGGGAGTGGGTATGGCAGGAGTCGCCGAGGAGGAAGACGTTGCGGTTGTCAGTGAAGGACTCGACGATCCGTTACGCGATTGAGTAGCCGCTAATCCAGTCGGTGCGGGTGATAGTTATGGTATACGGATGCATGATAGAGGGGAGACGGCGCTCGATGAGGTCCAGTACCGTGCTGCTGTTGTTGCGTTTATCCGAGTGACCCTTGTAGATGCTCGACCCTAGCTCTTCCATATCGGAGTCGCGAAGAAGCATGTAGATTCGCAAGGAGTCGTTGAAGCTTGGAACCAGCATAAGTTTGCCGTTTTCTGTCTGAATTGCATACCGTCTTCAAAATCCAGGAAAGTCGGTTTCGATGTCTACGTCCGCAACAGCCCAGTGATCATGCGAATCATTCCGTCACGACTGGATGCCAGCAACAGCAGCAGTCGTAGTTTTTGCTCCATCGGACCCGAGGAGATATTGACACCGCCATGGTTGCACTACGCCGGTGGTAAGATCTCTAATATGAGCACGGACTGTAAACTTTCCCTGATCTTCGTATTCAAAGTTCACGAGCTCCACCGGCCTTTGGACGCTGCACCCTCGTTTTCTCAACTCTTTCTCAAAAGTAGCCTCCGTGTGTCCTTGATGGTTTGCCAAAACGCAAGGGCAGGGCGTTGCGCTCGTCACTTCCACACCAACGTTCGTCCTCTTGATCCTGGTCTTCGCACTCCCATCATCCCCATCTTTCCCCTCTCCATTGATCTCGCTGCCCTTCGCAGGCCCCCAGAAAGCTGTCTCACGAATCCGACCGGCCTGGAGCGAAAGCGGACTTATCAACCCAATAGTGTGAAAGCTCTCCTAAGTTCGGGGCTGCAATCCGGAAGCGTGCCCATTCTGCCTGCGTAAGGGGTGCTGGTCAATGATACGGAAGTCGACGTTGTAGCGCGCCAATGTGAGTGCCGCCATGTAGCCAGCTGGGCCGGTCCCGACTTTCAAGACATCTGTCGAGAGATCATCCAGGTTGGACCGCTGAGTACCCATTTTGGTGTTTACTGCCGTTGGATTTCGTCGGAAAGGAATGATATACGACTGTGACAGATTCCTCTAAGGTATAGAAAACTAATTGCTGTTACGATGCTCTATACTGCAGGAACAATACTTATGTTGTTTTACTAGAGAACATCTTAGTTGTCCTGAGAACCGGGGGAAATGACGCAGTGACGAACAAGTTTAATGACATATCAATACCCGTACATTCTGCAGGTACTGTGCGGAGCCTTGGCTTTACTTTGTTTGTAATGGCCTCTCAGCCCACACAGTTGACGAATAAGAAGTAAAGTCTTACTCCGCAAGCGCACAACACGGCTGTAGTGGAAGTGACCATTTTACTCCATGGCTTTGATGGTAAGAAAAGGCTCCCATGGGACGGCTGGGGAGCTGCCGTAGAGCTGCCGGGCGCCCCAGCACTTTGTGGCTACCGGATACGACTTCATGACACTATGAACTTAGATAGAGAAATTCGTTGACTACGTGCTATGCAGCGTCAAAGGCTACGGGAAGGGGTATTAGAAAGACACGACCATAAATAAAAGAAACGCCAAACCCGCTTCGACAGCCCATTTTCACCCTGGCGAAACGGCTTCCTGAAGCAAGGTAATCGATGCAAACCCCTCCGAAGCTGCGTTCCCAGCACACACACGCCAGAACACACTATCCTCATCAACCACAGACACTCCCATTCTCCTCAGCAAAGTACCCCTGCACATTCCCTTTCCCGCCCTCACTCCCCATCATAAGCCTCCTCGGCGACTTCTTCGGCACTTCCGGCTTTACCTCTTCCCTACCTAGCTCGGTCGAATACATTTTCTCCACAAGACTCGGCTCCAAGCTTCTCCCATCCAACTCACTAACCACGTCCCTCCCGTCCGCCAGCTCCGGCCTCGGGGCTCCATACTCCTCCGCCTCTTCCCACCGCTCAACCGCGCGCCAGCAATAACTATCTCTTTGCGTCGCCTCGAGCACCGTGCCCAGCAAGCACTGACTGCTGGGCTTGCGCCAGGGCGGACAGCCTGCGAGGCTCGGATTCAGGAAGTAGTCAATCTCGTCTCCGGCGTGCTGGAGGCCGTGCGCGTCGACGGAGAGCGTGGACAAGACTTGTAGGATGCCGTAGAGCAGGATCCAGCGGCCTATGCGGGCGTCTTGGGGAGCAACGTTGCGAAGGTCGAGCGTCTTTTCGTGGCGGGAGAGGGCGTCGACGAGATCGTTTACTAGTGTAGGCGTTAGTATACGAGTCGCTTTGTAGGAGGGGAGTGGTGAGACCTACCTTCAAATGCAGTGCCGAGCCTGTTGATGTTCGTCGCGCCGTTGAAAGCGAGAGACAGCTGGAACTGCTCCTTTGGATCCCTCGCCGCTGCTGCCTTGGCCCTCTTCAGCCCGATAAAGAAGCTTCTTTTCGCCGGTTGCGTCCTCACAGGCGACTGGAGATCCTGCGGTACCAGAGGGTATGGCTGCGGTAGGTGCTCGTACTTGTGACGTGAGTCGAAGCTTACCAACATGTCGGTAATAGGTAGACTGGGGCTGTCGGCACGAAACGCTTCCGGTCTGGGGACGCGGCTTACCATTTCCCATTTGCGATTCGGCCGCGCTTCGTCACCGCACCATACGATGTCTCGATCGACCAGGTAGTCGTATACTGCGCCAAAGTCCTGCTGCAGCCGCCGGACTATCCTCCGGCTTAGCCAGTGGCCGCTGGATCCCGGTTGTGGAGGCCAGACACCGTAGATACTCCCGTAGAATTCTATTAGAAACTTCCGAAATGCACTGAAGGCCTTGCAAGCGGGATGATTAGCTGCCACGCTCCGGGCCTCCCAGATTTCCGCGAAGTCGAACGTCGCTAACTTCTCTTCAGCGTTGATGATCTCAAGCTGCAGAGCCGTATAGGCGGTCTCGAGATTGTGTAGCGTGACCCTTGAGAGCGAGTGCAACTGACCAGCTTGGATGACAGGCTCAGATATCATACCCGCGCAGTGGACGAATGTTTCTAGGTAGCCCTGCTCCCACATGACATGCGGCTGCTCACACCATCGCAGCAGTCCCAGAGCAGCGCCGATGTCACCGCTTACCTCGTCCAGCTTCCGATCCAGAAGGTACTGAACGATGATCCGGGTGATGTCCGGCCGCTGATCCTCTGGGTTGAGCTCGTAGCAAGTCACCATCGCGGAGTGTAGGTCTGAGAGCATCTCGTGTAATTCCCGGCCCACCATGGGCTTACCGTAGAGCAATGCGATGAAGTTACGTGTCGCTATGTTATGCCGGTATGCAAGCTCATGACCGTCGCGTTTCGCCTTGACGTGAGCTGGGGCCTGAAACCAAACTGAGTAGTCTAGCCGGTCTGGATCTCGACAAAGGAGGCCGGACGGTGAGCCGGTGTCGCTCGCACCTGCGGAAATCGGCATCGTGAAATCGTCAATATTGGGCAGATAACCTTGGAGTGCTGGTGAGCCGTTGGCCCTAGACAGGGGATTGAACTGGTGGAATGACCTGACGGACGGCGATATCGAGCCGTACCCTTCGTCAAGATGGCTCAGATTCGACTGTGTGAGTGGGATCGAAGTGGTAGTATTAGACCCGCTGCTGCTCGCCGATGCGCCCAGGTCATCACGCTCTTCCAGATTCTCCGAAAATCGAAGTACGTTGATCATGAAGATTGATCGGGACTTTCTTAGCCGTTCTGCATGTATCCTCAGCAGTGGCCGTTCGTCGATATCCGAAAACCAAACTCCACAATCTGCATCTGGTAGGCGCAGATCCACGTCCTGCACTAATTAGCTGGAATACGAGCGGTTTGTAGGATCAAAGCTCACATCCTGGAACCCCAGCCAAGGCTCTGGACTTCTTCCGTTGCCGTGCCAGACCTTCATCTCTGGCCATGCTGTGCGCCGAACCGAAGACCACGGTTCGGTAGAGGCGGACAATACAGGTTCGGGGGCAAGAGACGCCGGAGAGCGAACATGGTGAGACAGAGGGCTTGCGTAATAGGGAGAGGGAGCCTTAGCTGATACGCCGCCGCCATGACCTCGAGGATATGCTGCTGTCGTGCCTTTGCTTTGATAGTTCATGTTTTCATTACCGCTCCGCAACGACAGTCCGCTCACTGAGGGCGCTCGCGAGCCTGATCTTGAATGTATCGAGAATCCTGAAGCGCTGGCACCAGACGGAATTGGGAAATGAGAGTCTTTCCGCGCAAGGTCGTTCTGTGAAGTGGACGGACGCCGGCTGGGAAAGCTCCAGCCACTGGACCCGGATCTTGCGCGGCCGGACGACTCTGCGAGCTCTTTCGCTGCCTGTTTCTGCTCCTTTCTCTCAATGTTCTTCTGAATAGCCTTGCGGCTTTGCGCGCCGCGGGCTGACATAGTCGGCCAGAGTGGCTAGACCCAACTCTCGCACCGGGAAATATGGTTCCGTAATTTGTATTATGTACTCTCAATCGGAAAGGCAGGATGAGACTCTCTTATCGGGTTATTACCGGGAGCCGTGGAAGGACGAGACTTGAGCGACTTCTAAGGTCTCGCGGGGTCGGTGTAACCGTATCAGAAACACAAACTCGGGCGACAAAGCGGGCGACTCAAGATTGCGGAAGCACAAATCCTGGACGACGGGCTGGAGGTGTCATCCGCATGGCACGGCTTGAAAAATGAGAACACGGCAGTTGAAGTCGCAAGGGGTAGCCGTGAAGCCGCAAGACTCAAGCCAAGTCCGGGGACGATTGATGCCTGCTCGTGCGAAGGTAGCTGGTGGGTCAACCGTCTTGTATCGTGGTAATGCTCGCGCACTAGAACAATAAAGGTAGGCCTTCTGCTGTCGCTGCATCCCTCGGCCAGAGCCTTCGGGAGAAGCAGTGGGCGGTAAAGTTGGTATATTGGGACAGGCTCAGATACAGAGGGCAACGCGCTGTTTTGTACGGCTGTGGTTGTGAGAGGTTACTCTAATGCATTTCAGCTGATCAGATTGGGAAAAGTCCTGCAAGGATTCCGCAGCAGTGGAATAAGGCTGAAGTCCGAGGAAGAAAATACTCCGATCGCAAAACCCGACCTGAAACGAAGGCCTTGGAGGATTTGAGAACGTCTAAGAGGAGCAATTGAGATCGGAAAAGGTAATGGAATGGACTCTTTCTGAGGTGGAAATTGACAGCCTCGTCCCTTGCATGCACCCGGCTGAGACCTACATGTACGTCGCTCGGGAAGGATCAAATCGCCCCGGATCGATGAGGGACCATGCCGCCCACTGATACTCCGCAAATTTTACCTAGTCGAACGGAAGCTCAGTAGATCAGCCGCAATTGCAAACGGTGCCGGGTTGCGGTAGAGACACCAGCCAGCCGCGCGGTTCAAACGGGTTATTGGGCTTCCTCGGAGCGCGACTTCGGGCAAAGCGCATGCTGCCTTTGGGTGGACTGCTGTCGATGTGATGTGGACGCCCCGCAGCTGCAGCTTTACAGGAGATGGTTTGTCCGGCGAGAAGATAAGGAAGTCGCCGGCCGCCATGTTGTCAGTGTTTTTCCAGGATCAAGCCAGTTTCATGTGTCAGCAAAGTCAATTAACATTCGTTGTTCATTGAGTCTTTCCTTTCGATGCTGCTGCAAACACCGCCATTAATAACAAGCGTCTCGAGGTTTGATTTCTTTGCCAGAGAGCGATGTCGGATTAACTCCCCTGTTACCTTATGAGGTTCCAAACAAAGGAAACGGAATTTCTAGACCAGGCTGGAGCACGCCCCGTCATCTTCTAATTCAAGCTCCCAAAGGAGCCTCTGCACGCATAGGAGTCGAAGGGTGGTGCCATGCGATGAGGTTTGGCTGCGCAATGGGTTTCCTGGTGAGCTGTGGAAAGCCATCTTGAGGCACCAAGGCAGGAGCCCGGACTTGCGCGGAAACCTGCCCCGCAGCCGTCTCAGCCCTGCCAGCCATCCTGCCAACCTCCCGGTCAAGTCGCGCATCCATGCTTCAAAACAAGAGCAGCTGGAGTTGAGCCTCCTGCACGTCATCTCGCCGGGCAGGTTCTTAATTCGTAGAGCGCCGGCTTGCTCTCCATCTGCCTCTGCGTCGAACAGTAGCTTCTGACATTGGGCACCTCGCACAAGATCGCAGTCGATCAGTAGTCCGCCGTCGCTTCCTCCCGTCAGCTTCCCGTTACTTTGTACCATCGCATCCGCCGACAGCTTCCAAGTTGCTAATACGGGTAGCTGCGGGAAGTGCCTGATCGATTAGAGCACTGCAAACACACAAACGGCTTCCGTCCCCAGCCAGCGAGCTCTCTAGCAGCGTTTCAGAGCTCCGTTTTCACCCTTGCAAGCAACATGGCCATCTCCGGATTCCTGTTCATCAGTTGGCGGCTGCTGGAGATAATCACGCTCATCCCAACGCTGGGCATGCTGGCCTACTTCGTCCACGGCTATGTCAGCTCGAACGTGCTAACGCCCGACTTCATACTGGTCCTTTTCATAACCTCAGTGTTAGCGGCAGCATGGGCTATCGCAACAACAATCGCCTACCTCAAGGCGCGACACTCGGCGCTATTCGTGGCGACCGTTGATCTGGGATTTATGGCGTGCTTCATTGCAGGAGTCTACTTGCTGCGAGGCATCGCGGACGAAAGCTGCACCGATTTCAGAGGCGGCAGATTCTACCTCAACTTGGGACCTTTCGGATACCTTGGATCCCAGACCGGCAGCAGATGGGCGGTTAATGTCAACAAAACGTGTGCGATGCTGAAGGCTAGCTTTGCTTTCGGTATTATGAATGTCATATTCTTCTTTATTACATTCGTATGTGCTAGGCCCTCTTAAAACAATGCGGACGTCCGCTGACACTTTCCAACAGCTGCTGGCCTTACTAGTGCACCGGCACCACCGTAACGACCGCGACAAGGACCAGGACACTAGAGTCAGGCGCGAAACGCACGTCCACAGACACGAGCATCGACGACCCACCAGCAGAGACTACGGGCAGTCGAACAGTCCGCGGCGGTCACACCACAGTCATCGCAGGCAATACTACGTCTAAGTGCCGCGACGATGCCTTTACGGAGTTCAGCATGCATACGGAGGGATTAGACGCATTGCTGCGAACATTAGAGCGGGCAATTATCGCGACATCGTGGAAGAAGCCACTGTAAGCGCGGCAGATCGGACGTGCATAGGTTGAGCAACTCTTCTGGAACGCGCTCTGGATGCTGCGAGTTCTTGTTTTATTCGTTTCTGGCACTGCGGCTTTACGACGACACGAACGAGTTTCATTGGTATAGGCTTCGAGGCATTATTCCACGTCTTCATATCACTGCTTGCTCTAAATACCCATAGTCTTTTGCTATCGCGAATTAACAAACTCTAAACGAGCTGCCAACCGCATCTCACTTGGTTGATGCCGTAAGGTAGGTTGGCGTGGCTTGTCCCGTACTCCAGCATCGCTCTAAGCTTTGGCGATGGCGATCAGCGGTGATCGACAGGGCATGCGTTGATGTCGTTATCCGTCAACCTCCCGTCACTGTCACATGCAAATATGCAGAATATTTCCGCTGCCTCCCGACTGTCAATCATCGTGACGTACAGACAAAAACATTCAATAAGAGGTTGAGATAACTCTCGTCTGCCCATTCCGCTCTTTTTCAATCCAACTCGATCTCATCAACCAGCCTCTTCAGTTTGAATCGTTCAGGTTCTAACCGTCCCACAACCATGTCTGGAACTGCAACTTACGCTGAAGTTGTCGCCGTCGGCCTTCCAGATGGCCTGCCTGAAGCCTCAAGCAATGGCCCTACCCACAAGCATACGCAGCAGCAGGACCACGACCACGTCGGTGCCAGCCTTGACAGCTACCCCCCAGACAAGCCATACCGCACCAGCATCAAGACGGCACCTGTCACTTTCGAACGGATCCCGTACATCCCACGCGAGGGCGATCCACTTATCGATCCTGGCACAGCTCGCGCAGTTGTAGCCGCCTCCAATGATGCTCCCAATGGCACTGAGGATGACAAATGGAACGAGAAACACGAGGACGCGACGGTAAGTCATTGAACCTCTTCACTACCCACCTTTGGTGTGTGCACGCTGACCAAGGTGGTCCTTCAGGTCCTGCAGCAGCACGTCATCTACTGGGATCCCGACGGCGACGGCGTCATCTGGCCGCAGGACACCTACAGAGGCATCCGCGCCTGGGGCTGGTCCATCCTGCTGAGCCTCATCGCTACCGTCATTATCCACTTCGGCCTCTCCTACCCGACCTGCCCCACCTTCCCGATTCCGGACCCATTCCTCCGCATCTCGCTCCCGCGAATCCACAAGGCCAAGCACGGCAGCGACAGCATGAGCTACGACAATGAGGGCAGGTTCCGTCCGCAGAACTTTGAGGACTTCTTCAGCAAGTACGACCGCGACAACAAGGGAGGCCTGGATGCCCGGGATCTGTTGAGGGCGTGGAAGGGCCAAAGGATGGTGTTCGACTTCTTTGGATGGACTGCCACGTTCTTGGAGTGGCTTGCTACCTACCTCCTCATCTGGCCGGAAGACGGTATTGTCCGCAAGGAGGAGGCGCGTCGCGTCTTCGATGGCAGCATCTTCCAGTACAAGGCCGACCAGTACGCGGAGAAGCAGCGCAAGGAGAAGGCTCGCAAGGAGAAGCAACATCAAAAGAAGCTCTCCGGTGGATCGAAGATAAGCCTCAAGCTATTCTGAGGACCGGCGTGGGAGAGTGGAACATTCTCTTTTGTTATCCGTGTGAATCATCGAAGGCAAGACTGGTTAACAGCACTTCGGAAGCATTGCGTGGAAGAATTATAATCAGGGCACAGGGGATTCATAATGGCGTTGTATTCACCAAATCGTTCCGGTCGCGGATGCGTATCAAGCTCGGTTTCTCTTCATTTCCTGTTAGGCGCTCAGTCCCACAGGTTTCGTCAATACTGCCCAGACAGTCACATGCTAGATCGAACAATGTTTCATCGAACGGAATTCTCAAAAGAATTAGTGAAGAACAATCATATGCCACAGCAACTAAATGGCAGCTGTAGCAAGCCAAGCGCCAACCTCGAACCCGCTCGGTTTAATGCTCAACTGATCTGATACATGTAGTCTGCAATCTTGAAGTTGTTCAGGGGAAAATATTTATCACTCCCAGGGCTGCCCAGGTGCGGCCAACAACCGGGATGAGAGCATTGCCGAAGCTCCAACCCGCTCTCCGCCGCAAAGCACTACCTTCCCCACATCATTGTCAGCGCTTACTCAAGATTTTACAGCAACCTTCAACATGGCCGCCCTATGTTCAAGCAGTCCCTCCTCCGCTCCTGCCGCTGCACGCATACCTACTCCCTCCTCCGGCGCCAATTGCACACCACAATGGAGTCCTTCGAATACAACGTCAACCCCAGCCGCGTCGTCTTCGGCAGCGGCAGCCTCCAAAAGCTCCCCGACGAGCTCAAACGACTGAACCTGAGCGCACCAATACTCCTCTCCGGATCCCGGGGCGCCAAACAAGCAGAGCAGCTCCAAAGCATCCTCTCCAACCGCGTCGCAGGCATCTTCTCTGAAGCCGCAATGCACACCCCCGTCCACGTCACGGAAAGGGCGCTCGAGTACACCAAGTCCCGCGGCGCGGACAGCGTGGTCTCGATCGGCGGCGGCAGCGCGATTGGTCTCGGCAAGGCGATCAGCTTCCGGACGGGGCTGCCGCATATCTGTATCCCGACGACGTATGCGGGCAGCGAGATGACGACGCATCTGGGGGAGACGGCGGGGGGAAAGAAAACAACGAAGAGTGATCCGAAGATCTTGCCTGCGACGGTGATATACGACGTCGATCTTACGATGACGCTGCCGGCGGAGCTGAGCGCGACGAGTGGGGTTAATGCCATTGCGCACGCGGGTATGTATAAAGACTTTTCAGCGAGCGCCGCAAGCTCTAGCCATGCTCCATCCCATGTTTCCCGCAAACAGCCATCTAACACCGTCTTGTTGCAGTCGAAGCACTCTACGCCCGCAACGCGAACCCGATAACCACCCTCCTCGCGCTCGAAGGCATCCGCGCCCTCGCGGCCTCCCTCCCCCTAATCGTCGAAAACCCCTCCGACAAAGCCGCGCGCACCTCGGCGCAATACGGCGCCTGGCTCTGCAGCTCCTGCCTCGGCAGCGTCGGCATGGCGCTGCACCACAAACTCTGCCACACGCTGGGCGGCTCCTTCGGGCTGCCGCACTCCGAGACGCACACGATCATCCTCCCGCACGCCATCGCGTACAATGCGCCGAAGACACCGGAAGCCATGAAAAAGCTGGCGGAGGCGCTGCCGGGGAGCGAGGGCGATGCGGTTAGGGGGTTGAACGTGCTGCTGGAGAGGCTGAAGGTTAAGAGAGGGTTGAAGGAACTGGGGATGAGGGAGGAGGATGTAGATAAGGCGGCGGAGATTGCGGTTGGCAATCTGTATTGGAACCCTAGGAGTGTGGAGAAGGAGCTTGTGAGGGAGGTTCTTAGGAGGGCGTGGGCGGGGGAAGAGGCGCGGGCGGATTTGTAGGATAGAGGTGGGTGCGCGGGATAGAAAAGCGGATAAGGACGGGGTCTTGGGAAATTGATCTCGATGGTGGAGTGCACGAAGTCATTGCAGATCGGGCTTCGATTATTAACTAATCCAATCAAGGTAGAGCTGATCACCGCCTTTGCAAACATCGGCGTAATCCAAATCCTCGTGAATGTTTTCACTATACTTCCGGGCAGGATACAGACCCGTATCCTGACTCTCGACTTTAGCGTTGTTCAAGTCATCTCTTTCAGATTTCCTGGGCGCGTCTTTTCCAGCACTCTCCCCGCCTTTCCCTCTGCCCAATCTTCTTCAAAGTCATCCAGTTTGCCCATGTCGCATCCACAAGCATCCTGTGCGACCTGGCAGCCTCAGACGGCTCCGCCTTATGCACCCGTTTCCAAAACGCATCCCGTCCCCACCACCAGCCGGGGCCAACTCTTGCCACTGTGCAGGCTCACAATCGTACCGCACACCTCTCCAGTCTTCAAGCTATTGACGGCTCTCCAAGTGCGGCGTCTCAGGCTCATCGCACTTCCAGCGTACCTCCCACTCCGCGCCTCGCCCGCTGCCGACCCTGTTGCCCTCTCGCCACCAAATGCGGCCCTCGAGCTCGTCGAAATTCAGCTACCGGCCGTATATCCTGCATCTCCGCAGCACGAGCCTGGACAGGAGGAGATTTTACAGGGCCCAGCACTCGCGATTCAGCGCCCGCTCGGACCACGGCTGGTGTCGCGCGATGGTGGTATCGTGCGCTTTCCCCATCACCGCGACGAAGAGCTTGGGCCGGTCGAGCGCTAAAGCTGCCATCGCGTCCGCGTGACACGCGCGGCCATCTACGGGCGAGAGAGCGCCGAGTTCGGCCTTGAGGCTGACATCGAGAGAGACGCGGCGGACGGAGCTGAGCAGCGGGGCGACGAAGTGGTGGAAGGACGCCGAGTGCAGCACCAGGGGGTTCAGACGGAAGCCGTGTAGGGCGGACGCGCGGATTGAGGTGGTGTACTCGGCGTGGAGTTGGTGACTGACGAGGAGGAGGGCATTGGGGTGGGCGGTGCGGGAGATGTAGGAGAGTGCGGGCGGGCGGCAACAGACTACGAGATCTTGGGGAGGACTTCTGAGTAAATTTGGAGGCAAGGCTCTGCTGGGGGGCGGAAGAAGTGGCATGAGTCCATTTTGAGCTCGAGGGAGGCTGACATCTATGAGTGGTTGCTTGAGAAAGTCCGATGTCGTTGGCTGGGTTACATGTAAAGGTCAGGTGGAAAGATCCATGGATGTCTAGCGATATTTCGTAACGATGCGGAAGTCAAGACTGCGTGCACGACTTTTCCACCACAGAAGGCTATCATGATTGTCCATAGTTGCCGGTACGAGATGGATTTTGAACGTGCCTGCTCAATGCCGTAGCATGAAGAGCCCAAGATTGCCGCTTCAAGCAGGAGACATTGTTCCTAGATTCTCCCCTCTCCAGTCAATTCTTGCTCTATTGTGACATCGCATCCGGTCAATCCCATAATTTCAATTCGCGACGGTAGACGGTCTGCGGGTTGTGGCGTTGAGAGCTCCTCTTGTCTATGAATCCTGACCACTTGTTCGGTATCCTTCGTCCGGTCAGGGAGTTTCCATGATCCTGAGCGGATATTTCAAACGCCCCGCGGTCAGTGACGGTCGCGCCAGGATACATGGCCGTATATTTATATCTAGCGGTAAGGCGCTGTTCAACTCAACTGAAGATTATTGCGCACGACCGCTCAGCCAAGTTAAGACAAGCGGTACGTATTCCAAAGGTATGGTACAACTCACATACACCTCCAACCGTCTAGTGCGCCTCCCAATGCATGCCGCAAGCGCATCATATGGTACACCCGTCTTGCATATCTTCCCGTTCTACATTTGCCCTCCGTCGCTAAGTCCCCCCCATACCCCTAGCTCAATAAACCCGACACAGCATCAGGCCCCCCACCTTCTTCTCCGCACACTCCCTCGCCTCCAATACCCCCCTATCCGTGCTAACAAACAAACACTCCCCCGGCCGCGTCAGCCCCTTCACATAGCCAGCCTCAAACCCTCGTGCAATCTTCCCGATATCCTGGCTGTTCAGCCATATCCGCTTCGTCGGCTTGCTGACGAGGCCCATCTTCGAGATGACGGGGTCGTTGTTCCAGTACTTCAGACCCAGCCACAGTCTTCGTCTCGCCGCGTTTGCCGGTACGTCTGGAGATGTTGCGCTGGTGGAGGGGGAAGAGGAGGAGGCCTTGCGTGACCCGTGGCTTCCGACCTCCGCCCACGCCTCCTCCGCCACAGGTTCCGCGCTCCGCGGGTTCAGCAGCGCATCGCTGTCCTTTGGTTCAGGTGTTGCGTACAATTCCCACGGCCGCTCCTTGACCACCTCCTCAGCGTGCCGAGGCAGCTCCGGTTCGGGCTCTCGAAGTATCTCGGGTAGGGGTGGTGCCGGTCCGCCCAGCTGGACAGAGGAGATGAAGCCTTGTTTTTGGAGGCCGAGCATCAGGCGCAGGTGGAGATTTGTCAGGGGGATGGAGGTCAGGCCTAGCCGCGCTTTGGAGGCGTTTTGGAGGTGCGAGCAGACGTGGGCGAGGTTGACGAGGGACATGGTGGGGTGGATGTGGCCGTGGGAGGCGGATGGGTGTGGTTGCGCTGCCCGCGTGGGCGATGGGGTGAAGGGCGTGCACTGGCGCTGGAGGTGGAAGACGCGGTTGCGGACTGGAATTGACAGCCTAGGCTTCGAATGATGGTAGCTTTCTGGAAATGCGCGAGGGTGTGGTGGCTAAATGGCTCTGCGATGCGGTTCGAGACGATGGGTGCTGCCAAAGAATTCGCAGGAAGCTTGCCCGCCGTTTTCTCCGCGATACGAGGAGGCTTGGCATCGCCCTCTGCGGCAGGATTGCTAGGATCACTGTCTCTAGCTGCTTGGTATACAAAGGGTCAAAGAGCTCGTGTCAAGTCTCTGGACGATGCTTGAAAGAATCCTCTCGGTTTGATTCCATTGGCATTGCTGTAGGTCTGTCCGGAGCCTCTGATCACGCCAAGGCCCTCACGATATCTATTAGTCTGCCTGCAGCCGCCCGCCTGCGAAGCTCCAGTCGCTTGCGTTTCTCTACAGTCATCCTCAAAGTCCTCAGCGAGTCTCCGTCTCGACAGCCGATTTTCGCGTGCTGTTTTCCTTACTCCCATCCTTGATACCCACTCGCGCTCGCAGCAGAAGCAATGATGCCTCAGCTCATGGGAGAAGTCCCCCTCCTCACCCTCTTCGCCGATGTCCACTACTACTTCAGCCCCCCCACCGCAAGACCTCTGCACCATCGATTCGATAAGACCTCCTACGTCTATCTATACCACCATCCTGCCCAGGGTCGTGGGCGCCTCGAGATCGCCAACAACGCTGGTACGGCAGAGCAAGATGCTTTCATGGGATACCTGGATACCGTGCAGGTGGACCGCTCATACAAGCATCCAAATCTCTATACTATCACCATAGACGGCCGCGCTGCGGCGAATGGTCATTCCTCCCCCAGCCCGCAGCAGGACATGTCGCAATGGCACCTACCAACGTACGATCTGCGGAGCGAGGCCAAGTACATGTACAGACTACACAGCATCGATCTCTACTTCTGGACAGCAGACGACGCCGACAAGTTTCTTGAGGCGCTGAAACGAGTGGTGCCAGAGGACCGGATACGGCTGCGCGACAGGTCGTCTTCACACTACGAACACCGAGATACAATGAGTCCTGTGGTGCAGAAGCTTGAGCAGGTGGCCATCTCCAAGCCATACCAGGGGCGGACTGCCAGCGTCAGTACCACAAAATCTTACCAAGGCCCTCCAACAGCGGTATCCACATCCAGCACAAGCACCAGCGCCACGTCCCCTCCCTCTACCGAAGCGCCTCCGCATTATGCGCCAATGGCCTACAACCCCGCCGCTCCCGCAGCGCCCGAACCCATTGCGCACCGCGAGAAGACGCCGCCTCCCCCCGACGCGCAAAGTGGCACCGGGCTCGCCGCCGCAGCCCAGCACGACCACAGCAGCCCCTATAACAGCCCTCCGCAAGCGCAGCATCCATCGTACCCTCAATACCAGCAGCAATTCCACCCCAGCGCGCCGCACAGCCAATCCAACCACTCCTTCTCGCCTCCCCTCCAGCGCGCCAGTACGGCGTCCTCGTTCCCTCCGCCGCCGCCCCCGCAGCAGCCCAGCAGCGCCGGCCCACCGACCACCCAACACGCCTTCGCGCCGCCGCCCGCAGATCCCTACAGCCAGCCAGCTCAGCCAGGCCAGCAGCCGGCCCAAATGCTACGCCAGCACACCACGCCCGCGTCCTACGCCCCGTACCCCCAACAACAGCAGCAGCAGCAGCAGCAACCCTACACAGACTACGCCCACCCACCCCTCCAGCCCCCCGGCCCCCCCCCCCCCAACCCCGCCGCAGGCGCAATGCTCGGCCCGCACGCCCCTCCCCCTCCCACCCAACCCCAGCACATCCCGCACGTGCAGTACGGCCAGTACGGCTCCTACGGCCAGCCCCAGCAGGCAGAAGCCTACAACGTCCACAGCCAGGCGTACAGACCCTCAAAGGCGGAAGCCGCGTACGGACACCACACGGAGGATAACCATGGCGCGCAGGCTCCCGGGGCCGCGCCGCCGGCGGGGGGGAGGTTGGAGCAGGGGCTTGGGAAGGTGGAGAAGGGGGTTGGGCGGTTTTTAAAGAGGTTGGATAAGAAACTTTAGGCGGGGGTTGGGAGTGTGGGATGCGAGGGATGGCGAGGGAGGGAGTTTGGGAGAGGCGGTGGGCGATGTAGCGGGGTGATACGGGGGGGTGGGTTGGATATATATACCCGGTGATGGATTCGGGCTTGGTGCCCGTAGGGTGTGTCATGATGCCGCAGGGTGGCTTAATTGGAAGAAGAGCTGGGGGAATGAAGGAATGGCTGAAGGAGCGTTGATGCTATGTGTGTGCTCTGCGTGCGGGCTCATTAGGGGAAGATTCCGGTCTAGCGAGCAGTAATGCACCAACGAGATACCAGTCAAGTGTCAAACTCCCACATGAATCTGTCATCCGTGAAGACAGCGGACAGTTTGGTCTTGAACGTCGTTGAAGAGCCATCGTACTATCTTTGTCGAAACGAGCCACCGAACAACCCACGCACATCTGAAACCCATCCAGTGTGATCTGTTCGCCGGTAATGGTATCTATGCTTTCTACTCCCTCAGAACCGCGCGCGCGCGCGCCTCACAGCATGACCACGCCCACGCCGCCCATCCTGCTCTCGTCAGCCTTGTTGGTCTTGGGATCCACCCCGCCCTGGATGTAGTTGGCGCGGTAGTTGTAGAGATAGTAGTTCAGCTGGCCGTCGCCGGCGCCGAATTTCTGGTCTTCGAGGAACAGGGGGTTGTGCAGTAGGGTCAGCGCGTTGAAAACGTCGAAGTTGGCCTGGGTGGGGGAGGGTTTTAGTTAGGAAGGCTGGGGATTGAGAAGGACAGGGCAGGAGTGAGGGGAAGGAGATGGAGGGAGAGGGAAGGAGTAGCAATGGGGTAGGGGGAAGGGAGGGGAGAGACGGACCTTCTTAGCGAGAACGAGGGCATCGTGCATCAAGCCGTTCAACCGCTCCTTCAGCGCTTTCTGATCCCCAGTAAACGCCGTCTCGGTCGCGTAGTAGAACAGGTACGCGGCTCGGATGGTCGGATGCTTCGTGTTCCCAATCACTGTCGACTCGAGACAGTAGAAGGAGAAAAAGTCGGTCAGCTTGCCGCCCTGGTTGGCGTCCTCGACTACATACGACCAGACGACCTGCTCGGGACAGATCTTCTCGTCGTGCACGAGCCAGTGCGCTACTTCTTCGCTGCTGAACTCCTGCGCCATGTCCATGCGAGAGAGATAGCGCTTCAGGAGGTCCAGCACCGCGTCAACATCTTTCGTCTCCATAGGCCGCAGCCCGGGCGTCTCCGTTTCCTTGGGCAACTTGTACCTCGCAATCTGTCGCTGCTTCGTCGAACCAGCCGGCAGCGGCGAGAAGCCGACCTCGTACAGCTTCTCCCAGTTAAGGCTGCGGTGGAAGTAGCGGCACGTGCTCACAGGGGCGGGAAGCAGTATTCCAGCGGTGTAGATGGCTTGATACACGCCCTGGACGTAGCACCGGCGCGTGACTTCCTGGATCAGCACGGGGGCTAGCCGCTTGCTGCGCAGCTTCTTGTGGATGCAGAGGAAGTTGATCTCGGAGCAGGAGAGCGTGTTCTTGCGCACGCGAAGGGAGACGGGGATGCCGGAGATGAAAGCCACAAGGCGCCGGGAGGTGGTGGCGCGCACGCCGATGTGCCAGTCCTTGCGCCAGCCGGGCGCCTTGAGCGCCCAGTTCAGGAACGAGCTCGAGTAGTTGAACCGGAACATCGCCTCGTCGTCCTCGACATAGTGATGAGTCAGCAGCTCGTAGACCTCCTGGAGCTGGCCCTCGTCCGTCAGATCCAACGTGTCCCACTCGAACCCCTGGACGGCGAACGGCGGGGCCTCTTTTGGCACTCGTGCAGGATCGATGACCTTGATGGGGCCTTCTTCGACCGGCTTCATGGCATCCTCGAACTTGGGCACCGGCTGCGTCTGCCAGAACTTGTGGCTCGCCATGTCCTTGGTGTTGCGCTGGGAGGCTGCCATGCCGGTCAGGATGTCCGCGATGCTGAGTTTCGAGAGCATCTGCTCGACTTTCTGCGGATCTTCTTCATAGTCGGCCTTGAGCGCTGGGTTCAGCGCGAAGAGCTGCTGTTTCTGGGTTTCGGTCAGCCGGACGGGCTTCTCGGCTGTTGAAGAGGATGAGCCGGCAGGAAGAATGGATTCGGCGAGTGCTTTCACTTTGCTACGCTTTTTTCTCTTCTTCTTCTTTGCGGCTTCTGTTGCGACGGCGTCGGGGGAGGCTCCGTCTGCTGGAGCCTCGTCGCCAGAAGATTCGTCATGGCCTGCGGGATCAGCTTGGCCGAGGGCTTCTTTGACCGCGTCTTCAGTAGCCTGCTCGTCCACAGGAACTGATACTTCTTGTGGCATCTTTGGAGTTAGTTCGTGGTCATGTGGGATATGGACTGTTTTGGATGGGCATCAAGGGACGGCTTCCGCTTGTTTGCTTCTCGGCGGAAACTCGGCGTGCCTGATCTGGCAGTGAGTGATGGTGAATTCATGTCTTGTAAAGTCAGTAATCTACTCAGGCATCCTCGCTGCTGCCATGTTACAGACTGCAGCGGAGCGCCATGACCTCAAAACTAGCCTACGGCTTGGAATATGAACTAGTATAGCCGCCCAGAAAGGGCGTTAGCGGGACAAATCTACAGTACATTCCAGTGTCTTTAAGACAACTCCTGTCTCCCAAGGCGCCCTAGATATCTCGTAAATGTCGTGACATCCAACAAACCAATCCAAAAGTCCCTCTAGCCAAACAACCGAACTGATGCGCCGTAGCATTCATCTCTTTACACAAGGACAAATTCATCAGTGCCCCTGCTTCCTTCAACAACGGTGCTCTTCTCGCCGTCCCCGTATCCGCTCAGGGCTCGTACTCCGCTCATGGACCGGCGATCCCGCCGTGATATGGATGCTCGGTAGCCGCTCCAGCGCCGGCAGCTGGGGGATGCCCGACGAGGGCAACTGCGGCGCCCTCGTCCTGACCGGACTCTCATACGGCGGCGCTTCCTCGAGTTCTACGTGGTCGTACCGTGGCGGCTCATGCGGCGGTATCCGTAGCGCGCCCATATCGCCTCCTGCCGCTGCTCCTCTTACTGCCGACGGCGACCGCGACCTGCTGAGCGAGACAACCTCGAAGTCCGTGTTTCCGCTGCCGCCGCTATGGTTCCGTTCGGCGTCGACATATTCGTCCGAGACATTCGAGGAGAGCGAGAGAACGGACGAGGCGGAGGCTTCCCGGTGGTGCAGCCCCAACGCCCTACTGCTGACAGGCCTGCTGCTGCCGCCGAAACTCGCCGCGGAGTCGAGGAGCGGCCTGTTGTCGCTTTCCGCCGAGTTGGCTCGCAGCCTTGTGCCGTCGTGTCTCGCGACGCCCAGTTCCGCATAGTTGACCGACGAGACCCGTTGGCCCCGCCTCTGTTTCGCGGCGTGATGTTCCGCGATCAATGCCTCCGACATCCTCTGCGTAAGGCCCTGGGCCATATGCTCCGCCCGCATCCGACTCTCCAGCCGCAGCTCCGCGAGCCTCTCGAAGTCCCCCTGCTCCTGCGCCTGTCGCCGTTCCGCCCTCCGCTCCTCCCTCTCCCTGGCTTCTACCCGCCGCGCCTGCCGTATCTGGTACAGGCTCTCCATCTCATCATCGCGTCTCGCCTCCTCTTCATCGATCGTCTCGGGGAACTCAAGCACGGTATCGATGCCTCCGCGCTCGCCCTCGCGGCCTAGAATCCGCTCCGTAGGCCTCGCAGCAGACGAATACGCGGGCAGAGTCATCACGCTCCGCACGCTGGTATTGCGGTCGACGCCTGCCGCGTCCGCGCCCGTGGTCTCGACTTCGTGGTCATTGAGTGCGCCGGACACAGGCTCATCGGGATCGTCGGAACGCTGGCGGCTCCGGCTGCGGCTTCTGGTGCGCGTGAGGTGTGGAGATTCGATGCGCTGAAGGCTGGCGGAATACGAGGTTCGGCTACGGAGCGTGGGCCATTGCGGCAGGCGCCGGGTGAGCCAGTTGCTCGTGGGAGGCTTTGCGCTGGTGCGATTCGAGGTGCTGAGGCGGCGCTCGCGAGACTTGGTATAGATGTAGAGGACGACGAAGAAGGAGAAGAGGCAGCCTACGGCTAATAGGACCTGGGCTGTCTGTCAGTCGCTCTGCACGCGTGGAGGATCTGGGTGGTTGATGGTACGACGGGCGCAGACGATACGTACGAGGACTATGAGGCGCGTCTTTGTGGCAGACCCATCGGATATCTTGCGCGAATGCAGGGGTAATCGCATATTTAAAGGTGTATAGGCGCACGCCTTGGGCGGAAGTCGCGGATAGGTGGGTATCGACTATCGGCGGAGTGTGCTCGAAACGTGGGCAGACTGCGATCGATACGGGTGACGCGCGGAGCTGAACTACGGGGGCATGGATGGGTAACGAGTGACAGTGTTGGAGAGAGTTCGAAGGCTTTCCGAGCGTGGATTGAGGGCAGAGAACAGGATGGAGGCTGAGACTACAGGGGAGCCTGGAGGCCTGGACGAGGGACAACGATTGGGCGGTGACGCATTACCGTCCAAGCCCCAAATGTGGCTTGCACACTTGAAACAGACCAGGTTGTTGGGGAGGCTGGGAACGTCGAATCTCATGCAGAGTGGATGAATTAGAACAGAGCACAAGATGGAGGATTTTGGTGGGCTTCAAGTTTTGGTGGACGAGTACTCGGTACCGACAGACAGCTTCGAGCTGTGATATCGGACGCTATTTTTAGACTGATCATCGCCTGAGGCAGAATCACAAGCCGGACGCACTCAAATCGACATCAGATCAGCACCTTCTCGCCAATGTTACTCTAAACTTTACATCACGTTACATTCGAGCCGCGTCATGAGGAATCGTCAGGCTTGAACACTGAGCTTTTAACATCTCTAAACCGGCATTGATATTCTCTGAGTCCGTGCCGGTCCTTCATGTGATCGACACCGAGGGCACATCCGCCTATGGCCTTTTAGAAGTTAGTACAGGACCATGCCTCTCAAACCCTTCGCCCGCGCTCATCAAACTCCAATCTGAGGCAACAGAGCAACCGATCAAGTATCCCCCATCTCTACATCCTGACTTGCATCTCCACCCCTTCCCCTCGGCAACCTCAACGCCAGATACCCCTCCCCCGCTGCCGTGGCTCTGTCCATCACATCCTCCATCCATTCCACCACCTCCTCCACCGGCAGCACCGCCCTCGCAACCCACTGCAACACCCCTGGATCCTCCGCATACAAGCTCGCCGTGACCGGCTGCCAGGAATCCGCCGCTGTAAGCTCCTCTCTGCTCGGGCCCTGGGGTGCCGGAGACGGGGAGAAGGCCGAGGCGGGGGTGCTGGGTGTAGAAGACGGTTTACTGCCACTGCCGTTCTTGCTGTGCCGGTGGATGAGGAGGAAGGAGGCGAGCATGCTTTTGCTGCCGGGAAGGAACTCGATGATGGAGTGTTTCGGAAAGAGAAATTTGTCGCCGTTTGAAGTGAACTCGATGAGCACGGGCTTGGCATCTTGCTTTCGTGGCGGAGGGGGAGGAGCCTTCTGGACGGGAGGGAAGGAGCCGGGTGGTTGGGGATTCGGCGCTTGTTGCCTGTAAGGGTGTGTTGGTGTTTGCGTATTTGTGGGGTCCGGAGGCGGCGCTTGAGGGCCATTCTTGAACGCAGGACTGGGCTGAGTTGGCGGAAATGGAGCAGGTGATGGCGATGCGCCGACCTCGGGCTTGATTTGAGGTGCGGTGGATGGTGCAGTGGATGGCGCTTTGTCGTTCTTGCGCGCCTCCAGTTGCACCGTCAGCTGATTAATGTGACTTTGGAAGTACTGCAACTGAGCCTCTGTAGCTCTACCTTGCGCCACGATCTGCATGACTTGTTTGAGTTGATTGTCGGTGCTGGCACGCTGCGCCAGTGCATGGATGACCGGGTCTGGTGCTGGGCCCTGAGCAGGTGTGGAAGACGTAGTCTGGGAACGACTGCTGCTCTCAGGACCTCCATTGGCTGGCGGTGGCGCATGATGGGTAACTGTAGGTGCTTGCTGCTGAGGAGTTGGTGGACGGATGGGAGGTAAGGTCAACGAGTCATTTGGCGGCTGGAAGGGCGCATTATATTGATATGGTGTAGAGTACTGTGGAGTTTGGGTCCGGTAAGCTGGCGGGGCATAGTGCAGCACAGGTCGCTGCGCGCCAGTGGGTAGGCGTGGGAGAGGCGGAGGATCATCTCTTATAGTGTAGAGTGTAACGTCGAAGATGTGCGGTTCGATCGTGAGCTGGCATGCGCCGATCCTCAGAAGCCTCTTCGCCTGCTCCTTCGCATCCTTCTTGGCTTTCTTCAGCTGTTCCTTCTCTTTGTCAGTCCGCTGACTAGGCTTGGTGTTACTGGCAGGAGGCTGTGTCCAGTACAGCCCGAATGCGTCCGTCATCCACTTCTTGCGCGATCGGTCCAACGCAGCCTGCAAGACGCCGCTTTCGGCGATTGTTTGATAGTCCTTGATTGGCATATCCAACCGTTGCGGCTCCTGTAGCGTGGGAAGCGGCTTCCCATCTGCAATCTTCGACGGCAAGGTCTCTCGCGGTGTTGTTGGAACGTCATCCGTCCGCGGCGTTGTGATAACCTTTTGCTTCTTTTGCTCCTTTGGCCTCTGCTTGGGAGTCTCCTTGGTCGGAGTAGGATGCTTCCTCTTCGCCGGGGTCTCCGCCAGCTCCGCCTTCATGCGAGTCGATGCTCTTCGCGGACGCGATTCTGCGAGCGACATTGCGAGTGACACGCCGACGGACGGCAAGCAGTATGTGCGCGTGAGATTTCGCGCCTTATCCGGGGTGTGATGGACGTGAGACCAATGAACGCTTTCAGGTTGTTGCTGATCTGGAGGAAGAGGTATGTAGATGTTTGTGGGATGAGGACCGGCTTCAGATATATCGGCCAAACTTTCGGTGTAGGCAGAGCAGACAGGGAGAAAGGCCTGTAGCGCACAAGTGACCCGGCTGACGTGGTGGTGAAGGCGAAGCCATGGTGAACTGGAAGTGATACATGTTTGGAGGGCGTGCGAGAAGCGAGGTTGAGCTCTTGGGGACATCAAGCATCAGTCCGCAACCGCGCGTTGCCAATGCTTACCGCCTCTCCTCCACTACAGTTATAATTTTGGTTGCAGTCTGCATGTAGATAGTACATGGTGTGTTGACTCTTTATCTATCATTTGAGTAATTTATTAACTATCGAAGAATCTCCTTGCTTATTACGAATCTTCCCACATATTCTTAGTCTGTCAATCCGTATATGAAAGCATGCCATGACATGAGTGATATCGCATATTTTCCATGCAGTTCATGTGATTACGGTTTCTCATGTCTCTTTTCCACTTCGTTCATGTTGCTGCGTTCCCAATTCTATACTCGATATCCGTTGCTCCGCTGTAAACTCGAAGCACTAGGCTCTCTATTCTAGGGCTCTCTATTCTACGCCTATATGAAGCTCATGATAAAGCAGAAAAACGATGCCCGCTCTGCTACCCATCTTTAAGAAGGCATACTGGTCCTTAGCTGCAGCTGGCCTGCTGTACGCCGTCTTTGTAACATTCCTGTGTAACAGCTGGGTCCAACGACAGTACGTCCTCAAAGCAGTCGGCGAGGTCCTCAGCTGACAAGCGCCTGACAGCGCCCTCTACGCCCACAAGCTTCACAGTGGCTTCTACCACGATGTCAGCATACCCGAGTCTTTCGGCTTTGCGAGTACGCCACAGTTATCTTCCGCGAGCGGCCCGCCCGGCTGACATTGCACAGAGAACCAAGTAACCCCGTTCAACATTACGACCCCAGATGGCGAGACCTTATACAGCTGGCACGTCTTGCCTCTCAGCGTATACGCCAAACACGAAGCCGAGATCCTCAACCAACCCGCCGGGCCCGTCTCGGACTTCAAGCAGAGCACTGCCTTTAAGCTCCTGACTTCAGATCCACAGAGCCGTCTCATCATCAACTGTAACAACCACCCTTCCCACCCTACTCAGCTTCCAGCCCGACTAACCCTACCTACAGTCCACGGCAACGCCGGCCACGTCGCCCAAGGCTGGCGCACCGACACTTACCGCTCGCTATCCTCCCTTCCAAACACCCACATCCTCACCGCCGACTACCGCGGCTTCGGCCGCAGCACCGGCACCCCCTCCGAAACAGGCCTGATCACCGACGGCATCTCCCTCGCCCGCTTCGCCCTCTCTCTCGGGATTCCCGCGCACCGGATCGTGATCCTAGGCCAGAGTCTCGGCACCGCCGTCGCCAGCGCCGTGGGGTTGCATTTCGCCGACCCTGCGGCTGAGCCCTTAGCGGGGCGGCTTGATTTCGGTGATGGGGGAGTTGGGAATGGTGGGAGATGCAGTGAGGTAGGGGAAGGCGAGCCGGCAGAGTTTGCGGGCATCGTCCTGGTCGCGCCCTTCACATCCCTCCCAAAGTTGTTGACGACGTACCGCATCTTCGGCCTCATCCCCGTCCTCTCGCCCCTGCGGTACTATCCTCGCATCCAGGCGCGCGTCCTGGCGTATATCGTCGACACGTGGGATACTGCGTCACGGATTGGGTCGCTGGTCCGGTGTTATGCCGCAGAGGGGAGGGGGAGGCTGCGGCTGCATATCCTGCATGCGCGGAATGATTTCGATATCCCTTGGCGGCAAGGATCAGATCTGTTCTTTACCGCCGCGAATGCGAGCAGCGCTGCTGATGGTGGGGTTACGAAAGCAGAGTTTGAGGAGAGGAAAGAGGTTGTAGAGAAGGGAGAGGGTGGGAGGACGGAGGTATGGAAGTTCGGGGAGGGTAGTACGGTGATCTTTGAGTTCTTGAGGCATGGAGGTGAGTTATTTCTTTGAGTTGGAACGCAAGAAAGGAAACAACACAACGCACATGGCTGATGATTGATAGGACATAATCGTGTCGTTACGTATTCTCCCGTTGCGTTAGCTGCACTCCGTGCGTTCGAGGCGGCTGAAGGACGGATTAAAGGGGAATGATCGCATCACTGATGCGTGGATGGAGAAGGATGTAGAGTTGAGTAGATTGTCCCGCCCACGCCATAGATGCTACAGGATACAGTGTACAGCGCTTCCACATAGCACGTAGAACGCCGGTCTAGATGCTTCGCTGAACCTTAGATCCCCTCCATCGTCCCTACTCTTTTGTACAGAAGCCGAAGACCGAATAGCTAACACATGTCCAAATGATACCATCCATGACACCCAATACGCGCACGTCAACCCCTCACTTCTTATTCCTATCCGCCTGCGCCTTCTCATACTTCGCTACAAGCTCCCTCTGTAACTGCGGCGGCGCAGGGTTATAGTGACTAAACTCCATCGAAAACTCGCCCTTCCCCTGCGTCGCAGCCCTCAACTGCGTGCTGAACCCAAACATGCTATTCAAGCTGCAATCCGCATACAGCGTGAAGTCCTCCGGCCCAATCTCCGTATCATGGATCGTCGCATTCCTCTTATTCAGCAAGCCCACAATGTTCCCCTGGAACTCATTCGGCGCCGTGATCGTCGTCTTCATCAGGGGCTCCAGCACCTGCGGCTTCCCCGCCATGAACGACTTCCTAAACGCCTGCTGCGTCGCGTTCCTGAACGCCATCTCGGACGAGTCCGTCATGTGCGTCGCGCCGTCGTTGATCACCATGCTGGTCCCCAGAACGCGGTGGCCAAGCAGCGGCCCCTTGTCGCACGAGGCATGGAATCCCTTCTCGCACGCAAAGAGATACTTCTCGCTGATGGTGCCACCGACAATGCGCTCCTCGAACTTGTTGTCTTGCAGCGCTCCCGTCGGCTCCATCCAGCCGACTACCCGCGCATAGTCGCCCGCGCCGCCTGTCTGCTTCTTCAGCAGATGATCGAAGGGGACGCGCTGGGTGACGGTCTCGCGGTAGGCGACTTGGGGCTGGCCCGTCTCGCAGTCGACCTTGTACTCGCGCCGCATGCGCTCGACGTAGATGTCCAGGTGCAGCTCGCCCATGCCGGAGATGATGGTTTGTTCGGATTCGGGGTCGACGTGCACGCGGAAGGTTGGGTCTTCGCGCTGAAAGCGGTTCATCGCTTTGCTGAAGTTGGCAGTGTCTTTTGTGTGCTTGGGCTTGATCGAGAGGGAAATGACGGGTTCGGGGACGAACATGGAGGTCTGCGGTCAATCTTTAGCTGATGCCGTGGAGAGCGAACATTGCGAAGCTGCCTTACCATCGTGTAGCCCATCTGCCCGTCCGTGAACGTGTCACCCGACGAGCAGTCGACCCCGAAGACAGCGCAAATTTCTCCTGCGCCAATCTCGGGTACTTCTTCCATCTCGTTCGAGTGCATTCGCACGATACGCGGAACCTTGACTTTCTTATCCGTCTTCGCATTGAACACGGTCATGCCCTTCCTCAGTGTGCCCTGATACACTCGAATGTAGGTCAACTGGCCAAAGTTGCTTTCTTCGAGCTTGAAAGCTAGACCGACAAAAGGCAGTGAGTTGTACGAAACCAGCTTGACCGGCGCCTCAGCCCTTCGCCTGTCGAGCGCCAGGTTCTCTACTTCTGAAGGATTGGGTAGGTAGTCGCAGACTGCATCCAGCATTGGTTGCACAGACTTATCCGCGAGCGCTGAGCCCATCAGGACGGGTGTGAAGTTGAGCGAGATGGTCGCTCTCCGTATCGCGGCCTTGATCTGCTCGATGGTAGGCTCCACGCCTTCCAGGAAGAGGTCGGCCATCTCTTCGTCCACGTCCGCCAGCGTCTCAATCAGCTTCGCCCTTCTCTCCTTCGCGAGCGCCTGGACCTGCGGCGGTATTTCGTCGCTCTCACGTATTATCTCGCCTTTCGCGCCTTCGTTGTAGATCGCCTTCATCCTGACCAGGTCCACAACGCCCTGAAAGCTGTCTTCGCTCCCAATGGGCACTTGGAGCGCGGCAGCCGGTATGCGCAGCTTCGAGTTGATCTGGTCGATCGCCTTGAAAGGGTTCGCTCCCATTCGGTCCATCTTGTTGACAAAAGATATCCTAGGCACATTGTACCTCCTCATTTGCCTATCGACGGTGATTGTCTGCGACTGCACGCCCGACACGGCGCAGAGAATCATGACAGCCCCATCAAGCACCCGCAGCGCCCTCTCCACTTCAATGGTGAAGTCAATGTGGCCAGGCGTGTCAATCAAGTTGATGTGGTACTTTTCCTCCTTTCCATTCTCTTGCTTGACCCAGTCGCAGAATGTCGCGGCAGACTGGATCGTGATACCCTTCTCCCTCTCCAGGTCCATGGAGTCCATCTTCGCCCCCACGGCATCTTTGCCACGCACTTCGTGTATTGACTTTATCCTGCCCGTGTAAAAGAGCACGCGCTCGGTCGCTGTCGTCTTGCCGCTGTCAATATGGGCCGCAATGCCAATGTTCCGTACTCTAGACAACCGGTAGGCTTCTTGGGGGTCGAGGTTGTCGATGATGGTTTCTTGGGCGAGCATGGAGGGGTCGGCAGCTTGCTCGAGTACTGCGGCCGCCGCACCGGATTGGTGCCTTCTCGACTGCCATGTTTTGAAGTGTGGGGTGGATATGCGGGTAGAGGGGCGAAGGAGCGCTGTGGAGGCGCATCGTTGCTGAAAGAAGGGATTCCTGCAAGTCAATCGGGCGCCACTGCTCAGAGAACGCAAAGACGATGCTTGCGCCCTCGCGGGAAAAGCAGCTCTCATCTTCAACTAGGAAGGAAGACAAGAGGACAAACGAGTGTCACAATGGAATGGACGGCATCTTAAGTCGATTCGCTCAAGACTGGCCCAAAAAGATTTCCGGGGCTCGGCGTTCGAGCTCTTCCCCGACGCGCCTCCAAGTCACGTGCAAGGGTCTTCTACTGGTGCTGCCCCTTTCCCGCGGGATGATTGACAATGAGAAGCGTTCAGAGGCAGGATAGAGGGGCCCTGGTCCTTCGGGATCGCTTTGGAAACGTCTGTCCTTCTGTCTCTGAGGCCGGAAGCATTCATGAAATCTGTCGCGTTCAATAGGAATACTGCATTGAACCCCAAAACCTAGCTATTTACATGTCTCCTCAGTCCATGACGCATGTTACACCCAGTCCCACCAAGCCTTCCTACTCTCCGCCGCAAACACAACCAATCAATGCCCGCTCACGACTTCAACGAATCATAAACCGCTTTCTCGCACGCAAACCACTGACCCATAACCTGCAACTCCCCAAACGGCAGCACCTGACTCGCAATCATGCCCGCAACGCCCTTCTCCCGATCGGCCCACCAGAACAGATTCGCGAGCCCGGCCCACCACGCCGAGTTCGGCGCTCTGCCCGTCATCCCCAGCTCCGTGCTCGTGAGGAAGAACGTCAGGCCCCAGCCCTGCGGCGGGTTGCCCTCTTGCGGCAGCAGCTCGGGCGCCGGGTTGGTCTGGTCGGGCTTCGCGGCGGGAATGCCTTGGCGGGCGAAGTCGGGGAATTGCGGGATTTGGTTCTCGAACATGGTGTCTACGGTTTCTTTCTTGAGGATCTGGGCGCCGGATTTGGGGTGGGTGCCGTTGTTGAGGAGGGTAGCTAGGATTTCTGTAGAACAGTGGTTGTCAGCACGAGCGCTGTGTCCAGCACAGTGTTGATGTTGTGCTGAGTTTTCTGCTCGAAGCGTTTGAGCAAGGCGGAGGAAGGCTTACGGCAGTATTCCGCGGGCTTAGCGAAGCAGCCAGCGCCGCCCGAGTTGAAGATGCGATCCTGCTCCTCTTCTGTCTCTGCCATCAGAGGGCGTCGGTAAAGATGGTCTCGCTCCTCAAGCTTGCCGCTTCCCCAGCGCTGGTGCATTGAGGCGAGCTGGGACTTCATCTCCTCGTTGGGGAACATGGTTATGTTCTTCAGGCCAAGCGGCTCGAAGATGTTCTTCAGGAAGTACGCGTTCAGCTTCATGCCGCTGGCGCGCTCGACGAGGATGCCAGCCCAGTCGATGTTGATCTATTGTCGCAAGCCCGTGTCAGCACGAATATGTCTATACCTTGCAGCAGAAAGGAACAAGTCAGGGGAACTTACGCCGTACTCCCACCTATCGCCCGGTTGGTTCACCAACGGCATTTTCAGAAGATCCTTCGCATCACCCGTAAACTCCTCCAACCCGATCGGCCGCCCAAAATCCCTCAGCCTCTCGTTGAAGAACGTATACCCGAACCCAGCCGTATGCGACAGCAGCATCCGCAACGTGATATCCCCCTTCCGATCTACCAGCTTGCCCTGCTCGTCCAAGCACTGCACCTTCTCCAGCTCCGGCGCCAGTTTGTACACAGCGCTCGGGTCGTCCAAGGAGAGCTTGCCCTGCTCGACTAGCTGCATGCACGCTATGCCCGTGATCATTTTCGTGCAGGACGCGATCCAGAAGACTGTGTCGAGGGTCATGGGCTCTTTGGAGTTTAGGCCGCGGTTGCCGGACGCCGCGGCGGCGAGGGTGTCGCCATTCTTGTCGACGGAGACGAAGACGAGGCCTGCGATGCCGGTTTCAGGGTTGCCGGTTACGGAGTCGAGAGAGGACTGGACTGCCTGGGTGGCTTGTGAGGAGGCCATGATGGGCGATGAGATAATTGACTTTGGGTACTAACAACAGGAGACAGCAGGAGAACGGTTCTAAGACGAAGGTGAAATAGGGTGCTTCGAGGTATTTCTGTGCAGGGTACCCTGTAAGTGCTCGTGTTGCGCTACCCGATGCTTAAGTATCTGCAAGGTCCAGACAGCTGCAGCCCCACCATCGAATCTACCCCGCGTTTTCCGCAGTGGATGAGATCTTGCCGACGAGCGGGGTCCCCCTGAGGCGCGCTCCATGACCCGGCACGCCCCTCAGAACTAACTGTAAACATCAAGATCATCTGAGCCTGATCCTGTCGACCGTCTTGTCGTCTTTACTGTTTCCTCGTGGTTGATGCAGCTTCCAGAGTGCCCTAGGGTGGCAATTCCAGGATGGAGATTCCAGATTGGCGTAATCGCAGTTTTGGCGTCCAGTAGCTCCACGAACCGCGAGCCTGTGCTTCCAAACTTGGATCGATTGGGTATAATGTGTAGTAAGTGATAGAATATCTATCAATGCGAAGCGCTGCATCGCCATTGCAGACCACCCTTCAAGCGGGGATTTCGGTAGCCATTCTCTGAGATAAAGTTCCAATCAAGATCTGTCTGTCTTTGTTTGCAAGCTCAGGCGGCCCTCCATCTCTTGTATGTCGATTTGAGTTCCTTTATCGCAGTCATGACCAATGGCACGGCAATAGGGCCGAGGAGAGGCAGATAAACGGCCACCTTGTGCTCATCCGGGAAGTACACTTGTCCGACCATTGATCGTTCGAAAAACGCCTTCTCAGCTTCTGCCTCGGCGATCCTGGCGCTCTCTAATGCGGTAGCAAATCTGCCTTCGCGGAGCTCGTTGCAAGCCCGGTATAAGTGCTCGATGGTTGTATCGACAGCCTGTGCAACAGTGTCCGGGATAGCGATGGATTGCAGAGCTTGAGTGAGCCGAGCGAGTGAGCCAAGCGTTGATGACGCAGAGAAGAGAAGCGAGGCCGCTCGCACGCGAGTAAGTGTTGACAGGCGCATAGGAAGAGAAACAGGCGCATGAGGTACGCCGAGCAGGGACATTAGCTGATGGGAGAAGGTAAGCATAGCTGGCTGCAGGTCTTCCCTAGACAATGTGCTTTTTAATGTGCCGGAATTGAGGATCTGAACACCACCCCACTGCGGTATGAGCCAACTACTCCCGCCAGTCTCCTTGACAACGAGTGGACTTTGGTTTTCGGCTGGTACATATAGCACGAAGTTGATAGTCGGCCCTACCCCTATGCTTGGGCTAAGCGGCCATTCGGCGGCGTTGACGAAGGCACTTAGTTCTTCCTTCTGCAAGGTCCAAGCTTTTAAGCTCGTATCGTACTCTGGCTCATGGAAGGAATGCGAGAACTTGGCGTAGAGTTGCACCTGGGTATCGACGGTGAAGTTGCTGATCGGCGACAATGATTCTAATAGTGGCGATATGTACTCTTCAAGAGCGGATCTGATTTCCCAGGCTGATGGTACAGCAACAGGCGTAAACAACGAGAACGTCAGATGATACGTTGGGGCGTACTTGAATGACCGGGTAGTCTGCCGCGCAAGGCGAACCGCATCATCCTTGGAGAGCGACTTGACTTGTCCAGTCTGGGAAGTCGCGCTTGAGGATAGCAAGTGAGCCAGCTGTGCCTGTTCCTCGGCGAAGACTCTCTGAAGCTCGTAGGCCACAAACGTTGCCAGTGGAGACGATGTAGAAGATGAAGAAGGTATTTGATTCGGCGTATAGTATACATCGAGGGTGGGTGTATACGACTGCAAGATAGCTCTAGGGGTTGTCCCACCCACACCAGGCAGCATTCTGACAGTGAGCGCGATGTCTTCATCATGCAGATGCCCTTTTGAGACGGAGTTGCTGCTGTCCAGGTCCATTGTCATCTTCTGTGATGCATTGCTGGGGGTGGAGGGCTCAGATAGGAGCAATCGTAGATGATGGGCAGAGAACTCGTTCAAATCATCAAGCGCGTGCTGTGTGGTTCGAAGTAGATGCTGCGCATCTTGGTGAGGGAGCGACGGCGCATCAATTGCAATACGCAGAGGAAATACGGGGCGGCATATCTAGCAAAATAGCTTAGCAATAGTTCTGTTGCAGAATATCAACGTCAGATAACCTTTCCGTCAGCCCAGTCGTTCATTGCCTGCAGCGGAAGCGCTGCCCGGTAAACTGTCGTGGTCTTGTACCATACTGGTAGTCCAAATAAGAGGACAACGGTCCAGAAGGACAAGATGACCAGTCGTCTCGTCCATATTGACTCTGATGTTTCGGGCGGCGGGGCTTTCTTTATATTGACGGCGCCAACTGCCCCTGGCGGCTCTTGGTCAGCCTCCATGGACATTTACAGCACTCTTACAATGGTGCTGTTTAGCAAAGCAATAGGGTAGCAGTAAGTTTAAGTTTAGCTAGGAGCTTCCGGAGACACGTCCTGCCGAGCCGCGGTCCATGGAAGGACCAAGGGCGGGCTAAAATGAAGGCGGCGAGTCAGCCAGTGCCGTTCTCCTGCAAAAATGGCGGGGCCAGGTTAATGTCAGAACCCGCCGCCTTCATTTTAGCCCATCCCTGGCTCATGTGCGAGTAATGATACGAATGGGCAGGACTCTCCATTGACGCCTATATAGAAGCACGACGTGATGAGTTCCGAATAACTCGAGTCCAGACGGCTTCTATCAAAAGAGCGCTCTACGCAGTGTTTACATTCTATGCCTTGGCGCCTGATACGATTTCGCTAGGTAGCCGTGAAAACCAACTTCGGTAGCCGTCACAACCTTACGACATCCCCACTTGGACTTTTTACACACAAACTTGTCTAAAGTCACTGCTGCCCAAAGCAAAAAGCGGCTAGGGAAAGCTCCTTCGAGATATTCAGCTTTCGAGAGCCGCTTTCACAGCGTTTATCTCAACTTCTCAACCTTCTGGCTTTCAGGAATACTCGATTCTCTCTTCTCAGAGACCACTGCAACGGTTCCGAAGAAAGTCGTTTGACTTGAGGCCCTGAGTCTCATCGAGTCAAAATGCAGCATGAGTCGTGTATTGTTCCAATCACAGCGTTGGCTCATGTCGGCGATTACCTTCTTGCTGGCGAAGGGCAACTTCTCCGTGTATTTCGCAACTCGGAGTTACTATCCACGGTCCGTGTATTTGAAACGCAGCCTATTCACGGCGTAGTCTGTCTAGATCATGCCGCTCAAGCAGGTCTTATCCTTCTCTGGGGCGGTCACCACCTGTGCCCTGCCCGCTTTCATATGTATCCGGAGCTGCATGTCCAGCTTGGGTGTGTCACTAAAGTACAAGACTGGCTTCTGGACGTAGCATTTCAGTCAACTGCCGCTTCACGGCAAGAAATCTTGAAATCAACGCTGATCAATGCTCGTGCGGCTGCTGTTGCTGCTCACAATTCCTTACTTGATATAAGCATCACGCAGAAGGGGGTTGTTGATGGTGCACATTGTGAAGACGGAATGTGAGTGTAAGCTTTACTTCACGATCGAGAATCGCACTGCTTGCTTTCTCTTTCTTTAAGCTATACTTAGCTGACCGAGGCTGAGGGACAGAAATCATGCCCGCCATCTTTCCAAACACTACTGTCTGGAGACAGCTGTGCAAAGAGTCCTACATGTTATTCATAACAATGAAGCGGTGGCTCAGAACGGGCCCTTGAATTGATTGATGCAATACGAGACATCAACCCTCAAGAACTTATCAAACATGAAATATGTTGCTCAGCATAACGGCCACAACTTGTATCCGTCGGCCTTGTGCAGTGCTTAGACGGGGACGGGCTGACATTATCGCTAGGCTATCGCTCTCCATCAGCGAAGTGGCTGCCCAGATTGAGTCGCGAAGTATCCTCTACTCAGCACACGTCCAGTGGCTTGAAAAGAGTCGTATCTTAGTCGTTGCGGGCACAGCATTCGGCGAGATCTTAGTGTGGTCCTGCATTACTGATGCTGAGCCGCAAAAGGCACAACTACATCATGTATTTACAGGCCACGAAGGCTCCATCTTCGGGGTTCGCCTCTCACCACCGATGACCGTTCCGGGATTTGTAGCCCCTCTTCGCGTACTCGCCAGCTGCAGCGATGACCGAACTATCCGAATCTGGGATGTCACAGACATCGACGATCTTGTCTCGTTGAGCGGGCGGCAGCCAGTTCGGGATCCGCCACAACTTCGTGAGACGGGTTTCGGAGCAACGGTGCAGCCCGCCGATGGATCTTTGAACACGAAGCCCCTTGCGATTGCCTGGGGTCACGCTTCGAGAATATGGGGTATCCGCTTTCTGAGCCCTTCTACCGTCGTTCCCAGCGATCATGTGCTGATGAATGCGCTCTCATACGGCGAGGACGCAACATGCCAAACTTGGCGGTTCAGGTGCATAATCAACGAACAATTCACGCGCGTAGGCAACGATGACTATGTATTCACATTGAAGCATACCAGTACCCACACTTATCACTCAGGAAAGAACATCTGGTCGGTTGCGGCTCTCGAACACCCCGGTGGGTCTTATACAGTTACAACCGGAGCAGCCGACGGTCAAATCATTACCTATCCGGCCACTGCAGAGGGGCAAGACATGTCTAGGGGCGATTTTCTGCATGTAGAGCATTCTATTGACGACATATCCCGGATCCTGGACCAGCCTTTCTTCGACAGTACCTACACCCCCTCATCAGTACTGGATGCTGGACGGCCATCCTATGTGATGGAGCACAGCACGTCTTTCCGGAGTTACGCTTCCTTAGGCAAGGGTTCACTTCTTGCTATCACCAACACAGGCGTCGTGTTACTTGTAAAGTACGCAAAAGTTACGGACAGTGAGTCCAGCGTCATGCATTCGAAACCGCTGCAGTGGAAGATGATAAACCAACCCCTTGGCCTTCAAGGATACTCTGTCGCTACCGCCGCGAAGGGCCAGGATAGTGCGACCGCTTTCTTTGCTGGCTCGAATGGCATTGTGTATTGTTACGATCAACAGTGTGCGGATATCTCAGTCGTTGCAAGGGCTGAGGGTAAAATCGCCGCGATCTTTGCTGAGATGTCCGAACCAAGGGGTTCTTCCAAGCCAGGGACGTAAGTACAGTGTCCTCCTCCATGGATTATCCAGTACTTACTCCAGTAAATCAGACGTGAACAGATCTTTAGCTTGTTAGTCACCTTGGTAGGATCATCAACAGCACATCACTACACTGTAGCCATGCTGCCAGGTGGAGAAGTGTCACTACGGCGCAGCATCTCCATATCTCTACCCTCTGGCTTCACTGTCACAAGCTTCGTCAATCCGACTTTTGTCGATGGTGAGGAGCACATATTCCTGGGGGGTAGAAACGGCTCTGTGGCTATCTTCAGTATCAGTTCTCGGCTCGATCCGGACGTAAATGGTTTGACATTGAGAGCAACCCACATCCGAACCCTCGACCAGATACATGCAAAGGAGACGGTCACGGCCATACTTTGGATTCCGGAGACCTCCGCGGACCACACTAGTTTCGGCTGGCTCCTCACCGTGGGGCGTGATGGCAGCTGCGCCATATCTAATCTCTCGCGTGACGAAGCGGAACCTTCGTTGGTGCATAAGCTTACTTTTCCGTTTGGACCAAATATCGAAGGAGTATACCTTGACAGAACGAGCAACGATCTCATGGTGTACGGCTTCAGTGGCAAGCGTTTCGTACTCTATAACGCAAGCTTGGAGCGAGAGATCTGGACAGTGGAATGCGGAGGGGCGCACCGGGTGTGGGCTTTCCAGCCCGTCCATGAGCCCGAAGACCCCAGTATACAGGGAGGCACCTTCGTCTGGACAAAGGCCGGCAAGATGAACGTCTTCTCCAAGCATACCCCTTCTCATCAGGTCATCCGACTAGGCGGACATGGACGCGAGATCAAGGCCCTAGCTGTCAGTCCGCCCAGAGGCGCATGCGGCCGACTCATCGCAACTGGAGCCGAAGATACGGACATCAGGCTATTCCAATATGAGACCTCGTCACAGGACTTCCGCTGTCTTAGAGTCCTCCGAAAGCACGTCACAGGTATCCAACATCTGCAGTGGTCCCATGACGGCAGTTTCCTGTTCAGCAGCGGCGGGTTTGAGGAATTCTTCGTTTGGAGGATCCGCACCGTGCCAGTACTTGGTGTTGGTGTCGTCTGCGAAGCTGTGTGCCCGCCAGAGAGTGAGCTGGCTGATCTGCGGATCACTCACTTTACGGCGCGGAGCATACATGCTTCTAACGACGAAGGCCGGGAAACCTATGCTTTCGTTATTGGCATGGTGTACTCGGACTCAACGATGCGAGTAAGTACCAGCGATGGGAGCATCAATTCAAAGCCCAAGTCTAACGGATACAGGTCTACCTGTACACTTCCTCCGCAACGTCGAAGAGATGGGCGCTGCTCCTCATGGGCAATTACCTGACCTCCTGTCTGACACAGTCCACTTTCCTCACCCTGGGCAGCGAGAACACTCTGTTAACAGCAGGCACCGACGGCCACATAGCCCTTTGGCCGCTGCCCTCCCGGCTGTTCAGAGATCAAATTTACATGGAAACCACCGGAAGCTTTCCATCGAAAGGGAGCCTTCCAGATACCATCAAGTGGCACACGCGTACCAAGATACATCAAAGCACGATTAAGGCCCTGGCGCAGCACCAACTCTCCCCAGGCTCGGTCCTGGTTGTCACTGGCGGCGACGACAACGCGCTGGCATTCACCCTGCTCTATCGAAGCAGGAGCGTCGAAGAGCCCAAGATGCAAACGTCTACGTTGCTCATTCCACGCGCACATGCCTCGGCTGTCACGGCGCTTGCTTTGATCCCGGAAAAAGCGTCGTTACGTATAGGTGGGACCGAGACTCGCTTCACGGTAGTGTCGTCGAGCAACGACCAGCGAATTAAGGTCTGGGAAATCGTTGTCAGCAATGCGGTGATGAGCGTCGACGGCATTCAAATCAAAAGGGTAGCCAATGTTCCCACAGCAGTCGCCGACGTCTCGTCTCTCGATATCCTGGAGGATGGTAACAAAGTGGACAGCAGTGCGGGAAGGCGCATCATTGTTTGCGGAGTGGGGATGAATATATGGCGGTTCTCGCCACATGAGATCAGGGGAAAAGTGCACCAGCTCAGGCCATGTAGTTTAGAAATATTCTAGACAACCTTGAGGCGGCGGGTGCAGGCTGATGGGTTCAGGGGGTACGAGGATGCGCAGCAAGTTTTCATTGACTGTGCCCACTCACAATGACACGATATACCTAGTGAAGTAGAAGCAGCAGCAGAAACGAACTGCTTATCTATACACGTCTATAGAAATCGGTGCGACATTCATACCATGAAAGCGTCAGGAGTTGCAAGCGCTCCCATCACCGATGCGTCCCCGCCATCGTCATCCGTCATCCCACTTGATCCAAGCTTCCTGACATCTCAAGCTGCAATATCATACTAACTACCTCCACCATGCTGCTCCTCCAAAGCCTCATATAACTTAATTCCTCGCCGACCATGGGCCAAACCCACTCCTCCGGCCCGCCCCCCTCAATCGATGCCCTCCACCACCGCCTAACCGCCCGCTTCGCAAAAGCCTGCTACACGCCGCTCGAGCTATACATCTTCAACCGGGTCTTCACCTCGCTGGCCGAGTCCTCCTCGGGCGTAAAGTACTGGAGCGAACCCACACTATGCCGCTTCCTCGAGCTTCCGGACGCGCTGGCGGGCGTCGGACAGGTGCTATTCCAGATGTGCGGCTATATCGGCGCGTTCCCGTTTCCGAGCCGAGCGCCGGCGATATTGGAAAGGGAGGCGCTGCTGAGAGTCGTCACGGTGATGACGGAGAGGGATGGAAGGGTGCTGAAGAGGGGGAAGCGGAGTTGGTGGGCGGAGATCTATCGGAGTTTGGCGGTTTATGAGAGGGTGCTGGAGAAGGGCAGCGGTGGTGGTGGTGGGGGAGAAGATGGAGGTGATGGAAAGGTGGCCGAGGGAGAATATACCGGGTTTGCGGTTGATGAGCCGGGAGACGAAGAGGAGGAGCAGGATGACGACGACTTGGTACTTGCCGCACTCGATTCGATGGACGCCGCGGACGCGTTCAAGCAGGGAGAGAAGAGCAGTGCAAGGCACTCCATGATACCAAGCGACAATCTCCTCAAGCTTATACAGCTGCTGCTCTTGGTGGCTCCAATGGATGCGCAGGAGAGTCTGTCGACATTTGCAGTGGACCTGTCAGAACATCGAATAGCACGCCTCAGGCGGACAGCCAAAGCAATACTGTCATCATTCGGAGTGGATCATTCTCCAGGCGTCAACTTCAAGACGTTTCTTGCCGTGGTCTCTACTTCAACGCCATATCTTTTCAACGGCTTCACGCCACTATTCGAACATTTCCTTTTCGCCAAAGACTTTGATCTCTCGAAACGCAAAGCCTCAACCACGTCTGTAGCATCAGAGCAGCCCTCTACCCCTCCCTCACTCCATCCATCCGCATCCTCGAGCCAACCGCCTCCACCACCACGAGAGCCTCTTCTACCCCCCTCAACAGCCGAAATCTTGACCCTACCCCTCCTCTCCCAAATCTCTTTCTTCATTCCAGGCGCTACCCTCTTCCGGCGGCTCCAACCCCTCTACTCGGGCGGCACCGACGGCTTCAGCCTCGGCAGCTTCGAGAAGAAAGTCCTGAACTGGCCCGGTCCCTCCCTCCTGCTTGTCTCCGGCAGCCTTCTCTCCCTGCATGGGGACTCAACCAGCGAACGCAACTTCCTCGACACCCTCCCGCCGAAACGGCTCCCGAACAGCACCGCCTCCGCAAACGCCACCGTCATCTACGGCGCCTACATCCCCGTCCCCTGGAAACCGACGCACCGAACCTGCTTCTCCGACAGCGCCACCCTCCTCTTCCAGCTCGCACCCACGCACGATGTGTTCCACGCCTCGCCCACAAACACAGACTACGCCTACTTCAACAAGCCACCCACGCTGCCCGCAGGGCTGGGCTTCGGCTCTCCGATCCCGCACCAGACGCCCTCGTCCTCGTCGCACGCGGCCGCCTCAGACAAGCCCCTGAATCTCGGCCCGGTATCCCTGCACATCAACGCCGCGCTCGAGTTCGCGGTGTTTACGCATGTAGCTTCGCCGTCGGATGCCTCGTTTGCGCCGTCCAGGCTGCCGGGACGAAGGGACAGGGACTTTCAGGACCGTTTTGCGGTGGAGAGTCTGGAGGTTTGGGGCTGTGGTGGGGATGCGGAGGCGGAGGAGCAGAGGAAAAGGTGGGCGTGGGAAGAGAGGGAGGCGGAGGCGAGGAGGAGGATTAATCTGGGGACGGGGGATGTGGAGGCGGATAGGGAGTTGTTGCGCTTGGCGGGGCTGATTGGGGGACAGGGGAGGGATAGTGGGGGGAGTATGGGGTGAGGCCCCTGGGGAGCTGGATGATGGTTGTCAGGAGTGTGAGGGATGAGGGCTGGACGCCTGTTTGGTGGTGCGATGGAATGGATCTGGTACATGGAGCAATGTGGTGGAGTAAAGGAATCTAGATTGCAAGCATTCAGGTAGGTGGGGGAGTTGGCGCCATGCAGAGTCTTCTGTCTGATGAAATATTCATTTACGATGCTGCCGTGTTAAGTGGCGAGCCGACACTGTTCAGAAATGACCTGACAAATGATTGATGGATGCCACCAGCAGTGAGGTGCTGCAGACCGTTGCAGCGTGGCGGAGCGGAGCGCTGGCGGAGCGGACATCCGTCCACCGCGAACTGCACCCTCGTCCACACCTCATCTACATCAAGCTCATCAGCATCCCTAAACACGCATCGCGGGACAGAACACCACACTACAACCTCTCACTCACCTTCACGCATCACTCCAACACAACATCTCCGCCGGCCTCCACCGCCGCAGCTCCCTCGAACTACATCCAAACTCTACACACGGCAGACCACCACAGCCAGCCGCAACGATGCTCCCCCGACCCACGCTCCTCTCCTACCTAACACCGCTCCGCCAAATCTTTCTCTCATCCTCCACCCGCTACCTAGCGACACGTAGCGGCGCAACCGGTGTTTTGGCGCAGCAGCGAAGCTTCCAGACCGCGACGACGGCATGGCGGAGTATAACCGCGATGAGTAAACGACCGACTACGGCAGCCGCGTCGGTGGAGGCCGTGAGGAGTATTGGACAGGTGCGCGGGATGAAGGTTCGTGCTCCCCGTTCGCTTCATTATCCCTCTCTACGCCAGCGTTGGAAAGGAGAGTCAAGCGCTCGGAGAACGGATTGGGGGTATAGTGGATACACAGCGCAGGCCGGTCGATGCGTAGACCGAGGACAGTAGAAAAAGCCTCGTCGACGCCGCTGGTTAGGAATTGGAGGCGCTCCATCGCCAATTGTCCAGGAGAAAACGACAGATGGGTCAGGAGGGGAGGCAGGGCGAAGCTAACATCTCCCCTGCTAGGTTCGTAGCTCCGTCAAGAAACTCTGCGACGGCTGCAAGAGCGTAAGGCGGAAGGGCGGGAAGTACGTGTACATCATCTGCAGCAAGAATCCGAAGCATAAGCAGAGGTAAGTCTCTCAACCCCCCAAACATACTGGTCGCACGGCTATGCGGTGGTTGGCTGACGGGCGGGATAGGCAGGGATAAGACGACGTTTGGAGAGGGGGAGGGACGGTTGGGACGAGTGGGTCGTGGCTTAGAGCATAGCGATGCGTTCATCAGGCCTGGGATATATCTGCCTTGCGTGTTGTACACCTAGGTTGGTATCGCACAGTATACTGTATCTGCTCCATCATGTCCCAGTGAGTTTTTAATGTAACATTCAACATCTTCTGGTTTTTGGCGCCCTTAAGTTGTCTGTCTGCAAATACCAGCAAGGCGACCGCGTCTAACTGATCAGGGTATTTGGGAAATTAGATGTAGCAATACTGCACATTACAAATTACGTCCTACGACCCTTCACTCTTCCTCCCCTCCCCCTCCCCTTCCTCCCCCGCCTGCCTCTTAACCGCCAACCCCCTCGTCTTCGTCATCTTCTTCATCGCCTCCTCCGTAACCGCCTGCCTAAACATTTCCTCCCGCACCTCCTTCTTCCGTGTCCTCCGATCCCCAATCGAAATCAGCACGCCCCCCATGATATTGCACGTAATCGAGCAGCTCAGGATCACAGCCGTCAGCGCCTTCGGCCGGACTTTGTAGTAGATGCCCCAGGTCGTCCCCGCCAACGCCATCTGGAACAGGCTGTGGCAATCCAGCACCACCACGACGGCGATCAGGAGTTTGAGGGGGAAGGCGTAGTGCGTGGGCGTCTCATGCGGTTTGTAGAATGTATGCGATGCCGCGAACTTGGATTGGTGGTGCTTGAATTTCGCGTGCTGCTCAGGCGTCAACACAATGTCCTCCTCATCAGCGATGTTCTGTGGTTCCGGCTTCGCGGCCTCGACATCAGTGTCGGCGTCCGCGGGAGGTACGGGGAGGTCATTGTGGTCCTCAAGTTTGGGCAGGCCGCGTTTCTTGCGGAGACGCCAGGTTAGGCGGTGGTAGTGCGCGACGAAGATCATGTGATAGGTGTCTACGGCGCGGAAAGGGGCCAGGCCGATGCCCATGATGGCGAAGAGAGCGACGAGGATTTGGTCGCAGATTTCGATGTAGTAGGCTTGGCGGCCGCCGACGTAGATCCAGCCTGGAAGGATGAATTAGTAAGCTTATCGTTGAGGAGGATGGAGAGGTTCTGCCACGAGTGTGGTGTTCTAGGAAGGAAGTGTAGCCTTACCGATGATGAACAGCACCCAAGCGGTGCCCCAGAATGTGATGAGGACTGAGTAGATGGTAACAAAGGCACCAAGCGCTACACGCCGTCAGCCCACGACCCCTGAAACTTGATATCGGATCACTCACGCGTCTTTACGTATTTCCCGAAGCCTCGCAAGCCCCGCCTGAACTTGGCCTTCCGAGAATGTAGGAGATGTCTGACGTAGTCGTTGAGTTCCGCCTTGTCCAGCTCGGTCCAGCCCTCAAGCTTGACGCCATGAGGCAAGACCGCGTAGTTGTGGCCCTCGGATGTCCCGCTCAAGTGAGATTTGATGGTGTTTAGAGATAGCGCGGTGTTTGAGCGAGCGAGCGGGGCAAGATCGTCAAGTGCAACTGATGCGGCTTCATCATCTCCTTGTTGGCGTGCCTCAAGCACGTCTCTGGCGCTGTCGCCTTGATCGGAAGGTGCCGCTCTTGGAGCAGTGGTGGGATGCCTTGATAGATTGTACGTCGATGTGCGGTTCAGGTATCGACCCAGATAGGGGACGAAAAGCGAGTTTTGGACGTTGTTGAGCGTGGTAAGGGTTGAAACCTCCGGATCTGCCCTCTGTCAGCTGAGACGTCATGATGGTGAGAAGTAGTATCACTCACCAACCAGGTCCAACAGATCCACTATCTCATTCTCATACTCATTCGCCCATCTGCCCCTGTTGGCTGGTGTCGCTGGTCCCCCTAAATTCCATGATCTCGCACCGCGCAGACGGCCGGCGGATCTCGGGGGCTGTGGTATGGGCTCCGGCACATTGAGCCCTCCAACAGCGTTCTCCTCCTGCAAAGGGGTCATGTGTGATGCGGCCGTCCGTTGTCTTCTCAGCTCATGTTGCCGAACGGGCTGTACTTGTCCTCGCTGCGGATCCGAGAAACTCCGCCGACGTCCTGTGTACTCGCCATCGTTACTGGCATCGCCGAAGTCGCGGGCCTGTATATGAGGAACTCCAGATGCTGACGGCAGTCTGTGGATGCGCAGACAGGGCGCAGGCGGCTGTTGGGGAGCAGATGGTGTTCGCGGTGGCCGATTTGAGGGTGTCGTTGCAGGGTTGATATGGCCCTCGGCTCGAGAAGTAGACTGGGAGAAATAGTCCATTGGACGTACGTGTTGTTGGTTGTGGTTGACAGGCGTGTAGAGTTTACTGAGTTCCTGTCATGCACGCTCCCACAAGGCTGATTGCAAATCGGTCACCGAGCGGTCCGCTCCGTTGTCGGCTGCAGGTCATATGCTTGGCACATCTGGCTTTCAAAGAGACGGGGGCGGACAAATGCTCTTCTTAGACAAAGCCAATTGCATTCATTAATCGAGGCTTTGAGAAGCTGCTCGTCATGCAATAGCGAAGAGCATCAAGTTGTATCTAAGCGCAGATCCTACGCCTAGAATAGTCTGCCCTTCCAACGACCATGCCGTGAGCCGTTCAGTTCAACGGCCGCTAATCGCTACGCAGGTTGCTAGGCCAAGATTCGAGGCCTTTGTAAGTATATGAGACGGCAAATAGTAGTTACTAGAATCACATCCGCGTTTAGCTGCAGCTGTAGTGTGCCCTACATCCAGCAGTTGGGGCTTTCCGCCGCAAAACGTACCGATGCGGATCCAGTAATGTGCAGAGGCCCCCCTTCCTGTAATAGTATCAACGAGACACCCAAAGGAAAGGCAACTCGCACGCTCCCCTCGCTTCGTACATCTCACAGTACAGCTCCCCTATTAGATCTACGGGCCTTCCTTCCTAAAGGATGCCGGCAAGGCACCGCGCAGCGGATGCGAGCTTCGGAAGCTCCGTAGGGGGGATCGGCTAATGTATCAAGGCCATTAGTGGGAATTGCGTGAGGAAAGCGTCGGTGTCGACATAGTCATGAGTGAGATAATCAACTTCGTAGTAGTGCTTCTCCACGAACCCGCATTGCCTTACTGGACCAGTGGCTCGATAGACTGGAGTAGTCGGAAGAGTTGAAGCGGTCTAAACCGCAGGAAGGTTTGTATCTCTCACTCCATGCTTTTTTCAGAAGCAAAGTCGTCATGTCAAGCAACTTCATGTAGTGAAGGGCAAGTACTGTGTCAGCGCGCGATTTCCATAGTGAAGGTGACGTTTGACTTCCGCACAATTGTGATCGCCCCAGGAGTGTTGGCTCCTTCGTACAGTCGTCCACTTACAGCAAGCAAAAAGTGCTAGTGTTCTCTTGTCCTTTTGCTATGAAGAGGATCTTGTTGTGGCTAACTTTGAGCGTGAAAGATTGGATGAAAAAGTATTTCAATCTTTGAAGATCGTGGACATCGCTCTCCGACCTGGACCGGGACATACCTGTGACTACATATCTTCAATGGACACTCAATATCCATCGAATACATACGTTAGATGTACACCTGGTTCAGAACCGATGGACTTTTCTTCTTTCGCCCCCGCACAAGTCCTACGAGCCCTGCAGCGGCTGCCCCATGCCACCAAGCGTGATCATCTTGATGGTAAGATATTCTTCAATACCGTACTTGCTGCCCTCCCTGCCGAAACCACTCCACTTCACACCACCGAATGGCGCGGCCGGATCGCTAACCAAGCCGGTATTGATGCCCACCATGCCGACCTCCAACGCCTCCGCGACACGGTAGCACCTCTGCAAGTCCCTGCTAAAGAAATATCCCGCGAGCCCCACATCCGCATCATTCGCATTCTTGACCACCTCAGCCTCCGTATCAAACTTAAAAAGCCCCGCCACCGGCCCAAAAGTCTCCTCATGCGCCAGCTGCATGTCAGCCGTCATGTCTCTAATAACCGTCGGCTGGAAGAAGTTGTCGCCCAAATCCGGCATTTTCTGCCCGCCAATCAACACCTTCCCACCCTGCTCCTCCGCATCCCTCACATGCTTCTCGACCTTGCTGACCGCGCGATCGTGGATGAGCGGGCCGTGCGTAACACCCTCCTCGTACCCGCCTCCAACCTTGAATCCCTTGACCTTCTCGGTGAAGGCCTCAGCGAACTTGTCGTAGATGCCACTCTGGACGTAGATTCTGTTCGCGCAGACGCAGGTCTGGCCGCTGGAGCGGAACTTCGAGGTAATGGCCCCGGTGACGGCGGTGTCGAGGTCTGCGTCGTCGAACACGATGAAAGGCGCGTTGCCGCCGAGCTCGAAACTCAGCTTCTTGAGCGTATCCGCGGATTGCTTCATCAGGAGCTTGCCGACGCCGGTTGAGCCTGTGAAGGAGACTTTGCGAACGGTGTTGGATGAGGTGATGGTCTCGCCCACTTCGGCGGTGTTTTTGAGGGCGGTGATGAAGTTCACGACGCCTTTGGGGATCCCGGCGCGGTGGGCGAGCTCGGCCAGCGCGGCGGCGGTGAAGGGGGTCTCGCCGGGGGACTTGGCTACGACGGTGCAGCCGGCTGCGAGGGCGGGGCCGATTTTGCGGGTTATCATTGCGGCGGGGAAGTTCCATCTGGGGCGGTCCATTGTCAGTATACTCATGCGTGTGCTCATGCGCCGGTAGCGCAAAAACAATGAACAGGGAGAAACTGATGAGAGAAAAGAGAGATTAAACGTACGGCGTGATCAATCCACAAACCCCAACGGGCTCCTTGATTGTGTACACCCTGTTCCCCGGAATGCTCGCCACGACCGTATCACCATAGATCCTCGGCGCCTCCTCCGCAAACCACTCGAAGAAGTTCGACGCGTACGTGACCTCGCCCTTGGCGTCTGCAATCGGTTTGCCGTTTTCCCACGTTATGAGCTTCGCCAGGTCCTCCGCGTTGTCCACCATCAGCTGGTACCATTTCCGCAGCATCCGCGACCGCTCACGGCCGGTTGTCTTGCGGAAGGAGGGGAGCGCCGCGGCGGCGGCGGAGATGGCGGCTTCGGTGTCTTCTTTGTTCATCTCGGGCATGGTACCGATTACTTTGCCTGTGGACGGGTCTGGGACATTATTAGACTAGCGGACATGGAGTGGGTTGAAGAGCGCATACCTGTGACCTCGAAGGTCTTGCCCGATTTCGCGTCTATCCATTCTCCATTTACGTAGGCCTGCGACTTCAGGAGAGATTGGTCGTTGAGCTACAGGCGTAAAGACCTGTTAGCAGGCGTCCATATAGAAGTCCTTTGCTATGGCACGCTTCGGCTCGTGCAAAGACCGAGTAACGGGGACTTACAGGAGGAACGCTGTGACCCATGGTGTATGATCTGAATATCAATCTGGGGAGGTAAGCTCTCTGGAAGTGTGACTTGTATGCTGTTCTGGCTGTAAATGCGATCAGAGACCTCATAGCGGAAGGCCGGATAGATATGTAGGACGGAAGGGTAAGTAGCCTCGGTCAAGGCTAGGAATTACAATTACTCGGATCTCCGCTAATAACGCAACGGGTGTTCTTTAAATCAATTGGCCCAGCGCTGTTGAGTGGGGTAAAAGTCGCGGGGAAACGCGATGACGTTTAAGTGCGCGCGCTTCAGCTGCAGGAACGCGGCGAGAGCATTGTACCGACAAAGATGGAGGTGAATTTTTGAGCGCAAGCACTGATGGCAAAGCCGCGAGTGCGCGTCCCGACCGGCTGTGAGGTCTACTACGAGGGTACACGTCCCCAGGGCGGGGATTCTCTTAGATCTCCACGGGCGTGGGTGAGGATGTGCAAATTGATAATTGGATGAGTGCCTCAGGCATGAACACATTCGGCTCGGCTTTAGCCTGTGACGTTCTTGAAATCTATCCAGAAACTTATATCAACTCGGGAGCCCACCGAATATCTATTCGAAACATAACAGCTTACTTCTATACTCTTGAAGATACTTATACTGCCGAGCTTTCAGTCTTTTAGTATCCACATCGAGTCGCTACCTATCCAAAATGTCTCTCGGTCCACCCGGCGCAAGCCTCAACCCAGAGGAAGCGGACAACTTCGAGGATGTTAGCAGAGCAGGGTCTTTGCATTCCAGAGAAACGCTAACAGGTCATAGATTGAGAAGCAGTTCGCCGTCAAAGGTTCGTGTAGCCAAGACGACCATGCTGCATGCACTGCGACTAAACCCATCCTTCACAGTCGTCCAGCACATGTCCACCTACTGGGCAATACTCGAAAAGATGCGCGGATCGAAGCTTCGCCTTACTAAGTTCGACGACGAAATCTACGCCCACTTCAAAAAAGAGTTCCCGGATTTCGATGCGACAGCTACAATCAACGAAGACGAAATGAAGAGCAAAGCAGGCAAGGAGCGATGGAGGAACTTCATCATGACATATGAGAAGAAGATCGACGATTACAACTTCGGCACAATGTTGAGAGCGAACCCAGGGTTCGAGTATGGGGAGAAGGAATCAATCTTTGGTGAGTAGCGAGAAGGGATCGTGAACGACCATTGTGCTGACCAGCGGTCTTGCAGCGGTGCGCATGCAGTTCTACGCCATTGAGATCGTACGAAATCGCGAAGGCCTCAACGACTGGATATACGAGAAGGCGCATCCCGAAGACAAGAGAGTGGACGAGACGGCACCCGCCGCGAAGTTGGAGAATGCTGAGCCTGCCAAGGGTGCTGAGGTCCCGCCTGAGGTTGCGGAGCCGGAAGAAGAGCCAGCTGCTGTGCAGGACAGCGTACCGACTGGTGCGGCCGCGTCATGATAGGCATTCCTCTTGTGACTGGATCAATAGCTTGTCCCATGACCGGGACATTCTTTCACGAGCTTGTATGAAAGGAAGCAAACTCTAGAACCGGTCCAGGCCATTCTGCATGGTAACATGGATCAACACAACGACAACCATGGCGCGACTGATTTTTTGCGTATCCTACGATCTTTTTGCTGATGAAAGAATGCGGTTTCGGCAAAGGTGGGCTCTGTCTACCTTCCAATTTAATTTAGTCCACTGGGATCCTGCAACGACGCGACTCGGCCCCAAAAAGCCTTCGCGAGGTCAGAATTTGTCCAAGGACGCAATGTTGATATCGGCGCCGTCTGTAACGCAGGTTTGCGCCAAGAACGCGTTACAAATATTGTAGCGGGTCGCTGCGGAGGATAACATGGTGGAAATGTTGCCATGGAGATAGGTTGGTCACGAAATCACATGTCGCGAATATCTTGAGAAACAATCCCGGACTTCTAGTGCTGGCAGTGAATCGTTCAAAACTCTCAATACTTAGGATTGTAACGTTTCATGGTTTCGCGAGTCTTGCAAATCCGGTCGTCTTAGCATTGTGGTCAAAGAGAACAAAGGAGAGGTTTTCGCCAACCACAATCACAAAGCTGGTCTCACTCACCACATGCACCTCGCGTTTATCTCTGAGTCTGATCTTACGAGCAAGATCTCAGCTTCTTGTCTAGCTATGGTGCCTCAAGTTTCATGACGCTCATAAAGCTCGCCGTACTCCAGTCATTACCAACTTGAATGGACGCTCGCGGAACCCGAACCCAATGCATACCAAGCCCAACCAGACTGACCCTTCACCGAATCAAAGAAATTCTAGCAGTCATTCCGCGGAAGAAATCGAAGCAGAGAACAACGATTGCGGAGAAAGCACAGAAGAACACGAGGACAACGGCGAGCCACCAGGACAGCCCGAATGGAAGGCGCTATTCTATTTCACCACAAGGCGGCATATCTGGGTCTTACTCGCTGGCATCACATTCTCGATTACCGCAGGCCTCGTGGTACCAGTGCAGGCATTTCTTCTAGGCAAGGTCTTCAACCTTTTCGTCCAGTTCGGCGCTGGCCAGTTGAGCGGCGAACAACTCGTAAAGCAAGTCTCGAAGTGGTGCAGCTGGCTCGCCGGTCTGGCGTCAGCGAGCTGGTGCTACCATGCCGGAGAATACTTCGCGTGGCTCACCTTCGGCGAGCTGCAAGGGAAGAACGCTAGAGAGCGGCTGTTCAGAAATTTGCTTGAGAAGGACATAGAGTGGTATGACATGCGGAAAAGTGGGGTAGGGGCGCTGTTCCCCCGGCTACAGATGTGAGTTGCAGCGAAGACATATCACACATTGGTCTAACAGTAGGGCAGGCAGGTCCAGGAGCTGCAACTTGCAACATCACAGCCTCTCGGATACACGTTCCAGAGTTTTGCGACGACCATCCTCTCACTCGCCATGGCAATGTACTTCTCTTGGAAGTTGACACTCGTAATCCTGGCCACCGTGCCGGTTTGCTGTGTGGTGGTAGCGTACTTGTCCTCGAAAATGCAGCGGTACGTCGAGAACCAGCACGAATCGCTATCAGAAGCTTTGAAATTCGCGACAACGTCACTTTCCAATATCGAGACGGTCAAATGCTTCAACGGTCAAGACTCCGAGAACTGGAAATACATACAGGCCATTGGGAAGGCCGCGTCGTGGTATGCTCGCCAAGCGAACGTGATCGCGCTCGAGATGGGATTTATCAGGCTTGCCACCCTGAGCATGTTTGTCCAAGGCTTCTGGTACGGAACCATGCTCGTCGATCAGGCCAAAAGCAACCCTGCTAAGATCTTGACGTGCTTCTGGGCTGCACTCATGGCGACACAGGGCTTCATGCAGTTCTTGCCCCAGCTCATTGTTCTTGAGAAGGGCAGGGCAGCCGGGGCTAGGTTGCGCGCGATCATCGAACAAGTGCCGAAGGGTGGAGAAGTGGAGAAGGGCAGCCTTCAGCCGGAGCATTGTGTGGGGAACATAGAGATCAGAAACGTACGGATTCCCACTCTGGTAGCGACGATGCTGCAGCTGACTGAACTTCTCAGGTATCGTTCGCGTACCCCGCACGTCCCAAACAGCTTGCGCTGAAGGAGTCGTCGCTATACTTCAAAGCAAACGAGATGACATTCGTGATTGGTAGAAGTGGCTCAGGAAAGAGCACTGTTGGCCAGCTTCTCATGCGATATTACCAGCCTTCGAGCGGAGATATTTTTCTGGACGGAAACGCACTAAAGGCCTACGACGTTCTATGGCTACGCAAAAATATCCTGCTCGTTGAGCAAACCAGCACGCTATTTAATGAGACAGTGTTCCGGAACATCTCCTTTGGCAGATCAGACTTCCAGGATGTGACACTGGAAGAGGTGAAAGAAGCCGCTCAATTTGCGCTACTGCAAGAAGTAGTGAACGACATGCCGCAGGGTTATGACACCATCGTCGGGTCTAAAGGTAGCTCTTTGAGCGGCGGGCAGAGGCAACGTATGGCATTGGCCCGCGCTCGGATCCGAGATACACCGATTCTCATACTGGATGAGTCAACGAGCGCACTCGACTATATTAGCCGGTCCCTGATCCTTGAAGCCATCAGGTTCTGGCGGAAAGGGAAAACGACGATATGTATCACGCATGACATCTCGCAAATCTTGGAAGAGGATTACGTATATCTGTTGGAGAAGGGTGAGATCGTGCAAGAGGGCTTCCGTGAAGCCATGGAAGCAGCGCATGGCTCTCCATTCCAAGGTTTCATGGAAACCCTAAGGGGAGAAGAAAGTCAATACAACGTGAAAGCCACAAGCGAGGATCAAGAACTGCCGAAAACAAGACACTCGTTGTTGTCCGATTCGTCCTCGGCATATACGGACCCAGGTCTGAAGTCATTGAGCAGCGAGGACTCTTTGGACGCCTTCTTCTCAGAGCCTCCCACACCACATATGCGATACATGCCAACCTTCGCCAAAGGCGCCGGTGTAGCTACTCAGAGACACTCACAGTACGTACCAATCGGCCTTGCACCACTTCTCCAGAAGTTACCGCAGGATATCATATCGCCAAAGCTATTACCACCCTCGCCAAGCTCATCTGCGAAGCGGCACAGTCCTACATCATCTGAAGACTCATTCCAAGCGATCGCGCATGACATGCCTGGTGTCGAGGGCGGCGATCTGCACCAGCTGATTGCTCGAAGTGGGAGCGTTGCCGTGCAGAATCGGCTGTCTGGCGTCAGGATTCGCAGAAATCACTCGATAGCTGTCGAAGCGGGCGAAATATCGCCAAAGCCGGTTAATCTCAAGCGCGTGTTCAGGAAACCTCGAGCAGAGAAGACCTTAACCGAAGCGTATACCATGAGGCGAATCCTAGGCACGGTCTGGCCCTCAGTCTCGTGGAAGATCAAGGCTCTCATCGTCATTGGCTTTTTGTGTGCTGCCATGCACGCAGTGGCCACTCCCGTCTTCTCGTTCTTCTTCACGAAGTTGATCCAGACTTTCTACGTTGCTACGGGCCGGAAGGAAAAGGCCTTGAGATACTCTCTGGCCATCCTTTCCATTGCCATTACAGACGCTACGTTGAGCTACTTGATGAACTTCTTGCTCGAATACTGCGGACAAGCCTGGATCAACAGCGTGCGTGCAGAAGCGTTCAGACGGATACTTGACCAGCCTCGAGAGTACCTGGACCACGCAGACAACAGTGTCTCTCGACTCGCCGAATGTCTCGATCGACATGCCGAAGACATGCGAAACTTACTTGGTCGCTTTGCTGGCCTGATCCTCGTGGCTGTCTTGATGATGACGACTTCTATCATTTGGAGCTTGGCAACCTGCTGGAAGCTGACAATGGTTGGGCTGGCTATGGCTCCGGTCCTGTACGCCATTACATCTACATATGGCCATGTCAGCGCAAAGTCGGAAGGGCTCTGCATCACAGCCGCAGAAGCCACCGGCATGATCGCTCAGGAGGCCATCACTAACATCAGGACGGTACGATCCCTGACGCTGGAGAATATGTTCCTCGAGAAGTACCACGAATCCACTGCAGCCGCATTGAAACTCGGCATACGACGCGCCGCCTTCTCAGGCATCTTCTTCGGCCTTACCGACGCCGCAATACTCTTCATCCAAGCGCTCCTCTTCTACTACGGCGCGGTTCTCGTCTCATCCCGGCAGTTCACAACCACAGACATCATGATCGTGTTCACGCAGCTGCTGATGAGTATGACGAACGTCAACAGCATCGTAGCCTTCATCCCGCAGTTGAGCTCCTCCCGCGACACAGCCACGCGTCTCCTGAAGCTCTCTACCCTTCCAAGAACCTCGCACGAGCACCTCGGCAGCACCCAAGTCGCCGCAGTCGGCGACATCGCCTTCAATGGCGTAACCTTTTCCTACCCGACCCGTCCTGCCGCAACCGTCCTTTCAGACGTCTCTCTCTCCATCCCCGCAAACACATGTGTCGCCATTGTCGGCGCCTCCGGCTCAGGCAAATCGACCACCGCAGCGCTGCTGCTGAACCTATACAGCACGCCGCTCGCGCCCTTCGAAACTCTCCCACGCATCACGCTGGCAGGGAGAGATATCAAGCACCTCCACACCCCAACCCTCCGCTCACTCATCTCCATCGTCTCCCAAACCCCCGTCCTCTTCCCCGCCACCGTCGCCGAAAACATCACCTACGGCCTGCGCTCGTCGAGCCCCTTCCGCTCCCCTCGCTCTATCCGCGCCGCCGCCGAAGCAGCCGGTATCGACGAGTTTATCGCGTCCCTGCCCTCGGGCTACGCCACCGTAATCGGCGAAGGCGGGCTCGGCCTCTCAGGGGGCCAGGCGCAGCGGGTCGCGATAGCGCGGGCGCTGGTGCGGAAGCCGGATGTGCTTGTGCTGGATGAGGCGACCAGCGCCTTGGATGTCGTGAGTGCGGAGCTGGTGCGGCAGAGTGTGAAACGCTTGGTTGAGAGGGGCGGGATGACGGTTGTGATTATCACGCATGCGAGGGAGATGATGAGGGTGGCCGATAGGGTGTTTATGCTGGAGCAGGGGAGGCTGGTCGAGAAGGGGGCTTTCGAGGAGTTGAGTAGGGGTAAGGGCCCTTTTGCTAGGTTGTTGGCTGCGGGGGAGTGGAGTGGGGAGGGGGAAGTGGGTGGTGGTGGGTAGGGTGGTCGAGGGGAGTTTAGAGATGTTTGTAATAGGATTCTTTAGCGTTGCATGCGACTACAGGCTGTGTTACTTTGCTCTAGTGCCATAGGTTGGCTAGATTAGTGATTCGATAGTGGTGCTGGTCTAAGGCCGCGTTGGAAGCAAATGTACCTAGATGAAGTCCTGACGGAGAGCGCAGTCTGCGTAGATCAAGACCAGAAAAGCTTTGAGATCAATGGTATCTCCCGAACAATATGGAGGTTGTTTGGTCACGAATATTCGAAGTCAGGAAGTACTACGCGCTTTAAGTGTCTGATTACCCAAGGTGAATCGTATCTACTGTTCGAGCAGAGTGTGATCAATCACGAGGCGGCGCCGTAAAATGATTTCCAACCGCAAACCTATCACCCTGAAGGTCCAGCGGATTCAAGGAAGCCCCGTAATCAACCAGTCGTTTCCGTAACACTTGTACGTTTCTCTCAATGTGCGACAGAAGGTATTCCAGCCGAGGCCTCTCTTCCGCCCGTGCGGCCAGGCACGCACTCACTAAGTCCCTTAATGCGCGGCTGCAAGTCACCGCCGCATCGTCTACGCGCAACTCCAGCTGGCCGTTATCATCATAGCATATGAATTGCTGCGCGTAATTGTCGGCTTGATAGATTAGTGTAGCCATGACGGCACCGATGCCCCAGACGTTGGTCCAGGCGAGTTTGGGGACCTGGCGGTGCTCAATGTTGGGGTAAGCTGCGGGATATTGCTCCTATGACAGGGGATATTAGTCTGGAGGCAAGGATGCAGATATAGTGACTATGGAGCAACTTACTGGAGCTTCGAACCCTGGTGTGCCGCCGCCCCTATGTGGACCGCTTCTGTCATTCCTCACGGGAATCGCGCAGCCAAAGTCACCTAGCCTGGGACCCGGATAGGACCCAAAGAAGCAGTCGAAAGCATAGGGGATCTGGTCGCCCAGAAACACATTGTGCGGTTTCAGGTCGCAGTGCACGATTTCTTCTCTCCAGTTGTCGGTGTAGGAGTCGTGGTACGTGTCTGGCTCCTCGGTACCGTAACGGCAGACGATGCACGCCTTAACAAGGGCATAGAATACGTACCAGAGAAAGGCTTCAGGTATATTTTGTCTGCCTCGGAGTCAGCAATGTTCGCAGTGTTGTGTGCCAGCCTAAAACATGGACAATATTCTATATCACCGTACCCTTTCTTAGCATAGTCCCACCAGAATCCACTCAAGTCTCCAAAAGGCGCGAAGTCCATAATGACCCAGTATTCTGTCCTATCATCGGCGATTCTATAGTTCCGAAGCGCACTGATGTGGTCACTGTTGCCGGCGAGTCGCATCAGGAGCTCCACTTCCATTGGCGGATCGTCAAACTTCTTAGGGCGATCTGGGTCTTCGGAGCCGCAATATTTCATTACTGATCGCTGTTAAATGCCTTAGTTAGTCTCGCCCGCCCTCAATTTCAGTGCTCATTGGCAAACATACGTCAACGATGTTGTTCTCTTTATCGAGCTTCACCCAAACCGATGCTACACCAAATCCACCCTGGCCGAGTTCAGCGCCAATGATGTGACCAGGTAGATATTCTGTGGCTGTCAACTCAGTCTCGTGCCGTCGACGAAGGCCCTCGGCGTCTCGCTTCTGCTTATCCAGGGCCTTCTTCGCCTTGTACTCCTTGGCCATTCTGGTGAGAGAATGAATGTGCGGCCGGAATGGAGCTGATGTTGAGGTCTCTTTGTCCCAACCTGCGATATAGACGCCCGCAGCATTCTTCTCAATCCCTCTTGGCGGATTCCTCGGAAGAGCTACCTCTGGCTGCTTTCCAGCTTTGTTGGAAGGTCTGTCACCTCGGGAGCGACCACCTTTTGGACTTCCAGCATTCTCATCGCCGGAGCGCGTCACTAAATCGATCACCTCAGGAGGGCGAGCGTCTTTTTGACTTTCACTGTCTTCACTGCCGGAACCCAAATCGATCACCTCGGGAGCAGCACCTTGCCCGTTGTTGACGCCTTGGGGTGCGTTGCGTATGGCATGCTGAGGCTGGTCCGGGGCAGTCCCAGCATGTGATTTGGCTCCTTGAACACTCTGTTTCTTGCTTCGGGCCGGAGAATCTGCAGGCGTAGGTGAGTGAGCTGACTCAGACGCAGGAAGAGCCATGAGCGCCTGCCGATCTGGGTGAATACCTGGACGGATATCTGGACTTGGGGCGCTTGACATATCCTCGCGTGCCGATTTCTTCAGTCTCATATCGTGGATGATGTTTGCTATGCTACTGTTTGCGGCAGCACTGTTGTAGTGAGGCTGCTTGCTTCTCTTACTGTTCGGCGGGTTGGCTTTCTCCTTCAAGGGATCCAGAGGCGGCGGTGTCAATGGTGACGCAACAGGAGTTCTGATTGCAGCTGCGGTACCATCACGCCTTGACGAACTCGAACCGATCAAGATCGGGTCGTCTGCATGCCTCCCTTGTCTATCGCCAGTGGGTGGAGGAGTTTGTTTGGTTCCATTACTATTCGACGAACTCTCCTCGTAAAATTCGTAGTCGGGGAGGGGGGATGCTGACGGTGGAACTTGAGCAAAAGGGGTAGACGCAGCTTTGGTGCTCGTACGCTGCGACCGGCTCGAAGTGATTGTAGCGCCTGCTCTTGCCTGGCTTCCTGACTTTGCGGCTGCGGGCGAAGGGGGCTGCTTCCTTCGCTTGCTGTTTGGCGGACTCTTGTTCTCGTTTCCGTCATATGGATCGGCAGATTCCGACGGTGGTATACTAGGAAGAGGGCTGGCCTCAGCGCTGGGACTCTTGCGCTTCCGACCTGCGCTGCTTGAGTTGCCAGACTGCTGGTAGATCTTCCGTTGGGCGGGCAGATGATCATTCCCGGTTTGAATGTTTCGTATCTCGCCTTCCTCGAGGCTAGGTGTCCGACGAGCGTTCTTCTGTCGAGCCATATGGGCTATTCAGGTATCCCGAATCCCTTTAGGTGTCTGACACGTGGGATTAATGTCGCGTATTGACGGCTGTCTGTTTGATGAATTTCTCTCTCCACCTCACCCTTGAAAACCGGGGCTACGTACTAGGTGAAGAAGGATCGAGCAGGATTGGCATGCAAGAACCAATACGATAGCGTAAACTAAGCGAGCACGAGAGAAGAACTGATACAGAGGAAAGAGTGCTCCGGTAGTAAATGACCAGCAAAACAAGTGCTGTATCAGCCACGAGACGATTGAGGGGCCGTACGGAGCTGGCTTGAAGCTCGGCCGGATTTTGTCCTGCAAGCGGGAGAGATTGCTTTGTTTTAGATGCTTTGGGAGTATCGTGGAGAAGAACAAATAGCGACGAAAGCGACCATCTTCCGCTTCAAGCGGCAAAGACATAGAAAGTCTTTGTTTGACAGTTGCGGAACATAGCTTGCCTTTGCTCTCTCGAGAGGAGAGGTTCTCGAAAAATGGATACTCTGAGTTCCTGAATTATGGTGGATTGGGTTTGTTCTATAGGACTCGCCTACTAACTAAGTACGAGTAGACGGCTGCGGTTTGAGCCATGTTCGTGTATCCGCTCCGGGGATGCGGCGAAGATTATGCAGCCCTCTTCGAGGGCGGTGCCATATGCTAGCGGCATGTCCGCCCTTGAGACAGAGCCATAGGTTTTCAATGAGAAGTCAAACACGTTCTGTACAGGCGGGAAGCTGTAAGTAACTCGGTGTTTGGGTAGCGAGGCTCAAGTCGGGATGATTCCAAAGGTCATCGCTATCCCAGTCACGTGACGTCATGCTTGATTATCGCCGGGCCAACAAGGTCCCAGCAAACATTCCTATCGGATGAGAACCACCCAACCGCGGCTGCAGATTAACCAGATAATTCCATCGCGCTTTCCATGCTCAGTTCAGTAAAATTGCAACCAACCCCCTCTGATCCAGCTACCGATCCAACATGCCTGCAGTCACTCGAGCCCGAGCAAAGAAGACGGACAACCCGCCATCACCAGCGAAGAATGGTCTGAAGGAACCACCGCGCCGAGGGAGGAAGAGGGCTGTCGAAGAGCCCGCCCCAGAACCGGAGAAGAAGAAGAAGACTGCGTCAGCAGTTGCTGAACAGAAGAAGGCGAACGAGCCGAAATCAGTTACGGCTCCGACAGCGGCATCCACTGCGAAGAAGTCGTCCAGCGCAACCGCGAAGAAGTCGGAGACGAACAAGATCACAATCACAACCAGGTCGACTAGGGCAGGGAAAGCATCCAAAACTGCCAAAGCAAGTGAGCCCGTGGCAAAAACCAAGAACATCATAGAAGAAGTGCCAGAGAAGAGCGAGGAAATGGCTCCACCTCTCGCAAAAGGGAGCAAGATTCCCGTCGCAACACCAAAGAAGTCCGCCGACACCGCGCCATCGAAGAGCGCTAGCCCGTTGGTAGAGATTCAGAACGTCAATATTAAAGCGAAGACACATTTTGCAGAGAAAGCAGCGAATACGGCTACACGGGGACCGGAGACAGACGCAAGGGAAAACCACCATCATCTCGTCTTATTGGAGAATAAGAATGACGCAGTCCACTCGAAGTCCTCAAGTGTTTTACCGCACAACAAGACACCCTTCAAGTCATCTTTACTCCTGCAGTCGGCCCGTAAAGCGCCTGCCGCATCACCGCTGAAGCTCCCACCGAAGACTCCTGGGAAGCTCGATGGTTCAGCCGACCCGATGCAGACCTCCTCGCTCCTGCAATGTTCGCCGCGCAAAGTACCGGTGGAAGCCACTCCAGTGAGAGCAGCTGGCGGAGAATCGCAGATGAAGACCTCTCTACTTCAGCAAAGCGCGCGCAAAGCTCCAATTGCGGCTGCATGCTCGACGAAGCACTCTAGTGAGAATATCCAGCAAGAGTCACTTCTTAGGGCGTCACCGAAGAAGGCCCCAACTGAGAGCACGCTCTTCGCCGCATCGCCTACTAAGGGTGGAAGCTGCAATTTCGACGGCAATATGTCTCTTATCCAGGTGTCGCCACGTAAAGCACCACTGGACTTCCAGCCAAGCGCGACTTCACCGACCAAGGATGAAAAGACCCCGTTTCACGGCAAGACCTCGTTACTGGGCACCTCAGCCCGCAAGATGCACCTAAGATCACCATTGAAATTGATGCCTCCGCCGGCTTTTAACCTCCCTTCTCCAATCGCTGAGCAGGAGCCCACTACTCCTACGCACAAGTCGCCTCATCACCAGAGAACACCGACAGAGCCACCAGCAGCTCCTACGACCACGCAGGCGATTGAGGAAGAACTCTTGCAGTACCAGTCACCTACCGTCTCACCATTGAAGCTGGAGTCCCTCTTTGGAACGCCAGCAGCTACTCCAGGACAGAAGAAAGAGATGGAGCTCGGCGCAATGTTGTACTCACTCGCAACCGGATCATCTCGGAAGGCGAGAAAAGACAACGACTCAGAGATAGCAGAATCTGCGCCTTACACCCCAGTTACTCCGTCACAGAAGATGCCGGCAAGGTCTACCGAGCAGGCGGAGGAACTGGATTCCGTCATTGACTTCTCCGCGACGAAGCGGATACCAGATCTGCCTCCACTGCCACCGAGTACGCCGTCAAGAGTTGCGCAACAAGCGGCGATGTTCGAGGAAGCCATAGCAATGTCTGCAAGAGGAGCTAGAGCCTCAATGAACGACCTGCTAGCCTCAGCGCGCAAGCCTGCTCTACTCAGCGACAGCCTTGCCCAGCCGCTTTCACCAACGAAATCAGCTCTCCGCTCGCCTCAGAAGTTCGGCTCGCCCAAGAAGACGGTGACTTGGACTTCCGAAGAGCCGATCTGCGAAGAGCCACCCCAAGCCGGTCCGGATGGCAATCTGATTTCAGACTGCGTCTTCTATGTTGATGTGCGCACCGTCGAAGGCGCCGACGCCGGCGAGTTCTTCATCCCTCTGCTGGAGGAGATGGGTGCGACTGTTGTGCCCCAGTGGACAAGCAACAGCGACCCAGTCACACACGTGCTGTTCAAGGACGGCGAGCAGATGACGCTGGAGAAGGTGGTAGCGAGCAACGGGGCTGTCAAGTGTGTTAACATTGCTTGGCCGATTGAGTAAGTCCCTTCCATTCTCAGCATAATTCGCGGACGTAGATAGGAAGCGAACTCGGAGGAAACGAATGCTAACAACCTCCAGCTGCGAGCGCTTCAACCACCGCGTCTCTGAATCCGCCTACCTGATTGACCTCACTCACATCCCCGGCCAACCCCAACCCCCCGCCACCCCGCGTCGCTCCACCCGCTCCCGCCCCAGCACCCCGCTCTCCGACATAACCCTCAAGCTCCCCATCAACACTCCCGCCCCCAGCACGCCCAAGTCCGCAGCGCAGTCAGCCCAGATGCAGACGCCCGAGGAAAAGGAGAACGTGCCGACGCCGGATATCCTCAAGTCAACAAAGACGACCTACTCGCCGACGACGCCGTATTTTTTGCACCCGGAGGCATTGGAGCAGAAGACGTGCCCGGCGAAGCAGGAGGGGAAGAACCTGTTTGGAGAAGAGGAGTTGGGAGAGGAGAAGACGCCGTTTAAGCAGCGGTTGTTGAGGGCGAAGGCGGGGAGGATGAGTATGTTTCCTGCTGTTGGTGGTGCGGGCAGAGGGCTATTCTAGAGAGTGAGGCTCGAGTTCCAGAGGCTTCATATTGGCGCTGGCGGTAGGGTTTCGTTTCGTTCCGTTCCAGTACGCTGAGATTTGGTGCGTTTGGGGGCAATTAACCTGGAGTTTCGGTGATGCTCGCGAGATACCCGGGCACGGAGGTTTTGTAGGCGTCCGAAGCTGGCTGCGCTGGGTGTCTACTTCTCGTGCTATTTCTGCTGCTTGGGTGTGCTAGCTTTGTTACAGTAGCTCTTGGCAGCAATACTACTCGATATCCATCCTACCCAGTCGATACTCCAACGCCTGCAATGCTTTTCCCATGCTTCTCTGATCTCCAAACGCCGTGTACCCAAGACTCCATTATGCCGATGCCGTGACAAACGCAGACATGGCCTTGACTGCATCCCCCTCATGCGCCTTCAACAGCTCCGTAGCTTTCGCCTTCGACAGCTCCAATTGCTCGACCTACGCGCACATTGTCAGCCCAGTTCTCCACTCTCCATTCCCCTTCTCCTCCTTCCAGCTCTCCCACCCACGAATTTTTAGACCCACAAAAAGTGCCACATCCCCCTGATCCACCTTAACAACCTTCCTTTTCACCTCCTCCTTCTTCCCCTCCTCCTTAACATCCAGCCCCCTCATCGCCTTCCCCAGCGCCTCGGTATCGACCTCCTTCTTCCCGGCCGGCGCATCGTCATCCTCGCCGCGTGCATCCAGCGACGAAAGCGCGGCGGCTGCTTTGCGGTCCTCGGCGCTGATTTTCTCCGGGGGAGCAGGGTCTGAAGCGCCTTCGTGGACGTTTGGCGGTTGGGGCTCTTCTGCCATTGTAGGTTTGGGGGAGCTGGGCGCGGAGTATTGCGAAGGACTGGAGTCTAGGGAATAATGTGAAGTGCAGTTATGGTGGGCGCTTGAGCACAATTGGATTTTAAAACCTGAACATCAGATATCCAAAGCGTTAGAGGGTGCGGATGGGGATGGTTCGGCACGCCGGAGGTTGCGGGTTTGGGTCATGCGGTGTGCCCCATTGCTACTCTGGCGGTCAGGAATACTTCGATATTATTTCTCTATAAATTGTAGCACCAGCAAAACAACCTATCTACAGGTACGCAGTTCGTTTTCGAAAAAAGAAAAGTCGTGAGGGGCAGATACCAGTGCGCCGGCTGCTGCTGCTGCTTTTCCAAAATTCTCACATCAGCAAACGTGGCTTCTACTGTAGTGCTCTTGAGCTGTAGGCTTCCTCACTCTCTGTCTGCGCGAATTGAAGTGAGTCATCTACAAATTTCGAAGTTGTATCTGTCTGCTTCTCTTTCTCGTCTATCTGTGAAACAATAGTGCTGGCGTCCGCGGCCTGAGTCTGGAAGAGGTCGGTGTTCTCGCTGCGTTTTGCTTTATGTAAGGTTTGGCATTGAGGCTTCGATGCCGGGCTGCTCTGCTTGCATTACCCGAGCCCATAGGTTCAGGAAGTCGCAAATTCTTCATAGACCATTCCTGTTAGCTTTTCATGGGTGATCCAGACCTTGTCCTCCCTGTTTCCTTCACTCAAGCTCCCAAATTCAGTTTCGCTTAGCTTGGGCTCTGGCTGCGTATGATTTCAGATGTCGACCATCGTGCTTATTCCTTACAGGCCTCAGAGCGTTTCACGGTACCTGCCGTGTTAAAAAGAATCATAGCTTTATAAAGCGCGAGTAGGACGTTGGACCACTCTGGAGAACCGCAAGCGACCTTCATCCGGTTCGATCACGGGGAGGGACGGATGTCCATTGCCCACGATGGACGACAACATTTTTGCAAGACTGCAGGGCTATGCGCAGCAGTTCCAGGCAAATGGCGCACGGCAGTTTCAGAGTGACAACGCAGCTGCCTCGGCATTCATCGCTCAGCAATTTCTTGATAATCCTCCGGAGCCGTTACCGAATGAGCGACCTCTGAAGTCCGTCCCAGTGGATACGTGGTCACCTTCATGTACGCACCCCCACCTCCTCATATCACCTGCGTAACAAGGGCGAAATCAATGCTAACAGTCTCCCAGCATGGCGCACCAAACCCATCAAACAAGAGGTCTCCTACACCGACCCCTCCGCCGTGACTTCCGCCCTCAGCCAACTCTCCCACCTCCCCCCAATCGTCACGCCCACCGAGATCCACAAACTCAAGTCCTCCCTCCGCGACGTCGCTCTGGGCAAAGCCTTCCTACTCCAAGGCGGCGACTGCGCCGAGCTCTTCTCCTACTGCTCCGACTCCCCCATCGACGCCAAGATCAAGCTCCTGCTGCAAATGTCGCTCGTGCTGATCTGGGGCGCCAATAAGCCTGTCGTCCGCATCGCACGCATGGCGGGGCAGTACGCCAAGCCGAGGTCCTCGCCCACGGAGACCGTGAACGGGGCTACTGTCCTTTCCTTTCGCGGGGATATCCTGAACGGCTTTGAGCCCGCCGCCAGAGACTTGGATCCCGGCCGGCTGGTTCAGGCGTACTTCCACTCCGCTGCAACGCTTAACTACGTCCGAGCGCAGTTGGCGTCGGGGATCGCGGATCTGCATAACCCGCTTGACTGGGGCCTTGGCCATGTCAGGGACCCGGCGCTGCAGGAAAGATACCAGCGCATCGTGAGCAGCATTACGGATTCTCTGCGCTTCATGCGCACGGTTGGCGTGGACACGGGCGCGGGACTGCAGACTGTGGAGCTGTTCACTAGTCACGAGGGGCTGGTGCTTGAGTACGAGGAGGCGCTGACTAGGCGATTGAGAAGGCCGGCTGGGTATCCGGCATCATTTGCAACAGATGATGCGCGCGTTGACAGCGACGAGAACGCTATCGATGGCGAGGCTGAGGGTGATGCCAAGGCATTCTACAACACCTCCGCCCATTTTCTCTGGATTGGGGACCGCACGCGTCAGCTCGAGGGCGCCCATGTCGAGTATTTCCGCGGCCTGGAGAACCCGATCGGCATCAAGGTCGGCCCGTCGATGAAGGCGTTGGAGTTGGTTGAGCTGTTGGACATCGTCAATCCGCAGAAGGAGATCGGTAAAGTGACGCTCATCACGAGGTATGGTCAGGACAAGGTGGAGACAATGCTGCCGGGACATATTGAGGCGGTTAAGGCGAGCGGGCATGTTGTTGTTTGGCAGTGTGATCCGATGCACGGGTGAGTCGACAAACTCCTGATGTGGAAATGGCTATGACTGGGAACATAATGTTGACGAAAATTCTGCAGTAATACACGGAGCACGCCCACGGGCATCAAGACTCGCCATTTCAGCAGCATTTTCTCGGAGCTCTCTTCGGCGCTGAAGATCCACAAGCTCCATGGCTCGTTCCTTGGAGGCGTGCATCTCGAGTTGACGGGTGATGCTGTCACGGAGTGCATCGGCGGTAGCGAAGGTCTGGTCGAAGAAGACTTGAGCCTGAACTATACCACGTTCTGCGATCCGAGACTGAACGAGAAGCAGGCCCTGGAGTTGGCGTTCCTGGTTGCTGGACATTATCGCGGGGAGAACGTGGTCTTGCGGCGAGACTCCAGAGCTGGGCGGGAGTAGTGTGTGTCGGTACTGTAAAAGCTTGTGATCTCCACATCTCTTATTTCAAAACTCTCGAGCATGATTTCTGCATTTTTTCCGGCGTACTTCTTAAGCTCATATACGTCTAATATCATATCATTTCCACGAACGGAAGATCAATCCTCTGCTGTATATACTCGAGAGCCTCAATGACTTTTTCGTCCTCGTACCTGCGAGCGACAAGTTGGAGGGAGATTGGTGCCCCGCGGTACTTTTCTGGCTTATCTGCATTCTTATTAGTCGACTGTGAGGAATGAAAAGGGAGATCGCCAGGCATCACATACAGAGCTCGTAGTTATACTTGTCTTTCTCATTCCTCGGCTCATGTCCCTCTTCCACTAGGTCGACCTCTGGTTCAACCTTTGTAACCTGCGCATATCAATGAAACGGGTCCCCCCTTTAGATCATTCTTGCGAGGCATACCGGAAACACCAATGCGGGATAATCCAACAGGTTCCACTGACTTGTATAGCCCCAATATCTGGCACAGTCCAATGGCGGCGCTGCCCCCGGCGTGACAGGACACAGAATTACATCTACCGCGCCTCCGGCGTTCGCTCCGCATGCGGTGTCGTTCCAGATCTTTGCATAATCGGCGCGGTATTGCTCGCGCATTTCTGTCAGCCGCCAGACGTCGGCAATCATGCGGTTCTTCACAAAAGGATTCTCCTTTATGATGAAAGAAGAGAGCGGTCGCCAGGGCTCGCCGGAGGCATCGATGGCTGCGGTCTCTCCGGCGCCAGCGTCGCAGAAGTAGAGGCTAGCCTGGGATCAAAATCAATATCATCTCATGACGGCTGCAGCACTAGCAAAGAAGTGGGCAACAAGGATTTCAGTCTTACGATAATCTCCCACGCCAAGTCGTGCTTCCACGGGTTCCACTCGACAACCTCGATGCCATCGACCTCCGCCAGCTTATCCACCACCTCCTTTAACGCCCTTGTGACCGGTGGGTGCGGTCTCACAACTCCATCATCCCAAATGACCCCAACCTTAAGCCTCTTCCTCCCCTCCCCATCCACCCTCAGCCAACTCTTCTCTTCCCTCCACTCAAAGGGTACACAACTCGGCTCTACTAACCACGGCTTCTGATCCAGTATAGCCCTCATAAACATCTTGACCCCGCCCAAACTCGTCGACATCGGTCCCACAGCCGGAACAACATGTTCCTGCCCAACCATCGTAGCCGTAAAGCCCCCAATCGGGAGTCTATAACTCGTCGGCTTCAGCGCATAAACCCCACAATTCCCCGCCGGGCTCCTCACACTGCCTCCAATATCGGTCCCCACGCCCAAACAGCTGCCCCGGCACCCCAACAGAGCACCTTCGCCCCCGGAACTCCCGCCAGAACTCAGTTCCCGCTGGAACGGGTTCACAGTCGCGCCGTATAGATTGCTGCTCGTCTCGAGGTGCATCAGCGTCTGCGGCTGAGTCGTACGTGCGTAGAAGACGGCGCCGGCGCGCCAGAGGAGCGTGCAGATATAGGCATCGCGGGGCGCGAGACGGCCGACCCAGGAGATGAAGCCGCCGTTGCAGTCGAGGCCCGCGAGGGAGATGTGTTCTTTTACAGAGATGGGGAGGCCGTGGAGGGGGCCGATGGGGCGGCGGTGCTTTTCGATGTAGTCGTCGAGCTCGGCGGCGCGAAGGAGGGCGCGAGCTGGGAGGAGCTCGGTTAAGCAGTTCGTCTGGGGGGAGGGTTATTGGTCCGCGCAGTTGGGGTTGCATGTATCTCGAGGGGGAGGGAATAATGAGTGCGTTGAACATCAAGGTCTTACCAGCTTCTGTGCTGATCCAGCACGCCGTAGAAAAGCGGTGGTGACTTCTGTGCTTGTGATGGTACCAGTGGACATAAGCTCCACTAAGTCCTCTGGTGCAGTCTCGGTGATCTCGATTTCTCGCTCGGAGAGCAGCTCCTTGGGGATGCCGGAAACGTTGAGTGGGAGGTCAGAGGCCACATCTGGGACTAGGGGCTGGACAGCTGCGATTGTTTCATCTCGGTGCTTCTGGGCTTGTTTGGCGATGTCTTGCCAGCTGCGCCGGTGAGATGAATGGGAGGTCATGACGGACAATTGATGAGACAACAGGGAAGTACGGGGCCCAGAATGACAAGGCGATGGTAGAAGATATTTAACTATCTACATCCGCGGCCAGGAAGGGCCTGTAGTGGGGTATCTCCGGCCTGTAGATGTGTTGATAGAGGCATGCTGGGTGTTGATAAGAAGGTGGAGCTTGGCTGCTGCAGCGCCGATCTTAGGTTCGTCCATTCAGCCCCGCTTGTCCTGCCGTATTGGCTGTTCTACTTGCCGCGCTGATGTTGGTCCACTTCGGTGTGCTCATTGGATCAAGATTCTAATATTGATAACGAGCATACGCAGGAAAGCCAAAGCATGTGAGACACGCGGAAAAAGAGATAATAACAGGAAGCGAAATCAAGAGCCAGGCACGCCTGAGGACATTGTTAAGTTGACATACGGGATTGATGTAAAAGAAATCGACGTGTTTAACGCGCCGATTAGATTCAGTGTCTTCGGAGTTGCTGACCACCATGCTATAGTAACATGTAAGTAATGATTTGTGAATAGGGGACTCCTGACATCTCTTACACCTAGCTTTGCCTGATCCATTCTAAATTTTCATGTGAGCTGAGGCCTAGTAGCAGCACGAATTCATACATTCGAGGTGAGATGTAGCACCAGGCGGAGCATGACTATTGCAGCACAAGCATATTCATAGAGAGCCTGAACCCCCGAGCTTTCCCCGGTGCAAATCCGTGATGACATGTAGAGCTCGATAGCTCCCCAGCTATACAAAAGCTCTAAAAACCCCTCCGGTTTGCCCCTGCAAATATGGGCTCATCTTCTTCAAAGGCAGCTCGTACAGCTAGCGGTGCAGCACGAAGATATCCCTCCCGAACACCTCCCACCACAGCTGCTCCACGAACTAGCAACGCGCCCTCACAACCACCACCGCCAGGCGATCCCTCGAGACCCGGACCTACCGTACGGCCACAAGCCAGAGCGAGCGAAACAAGAAATGAAGGTATGTTAGTTTCACTCCCCTCCTCTCTCCAGTTACCTTTGATTCCAAACCCCTCCAGCGCCACTCCAATTCCTTTATCCACGCACGGCTAACACAGCGAACCCACTAGCAATCAACCTCGACGCCTCCGACCCCGCCTACGCAGCCTCCCTCCGCTCCCTCGGCGCCGTAAACCCACACCCGCATTTCTCCCCCTCCTCGACCTCACCCTTTGACCCCTCCGCTACCTCCTCCACCGCCACTTCCTCGCCCTACGCCTCCCCCCTCCACCAATCCTCCTCCCACCCCACCCCCATCAACTCAGCTCTCGTGATGCTCGCGGCGCGCGACCGCCTGGCGCAAGAGGCCGAGCGCGAGTTCGACGAGGTGGCGCGGCGCGGGAGGGGAGCGCAGGGAAGGCAGTTCTTGGATGTGGGGTTGTTGCGGCATGTGTTGATGCTAAGGGATGAGAAGGGGTTGAGTGGGGAGGAGATTGAGCGGCGCTTAGGGCTGAGGAAGGGAATTGTGGGGAGGTTGGGGGCGAAGGGGGTGGTGGAGAGTATGTGAGGTGGATTGAAGAGGAGGACGATGAAGGGGCAGAGACGATAAGTGTGTGGGTTTGTTGAGGAAGAATGGGGATGAAGGACGGGAAGAGGGACGGTTTGCGGAGACGGCATTGCACTGGAGTTTTGGGGGTTGACGGTGTTGGTTTTTTCTGCCAGTACCAGGCGAACGTGTAGGCATGGTAGCGGAGCTGATACGTCAAATTTTGGAGGTTTTGTTGAACCATATCGCCGACTCCTCCCACGTGATAGGCTGCCAGACTCACTCAACTGGACCCAACATACCCACCAACCGCCCTACCAAGCAGTATGCCCCCCATCGATCTTCAAATCCGCGCCAGTCATAAAGCTACTAGCATCACTAAGCAAAAACACCGCCGCGCCCCTATACTCCTGCGGCTTGCTCAGCCGGCCCAACATATTCTGCGTCGCCCACTCCGTCTCGCGCTCCGGAAACTTCTCAAACAACATTGTTACCATCTGAGTCACAATATAGCCTGGTGAGATGGTATTGACGCGGATGCCGTACTGGCCCCACTCCATGGCGAGGTTGCGCGCAAGCTGTATGACGCCGGCCTTGGAGGTGTTGTAGGCGGGGCAGATTAGGCCCTGTATCACTGTTAGCGCCCGCATTCCCACGCACCAGGACTTCTACAATAGTGTGTGGTTGGAAGGGAGGGAGCACATACCCGATTCGCAACACTCCCACTCATACTCGCAATAAGCACAATACTTCCCCCGCTTCCGAACCTAACCATCTGCTTCGCCACCGCCTGCGCCGTCATGAACACGCCCGTGATGTTCACCTCGAACATGCGGTTCGCGTCCTCGGCTGTGTACTCCAGCGCTGGCGTCTCCTGCTGGATGCCTGCCGCTGCGATCAGCCCGTCGAGCCGCCCGTGCTCGGAGGCAATGTCCGCCACTATCTGGGTTAGGGAGCTGGCGTCTCGCACGTCGATCTGGCGGTAGTGGAGGGCGGTGCCTAGCTCGTTCTGCGCCTTTGCTTGGAGCTTGGGGAATTCTTCCGAGGGCTCGGGCAAGCGGTCCAGTGCATAGACTGCGGTATAGATGGTTAGCTGCCGGGCCTCTATGCGGCCTTTCTGATCTCTATCATTCTGCAATTCGGCGGCCGCTGGGAGGAGACTAAGATGAATGACATAATCTTACCTGTAGCCCCAGCCTCCAACAACGCCTCTGCTTGCGTCAATCCGAGCCCGCGCGCCCCGCCTGAGACCAAAATGACTTTATCGGTAAGGCTGAACTCTGGAAGCCGCTTTTGCGTGCCCAGGAAGGACCGCGCTGCGTCTGCCTTGTCGTCTGAAGGCGGTTGCGGCGGTCCACGGCCCTCAGCATTCTTCAGCGGGCGGGTGGTGCCGAAGCACCTTCGGTTGGCGAGAGCGGCGAGACATGATGCTCGAAGGGCAATTGGAGAGGCGAGTGGGACGCGGCGGATAAGATTAGGAAGGAGGCGGATTGGGGTGCTCATGGCGTATGGGGTCTCGAGTAGTAAAGTGAATTAAAAACCTTGGATCTTGGCCCTTCTTCTGCGGCTACTCAAGAGATTGAAGCAAGCTTCGTGTGTCTGCTAGTAATGGAAGGGTGTAGAAGATGCGATTGAAGTGGCTCTGGAGCACAAGCAGAAGGACTGAGAGGAGATCCGAAGTTGAGGGAGACAAGCGACAGAGGAAAGAAACCCGACTCCATACCTGCATTACCTACCTGCCTCTGCCGACTGCAGCCAAGCTACCAAAAGTGCTCTCGGTGGGCAACTCACCCGAGCCCACGGTGTTTGTGCCTCTCTAAAGTGGGTGCCAACAGGGGAACAGATGCGGAGGTATAACGCGGGGCTCGGGATACTGTTTTGGGCCTTCCGGTCGGAAACGCCAGGTTCGGCACTGAGAAAATAAAAAAGTCACCACCAGCAAAGATGCAAAAACATACAGCAGTGGGGATTCGCTAGTGGTCATCCACCTAAGTACTAATCTATCTTTAGCTGCCCGCAAAATCTCGATCTCGTGAGAGGCCTTCTTGTTGGGCGGCAGTCGAGGACAAGCTCCTGGGCAATCGTAGGGGTCTCAACATACACAGCGAGGTTCAAAATTTGAGATTCTTTATGCTTGAACGTCCGATCGGGAATAGAGGAGCCTGAAAAGGAAGCAATACAAAGCCGGTGTAAGGAAAGCGATTAGAGACATCAAGAGAAGAACAAGCGCGAGAGGGCAGAGTTCGAGAAAAGTGGGCGATCGAAGGGTCCCAGAATCCGGCTCTGAGAGGCCCGTGAGAAGATGATGTTCAAGCGGTAAACCGTAGCTGGGCCTGAGTCTTCTTCCGTCCTAGACTATCAGGCACATCGGTCTTGGAGAGTAGCATAGCCCTCTAGCCACACTGCCTGTCATTAGCCAATCAGGGACGGCAAAGCTAGTGTAGCTGATACAAGTATCATGGTGCACAGCCGCGGCTGCGGATATTATAAATAAATTCTACTTTTGCGACTCTGCCTAATCTTTCAGTCTTTCTCCCGTCGCTGTCTTGTGCCTTGGTACACTGAATGATACTAGTGTGCAGCTGATATTCAAGGACGCTTCCGGCAAGTCCGCTCCTCGCAATCTTGGTGCTAATGCTCAGCTGATTGACATACACGCCGTACTCTCTCAGCCCGTTCTGCGGATAAATCGCTGGACCAGTAGCAATTCACAAGTGTCACAGCTGGAGAATGCATTGCCATCATGGGCTGAACGGCGTTTCCGGAGAGAGAACGCCTTTTCCAAGTGCATTGCGACCAGTACGCCATGGACAGATTTCGCAGTCATAAGACTGTCATTATAAAAAGAAAGACATGTTTCCAAGTTCACAGTATCGATAAGTTGAACACCCGGCCACTTCTATTCATGCATACCTGAAGAACCTTTCACAAAGACTATAATGTTTTTTTTCCATTCTATCATCCTCGGGCTTCTAGCAGCTACATGCAGCTTGCAGAGCGGCGTAGCAGCCCGCGCTCTAACTGTAACGACGAGGTCTACGGACATTACCTGCGGAGGCCAATTCCCAAAAGCAGGCGACGGCTTTGCCCAGCGCCCCGACGGCTGTTCAAGCTGGAGCGACAACCCGAACCAGGTGCGTGACAAGTGGGGGAGTGCAAACTTCGGAGGCGTCTGCGACGAGCACGACCGCTGCTACTACACGATCGGCGCCAACGTCGACGGGTGCAACAGCAACTTCTGCGGTGGCCTCAGAAACGCATGCCGTAAAGCCTATTGCAGGAAGATCCTCGGTGCAACGGTGTGCGAGCCCGTGACCTACGGATCTTGTACGGCGATTGCAGAGACGTATTGCGCTGCAGTCAGATCAATGGCGGCTGGGACATATGCAAAAGCGCAAGACCTTCAAAAAAGATACGACATATGTATCGCGGAGAACGGTGGAATCACCCTGCCGCCGCCTCCAGTGCTGTGTAGTAATGGAAGGCCCGAAGGCGCAACGTGGAAAGAAAGGCCAGACGGCTTGAGATGCACAACCACCTCATATGTTTGCCGCAACGGCAAAATCACCGCGACCGGCTCGTTCCGCGCACCTAACTGCATCGAGCAGGGCTAGCTTCGGAAGGGATGAGGACATCCGAGGAGCGCCTAGACCTTGAGCCAGACCTTCAGCTCGACCTTCAGCTCAAAGTCGAGCTACCCCAGGGTGGACCATGAACTCTGTTTGCATGAACTCTCTTCATTGTTGCCGCAAGTGCCGACGACTGTCTTGTTCCTTCAGCGATGTATACTGTACCACAGTCGCTCCGTGGTTAGAACCGTTCTGTCTGCCTGAACGTATCTTGAGATCCGTTATATCAGTCTTTGCTGTGCCAATCAGTGTGTGGGTGAAGGAAGCACATAAGTACAAGTAGATTACCAAGATCGTGCCTACTTTTGATCGGATTCTGGCTTTTGCAGCTGAATGCGATGGTCCAATTTGATCCTTTCTGGGTTGGAGCTGTACACTTTGCCCCATGGTTAAGCTTCGCACTAGGTTACATAGCGAGGCCGGAACGCCATGCCGCGTCCAACGCCGTCTTTCATAAAGCCTCTCGCCGATTTCACACTCCTCACTCGAAACTCGGCCCCAACATCAGCACACTAAACCTCATTTCTCCACTCCCCGTTTCTTCCTCTCTCTTAAAGAATTTCCTGACCCCCATCTCCAGTGCCCTTTCCGAGAGCATATCCTCTCCCTCCTCCAGCGCCCCTCTCTTTACCGGTCCCTTGCTACCCCCTTCCAGCTCCCACAAACACCCATCCTTCCCCCTTACAAACGCCAGATAGTGCGTATCACCATGCGCATCCACATCAGGCACCGCTGAATCCCCCGTCCTCGCAGCAGCCATATGGGCCGCCTCTAACGCATCGCTATCCTCCAGCACCTTGGCCCTCCTGTCCGGAGTCAGCGGGATGGCTTGCTCTAACAGTTTGTCCAGCTCGCTGCCAGAAGTGATGGATTCACGCTCTACCCCGTTGCACACGCAGTGAAGCAGCCCGATCAGCCCGCACGCATTACCGATGGTTTGCTTGAACCAGATGACGGGCTCGTTGGCCCCGCTGCCGCGGTAGGTTGGAATCGTGGCTTGCTCTTCGTTGTAGGCAGCGAGGTAGGCTGGCGTGGCCGGGAAAACGAAGAGGAGGGCGAGCGCGGGCCGTGAAAGGAATGAGAGGAGGGTTGGGTCTGTAAGGGAGTAGACGTCGTGGAAGGCGAGTGTGGAAGAGAGACCAAGCGCATAGGAGAGCTGGTTCATCACATGCGGGTTACTCTCTGAGGGTCACATAAGCGCATGAATAGAGTGCAGTGGAAAGCCCAATTTCACTGAAGGAATTATTGGTCTTACCAAGCATGATGAACTTCTTTCCTGGTCTCTTGGGCTCATTTACGGGTAGAGGAGTTGAAATCGACATGATGGTGGACAGCCAAAACTCTTAAAACAGCGGCAGTGGGATGTTTTTGTTGATAGTGAGATTGTCTGTGATAATATAGACTCAAACGTGAGTGTTTTAGACTCCTATACATGTTGCATACGCGTATACGCGAATACGCGCATACGCAGTCCTTGTCTTTATCAGCCCGGCTGCCTAATCTAGAAGGCAATTTACCTAGACTAAGCTAAAAGTTCGGCTAACCAACGCGCTTATGCAAGAATCCTTGTAGTTGATCGTCTTGGCTCGAGCTGAAAAAGGAGCTAGTTAGCCGATAAAGTAGTTCGTTAGCTTAGCTAGATGCTTAAATAAGAATACTAGTACTACTATCTATATTATCCCTAATAGGGGTAAATAATAGAGGCTATAGAGACTATAGATATAGTCTAGTATATAGATAGTAAGTGTTTCTCTTATAAAAATCTTATACTTAATTTAGAATAAGAATCTTTATATTCTTATAATATACTTAGTTAAACTACTCTAGTAATATTAATCTATTATTATATCTTACACTATCCCCTATTCCTTAATTAGGATTATACTATATTCTAGTAGCTAGTATTATTATCTAGAGATACACTATATTATATAAGTAAAAAAAAAAGATTTTCTAATATTAGCATTTTGTTTTGCAGCTCAACTATCTCTAAGATGCTTGCGTGCAGCTCCGATAACTCTAGTAGCTTAAAGCTAGCTCCGAGCTGTTAGATTTCACTACTAGCAGCTCTATTATAACCTAGCTAGAAGAGAGTCTTAGTATAGTATTAAGCTATACTATACCTAGCTTATTACTAAGCTAGATATTATAACTCTGCCTTCTTAGTATTCTTTATATATCTATAGATGCCTACTATCTAATAGATAATAGGCTTTAGTCTTTATATATACTACTAGATACTATTTCTTAACTACTATAGAATATATCTTACTACTAGTAATTACCTAGCTCGATACTATTAAGCTACTAGCTACTTATATAAATATATTAACCCACTAGCCTATAGATCTCGCTAAGAGAATTCAGGTTACTAATAAGCTTTAAGCTATTAGATTTTACTACTAGTATCTTGGAGATAGCTCCGAGCTATCCGAGCTATTAGATTTCACTAGTAGCAGCTTAGAGCTAGCTCTAAGCCATTAGATTTCACCACTAGATTCTCAGAGCTATCTTAGAGCTGCTGTCTAGAGTTCCTTAGTTTTCACTCTCTAGCTAGTAGAAGCAGGACAGCTATGTTTTCAAAAACTGAACGGTTCAAACTCATTTTTCTCAAAAGTTTCACGGGCGTATAATGCAAGTAGAGCTGCCTCTACACGTAGTGGTGGTGGTGGTTGATTGAGGCTTGATAGAGCTCGATGGACGGAGTTAGATGGACGGGAGCTTTATGCAGCTTGGCATACGAGGTGGACGAGATAGCTCGAAGTGGACGAGATAGTTTAAGCTGGCGGTAAATCGAGCCATCTCGCGAGCCGCTCGCGAGAAGGATATAGGCTCGGCAGCTCTAAGATCTTAGAGGTAGCTCTAAGACCTTAGAGGTAACAAAAACTTTTGCTAATAAATATATTAGATGTAATAATATTATAAGCGCTATAGACTCTTTATAGCTGTATTTACCTTAGATACTAATATAAATTCAATCTTATATAAATGTAATAGGAGCTAGTCTAGCTTTAGTGGGCTTACTTTAAGTTCTAGAGGTATTAATATCTTATTATACTTAGAAATCGCTATTGTAAGTTACATCTTAACTATTACTACTAATATCTATATCTTTTATTTTTCTACTATACCACTATTTAATATTAATTGCTAGTAGTATAAAGTTTCTTTATCTATTATTCTACTAGATATACTACCGCTATTACTATTCTTATTATTTACTATAATAGAGCACGTTATTTAAGATAGTTAATTTATTACTAAATCTAAAACTAGAACTCTCTAAGAGTTTGCTAATAATGTAGCTAACGATCTAAATCTCTAAAACACTTTTATAGAGCCTTAAGTACTCGAAGTAGATTAGTAAAAAATAAATAGTAAATATTATATATTTACTAGAGTTTAGTTCTATATTCCTATATTAAAGTATTTTAGCTAAATGTTCTTAGATATTACGGGTACGCGAGTAACAATCTATTTAACTATAGTGACTTTCTACTACGCTAGTTATACTATAAAGAGCTTTTAGGAGAGAATTTAACACTTAATAGTAAAGCGCTAATTAATCAACTAACATTATAGAAAGGCTTTTGATCTTAGTAAAGAAGCTTGCAATCAAATAAGTTTTGAGTGTAAGTGCTATTAGTCTCTAGAACGGCTCCGTTAACCACCTAACCGGAAAACTTAGATCTCTAGTAAAAGGACTTGTAGTTCTGTATCCACCTGCTGTAGAGGAGTAGTACTCTGATAGATTTCAGTATTGCTTTGTTAGCAAGCTTTGCTTTGATGCTAGTGGAAAGAGGTCTTGGCACCAAAAACAACGCTCGGATTATACGTAGGTTATGCAGTCTGGTTAAAAGAACCTCACATGGTTGTTAGCGTTGTGTTTTTGTATAGCGTTGACTTCTCTTGTTAATGAACGCACCCTGCACAGGACTGCACTGTGATAATAATTCATAAACTTGAAAATTCAATCACCATTCGGAACAGATTAACTAAGCTCACCGCCCGACAGAATAACGAACACTAGAACTTAAGGAGTTGACTGTAAGATCACGACGTTTATGAGCAGGAAAAAGAGCTACATGTAAGTTTTTTTAGGTTTATCGCACCACGCCGTTGTGATGCACGCTGTTGTGGTGTTCCTGTACGAGACGGAACGCACAATTCTCTCAAAGGGTTAATAAAAAGGATAATGAGAGTTAGCTGCCTTGTAGCGCTTCAGACCGCCCTAGCCGCATTTCCCCTCAATCAAGTCTACACCACGAATTCGCTCACGCACAAAATGGCAGTGTCCTTTAATACGCCAAATTTGTACTTGCGATCCACGTCCTTGTAGCTTTCGCTATCTAGCATCTCTTCAAAATGTGTAATGCTCGGATAGTGCACGATTCCAACCGCTTCCCATCCTCCATGCTTCTCTGCGTCCACCGCACCGATCAGCTTCGCTGCGATGCCTGCGCTTTTGCCGGGCCCTGCAGCAAATGCCGGCACATACCCGCCCATGTAGCGCTCTCTGCCGCCTGGGTTAAAGGCGAGCCAGTTGAGCATCGTCACTGCACGGCGACCATCTGAAGTCGGTGCAAATGAACGGAACCATGAGCGCAGGGCCGGAGTGACGGCAAACTCGAAGTCCTTGTCGCCTGTATCGTCTGCATGATCGCTTTGCTTGCCCTCAGATCCTTTCAGCGGAGGTATGTCTCCTGGTTGCGGGTGCAGTATTCTCTGGTTCATGGCGGGCAAAGAGTCGAGCATCTCGGTAGACACATTGAAAGGTAAAGACCACTGGCCGCGGACGAGACCCTTCAGCGCTTGGGGCAGCGGTTCATTATTGGCGAAGACGATCACGGCGTCCCACGGATGAGGACTTCTGAGTAGCGGATCGACAGTGAGTTTCTCTGGCGCGATAACCCAGTGGTGAGGTGTTGCTACCAGTAATGGCTGAGCGGGTAGCGATGGTATGACGGACAGGAGGGGCTCAATTGAGGGATGAGAGGTGAGGGATAGGAGATGGAGCGTGCAGACTGACATGTTTACGATGAAAGTGAATAGAAGAATGGAAAGATCAGGAGAAGAAGAAAAGCCCGGACAAAACAATACACTTAATGCTTGCGTCCTAAGCGATTCTGCTGCTCACCCTCCGGAACGAATCCTGACCTTGATATCCTTTGCTGTACACCGGCTATCTATAGTCAAGATCGCCATTGTCGATGCATGATTAATATACCCTTACACGGAGTTCGGCGTTTATCTCATGCTGAGATCCTTGCTATCTCCGGTAATGGGGGCGAAGTGTTACGCTGTCGGCGCGCAGAATAGTAAGCCTCAAAAGCCGTGTGATTGATAATGTCTTAAGCTAGTCCTAGAAGGGGTAAATATATCAGCGCTAAGCTGAGCTATGTTTGCCGTGTTTGCGACAACGGTCAACAATCGGCGGGCAGGAGTGATAGCAGGGGCAGGTGCCGCTCGCTGTCAACGCTTGAAGTGCTTGAAGTGTTACGCGCGTAGCGACTAAATAAAGCAGCTATGCTAACTAACCGAGTCGGATGCTAAGGCGGTTAGGTTTCGTGGCAGACTACCTAGCATAGCCGCTTTATTTAGTCGCTACTTGCCCTCAACTCACCCTCTGCTCACCCTCGGGCTGCTCACCCTCTGCTCAGGTGATGCTCGCTCATGCTCAGTCACATTACTCCTCTCCTTGCGAACACGCTGAAATCTCGAGATCGTGTCAAGCAGTCTGCGTAGAAACTCTTACTAGCAGCTCTGTCGGTGCGGCCTACTGTAGCATGCGTAAGTACCGGTCTGAAACTGGTATAACTAGTACAGAGACAAAAGGTCGACCTTCTGGCTCTCCAGGCCAGAAGCTATATTAGCACTGAAAACGGCTTGCTTACTTCTGAATACGTAACCCGGAATCAGCAACCTGCTGCTGCCGCTGCATTGCATGAGGCTGAACACTGTCAATGACTCAGGACAAAATGATTAAGCCGCTGCAAGCTGTGGGAAAATCTTTGTGAGTTGTCTCTCAACCTACCGTTTACGGTTTTCTTTCCTATGTCCTTGTCACCGGGAGGAGTATGGGACGACCAAACAACAGCAACAGCAGACGTGTTGAGATTCTGGCGAAGGTCGCACCATTTCCCTGCGCGTTCCCGGTCAAGAGCTATGGCGCATTCAAGACACAGCTTCTTGATCACCTGAAGTTGACGTAAGCATTCGTTCTCATATTCTATTCTACATAATATTAACTATCCATTCATCGGCTTTATCGAAAGCGGACTGTGTTATTTGACTGGCAACTCCAATACGTCGGAACACTTTAGTGACCGCATCAATCTGCTCAAGTAACAATCCAAGGCCGTGCTTCGTTGTTCCTGAGTTTCGACTGGTAAACATCACGAGCAGGATAAAAGCCTGTGACATATCACCCGGACTACTGTCACGTTGAAGCTTCATTTGACAGGACTGATCTCCTAACTCTTCTTGAAGAAGACTAAGTTGTCGCATTCGGCCACGGAGAACGATGGATCCCTCTTAATAATGATCCCTTAGGATCATTGTCGATGTGATCCTAGCACAAGCCCCCTAATTAAGCTAGCTGGCCTTTGCGACTTCCTCGCAGTCGCAAAAAGTCAGCTAGCTTGTTTGGGCGGTTTGCGCTAGGACCACATCAATACCCCGGATCCACACTGTCTTTGGAGTAGGCCTCGAGGTCGTCGCGCAAGATTTGCCTACGCAAGATCTGCTTGTGCAAGATCTGCTTGTGTAAGACCTGCTTGTGCGCAATCTACCTACGCAAAGGTTGCTTGTGCGAGGTTTGCCCACGCAAGATCTGCTCGTGCGTAACTTGCCGACGCAAGATCTACTTGTGAGAGATCTGCTCACGCAAGACCTACTGGTTGCGAGATCTGTTCCTATAAGGTAAAACTTGTGGCGGCCATAGCTCAGCGGGGCTTCTGCCTAGACTGCCCTCTATTAAACTTTCCATCCCTAGTTCGGATAAATATCACCGAACTTTCCGGAAGTCGGTGATGTTCGTTTTTCCGTAATAGTGGTGGATTAATACGGCACGCGATTGGAGGGTAGCTGGCTTAGCAGAAGGCGAGGTTCATTAAAAAGGCAATAACGTCGGACCACGGGGTATTGCAATCGACCCCCATTTGCAAGCAGCCGTGCCGGATTACTTAATCGGATTATCCGCTAACACTATCTTTATTCTAGAACTTTTCATCAGATTGCCAACATATATTATAAACAGTATAACTAGCAATTGAATAACCACCAGTTCGTATTCCGCCCCAACCTTATGCCAAGAGCTAACATAGAATAGCTTGAACACCGTGTTCAACTCGCGATTAAATCGCTTCGCAGTAGCATGTCAAAGACCAGCAGCAAACTGCGGCTCGAGCCCACGGCCTCTATCCATCGACATTAGGCCGCCAAATAAAGGGCAAACATCAATCGAAAGCCCGCGCGCAGGAGTTTCAACGATACTTAACATCAGGGCATGAGAATGCGCTGAACCAGTATGTCCTGTACCTTATAGACCGCGGTTACCTCCCTCTCCCCCCGAATTGACACTATCCGGCAAATGGCGTACGAAGTCAAGTCAGCTATCTGTATAAGACGATAACTACCTGGGGTAGTAGCTCGATCTAGTGCCTATTAGCATAAAGGCTTCTTTGAAAGGCAGATAGAGCTAAAGCTAAAGTATATAAGAGCCCTTAAGTAGAAGCGCGCGCTAGTAAACAACTATCTGGCTACTGTACTCCACTATTTTAAGGAGTTTTGTAGGGCGATCGCTAAGTACGGCATCAATCACGATTAGTACTATAGTATAGACGAATCTAGCTTCTCGATTAGCGTTACTACTAGCTGCAAGGTCGTCGTTCGTAATACCTCTTAGTAGTTCTTTAAGGTAACACTAAGGCAGCACGAATAGGTATTAGTTATAGAGATTATTAGTAGCGGCAGTAAGAATTATCCTTCCTATACTATTCTCAAGAACAAGGAGTATTAGTAGGCTATAGTTGATGAAGCCAAGAGGCTACTACCTAGTAATAACCTCGGAGTATCTAAAAACGGCTGGATAAACTATTAACACGCTCTCTACTAGATCTAGTACTTCGATAAGGTGACGCGCCCCTCTTAGTAAGAGGACGATAGCTACCTCAAGCGCCTCCTTATAATAGATAGATATAGTATCTATATAACGCCCGATTTTCTTAAATACTATTAGGATTATAGTATTGTACCGTTCTTTCTACCTCTAGCACGATACACCTCCTCTAGCCGCTGGATCTATATATATATTCGGTCCCCTTAAGGTAAGCTACACTGTAGAGCTCGATAACTATATTAGAAGAGGCATTACCGGTATTACGAAGGAGATATTTGTTCGACTCTACGCTAATGCGCGCAAATACACCCTTATAGAGGATAACATTCTCAGCGCGTTTAGTGCGACTAGTCTACTACTACTAGACGAGTAGAAGGTACTAAATAAGCTACCGCTACAGGTAGTTTACCCTTCTACAGCACCTCCCTCCATCCCTTTAACTCCCTCACCTTCCAACAGCGATCCCTCTACTAATTCAGCTGCTGCTAGCTTCTTCTCCCCTCTATCAACTCCTCGAACTAAACGTGCGCGTCTATAATACGTAGATGATATCGAGATAATGTCACTATCTACTAGATAATACCGCGCTGTAGAACTAGTTAAGGTCTTTATAGAGATAGAGACGCAATTAATATTGACATAATAAGAGGTCGAAGAGCTGCTATCTATATAGAAGGAGTAGGACGAGCTAAAGAAGAAGCGAGCGGCATTAAGAGGCAAAAGGAGCTAGTTTAAGGGCGAGCCTATTATAACTCCCGAAATGCTAAAGGAGTGGCGTGACGCAACGAAGATTAAAGATGAGATTAAAGAGCTTAAAGATACAACCCTAAGGTCAAGAGCATCGAGAGGCCGCGCCGTGAGGCTATGAAGGAGTTTAGCAAGCGATGGAGAGGTAAGGGCAATTTGAAGCTGATGAGGGAGGTAAAGGGTAGAGAGCTTGCTGCTCTACAGGCTACCTGGACAAATGAGGCTGATTTGATGGAGGCAAAGGAGCGCCTGGTGATGGCAAAGCTAAAGAAGCCTAAGGGCAGCGAGGATGATACTCAGAATAACACGCAGGAAAGTATTGAGGGCACTAGCAGTTAGATGGGGGTCAGTCAAGCTAGCAGCACTCAGCCGGAGGTCCCTCCAGACGGCGGCGACGACGTTCAGCTTCAAGATGGTAATGAGGATAGCGATACAGAGCTCGAGAGGCTGTTCTTGAGGCCACCGGACGATGACGGCAGCGAGGGCAGTGAGGGGGGCAGCGATGACGATAATGTGATGCTGGAGGAGCGGTGCTAAGGCTTTTGCTACACCTTCTACGTCACCACTAATATAGACAGTCTGCATAGAGCGTTCTAGCTTCAATTTGACCGTTTTTGATGAATTATATGTCATGCGATTTATAGACACTATTCGACATCAATATCTCCAAAAATTACTATGGGAGCGCCATACAAATTGGTGGGGAACGAGGTGCGGCAGAATCTTGATGTTCTGCTTATTGATACGCGCTTGCAAATGGGGTCGATTGCAATACCCCGTGGTCGACGTTATGTTGAGCGTCAATCAACAACTCAACTCCTCTTTAGTATCTCTCACTATTAACCTTCCGCATGCAATCGTGCCTGTTAGTATACCTTAATCCTCCGACTGATCGGCGTGCATCGGCGAGGATAAGGCATAGTCTGCGTTGTGGACCATAGAGGAAGACCTATGGGCGCTACTACGGGTGTGAGGGAAGTCGGAAGTGAGAGCTGTGGCTTAGGATTTTGACTCGGTGCATGCGTTAACTATGTGACCCTTCGCTTAGTGAACTAGCGATCTTATACCAACCCACTAGCTGCATAGTCGCAGACGTGCCTGTTTTCCTTTTATAGAAGATTCGGCGAGTTTCCTTAAGGCTAAGAGATAGAAGGAAACGCTTTTTATTAACTCTAATCCACCTTACATTAGCGTCCTCCGAGTCCTAGCGTAATAGAAACCTAGTGTCTTAAAAGTTAGTTTTAGCCTCTTCTTAATACTATTATCGCTTTTATATTAGGTGTTCACTCTATACTAGCGCCTCCTACCCCTAAAAGCTAGTTTCAGCTCCCTCTTACCGCTTAGTATTACCTTTACGCTAGCGTCTCCTATATATTAATATTCTAAAAGCCTGTTTCCGCTCTCTCTTAACGCTAGTATTTACTTAATACTAGCGCTATTTATACGCTAGTATCTTCCACGTGTCTTAGAAATAGACTCTAAGATACTAGCGTTTCTATTACGCTAGAGTAGAGTGAACGAGCCTCTATAAATAGATTAAAAAGCTTAAGATAGTATACTTAATAGTATAGTAGTGCAGAAGATTTATTATATATAAGTTAGTATAGATAGAGTGCAATAGATTTTAAGGTTCTTTAAGTAAGTAGAGAGAAGTTAACTACTAGTTATACTATAGTATTAAGTAGTATTACCCTTATTCTATATACCGCGTAGCCTTATATAATCTATTAATATAGCCCTATTACTACCTTAATAGTTCTATCTTAATACTTTATCTTTATAGATGTATATAATCTACTTACCTAAGTCTATACTTAAACCTCTCACCTATAATATTTTAGTAACTATACTAGGAGGCTTATAAGATAATATATAAGTATGCAATTTACGGTTAAGAGCTATTATAAGGATTAGAATTTATATTAAGATTAATATATAGGCTATAGATATATTATAGTAAGAGACTACTAACACTATAAACTCTAAGAACTTTACTAGATATAGAGTATTAATAAATAGAATAATAATTAGAGAGAGGACTCTCTTAGTTTAGTATTATAATATAGATATTAATTTAACCTTAAGAGGACTATCACGATGCAGGAAGGCTTAATACTAGAACTTGATTTATTAGAGTAACATACAAGACGTTACACGAGGTTGGAAGGTGTAGGAAGGAAAATAGGTAGAAAACTCTATAAGTGGATCACGTAACTTAGTCACGTGACCCTAAAATAACTAAAGATCTAAACGCTAAAGAACACTAAGTCTAAACTATAACAGCAGCTCCCCCCTAAGGGCTGAGTTCCTATAAGGCGTCTAAGTTAGGATTGTATTCTAATTTAGTATTAGTATCCTTACTTGAATCTATAGGAGACGAGGAGCGGCTGCGGGCCTTAAGCTTTAACTAATAAGCTTGGCCAGGCTTGTTCAGGTAGCGTGTAAAGAAACGATTAACTTCTATAGGGGCTGTTAGTATATAGTGTAAGGGGTTCTAGGAGTCTTTATCTAAGCCGATCTAGTCTATAAGTATCTTAAAACGACCGCGATAGTTTTAGGAGTTAAGAACTCGGTTCACGCCCTATACGTCTTCCGCGGAGGTTCCTAATCGGAGGAAGGGAGACGGTAGAGCTTGTCCTAGTAGCAGGTTGTTAGCGGAGGGCCGGATTAGCGAGGTATAAAATATAGGGTGGTAGTGCTAGGACTAAGAAATCTCTAGGCGGTAGCTATATATACTAACGATTTCGGTAACGCGGAAGGGGCTATAGTACTTATTTAAGAGCTTCTAGAGTGGGTAGCCCGATTATAAGTTGCGTGTATCTAGGTATATACTATCGCCGACTTAGTATTTTAGTATAGGGGCTCGGCGGCGGTTAGTAGCATCCTTATAGGTGGCTTAAGCTAGGCGCATCTACTCCTTTAGTTTCTAAGTGATAACCGTTATCTTATTATAGAATCAGGCTGCTCCTTCGCGGTCTAATTTAGCAGGCAGGTCTATAGTGGGGACTCGAGGCTCTAAGCTAAAGAGAGGGTGTTAACTATAGTTAGCGAGGAATAGTGAGACTTATATAGTCTCTAATACGTAGTTATTATACGCGAACTCCACGTACGGTAGCTAGTCCACCTAGTCGTCCTATAGGAACGCTATATATGCACGTAGGTATTACTCTAGAACTACATTAGCGTTCTCGGTCTAGCCGTCGGTCTTAGGGTGATAGGCTATAGAGAGGTCGTGCTGGATGCCTAGCTGGAGGTATAGTTTCTTCTAGAACTAGCTAATAAATTAGCTCCCTCGATCTAAGACGATAGACCTAGGAATACCGTAATACTTCTAAATATAATAAAAGAAGAGCGCTGTGGTAGTTAGTATATTCATTTTACTATAAGGAATAAAGTGCTGCATCTTAGAGAGGCGATCCACGACTATAAGGATGTTCTCGTATAAGTTTCCTTAGTGGTCCTTACTCTTAGGGAGTTTAATAATAAAGTCGAGGGAGATATTGGACTAGCGCTAATCTAGTATAGGTAGGGGCTTTAATAAGCCGTAGTAGCGGTCCCGCGAGACCTTTATACAAGCGTAGGTAGGATAGTTACGAATGAACTAGCAGACATCTTGCGTCATCCTAGGCTACTAGTAGGAGCGTGCTAGAATGTCGAATGTCTTTACCCTTCTAGGATATCTAATAGCTGGGGGTAAGTGCGCCTCGCGTAGGGCGCGTGTCCTAACCTAGTAAGAGTCTAGTAGGAATTAGCGATCTTGGTAGATGATTCGGTTATTCTCTTTATAGACTTTAGATAGCGGGAAGCTCTTAAGCGTGCGGGTGCCTTATTATAGGCAGGTTAAGACCTCTTAAGCTTACTTATCGGACGTGTAGGCGGAATTGATATCCTAGTCTAGCGTAGTTTTAGGAATTTCATCTAGTACTTTAATTGTGTCTAGCTAGATTGCTAGTAGGTCTTCTTTATCTTTAGTGTCTTGCGGAGGGTTAGCGGGGGTGGTAGAGAATCTAGTTGTTACGACCTTATAGGATAGGACCGGCGCCGCCGGCATAAGGCCGAATAATAGCTAGTATAGGCTAGCCACCACGTGACTGCTAGCTACTGCTAGTAGGAGGGACCACGTGATTAGAAATGGATAGTAAGGCTAGTAGAGAATAGTAGTGCTAGCACGGCTAGCCACAGCTAGCTATAAATAGCACTAGGTAGTATATAGGAGACACTATTCTTATTTATTAGAACGGTGTGCTTAACTTAAATAAGAATCTAGCATTCTTTATAACTTAATTTAATCTCACTACGTGATATTAACCCTCACCTTATTAACTATATCTTGGCACTATTCCCTACCTCCTTAATTAGGACCCTAACTATTACAGTAACCTTTATTATCTTATAATAGCACCTTGTTACACTTTAAGCACCACCTTTATAGAACACCTAAGATTAACACGCTAATATATCTACTATAGAATCGACCACCGGACCTATAAGGGGATAGGCACCCCTACTACCCCTAGCACTAAAACCAATTAAAGTAAAGGTACCGGATGAGTATAGTGGAGAGCGTAATAAACTCGACTTATAGCTACTTTAATGCGACCTATATATCTAGTATAACTAGGACTATTTCTAGGAAGAAAATAAAGTAATATTCGTTATTACCTATCTAAGGGGACGAGTATTTAAGTGGATCTAGCCGCATTTTAAAGATTTCCTTAAGAATGATGAACGCAACTGGTCCTAGGAAATAATAGAACTATTTACTAATATACTCTTGTTTAAAGTAAAGATATGATAAGTATTTAGAGATATTAATGCGGTATATACTACGGAAAGAGAACTAATAAACTTAACCTAGAAGGGGTTAGTAGCTAACTACGCTACCTAGTTCTAATTAGTAGCGTCTAATACCTTATAGGATGAGATAGCTTTAACCGCGTAGTACTACCGAGGATTAAAAGAGAACGTTAAGGACAACTTAGTTAGAGGCGACTGACTGGATTGTTTATAGGAAATAATCTTAACGTTAATTAGGATCGACAATCGACTATACGAATAAAGGTTAGAGAAAAAAGGCCATAATACGCTAGTAGTAGTAGGATATAAATAGAACCGCCCTACTTAGTATAACTAAGACCTGTATAGGCTGAAGCCTATGGAACTTAATATAATAGAGAGACGCCTAAGATATTTCTCTACGAAAAGATCGTAGAGAGGACGTGGGACGCCCTTAAGAGGATAAGAACTATCCTCCGGACAAAAGAAGCCTTTTATAGGAAAGTGCTTTAACTACAATCGCATAGGACATATTACCTGAGATTATAGGTAGCTAAAGAAAACCTAATCACTAGTAAAGATAACTAGCCCGAAGAAGCAAGCCTAGTTAGCTACTACTACGACTCACCACGCGGCTATATCCTAGACTATATACTATAACGATAGTTATTAGATACACCTAAGTAATAAAGACGGATTAGGATAGTTTCTAAAACCACCTAGGTCGGGATAAGCATTACAGGTCACTAAGAAGGAACCTAGTTAGAGGACCCTTATACGCGAGGAACCGTGACCTCTCTTAATTAGGGAAAGGGTTTAAGTGGAATCCAATCACTAGGGTTTACTGATAGTAGGGCCAGTCGCCCCTACTACGGTACTCAGCACTCTCTCTAAGGGAGAGGCCGTATTATTAGAAGAAGAGTTGTTAGAAAAAGAATTCGGCTCTAATATCTTGAACCTAGTCCTAGACGAGGAACTAGAAGAAGGATACTAAAGTAAAACTTTATTATAGGAGGATACCTACCCGAGGTATAGCATTAGGCGTATTATGATGTATGCGACCTTATAGAGGAGCAAGTGGGATAATTAGAATTTAAGAAGAAACTCTAGAAGATTAAGGTCCGCCTAACCGTATATAAAGTATAGTAGAGATCCGCTATTAGTTTTAGCGAACTATATAAGGAAGTCTATAATCTTGTCCTAGAATAACTAGTTATAGTCACCAAACGTGTACGCTAGTTAGGGTAGATGCTAGATAGCATGCCCTACCTAGGACACGAATACTATAACATAGTGCGAGAACACCCGCCTATAAAAGCAAGATTTACTAAGGATGGAGGATATATCACCCCTAAGGGAGGCTACATTTCTAGGGAACTCTAATAGAAAGTTATAGTATTATAATAGGAATACGTAGCTAGGGATCCACAAGTGAATCTGGGACGCTGGGTTGATTTAAGCAAATTCTAGTATAATAGGGTAGAGACTCTAACTAAGGACGAGAGCTCTAGGAGCTCCGACTTAGAAGATTCTAACTTAAAAAACTAGAAGGCCTTCCGGCTAGAGGGTTGATGGAAGCGCCTACTAAAAGACTTTTAAATAGGTATAAGGGCACCTGGGTACCTAGAGCAGGATACTAAGAATACACCCTCGCGGTAATAAGATACGCTAGAAACCTATGAGTGTAGGTTAAGATTAGCTAAGTATAGGCTAAAGCACTAATTAATTTAGGTGCTACTATAGACTTTATATCACTATAGTTCGTATAGAGGGTAAGGCTATAGTTGTAATAGAAGCTCGACGCCTACCTAGTTATAGTAGTAGATAGCTAACCTTTAGGCTATAATTAGGGATTAGTAGACTAAGAAACCATAATAGTTAGATTAAAGATTAGACCCTATATCCGGGACATATAGTTCGATATTATAGTAATAGGAACCTACGACGTAGTGTTAGGGGTTACTATAGCTTAAGGGCGCGAATCTAAAAATTAATTAGACCCGCTAGACACTAGACTTTTCCTAGAGGGAATTAGTCTAGATAAGTGAAGACACACTAGAAGACAGTCTCGAGATATGCGTAATCTCGGCTAAAGAACTTACGGAGGAAGTCCGGAAGAATTCTAAGCAAGTATAGATTCTATAGAGCAAGCAATAAGAGCTTGCGTCTACTATAGCCCTATTATCCATTTTAGACGAATATAAGGACTACGTAAGGTTATTTACAGATAAGGCTCTAGACAAAGCCCTACTAGCACACTAGCTATAGAATTATACGATACCTATTAAAGAAGGCAAGATACTAGGGAAGTCAGCAATCTACCCACTATTACTAAAGAAGCTAGAGGCGCTATAAGCGTACCTAGATAAGAATCTAAAGAAAGGATTTATACGGGAATCCTAGTCGCCTGTAGGATATCCTATCCTATTCGTACCTAAGAAGGACGGTAAACTACAACTATACGTCAACTACTAGGAACTAAATAATATAACTATTAAGAATAGTTATCTATTGCCTTTAATTTCGGAGTTATAGAATCGACTCTAAGGAGCTAAGTGGTTTACGAAATTCGACATTCTAGGAGCATATAACCGGATTCAAATTAAGTAAGGCGAAGAGTGGAAGACGGTGATAAGAACCCGTTTTGGACTCTACGAGTATTTAGTTATGCTATTTAGGCTTACTAATACTCCTACTACGTTCTAGGCATATATTAATAATGTCCTAAAAGAATATTTAGATGTATTTATAGTCGTCTATCTCGACAATATACTAGTATATTTAAAGACTAAAGAAGAATATATGCGATATATTAGATAAGTCTTAGAAGCGCTCTAGCGCGCAAACCTACGAATAGTACTAGAAAAGAGCTAATTCCATTAATAAGAAATTAAGTTCTTAGGTTATATTATCACGGATTACGGTATCTAGATGGATAAAACTAAGGTATAGGTAGTACTTAAATAGCCTACACTAAAGTTAGTAAAGGATGTGTAATTATTCTTAGGATTAGCGAATTTCTATAGAAAGTTCATATAAGGCTACTCCTAAATTATAGCGCCATTAATAGATCTTACTAAGAAAGATTAAGGTTTCTAGTAGAGCAAGGAAGCTAATAGTGCTTTTTACACACTAAAGGAACAGTTTAGCACGGAACTAGTTCTAATAATGTTTAACCTATTAAGAGCTATTATTATCGAAACGGATGCTTCGGACCTAGCTATAGGAGCATGTCTAAATCAACTAGATAACAAAGGATATTAGCATCTAGTAGCATTTCACTCACGAAAGTTTAGTGGACTAGAACTAAACTATAAAATCCATGATAAAGAGCTACTAGCTATTATTAAAGCATTTAAATAATAGAGAGTATATCTAGAAGGAGTAAAGTTTTCAATTTAGGTGGTTATAGACTATAAGAATTTAGTATACTTTACTACTACTAAGGTCTTAAATCGCAGATAGGTGCGATAGTCCGAGGAATTATCGATATTCAATTTTGAAATTCACTACTAGAAAGGCTCTAAGAACGCAAAAGCAGACGCTTTTAGTAGATAACTAGACTATATAGGAGAGAAGCCCTAAATAGTTAGCTCCATTCTAGAATAGCATCTAGACGGAAAGATCACTTATAATTAGGGAACCCTAGCGGCAACTATAATAATTGTAAATAACGACCTTAAGAACTAAATCTGGAAAGTATACGCGCAGGACGCCTATACTTAAAGAGCACTTTCCAAAAACCTTAAAGGATTTAAATAAATAGATAATAGTCTATTACTATTTAAGGGACTAGTGTACGTACCACTAGCCTAGCGGACGGAGATTATTCGATAGTACTATAACGGACCTACTAAGGGACACCACGGAATCTTTAAAATAGTCGAAGCAATTAGCCGCACCTACTTCTTCCTACGACTAAGGAAGAAGGTGGAGGAATATATTATAGCGTGTAACCTATACTATAAGATGAAACCAACCTAGTATAAGCTATATGGGTTAATGAAATTAGTAGTAATACCGGTATAGCTATAGGCTTTAATAGCTATGGATTTTATTATTAAACTACCTCTTTCTAAAGAACCTTTAATAAAGGTGAAATATGACTCCATACTTACTATCGTGGATTGATTAATAAAAGAAGTACGCTTTATACTATATAAGGAATTGTCTAATACTAAGGAACTAGTATACACCTTCCTCTAGAATGTGATAGTAACATAGGGCCTGCCTAAAGAAATTATCTTAGATAGAGATAAGCTATTTATATTGAATTTCTGGACCTCGCTCACGGTATAGTTAGGACTAGCCTATAAGCTTTCGACAGCCTACTATCTATAAATAGATAGGTAAACTAAGCGCATAAATTAGGTACTAGAGTAGTACTTAAGAGGTTATATGGACTATAGATAAACGAACTGGGTATTACTATTACCGCTTATATAGCTAGTATATAATATAAGCGTAAACGAGACAACGGGATAAACGCTGTTCTACGTAAATTATAGATATTATGCCTAGATGTTCCACGAACCCCGAGAATTCTAGACCCTAGTAGAAGCAGCTAGGTTAATAATAGAAGAAATGTAATAGATGTACTAAGAATTGCGAAAAGATATCGAATTTCTATCGCACAGATAAGTATTTCACTATAATAAACATAGATCTAGGGGACCTATACTTAAAGAGGGGGATAAAGTTTACCTTCTCCGGAAAAACATTAAGATAATAAGGCTAAGCAAAAAATTGGACTACGTTAGAATAGGACCTTTTAAAATTATTAGAAACATTAAGGACACAAGCTATAAGTTAAAACTACTAGAGGGAATAAAGATATATCTAGTGTTCTATATTTTGCTATTAGAACCGGCCTCTCTAGGAGTACTAGTGTTAGCTAGGGTACTAGATAACTACCTAATGGAACAAGAAGGACGATATGAAGTGTAAAGGATTCTAGACGATAGCACCGATTTCGATAATAGTATATAATAATACCTCATAAAATGGAAAGGCTACCTAGACTTAAAGAACACATAGGAACTACATACTAATCTCGACGGGAGCGAAAAGGTAATTAAGAGGCATGACTAAAGTTAGTAGATAGAAAGCCGAGGTCTAGCTCCGCCTAAGCCGCGGGTGATAAAGAAAGGTCGCTAGGAATTAAGGAGAGGTTAAAGGCACTAGACTCTTATTCGAGTCGATATTACCTACTCTCTAGCTTATAAACCTTATTAAGGAAGGTAAGCTCCTAACGGACTATTTTAGACTCTTTCTCTTTATAATGCCTCTATTTAGCTTTAGCCTGAAGTTTCTGGGAAATAGCGGCCGATAAAGCACTTTCGGCCTCCTTATACTCTTTACGAAGGCGTTCTCGCTTATCGAGTAGCTGCGCCCCTAATAAGTAGTAAGTAAGTAAGTAAGTAATTACGGAAGGAACGACGGACACTTGGCTTAGGTTACCACTAGGTCGCATTTTCGACCTTTCGTAATGCACTTAATATAATAGCTTGTAGTAAGGTTGACCTTATAGGCTACCTAGTTGGTTCTATAATAAGAATATGGAGTAGGTATAGTGGGACCGGTAATACGAAGAATAGCGGTAAGAGTGTTGGCTCGCTCCGTGGAAGTAGTCTTATAATTTATAGAAGGAGTTTTGCGAACTAGGGGTATGGCGAAGAGATAATATCTTAACACTAGCGCTCTATAGCTTATATTATCCGGCCCGAGCCTTTAAGGATAAAGTGCCTTAAGAGGAGGGGCTAGTATTACGATCTTATAGGATAGGACCGGCGCCGCCGGTATAAGGCCAAATAATAGCTAGTATAGGCTAGCCACCACGTGACTACTAGCCACTACTAGTAGGAGGGACCACGTGATTAGAAATGGATAGTAAGGCTAGTAGAGAATAGTAGTACTAGCATAGCTAGCTATAGCTAGCTATAGATGGCACTAGGTAGTATATAGAAGACACTATTCTCATTTATTATAATGGTGTGCTTAACTTAAATAAGAATCTAGCATTCTTTATAACTTAATTTAATCTCACTACGTGATATTAACCCTCACCTTATTAACTATATCTTGGCACTATTCCCTACCTCCTTAATTAGGACCCTAACTATTATAGTAACCTTTATTATCTTGTGATAGCACCTCGTTATACTAGTAGGAGCTAAATGAATCTTATTAGCGGCTAGGGGAGCGCGCTTTAGCTAAGGATCGAGGTTATGCTACTTTAGTACTATTTAGAACTAGTTTTTTTAAGGATTACTCCTCTCTTTAGTAGGAAGATCTCTAGACTAACGAGTTAAGGCATCTGCTATTATATTTAGGCTACCCTTTTAGTAGGTGATCTTAAAGTTAAAACGGGATAAGAACTCGCTCTAGCGGACTTAGTGACGGTTAAGGGACTTTATAGATATAAAGTACTTAAGGTTCTTATAGTTTGTAATAATATTAACTAGCTTTTCTATTCCTTCTAGTTCTAGACGCTAGGCCTTAAAGGCCTTAATAATAGCTAGTAGTTCTTTATTATAGATCTCGTAGTTGCACTTAGCGACGGACATTTTTATTAAGAAGTAAGCTATAGGACGGAGTCGGCCTTCTGTATCCAGTTGGTAGAGTATACTAGCTACGATATAGTCCGAGGCGTCCGTTTCTATAGTTATAGGCATAGTCTAGTCGAAGTGCTAAAGGATTAGCGTAGTAATAAAGGCGTGCTTTAACTCCTAAAAGGCGAACTCGCAGTCTAGGAACTATAGAAAGGCCTAGCTCTTATAAGTGAGACCTATAAGTGGTGAGATAATATTAAAGAAGTTCTAGATAAAATAACGATAGAAGTTCGCGAAGCTAAGGAAGCCCTAAACATCCTTTAAATTCTTTAGCTAGGCCTATTCTTACACGGCGGAGACTTTTGCTAGGTCTATTTTAATACCTTCCGTCGAGATAATTAAACCGAGATACTTAACTTCCTAGACATAGAATTCGCACTTCTTAATATTAACTTATAGGCCTACCTCTTATAGGCAGGTGAGTACCTTACAGACGTGGTTCTAGTGTTCGCTTAAGGTGTCGCTATAGATTAGGATATCGTCGATATAGGCGGTACAGAACTAGTCCAAGTATTCCTATAGGACATTATTAATGTAGTGCTAGAAAGATAAGGGTGCGTTAGATAATCTAAAGGGTATTACTAAGTATTTATAAAAGCTATAGCGGGTCCGGAAGGCTATAAGCTATTTATCACTCTTTACAACACGGAGCTTATTAAAAGCCGCAATAATATCAAGCTTAGTAAAGTACTTAGCTAATAAGAGACGCGCGAGAGTTTCCTAGATAAGCGGGATAGGGTACTTATTCTTAACTATAATCGCGTTAAGGCCCTAATAGTCTATATAGAAACGGAGGCCCCCTCCGGGCTTCCGGACGAAAAGAATAGGGGAGACTGTAGGGCTACTACTAGAGCGGATAAAGCTCTTTACGAGATAGTCTTCTAGGTACTTTTTTAGGACGAGTAGCTCCTTCTAAGACATTCCGTATAGGGGTCTAGCGGGCGGTTCTGTTCCTAGCTGCAGCCGGATGTGGTGGTCGTAGGTATAGTGCGGAGGTAACTAGTCTAAGAGGTATTTTAAGAAGACATCTAGGAATTCGTGGTACTTAGGGGGTAAGATAGTAGCTAGGTCTATGATTTTCTTAGGAGCGAGGGCCTTTTTAATGTCCCTTATTATAATTACAAAGAGCTAGCAGCCCGTCTTTTTAGTATTTGCTAGGCGGGTAAAGAGTGCCGCGCCAATTACGTAAATGTCTAGGGTCTTTCGCGGGGGTGGAGCGAGATTAAGCGGCTCTTCGGCCCTCTTCTAGGGTACTATAATAGAGTCCGGATAGGTGTAAGGGACGGCGTTCCTACTAAAGAGTACTAATAGTTGTTAGTTAGCATCGAGTGTAGCGCGGTAAGCTAGTAGCTAAGAGTATCTAAGGATAACTAGGAAATAACTAAGGCGAGTAATAAAGAGAGTAAGAGTCTATTCGAATGACTCTACTAGGAACTTAACTTAAATAAAGTAGGTAATATCGCTAGTGGCGGCAGGGCGCCTATTAACGACTTTAAGGGTGATAGGGGAACTAAGGGGAAGAAGATAAAGGCCGAGGTTTTACGTGTAAGATTAGTTAATAAAAGCGGTACTAGAAGCTCTAGTATTAATAAGAGTGGTAGACTTATATTTGCGTGAACTAGTAACTAAAGTATAGTTAACTATAAGGTGTTCATCTTTATTAAAGTCTTACTAAGGAGATTAGGAGATTAAGGAAAAGGAAATCTTAACTATTTTAGGTGTGGGTCCCTATAAGCGACTTTTAGTAGGGACTACTTATTTTCTAAGCGAGCTGAGTCTCCGGACGGGGTAGTAGGGTCTAGAGTATTAGGAGCGGAACCAAAATTAATCGCGTGCACGGCGGTGTAAGATTTCTTTAGGTAGTTGCGAACTATATAATCGCCGCTATAGTACAGGCACTTATTATTATTAAAGCGCTACTACTTTATCTCGGGCGTAATTAGACTGTGTTAGATGCGTCTAACCGTAAGGTCTATAGGGTCGCTATAGCTATAGGTCGCGGGTGTAGACTATAGTGTGGTGGGTCTAGGATAGAAGGTAGGAGAGAAAGTTGTCGTGGTAGTTATTATGTGGAGGGTACTAGCAGCTAGGAGTATAGTTAGGAAGGCGCGCTTCTAGAAGGACAATAAGCCTATAGCCGCGCTAGCGGTAGCGCGTAGATGCCTATTAATATGCTAGTATAGGCGGAAGTACTTAAGGTAACTTATGTCCTCTATATTTTAGCTTACTAGAGCGGCTCGAATCTTATTCGATAGGTCTATAAAGAGCGTAGACTTCTTTCTATTATTATTATAGCTAGTGTCGTGGATGTAGCGCTGGAACTTAGTAGTAAACAAGATAAAATCACGATTCTTTTAGCGAAGCTTAGTAATCTTAGCTTACGCGGTCGCTTTAGGGTTTGGGTCGCTAAAGAATAGTTTAAGGTGCTTAATTATCTCCTTAATAGAGCCAAACTTAAGTGTACTATTAGCTAGAATATATAGAAGGAAGAGTGCCTATACGGTGCCTTTTAGGCGACCGTATAAGTATAAGGTTTAAGTGGCTTAGGTGGAATATTAGTCGGCATTAATGCTGAGCTTTATGCGGATATTTGCGACGAAAGAGTGGAGGGTGGTATAGTTAAAACTAGAAAATAGTTCCGGGTTAGAAAGCTTCTCCGACTTCTTAGTTGAGGTGGTATTCGATCGGGCGGTTTAGGTAGTAAGTCGAGCGATTCGCTCGGTCGCTTTAGTGTGTGTGATGATAGCTGCATCGCGTTATGTAGCTAACACGTCGCGCTACTACGTGATGTCTTCGAGCTCTTCTTTAAACGTGCTAGAGTAGGTGCGCATCTCGTTAAACTAGTTTAAGAGGTTAATAAAAAACTAGTACTAGGTGTTAGGGTCTTTTAGGACTTTAGTAGCGAGAGCTGCGGGCGAGTTAATAGCTGTAGGAGCTTATAGAGTGTTAGGGGCGTTGCCTGCAGACGTAGGGGCTTTAGTGGAGCCGGAAGAGGATATAATGGACCGTAGCTAAGCTATAACGAAAGATAATTAGTGAGTGCAACGTAATATTATAATATAGGAAGGCTTAATGCTAGAACTTGATTTATTAGAGTAATATATAAGACATTGCACGAGGTTAGAAGGTATAGGAAGAAAAACGGGTAGAAAACTCTATAAGTAGATCACGTGACTTAATCACGTAACTCTAGAATAACTAAAGATCCGAACGCCGAAGAACACTAAGTCTAAACCGTGATAAGGACTTAGTATAGGGTAGTATACTAGGCATAGATAGCTTAGATATAAGAACGTAATTTTATATTACCTCTCTCTTTAAACTATGTGTTTAGGAATCTAGTATAGAAACAATAGTTAGTAGAAGAGCTAGAAGCTACTCCTCTAGGGAAACTATTATTTATCTATTTTAAGTATAGCTGCAAAGTGATTTAGAGAAGTTTTAAGTTAGTAGTATAGTGGTGCAGAAGATTCATCACGTGGGAGCTAGTAAAGGGTGCGCGTGCGGAGGTTTAAGATTCTTCAGTCGAGTATTAGACAATCAAGACAGTCAAGCATTAGTTGTATTATAGTATCAAGTGATACCACACTTGTTCTATATATTGTTCAGCTATTTATAACTAATCACCGTGATTCTATTACTGCCTTAATAGTCCTACCTTAATACCTCACCTCCGCAGACACGTACGACCTACTCACCTAAGTTCTACACTCAAACCCCTTACCCACGATAGTAGTATAGAAGAGTAGGATTATATTCTAGTTAAAATAAAATCTTAGCTAGTATAAAGCGGTTTTAAAACCTAGGAAGTAGTAAGTGGGGCTAAAACTATAAAAGATACTATAAGATAGCTAGTAAGTATTTACAAGGCTCTTCTCTTATAAAAAACTACTATTAGATTATTACTAAAAGCTTTTAATTACTATTTACTATTATATTGCTTGCTTTTAAAGGATTTCTATTTACTTTTATTAGAACTTTTAACTTAGTATGTCTATTATATTCTAAAATAGCTATCCTATCTAATAGATTTAGTACTACCTATATCTATGCTACTAGAGGTATTACAAGCTTGTCTAGTAGTAATAATAAGAGTACTTTTTAGTCTATATCTTTTTCTAATAAAACTCTAAGGCCTATATGTATTTCTTTAGATAGAGTCTCTTCTATAGACTTCTCTACTAGTATAAGAACTACTATAAATTAGCTTATTTCCTAGTTTAAGTCTTACTTTATAGCTTTAAAAATACCTATACCTATAGCGAGTTCCCTTAAACTTTCTCTATTTAATAGTATTAACGCCACTTATTAGCTTTATTAGTATAAGGCTATTACTAGAGATAGGTATCTTACTAATAGAAAGTAAGCTACCTAACTTCTAGATTTTTATACTAAATAGATATAAGCTTCTATTAAAGAAATGGAGAAGTAGAAGGCTAATAATTAGATAGGACTTAAGAAGTATATTAAACTAGAATTTTATAATAAAAATTCTATATAATATATTAGAACTTAACTCTTCTTTACTAATTAGCTTTTAGAATATAAGACTAAGATTATAGATCTTAAAGCTTTTACCTATAAGTATATTATTATATCCTAGAAATAAATAGATAATAGAGTACTTAATTAATACTTATAGTGTACTTAGTTTCTCTAGAAGTTACTAGTTAAGACCTAGGAAACTCTTTTTAAGTAGTATAAGTTTATAACTTATAACCTAGTGTCTTTCTAGTTTGAATAGTTAATAGAGAAGGTTAAAAAGTTAATTCTTATTAAAGAGTCTTTCTAGATATTTAAATAGTTAGAAATAGTTGATTTACTAGATATTCTCGAGCACTTAGCTAATAGTATATAAGGTTTAAAGATATTAAGAACTAAGAGTACTCTATTTTCTAGTAGTTCTACGCTTCTTTTAATAATAGTTATAATATTAGGCTAGAGATATATACTTTTATAGACTATATAGCTAGTAGTACTAGTAATTCCTATAGTTTAGAAGGCGCCTCCGCTTATTTATAAAAGTGAAATTAATAAGTTAGTACGTTAGTTTACTAGAATAGATTTAAGTTAGGCTTATATTAGAAGCCTAATAATATAGATACCTTAATATAGAAATATACATTAAGGTAACTAGAAGTTCGTAGCCTTTTAGAAAAAGGTAGAAGCTTTCTATTCCTATTCTATAATTTACGCTAGTTAGCCCTATTCTTAGAACTAGTATTTATATAGAAGTAATACCTCTTATACTAACTAGGGTTTAGAGATACTATATATAGACTAGAGTTAGTAATCTATAAACTCTATTCTATTTAACTACTAGAGAGACTATAGGGATTAGTATAACTTCTTTATAAACTATAAATAACTATTTGATATAGTTAAGAGAGGACTCTACTATATAAAAAGAAACTAAATTATTAAAGGCACTTATAAGAATTCTAGATAGATAATTAGACTACTAAAAGATAATAAACTAGAAGCGCTAGAGCGTTACTTTATATAAAAGAGTATAAAGATCTCTACTTCTTTAATTACTCTATTAACACCTAGTAAGGGTAATTTAGAGAGCGAAAAAGAAGAGATTAGTCTAGAGTTACTAGAGTATAAAGAGGAAGACCTTATTGATAGAGAGTATATAGTCTATTCTATAGATTCTAGATAGGTTTTAATATAGCTACTTAGGAAAACATTAAATATAGTTAAGAAGGTTACTAGAAAGATATATAAAGAGCTTCTAGTTAAGGATTTAGTAATAAGCTTACTATTATTAATAATCGCGTAAGGGTTACGAAACTAGGGCTAAAGCTAGTAGTTATAAAGAGTTACGCGATAGAGAGTATTTTCCCTATAATAGGACTACTATCTTACTATTATAGTAACTACTAGACTAATAGACTTTGCAAATAGTTAAGCTAGAACTATAAGTATATAAACTAGAGTTAACTAATAACGCAACTATAACTAAGGTACCTATAGCTAAGACTATAATAAAGTAGAAGAATATCAAAATAGAGTAAGTAAAAGCTATTAAGATTTAGAGTCTATTAACTAACAACTAGCTTCTAGAGGAAATAGTAAGGTTAGTTATAGAATAGAAGATTACGTTTTCTTTTAGGTAGCTAATTATAGAAATACCTAAGATCTAGAAACTTCTAATAGAAGTTATTTCTAAGACTAACGTTAAGGACTTTAAAGGGAAACTTATAAGATCTACTAATAAGCTAGAAGCTTTAAAGAAAGTATTCTATATTAGTTATATCTAATCCTCTACTATAAAGAAGCTTATAGAGTAAGAGATTTACACTAGTTAATAAAACTACTACTATAAGTATTCTTTTATTTCTATCTTTATAGGAGATTACTGAAGTATAGTATCTACAATAGCTCTTCTAGATACTAGAGCTAAAATTAATCTAATAAAAAAAGATTACACTAAGAAGGTCAGCTTTATTATTAATAATCTTTCTAAGTATATACTTAGTTATTAGTTAGTTATAGCGGATAATAAGAAGATAGAGTTTCTTAGAATTATTACTAATACATCTATTTAAGTAGATAGAGTTACTATTAACGCTCTATTTCTAGTAGTAAAAAATATATCTTAGGATATTATCTAAGGAGAATTATTCTATTACTATAAGTTAGTACTAATCTAGTACTTTCTAAGTAGAGAAATATAGTACTAGATTACCTCTATTAATAGATTATATAAAGCGCAATCTATTATAAGTTATATAGAAGAGATCCTAGATTAGAGAATCTATCTTATGAAGATAGTATCTTTAATAGAGTAAGCGATATAGTAGCTAGCTATATCTTTATATTTAATTTTACACTAGTACACGACACTCTAGTAAGAGAGTAGTCTTTTTATATTTATAATAATTTTTAGAGTTTAGAGTTTAAGGTTTTAGGTAGATATTTTAAGAAAAGCTAAAGTATTACTAGCTATACTAACTACTTTAGAGTTATTCTAAATTAAGGGAGTAATCTCTAGCTTTAAAGATTCTAAGCGTTCTAACCTCTAGTTTAGAACTATCTATACTAAACTTTATTATTTACTATAGAAAGTATTAAATTCGCTCTAATAATATAATTCTTAAGAAGGTTTAATAATTTAAGTATTAAGTAAGAGTTAAACTAGTAAAGAATAGGAGTAAACTAAACCTACTTATATATTTTAATACTTTATAAGTAAAAAGTAGATAAGATTTATTCTGCAGACTTCTCTAAATCTAATAAATCTAAATCTAGAGGCTTTCTTAATTAGAAATAGAAAGCTATTAAAAGGGTAAGTATCTATAGTTACCTCTAACTAAAGAGGCTATATAATTATTAGACTAAGCCTTATTTTATAGATCTACTAGTTAGGTGTAGAGTAACTTCTAAGTACTTAAAGATAATAGTAATTAGGAAAGGATTATAGTTAAAAGAGTATAAGGTTTTTAAAGTAATAATTCTAAACTAGAAGGTAGCTTTTACTTAGATTTTTTCCAAGATTAGCTAATTAAATCTAGATATTACTTCTCTATAGCTAATATATACTATTATATATAATATCTAGTAAGTAAAAAGTTTTCTAAGACTAAAAGTATTAAATAAGAAAGTAATAATAATATTAAAGAAGTAACTAGAAAATAGACTACTTAAGTCTAGCTATAGCCTATACTATAATCTATAGTTTTTAGTTAAGAAAAAGAATAGAAAGTATTAGCTAGTTAGCACTATATAAAATATTAATATAGTTATAATTTAAAATATAAATATACCTCTAAATCTAGATAAGTTCTTAAAATAGTTTATAGACTATATAATTATAAGCGTTATTAACTTTTTCTCTAGATATAACTAGAATCCTTTAGATAAGGTGTGTTATAACCTTACTATCTTTATAACTTCTCTTAGATTACTTTAATAAATGACTCTTACTTAGGGAGCTATATATTTAGTCACTTAGTTTATACGAATATTATTAAAGATTCTCTAAGATTATCTTCTAAAGAAAAGTCTCTCTTTTCTTAATAATATTACAGTTAAAGGAGTAATAACTATATATAATAATAAAGAAGTTATTGTAGGGATTTAATAGTATATTCTTAAATATATAATAGCTTAATAGTATTCTTATTAACCTTAAGCGTGCTAGCTATACTATTTCTTTTAAAAATTATAGTTCTATATAGTAATAATTAAGATTATTAGCTATCTTTATAATAATATAGGAAGATATTCGCTTAATAAGAAGATTAAAAAGATTATTACATAGCTATTATATAAGAATCTCTATTTAACTAGGGCGTTTATAGGTATTTGCATCTATTATAGAGTATAGATTATTAAGTTTACTCTTATTATAGAGCCGATCTTTCGCTTATTCCGCTCTAACTAAGAGTTTAAGTAAAGAAAAGAGTAGAAAGAAGCGATAAAGCTACTAAAGAATACTATAATAATAGCATCTATACTAGTTAAACTAGATTATTTAGTAAAAGTAGGAGAAATTAGTCTTACTATAAATATAAGTAGAAAAGATTAAGAGACTAACTTTATATAGCTTAGCGAGAAATATAGAAGGTATCTATACTAGTATAAAAGCGGTCTTTAGTCTAAGTAAGAATAAAAATATGATACTAGTAATATTAGGAAAAAAATTTAGCTGCTTAGAGCAACTTAGAGCGCTTAAAGCCCGCTCTAAGTGCTTAGAGCCTTTAAGCGACTTTACCTACTTATAAGTGACTCGCGAGTAGCTCTAAGTGTTTAAAATAAGTCTTAGAACTAAGCCTACTTAGTTATTACTAAAATTTTTTTAGAAAAAGCTCTAAGTCTAATTTAACTAGTAGAATAGAGAGGGTATATAATAGAGCTAGCTTAGGGGGTAAACTTTTTAAAAAAATATTTATTATCTACTTAACTTTTAAAAACGTGGATATATTATCTATTTTTATAGGGGGGAGAAAGTTAAGTAAGAAAAGGAACTCTAAGATTTTTTATATAATTTATATTTTTTATACTTACTAAGTAATTTATACCCACTCTAATTACTTAGAGCGCTTAGAGCGCTTAGAGTATCTCTATAAGCTCTTTAAGTGCTTGGAGCGCGCTCTAAGCACCTTAGATATCTTAGACCGATACTAATTTCATAAGCGCCTAAATTTTTCCTAATAATTCTTATAAGTTGCTTATAAGCTGCTTATAAAACAGATATAGATTTAGTATATCTAAGATCTTAGAGCTATCTCTAAGATCTTAGAGGTAATAAAAACTTTTGCTAATATAGGCTATCTAGTAACTTCTTTAGTAAAGCTAGTAGAGATATATATAATTATAGATTATAAAAGATTAGAATTACTATCTATAGGTATAGATATATTAGTAGAAGTAGAAAGTACTATAGTAGACTATAATAGAGGTATAATAAAAGATAATTAGTTAGTATAATATAATATTAGAATATAAGAATACTTAATACTAAAGCTTAATTAATTGAATAGCATATAAGATATTATTTAAGGCTTAGAATATTCAGTAAGCTTAATAAGAAGTAAATTCTTTATATAAAGTATATAACCTTAGAGTAATAGAAGATCCAAATACTAAGAAATAATAGATTTAAACTACTTAAGTAACGGTTTTGTGAAATAGTTAGCCTAAGCAAGACTTTAATACATCAAGCCGCTGGCGTAATGGCAGTGCATTTTAGTGTGCCCGCAGCTCAGCCGGCGGATTTACAAGAAGCATACACGCAGAGTACAAATAGCTAGGGTTTACTACATAGCTTAAGCCCGTCTCAATGGTGCCACATGCCCCCATCGGCATAATACCGCACCCACTCCTCCCCCAGTCCCATCTCAATCTCCCAGTCCGACCACTCTCGTTTCCCTCTCGACAGAATGAACCACAGCACGTCAGGCAAACTCGGTCTTCGCATTTGGCTATTCCTAAATACACGCCAAGAATCAGCCCTTGGTCCCAAAAGGCCGCCGACCTTCGCTATGCGCTAGACAAGATGGATGATACAACAATCATGCAGCAAAAAGGGGCATCGCACAACAGTACTACAGGTGAAGATGAGTGGGATATGGGGAGCCGAGCAGGAAGAATGGGATAGCTAGAAACTACCCATGTCCAGCCAGCTTTCCACGAACCCTAGACGGCCATCCGCGGCCTCGACAGCGTGCCCAAATTCTTCGAAGTTCAGCCTCCCGCCTCTGCCGCCCCGTTTCTTGATTTCCTCCTCCGCCTTGTCAAGAAAGGCAAGTCGCTTTAGTCGCGCCTCGGTCGGTGGCGTATCGAGGACGTTCCGGCGGCGAAATGCCGCGATCTCAAGGTCCAGCGACTGGGCATAGCCGCCTTCGACTCCACGGCGGAGCGCCTGAACGGCCGGGCCGGGGAAATCCAGTGTTTCAAAGACGAAGCGGAGCTGCTCGGCACTTATGGGGTAGAAGTAGGGCATCAAGTCCTGCGGGCGCGAAACATCCTGCTCACTGAGCTTAGTTGGCCATATCTCACGGTCTCTGCTCGTCAGAGGCGAGGACGTGATCGCGTCCACGTTAGCAAGAACTGCAAGGGCCCGGATACGATTCATGAGGCTCCGTTGGTAGCTGCGGTTCTGGATCGCCATAGGGGCGTGTCTGGCTGTGGTGGGGAATTCGAGTATGCGGATGGGTAGCTCTGGAGTGTTGAAATCCCACGGCTTACAGTGGTTGGCGCTGAGGTCGCCGTGCGGTTTGAAGGGGAGGCCGCTGGGCATGTTTTGAGGTAAAGTCGGGTCACGGTCCAGTGTAGACGGCCAAAAACCCTGTGGAGGTGGAGGTGGGCCCCATGTAGGGTCTTCTAAGACGAACGAAGGCACCAAAGTAGTTTCGTCCAGCCGTGGTGAAGCAGAGCGGTCGTCAGCCACAGTGCAGCCGAACTCGTCCAAGAGCTGCCCAAGTGGCTTCTCCAGTATCTCGGGACCGAGAAATGAGGAGTCCTCGTTCGTCTGGTCTTCGGCGTCCGCCACGCCTTGAGCAGCCAGAGCGTGGGCGGATTGCATCAAACCTGTCATCGTGGTCCTCCCATTAAGGTACCGGTCGACCGATAGCTGTGACTCGGATGACTGTTGAGCAGAGACGTTCCCATTGAGAGCTGGAGGGGCTGGGCCAGCTGTGCCAAGTGGTGCATCGGATAAATCCTTCTCAGCAGCTGCTGCCATGGCAAGAAGCGGATCTTTGACCGCCGCCTCCGAGTGCCGTTGCGCGACCTGTTGCTTCCTGGCAATTTCAGCGATGCGCTCTGCCCATCGCTTACGTTCCTGCTTAGTGGACTCGATTTCGATCGCAAGGTCTTCCGCCGCCTTGAAAATCGGATCTAGCATCTCGTTGAAAGCCTCCTGAGTGACTTGATACAAAACCTCGCGACCGAGGTCCTTTTCTGGTTGGGGGATTTCATAACCACCCCACCGCTCTCCGACAGGGCGCGAAGATGTCGAAACAGTGGAGTTGTTGTCAAACTCTAGGTGATCTTGGAAGCGGACGCGCGAGGATGATCTTGAAAGCGCAGTTTGGGAGCCACTAGATTGCCGCCGAGTAAGAGCGCTGCGCAGATCAGAGCTAGCCGGCTCTGCTACGCCGGAGTCCCGGTCAACGTCTTCATTGTCAGCCAATGGCTCCAACTCGTCAGAGCGGTCGAGATTTCCCGCCTCGTCCAGGTAGAAATCACGTCTGCGCCATCGCTCTCTTACTACGTCGCGGCGGAGCTCCGGCGCCCATCCAACCGGGTTACCGTCGTCCCCAATGGAGTGATCCTCATGATATTGCTTAGCGTTCGCGATGATCGTTCCGCGATCGCCCTCGTCTTTTCCGTCAGAGCGAACAACGGTGTCCGATGCATCTGTAGGTCGCAGGTCACCAAATGCGTCTGGCCTCTTGCTCCAAGTACTGTCATGCTGGCTTGGAATGATAGGGTGGTCCGTAAATGCTGAGCTGAGCGGTTGAGCCGACATAATCGTGTCGAGCGCCCCGGCAGCAGCAAGTTCCTCTTCCTGCACGGCAATAAAGTCTCGCGTGATGTCTTTCGTGATTGCGTAATAAGCTCTGAACATTCGCAGAAAGTCCTTTCTGGAGACGAAACCGTCGGCATCAATGTCATAGCCATTAAACACCTCTTTCAAGCGGGACTCCGACGTCTTGCTGTGCACGCACGCCAAGCCCCTCATAAACTCTTCGAACCCTATGAGACCGTTTCCATCGGAATCGTAGAACGCAAAGAGACGGTCGTAAATCAGGTTGGGCGGAGGAGCATGCGTTGAGTAATGCGGCACGAACGTTTTGTCGAATGCTCTCCGATCTATGGCCCATCCGATGTGGTTTGGATCGTGCTCGAACTTAGCGTTGGCGAGGCAAGTAAATTGATCCCACAAGGCGTCAAACTCAGAAAGGTCGTAGTTGAGTCCTTTTGAAAGAGCGGACTTGAGATTCCACGGAGCTTGATGAGGCATCTTTTCCGGTTTGCCAGGATATAGCACCTCTTGACCTTGCCTTGGACTTCCAAGATATGGAGCCGGGATCTTGACTTTGTAGAAGATGTGAGTCTTTGGGTGCAAGCGATCGGTGGCTTCGCAATCTGTGCACAGGTCGAAGTCGAGGCAATTTGCGCACCTCCAGCGTACTCCACGGATCGGCTTCGTGTGACAGCTGTTGCAGGTGACACCGCGATGGATGTAGCCATCTCTTCTCGCCTGGTCTTCGGCAATGTGGAATAGTAGGCTGCGAAGATTCAGAGCTTCGCTCTCTGCGCCGGCAACGCCCGTTGACTCACTAGGCGACCAAGAAGCTTCGGTCTCTGCCTCTGCTGCTGCTGCCCTAGCGGCCCTGTCATGGTGGCCGTCCGCTTGCTGAACCTAGAGCGAAGAGTATCAGCATCGCAAGGCATGCAGACATTGCGCTTCCACGTGCTCGACGCTTCCACCGAAATCCGTAATTTGACCAGGCCTTTCCACAGGCGAGTATTGCTACAAAACACTGGTTGTCCAAATGACGAGCCAATGATCATATGTTCCGGTACTAAAGGATATGCGAAAGGACTTCAAGGACAAGCTTACCTGCGAAGGGGAGCCCCTTGTCGCCTGCCGGTGCTCCAACCTCTGAAATGCGGCCACAATCCTCTCTTGCGGGATTCCACGTTCCTCAAACCATCTCGACATAGCCACAGTATCGCGGCTGGCATCGCCGGCAACAGCATTGACATCCAGACATTGGTCCAGAAACTCCGCCTGCACCTGCTCCAGGAGCACCTCCGCATCTTCCCTGTTCATTTCCGGAACACTGCTGAGTATTGTCTCCACCGTAGGCAGGCTGTCCGGATGGAAAGGGATCTGCACCCGTGATATGCCATTCTCGGTCTGTACTTCGATTAGAGCTTGACCAGCTCCCACGGTCCGTGATGCTCGTGCCTGATTACTCCGGCTCGACTGACTTGTTGCCTCTTGGTGTACACGACGTCGCGGCCGATGCACGGCATTGCTTCGATGTAGGCCGGAAGGTGGATTGCGAAGGCTTGAGTAGATGTAGTAGAGACTGCACGCAGCAGCAGCCCCAACGATGGTGAGAACGACAGGCCGGTAGCGCGAGAGAGCCGAAGCTGACGCTGAGGAAGCCATTTCTGCGATTGAACAGCTTCAGGAGATGGTACAAGGCAAGGTTTTGAAATTTGTGAAACCCTGATTAATGAGGGAGGTTTGTTCGGATCAGCCAGGTGCTGTGGTTAGCGGTGCTACCGTGAGCTGAGGAACACTGGGAGCAGTTGCTGCCGCAGCAGGAGCAGCATGCTGACAGCAGTGTCGGTGAGCAAGCTTGGTGGACGATAGCAGTGTGTTCGAGGCAAGCACGATTCGCGACATGTTGTTTGGATGAAGCTCTCCCAGGCTCACTTGAAGGGCAGCTTCGGCATATTAATAATTTCAGCCCTATGAGAAACTCCGCGGGAGAGCCGCAACAATCACCGACCATGCACAGCGGTGGGACGGAACACCTTGGACTTTGTTTGGAAAGTAAAACATGGAATGCAGCCCTGTTCATCAAGAAGCTTTACATGATAGAAGCCTAGGTACACGCTATATCAAATTCCAAAGACCTCTTATGAGATTGACGATATTATACTTCTGTTCTTCAATACAACCGCCTAGAGGACTGCTTTCTAGATCGAAACGCAATTGTCTCGGCTAGTGCCTTCGAATTGGCCTGTATGGATGTTTTTAATAAAGTGCGATCCGCAGTGTCCTGCTTCTCTCTGATGAATAGCATATGCAGAGTTGAATTCTCATGTTGGTATGAGTCACGTGATTAAATATTAATGGAACGACTATAGCGTTCCGGTCGGGACATGGTGCCATGCAAAGCGCCACCTCAGCAATCTTCAATATCCAGCTAATCACTTCCTTCCCCTAGTGTAGCGTATGCAGTGCAGCGTGTACGCATGCACTAGAATTAGCCATGGATCCTACCGCCCCAATGGTGGACTTGTGGGCGAGGAACTGTGGGCGGAGTACCTTGACTTACTCCTCTCCCACAACCTCAACCTCCCCGCCCGCTTGAGATAGGCAGGCGCTACTGCACTGGCAGCCACATTGCCCTGGGTTCGGACGGGTTGTGCGCCGCGACCCGCGTCCCGTCGCTGGAGGGGTTTATCTCCCACCCAATCAATGTCAAACGATATGGGTCATGCAGCGAAGGATGCGAGACGAACCTCTGTCCTGGGGTGGCTCAGATCTCAAGCTGCATGGCCCCCAAGAAAAAACATAGCTCATAAGCTGCGGTAGGGCCGACGTTCGCGACTCTCAATCCTCTCAAGTCAAACGTCTTTTATGTGCTCCTGACTCGAGTTAAGTGGGGGGCCTTACACTGCGCGTACTCCTTCATCTCTGTTCCCTTGTAACGCATAGGAAAATTGGTCAAAGATGTCGGAGAAGGTCCTTGACCACGTTGTTGTCACGGCGGGAGTCGAATCGCCAGACTCAGCTTCCCTCGACATGGAAGACAAAGCCGTAATGGCGCAGATGGGCAAGAAGCAGCAGCTGGCGGTAGGAGTTTCTACCTGATCCGCCTTGATTCTTCAAAGATTGACATTCCGCAGAGACGCTTCAATTTTGTTACCAGCCTCGCATTATCCGCAACGCTTCTGTCATCGTGGGAAGCCATAGCCTCGTAGGTACTCCTGCCGGGCAATGCTATCCGAACAGCCACTTATCGACACGCTCGTTAGCGCGATGGGCGTTGGTCTCTATGCCGGCGGACCGGTCGCCCTGGTCTGGGGCTTTTTCTTGACTGGCAGCGGCACACTCGCCTTAGCGGCATCGATCTCTGAGATGGCCTCCATGTGTCCAATTAGCGGGGCGCAGTATCACTGGACGTACATGTTTGCGCCGCCGAAATGGAGGGTTCCGGTGACGTTTGTGCAAGGTATGTGCACTCGCACGATCGCAGGTGCTGGAGAAACTGACTGGCGGACGTAGGATGGGTCACCGTTTTCGCGTGGCAAGCCACCCTTACGAGCGTGTATTTTCTTATTGCGACTCAGATCCAGGGGTTGGCTATACTCAACTGGCCTGGTTACGGCTATGAGCGGTGGCATAGCACCCTGATGATGTGGGCTCTCGTCGCCATCACATTCGCCGTAAACGTTTGGGGCATCAAGCTTTTGCCGGCTACTGAGCTGCTTGCTGGCGTCTGCCATATCCTGTTCTTCATAGCCGTGTGCTTGTTCTTGGACGGAATGCTTCACCAGATCTGGTCTTCAGGACCTACATCAACCAAACTGGATGGAGCAACAACGGTGTGGCATTCTTCATTGGACTGCTTCCGTGTGTATGGTGTATCGTTGGTAAGCATGCTTTGCGTACGAGTGACAGAAATTTTGCTCACGCTGTAAGATAGGCTTTGATGGTGCCATTCACCTCAGCGAGGAGACGACCAAATCAGCGACCACCGTTCCCAAAGTGATTATGACCACGGTGGTCCTCAACGCCACACTAGCCTGGCTTTTCGTGCTCGTCTCTCTCTACAGCATCTCCAGTATCGAGGACGCTCTTGGCACACCGACCGGCTTTCCGATTATCGAGATCTTCCGCCAGGCCACCGGCTCCACGGTAGCAGCAACTCTCATGGAAACCGCCATGCTCGTCGTCGGCGTCCCTGGCCTTATCGGAACCCTCGCTTCTGTCTCCCGTTTGACTTGGTCCTTCGCCCGCGACAAGGGTCTGCCTTTCTCAGACTTCTTTGCGCACGTAGACAACCATTACCTTGTTCCTACGCGGGCCATCTCCTTGGTGGCGGTGGTTGTCGTCCTGCTGTCCTTTATCAACATCGGCTCGTCGGTCGCACTGAGCGCGATCTTGTCGCTCTCGACTATCTCGCTGTACTTATCTTACATCATCCCGATAGCCTGCCTGCTTCTCAAGCGTCTGCGCGTGAGCACGCGTCGAGCCGCTCCCGGACAGGCTTTCGTGGGGGAGAACGCGATCGTGTTTGGACCTTTCTGTCTAGGCCGGTTCGGGGTCCTCATTAACTCCTACGCGCTGTGTTATGCCTGTATGATGGTGCCGTTCCTAGCACTGCCGACGGTGCTGCCATTAACGAAAGAGACAATGAACTATGCTGGTCCGATACTCTGCTTGGTACTGTTGTTTGCGGCAGTAGATTACCGTCTTAGGGGGAAGAGAAACTTTCATGGACCGAGGAGGGAGTTCGATTGATGGGACAGTACGCTGAGGCAGTTGGCCGCAGATACGGTTGTCCTCAATCTCGTTCTCGACAGGGCTGTGCCCCGGTACTGTTCCGCTCACTCAATCGGCTTTCTGATGGAGAGACCGCACACTACGGTATTGCCTGTACGATGTGCCGCTCTGGTTAAGCGCTGCGATTCGGCATACGTCTTCCTTAGATGTTCTCATTGATTCGCACCTCTTCCTTCTCCTCCTTATCATACATCTGATGTACTCTCTTCCCAGACTGCCTCAGCTCTGCCCCATCTTGAAATCTAGTCGATTGTCTACGAAAGAGAGGTAGTGCTGCAAGATTGTCGGTGACTACGTTCTACTGTTGGCTGGAAAGACTCGTACCCGTCTGCGACACCGGGGTGTCTGTCCTTGCCCGCAGCTGTTCGCCGTTGTGAGGTCATCCACGCCTGGCAGGCCAATAACCTTGGTGATGTTCCCGAGGGGCAATTGCGCGGAGCTCTTTGTTGTGCACCGCCATATGGTGTTAATGATGGGAAAGACATAGCCGGCGAGATGACCGCGCCAGCGTGCAAGCTCTTCATCGAGAAGAAGGTAGGGAAGGCAGCTGGCAGCGCTCTCGATGTTACTGTTTGTCCACGTCGACCCCCTGACGTCAGACAATCTCCCTCAAATCTCCCTCTAACCTCCCGAGCACCTCAGGAACTCCCTCCGCAGTCTTACCCAGCCATAAATACCTCAAAACTCACTTCTATCGTCGACCCGCGGGAAAGCTCATGTGGTGCACCCGCGGGACCCCTGCTAATTTCCGCTAGACTCTCCTCCGTCGCCGGTTCGAATCACGGCTGTCTCGGAAAAAAACTTCTATCCGATACCGAAGGGGTTTCTCATCAAACAATCCTGGCCCAGGGGTTGGAATAAAGTGGGGCCGGGGGTGAGTTTTTGCTGGTTCACTTGATTTGGGGGGCAGGTTGATGCGCTACAAGGGTTGGTATAGAGAGCACTAGCAAGAGTAATGAGAACTCAATTAAAGTAAGTACTTAGAGTTTCAGCGTATCATCTCTAAACAATAATTTATAAATTCTCTAAATATAGTAATTATATAGTAACGCAAGCGCAAAAGTTTTCATTCTTAATAAAACCAGAATATTCCGAAGTATTGCGTCTAAGCTACTCTACTCCACGTTGTTAATAGCGCCCTTACTATCTAATATACTCATTCTTCTTCGACTCGTTTGTCTTCTCCGACAGTGTTATAGGAGCCGCCGCAACACTACTACCACGACGCACAATTTCCTCCAGGCCAACCTCCCTATTGATCTCACGCATCTTCTCCGCATCTGCGCTCGCGACACCTGCGCTACCGAATAGGATATCCATCTCCTCAAGCGATAAGCGCTTCGTCTCAGGGACGACAAACCAGACGAATAATGCACCGCCAAAGGTTAGCAGCCCGAAGAAGATATAGGTGCCGTAGCGCATGTGCTCTAGCATGTCTGGAGTGACCTGACCGACAATGACTGCGAGCACAGAAGTCAGCAATATAGTCTTTCGCTCTGGGGATAAGGCTTGACTTACAGTTGTTCATCCAGTTTGATGAAGCACCCAATGCGATGCCATACGGGCGGTTGCTGATAGGCCAGACCTCTGCGATGATGATCCAGGCGCATGGACCCCACGAGTACCCAAAGTGGATAACGAAAAGCCAGACCATAGCAACTGCACCCCAGCCCGCACCGCGGTGAGAGGGCCAGGAGTCTTCGTAGGTGGCTGCGATGGCGGCCTAAAGCGAATTAGCTTCATGGAAGGGGGTGATGGGTGAGGTAGACGTACGACAATAAAGTGGCAGACTGCCATGCCAATGGCGCCCACAATTAAGACGGGTTTACGGCCGAGCTTGTCAACGTACATGACAGCAGGAATAGTGGCCTGCAATTAGCGATGTTAGCCGTAGTGGCATCAGGCCACCTTCATCGGAGGACACTCACGAGGAACATCACAATACCGACAACGCCTGTCGCGAGAAGAGAGACTGCGTTTGAGGAAAGACCAAGCCCATTAAAGATTTGAGGAGCGTAGTACAGAATGGCGTTGATGCCGGTCCACTGCTGGAAGAACATGGTGACTAGTCGGCCATTAGCTTTGCTTCATACACCCACTGCAGCAAAACCTTACCCGTAGCGACGATGACACGGCGGAACATCGGCTTAGACCGAAACAAGGATCCGATAGCGACCCATTGCAGCTTGAACGTGTTCCAGGCGGTCTGTTGCTGCAGGTGTGGGAACTTCTCAGCTAGCGTGCGCTTCTCGAATAGTGACTGGGCTCTAATCTCAGCGAACTCCAACTCGATCAGCTCATGGTCCTGAGGAAGGCCGCGCAGGTTGGCAAGGACACGGCGGGCTTCTGGCTCTCGGCTGTGGTGGACGAGCCAACGTGGCGAGAAAGGCATAAAAAGCATGCCTACGCCAAGCAGGACGGCGGGAGCAATTTGCAAGCAGAGAGGGACGAGCCATGCCGCGGGGCTCTGGCTTGATCCTGTACCGCCAATGAAGTTGGTGCCGTAGTCGATCCAAAAGCTGATCATTATACCCAAGGTGATGGAAAGCTGTTGAAGTCCGACGAGTGCTCCACGCACTTCCGGTGGCTGTACAAAGCGTTAGCATTTTGGATTGCACGTCTTGCAGATTGCGAATACATACAGCAATCTCGGCGTTGTACATCGGCACAATCATCGAAAGGGAACCGACACCCATACCTATCGTTCGTCGTTAGCACCAAGTACCTCGAAACTTCAAGGCCCATCGCTCACGTACCAGTGACAAATCGACCTCCGAGGATAGAGGATGCGCCAGCTCCGGTGATGGCTGTCGCCTGAATCACAACGCCTACGATGAAGATGGCCACGTTGATAAGGATGGCGTATTTTCGCGATAGAATTTCAGCCAGGAAGCCACTATACAATGTTCCGACCCAAGCACCCAACTCGAGGATGGCAGTCAGCCAGCCTTGCTTCGTCTTGTCGGACACCCAGACGCCCATATCTAGTAACTCTTAGTTGCCAGGCGAGTAGAGGAAGCATACGCCGGAGCTTACGTTTGCCAAAGTTGTTCATAGTGAGTACACCGGAGAAGACGCCTTGGTTGTAGCCGTAGAGCAATCCTCCCAGACAGGCGAAGCAAGCGATGCTGAAAACCCTGATGTTCTTGATCAGGGCTGCTGGCCCGGAGCCGCCAGTAAGAGCCTGACGGCGAGCCAACGCGCCTTGGTCGAAATGCGAGGCAGTACCAATAGGAGCCATAGTGACACGAGCGCCGACTGTGGGTAAATGAGAATAACTCGCTGATAAGCACTAGGAAGAACGATTTGAAAGGTGGTAAAGCAGGATGAAGGCGCTTTTATTCTTGACGCAAGCGGGGGACGATCTTGACTTCCAACGAACATGTGTACGAGCACCCAGTGCCCCCGTCGGCATGGAGTCGTTAAGCCTCGCTTGATGGATAAATGGATGGATAAATGGACGGCTAAATCGCGAAAACCTGGGGGAGGCTTGCCCGAGTCCACGGGTGGGCCCATAGTTCCCACTAATGAGGTGCCTCGTCCAGTGCCAGCGCTGTCGGCTCAAAGCTTAGTCCTTCCTCGCGCCATGCCCCTGGCTTCTGTCGTCACACTAAGGGTTTCTTTCTTGTACCTTGCGCTTCGACCCACAGCAGTATGGCCCCAAGCTACTCGCTGCAGTTCAACGAGGAGCTCTCAATGAACTTCAGGATACGCTGACCGCTACACGAAGCATGACCTTAGGATGACGTAGAACCGGAGCCCTTCCTGGATAGAAAAGGGGCCGATCGGCGTGCGCCACCGTTGCAGGGGGATTTAACTGCCGCGGGGGTGGCGGGATGAGGCTCCGATGCGGCGGGATCTCCACAGTTGCATTTAGCCTAAATGCGCATCGAAGGATGACCTCGGGATCCAACGTCTGCCACCCGCCGCTAGGGTCGGCATTTCGGATAGGGAGTCGATCAAACATCAACACTGCGCTATCGCCTCGCCTGCGGCTATTTTCCCCGTTGCCTTCCAATTGATCCACCCAATTGCCAAGCACCTTGCAGGCCTCTGCTTCTCCCCGCATCGATCCCAACAAACTACACTATGCACAACGCCATATCGTCGTCAACGCTCAGCGGTGTGGGGAATATGGATCCACAACCGGCTGTGATGCTTGAGTGCAGCTGATGTGTTCGTGCAGACCCTCGTCCACGAATCCGCACGGCAAATCATTATATAAGATGGTCCCTCTCTTATGGGATGGAAAGGGACCACCAGCCTGCCCTTCGAGCATCTAGTCGTTTGTGATCTTTTTGCACAATGACACCCATACTTGCATTCGCCGCGTTGATGCTGGCTAGTGCGACCTCTGCTTTCCCCTTTGGCTTCCCAGACTGTGTCAATGGACCTCTTTCGAACAACACAGTATGCGATACTACCGCCGGTAGGTTCATATAGCTGTACAGTCGGCCAATGATAGCGGGAGTAACCGGAGTCTAGATCCTCTTAATCGGGCCACTGCCTTAATCAGTCTCTTCACGACGGAAGAGAAGCTTAACAATACCGGCAGTGTTAGTCCTGGGGTGGCTCGTCTCGGTCTACCACCGTATCAATGGTGGCAGGAAGCGTTGCATGGAGTTGCCTTGTCCCCCGGCGTTAATTTTAGCACCTCTGGCAACTACTCGTATGCGACGTCTTTTCCACAGCCCATCCTTTTGGGTGCGACTTTCGATGATGCTCTAGTCAACTCCGTTGCAACGATTATTTCCATCGAGGCTCGTGCCTTTAACAACGATGGCAGAGCCGGCTTGGACTTTTGGACTCCCAACATCAATCCTTTCAAAGATCCCCGTTGGGGCCGCGGCCAAGGTGAGTCTGATGTTTGCGCTCGCAGGATTCCTCGTTGAGCGAAGCTCCCAAGCAATCTATTCACCAAAATCCGACCTCTCAAATAACTGAAACTCTTACGTGAATCCGTACAATGGAGGAGATATTGACTGGAATGCTTAGAAACTCCTGGAGAAGACCCATTCCATCTGTCGTCTTATGTGCGCGCATTGATCGATGGATTGCAAGGGGGCTATGCTCCGAAGTACAAGCGTATCGTGGCAACTTGCAAGCACTGGGCCGGTATGAGCCCCATGCAAATAACGGCAAACTTCCGCTAATGAGGGATGTAGGGTATGACTTGGAAACGTGGAATGGTAATTTCAGATACCAGTGGGACGCTCCTATCTCTACCCAGGATTTGGTCGAGTATTACGCGCCTCCTTTCCAGACTTGCGCACGTGACTCCAACGTTGGCGCTTTCATGTGCTCGTATAGTGAGTTTCTAGAACAATCATCCGTTTTGAAGCGCAACGCAGCTAATCCTTAGTAGATGCGGTCAACGGCAGACCCACCTGTGCCGATCCATACCTCCTGCAAACCATTTTGCGTGAGCACTGGGATTGGACAAATGAGCAGCAGTGGGTCGTAAGCGATTGCGATTCTATCCAGAACATTTACCTACCACATGGGTACGCTGCAACGCGTCCGCAAGCCGTTGCCGACGCTCTGAACGCAGGTACAGACCTGAACTGCGGAACTTATTACCAAACCTATCTGCCGGCCGCGCTGGAGCAAGGGCTTATCAACATCACAACATTGGACCGAGCGCTGATTCGGCAGTACTCTTCGCTGATCCGCCTTGGCTACTTTGATCCGCCTGATGTGCAGCCATACCGTGCGCTCAACTTCGGCGATGTCAACACGCCGCAAGCTCAACAACTCGCTTATCGAGCCGCCGTCGAGGGCATTGCTTTGCTTAAGAATGACGGGACGCTACCGCTTTCTATAACACCCGAGACTTCCATTGCGATGATCGGGGATTGGGCCAATGCAACGACACAGATGCTAGGCAACTACCATGGCATCCCTCCTTGTAAGGCAGATCTTCCTCCGAAACATTAGGCTTTCGACTGATCTTCAACACAGACCTGCACAGTCCGCTCTGGGCCGCACAGCAGCTCAACGTCACAGTAAACTACGCTGCAGGTGACAGTTCCCCGGGGAATCCAACCACCAACAACAACTTGCATGTTTACGCCGCCGTAAATAAGTCCGACATCATTATCTTCGCCAGCGGCATTGACAACTCCGTTGAGGCTGAAGACAGGGACCGCCATAGCATTGCATGGACTGGCAACCAGCTGGACCTGATTGGGCAGCTTGCAGCCTACGGCAAGCCAATGATCGTCCTGCAGATGGGTGGTGGACAGTTGGATTCCAGCCCAATTGCCAACAACCCTAACGTTAGCGCGCTGCTATGGGGCGGTTACCCAGGCCAAGACGGTGGCCTCGCAATTATGGACATCCTAACCGGCAAAAAAGCGCCAGCAGGCCGTCTACCCCAGACGCAGTATCCAGCAGACTACAATGCCCAGGTCCCAATGACAAACATGTCCCTTCGTCCAGGCCTTAACAACCCCGGCCGGACCTACAAGTGGTACACCGGCAAGCCAATCTTCGATTTCGGCTATGGACTGCACTATACCAATTTCAGCGCCTCGATCAACCCTCTCGAAGCCACAACCTTCAACATCTCCAGCCTCGTCACAGGTTGCAACGAGAGGTACATGGACCGCTGTCCCTTCCACTCCCTTTCCGTAAATGTGACGAACACCGGCGAAACCACGACTTCCGATTACTCGGCCCTCGGTTTCCTCACCGGCTCCTTCGGCCCAAGGCCATACCCCAAGAAATCCCTCGTCGCGTATCAGCGTCTATTTGACATCTCCCCGGGCGCTACGGCCACGGCAGTGCTTAACCTTACGCTTGGCAGCCTGAGTAGGGTTGACGAGATGGGCAATCGCATACTCTACCCTGGAGACTATGCCATGATGATCGATACGCAGCCGCTTGCAATGCTGAACTTCACATTGGTTGGAGAACCAGCGATGTTAGATCAGTGGCCGCAGCCGCCGCCGAGGGTGCCGCAAAATAATACGGGGAATTATTTCGTTGGCGGGTTCGATGGCACGGGACAGTCCGTGGTTTATTCGTAGGACAGATGTGGAGTGTGTAGATAGGTTGACTTCAGAGGTGACTTCAGAAGAGACGGCCGTACATCCAGTGCAGGAAATGCTTTTGTTGCCTTCTTAGGCCATCAAAAATACTTATCTAGCTAGAATCGGCTGCAGATTAACATGCATCGAATAGTGAGCAATGTCTTGTTTATTGGTCAAGGTCGGCAATCATATGATCGGTTGTGGATATAGCCCATCACAAGTTCTACACCCTTACATTGCAGTCTTGGCGTCCTGAACGCTCCGTCACAGCCGCCCAAGAACCCCGTTTCTACGGCCTTTTATTGGTAGCCTTCTAGATGTTCTCGACAGGACAAGCCGGTTGCCATAGAACCTAATCTCGACGAGCGATCACCAAGTGACAAGCGTATTTGCGTACAGCAACCCAGGGTCTTATTACACCCTAGGTTAGGGATGAACATCCTATATTTGTAGTTAATCGCTCTCGTTAAAGAAGAGGATCAGACACCTCGAGACGGCGGCTTCGAGATGGCTTGAGCCCGGAGTTCTTGGCCATAACAATACGAGTTTTAATACGACTGTTAGCGATAGAGAATAGAAGGAGCCGCGAAATAGCCGCCGAATGCTATTATACAGCCCTAGATATAAGCGCTGCGTCTCCAAAGAGCAATAGTCCCATCGTAAAGCTACAATGTAACGATGTTCAAAGGTTATTAATGTTATTGTCGCAGATCATAACGCAAGCCCCGTCCCACTGCCAGTCCACCGGTATAGCGCGAGCACCTTCCGCCGGCGCGACTGTGCTTCCCCGGGATCCTCGGGCAGCCTACCCCTGACTTGCGCCAGAGCCGACCGCATGACTCTGCGGAAATTGCGCTGTTATCAACGTCAGTAGTTCGTCGCCAACAATGCTTGCGGTAAGTGACTATACCTGATACTCCGTGTTCAGCGTAACCACGCAAGCTTCATGCGCTCTAACTATCGTTTCACACGCCTTGACTACGCTTGGACCGGCGTCGCCTTGCAGCTTGTCCGCAATCAGAAGCAGGAGAAAACTGCCCTGCAGCAAGTAGATGCCGAAGAAGAACGGCATGAAGCTTGCATCCGGGTCGTGCTCGAGGACGTCGCTTAGCGCTTCTGCGGCGGAGACTGCGTGGCCGGTCGCCGTTATAAAGGATTGTGAGGATATCCAGAGATCGTTGTCGTCGAGCAGGGAGATGGGGTCCCACTTTCCGTTGAGCAGTGTGTGCAAGGTATGCATGAGGTACGTGCCGTACGCGACGACCATTTTCGTCTGAAGAATGGACTCGGTAATGCGCGTGCCGGATGTGCTGAGTCGGTGGACTGGCTGAGTGGCAGCTTCGGGGTGGCCCTCTTCTGTTGTATAATCCATGGGAGTGCTCGTGTTGCGGGCCTCAAGTTCTCGAAGGCTTCTGCCGTACACCTCAAGTTGCACTGCGATCTCAGCTTGGTACTCATCCCAATGGGAGCCGCTACGGAAGCGCAGTCCAAGCCAAGGATGGTTTCGTGCGTGTTTGAGGTCGACGATCTCTCCTAGAATCGTCATTAATGGCGTGAAGTAGCCGAATATACTGTATCCTGTACATTCGAATGTAGGTCCTATCCTGCGCACATAAGTCGGGCCGGAATCCACATATACATGATGCGGCTCCATGCTGTAGTACTCTCCCGCTTGCCAGATCGAGTCATCGATGGGTTGTAACAGCCCTTCGCACTCGGCGTCTAGCAAAAACAATGGCTTGTTATAGCAGAGCGACAGGTGACGGTCCATTGTGTAAAGCAGCCACCATATGCGCCGCCGTTCTTCTCGTTCTTCTTCCGTAATAATCACGGGTGGATCTTGCATAGTATCAACTCGTCTCGGCTCTTGATAAATCCCATCTTTGCCCATCTCGAGATCAAACCTTCCTTCCATGTCCCTTTCCATTCCGGATGCGGCTTCCTGAAAGGGTGACTCAACAGGGTTTGGCGGTAGTTCCCGGCTCAACTTGAGCTCCCTAGCAAGTGACCAAGCGGCATTCCACCATCGTAAGCTCGCTGCTTTGTTCTCAGTAGCTGAGATAACGGTGGCGAGATGCATGTACGTAGCGACATCATCCAATGCTCCTGTAGCACCGGGTGTGACGCCTTCCGTCCCTTGTAGCGCATCTGATGGTTCAATGCCTAATCCACCGAGGGCGGCACCGTTGAAGACACTACTTGCGGCGGAACCGTGCGTTGCTTCGTTGCTCGCACTCGGAGTATGAATCAGCGGCTTTAGCAATCTTACCGTAAGTTCCAGCAGCTTACGGCAGATCTTACTGCGTGCTGAGGGCGGTGAGGTGAGCAGGGTTAACTCGCTAGTCTGAGCACCGATAAAAAGCATGCTTGCGAGGAGAGCAGGACTGCATACACGTGGACTCGTTTCCCTGAGGAAGGATCGTTTCCTGAAAACATAGCCCAGGACATATGGTGAAGCAGGCTGCATGAATGTGGCTGAAGAACTCTGGAAATAAGCGTCGAGCAGGTCGCGAGCAAGAGATACGTGTACTACAGAGCCCAAATAAGGCAGGAGCGGCTGCAAGACAGGGTATCGTAACTTCTGGTTTTGGATTGGATTGACCGACTGGTTATGAGTGTACAGGGCCGCCGAAGGCGAAGGCAGTGATAGCCATTCAGGTGACCCGGCAGCTGGTGGAGATCCCAAGAAACTCAGGAGTGGACCATTCGTCGTGTTCGACTGGAAACCGTTTGGTGGACCCGGATCGGTTTGGGGATGAGCCAAGGTGTAAAAGCCATTCTCATAAGCCTGCAGGTTACTCGGCGGTAGCGTTGAATGTGGAAGAGTATCTGTGGCGCTATGTAAAGGAGGATGCTCAGTTGGCGCAACTGAGGGATGCACTACTGCATTTCGATACTGATCATTTGACGCATAATCGGTCATACTCGCTCCGGGGGCAACTTGCTTGTCCGAAGCAGTACTGCCATTGTCAATGAACGTAGTTGTCATGTAATAACCTGCATCCAGCCTGCCGTCAGCACTCAGGGCATGATGGTGCGCTGGGTCTATGGACGTCATAGTGACTATTCCGTTGTGACGCTTGTTCGTCTCCGTTGAGTGAGGCTCCTCTTGGATTATGGATTGCAGTGAAGGTAAAGTAGGCGGCGCAAGCTGGCTGGCCGGTACACGACTTTCAATCACTCGGTTGCCGCAGCCTGCAGGCTTAACTGCATTCTGAACTTCCAGCGAGTTGCTCTTGACCGATTGTGAGCTACCCTGACTCACTTCCCCGGAAGCGGTAGCAGCAGCGGCGGCAGCGGTGGCGAGTTGCTTCGCGAGGTCCTTTCGGGATACCTTTCCTCGCTTTTTGCGCTCGCGGAGGTACTTGCAGCTTGAATCGAGCTCTACAGCATGTCAGCTTTCTGTTGCATGAAAGAAACCAGCAAGGCAGCGCCTACCTACGCAGTTTGCGCAGGGAGCTTTCCCGTCGCATTTGGTCTTCGACTGGTTGCATTGATCGCAGGCTCTGCTGATTCTACGACAGACTAGTCGTGGCGTACTGCTGGCACGCCTATGCGCCGCAGAATCTCCCATCCCCGGCGATCGAGCAGTCTCCGCACATGGATACTGCCGCTGTCTAACGGAAAATCTGCGGGTTACGAACCGATTGTGGCCTTGCAGCAGTTTGTCGTACCGGGTAGTGAGAAATATGCGGATGCGTCGAGTGCTAGTGACGAATCGTCCTGAAAAGGCAGGCAACTGGCGCGGTCAACGATGTTCGACTGAGGGATATAACTGAATGCTAGCGAAGTCTGGGAGAGCCTGGCAGAGTAAAAGACCAAAGGGAAAGCATTGGCGTGAAGGTCTGATGGATTTTGCGGTGGTGGAGGTGACGTTACGAAATTCAGATCACCAGCTGCCTCTCCGCCCCGACCCCGCCTCGTGGAAAACATGGCGGGTACCTAGGTAGTTATTCGGTTGCAAAATATGCGGCCGCCTTAGCAATGAACCTAACCACCTAGCTCCACGGTCGCAATTAAGCCTCGGCCAGAATTTCAAATCCCTACGGCTTTTGCACCAGCGGTCATGGAGCGTTACAAGGTGGATGCATCGAAAGCGCAAGGCTAAACTTAGAGTCCCACTCTCCACTTTCTGCGATTTCGAACCGCAGCATTTGTTATGGCGTCGCAAGCGTTTTTCCCATACAAATTTGGGGGAGAATATTTTATTAAGTATATTGATTGTGGTTTTCGCCAAGGAGCGCACCGTGGAAAATCATCTTTTATTAAGAATATTGATCAAATTGATCAAATACTCTAGCCACCGTTCTAATACGCTTCCAAGTCGAGCAGTTGATGTTAGTTCCTCGGATGGATCGGGAGAGCTATGCCTTTTTGTGCCTTAGCAAACTATTATCAGCCGCTACAACCTCCCCGGTAATTATAGAGTTGCGTTGAAATTAGAGGCATACTACTTTGAGTTACTATCAGGATACTCACCTTGTATACATTATGATATAGCATCGGATTCGGCGGCATTGTTTTTTTGTGGTAACTTACTAATAGGGTGGCCTATTTAGTTACAAGAGGCCAAGCCCAGCTTTCCTCCTTACAGCAATATGCAGGAGAATATAAACCGTAACGCCGAACCCAAGCATACCCGAAATAACTCCAAATCCCACAAGATACTTCGGCGCATCCTCCGAAGGAAAGAGATATGCCCCATAGATTTGGGCCAGGTTGCCCATTGCATTCATTACCGCCAGCGCGACGGCTCTGACTTCCGGTTCCATTGACCCAAACGTAGAGGAAGCGAAAGACAAGGAGAGTGCGTTTGAGGCCCAGAGTCCGGCTGCCATGACAATGAGCAACACATACCGAGCGGTGAAGTTGTAAACGGCGCAGACGACGATGGAGGTGATCATGGAGAAGGCCAGCCAAGGGGCGATTACGATTCCGCGATGATCAGGGATGCGGTCGGAGAAGTAGCCCGTTATAACTGTACAGACAAAGGCGAAGGCGTAGATCGGAACCTAGAAGATTGTGCGTGTCAGTGATGTGCATGAGATCGATGGAGGGAAACCAAGGACGTACGGTCATGTACTGGGCTTGAACGGTTGATTTGAACCCGAGGCCATTGACCAAAGTCGGGTAGAAGTAAGAGAGCGTCGATGAGCCGACAATGACCTTGATATTCCTTGTTAGTTTTCCAAACTCGCAGAAGATGAGAGGCATGTGAGACGACATACCATGTACCCCAGAACAAATCCCCAGGTCCGCCAGTCCTTCACCGCAAGTAAGAATGACTGCCCTACCCCAATCTTCGGCCGATCCTTCGACCGCACCGTAACACCCCCTTCCGTCAGCCTCGCAATCGCGATATCCCTCTCCCTATCAGTTAACCTCTTCGAATTTGCCGGGAAATCAAGCAAAATGAATGCCGAGATAACAGCCCACACGATCGTCGCGACCCCCTCAACAATGAACAGCCACCTCCACCCCCTAATTCCGTGTGCACCCTCCAAACCCCCGGTAATGGCACCGGCGAGCAACCCCCCAAACGCCCCTGACAAAATTGCAGCGGACATGAACACAGCAAAACGCTTCGACTGCTCATCTCTCTTATACCAAGATGAGATTATAAGCAAGATACCGGGTGCGAAACCAGACTCCATAATTCCGACGAAGATCCGAAGGATAACCAAGTGGTGGAAGTCTTTAATGGCAGCCATGACGCAAGTCAGGGCGCCCCAGATCGCCATGATGGCTGGAAGGTACAGAGAAGGCCGAGTGCGGACAAGGATCATATTCGACGGGGGTTCACAGACGACGTAGCCAACTATTTTGTGTTAGTACGAGATGAACAAGTAGAATCAGAACATGAGCAATGCACGAAAGGAAAGAGAAACGTACTGAAGAAGACGACGAGGGCAATACTGTATTGGCTCGAGCTCAGTTCGAGATCAATAGCCATGCCTGCGATTCTTGCATTGCCGATGCTGGAGAACACACTGTTTTAGCAGGCTTGTTCATTAACCAAAGTAAGTACATGCTCACTTTGTTCTGTCCATGTACGATAATAGGTACATGAGCCATATCGTGGGCATTAGGAAAAGATCAATCTTTCTGACGAGTTTCTTCTCTTCTTCGGGGGTCCACGTGATTGTTCCTGACTCTTCCACATGTTCGACGCCATCCAGTTTGTCATCATCAGTGAAGTCCCCACTGATGGGATTAATTGATTGAGCCATAATGGAGTAGAAGACGATTTCAAGCGATTTGCTGCAGAACTCGATCGTAAGGAAATCGCGTTAGTCGAAGGTGCAAGCTCATCAGTCAAAGTCTGGAGGGTGAGGGAAGATATAGACGATTGAGCCTTTACTATAGGGAAATGGACCAACCAGTCTGGTGACAGCGAAACCCCCGGGCGGGCGTGTTGCCACGGGGTATCCATAAATTCTCCAATGAAAATTCGGAGCGAGCTGCAAGAAGGTCCGGGATGCGCCAAGGCAGGAAACAGACAAGGGACTCAACTAGCCTAGGAATAGGCTTCGCCTGATACAAACACTTTCGGTAAAAGAAGGTTGTTCGGGGGTAGTTCAGTGCTTGATTATCGCATTATCTGAGTCGCGGATCCGGATTGCAGGGATGGAAGGCCCTACGCATCGATACGAGGGAGACCTGTGTTTCGATGCGAGGACATCCGGTATTTCGCCCCATAGAAGACAGACAATGCGGGATACGGGACACCTAGGCGTGATCTTTGACCCATGATTCCCAAGGCGCATCTCGTTGCGAGAGAACATCCCCACAACACGTCTCGCGTCAGCTTTCGGGTAAAGGGCCTTAGGTACTTCGGGTGATCCCCGCGAACTCACGGATAACGCTGGATTTTTCTGTAGATATGGGGCTTCAATATATTATTAAAGGAGATATCAAAGAGGTCAAGGGATTGACAAAAAACCATCTCTCCAAATTTTAAACAACTACACCCATACTCCTCCTTTCCGACACAATGTCTCCCATCTCAACTTCAGACATAAAGCCCCCCTCGCAGCTGTCCTTTAACGGTATCAGCAACGGAAACGCCGTACAACCACAGCAAGACCCCGAGTATCTCTCAACCCAGCCCGGCCCAGATCACGACTGGAAAGTCAGCCTCAAGAACAAGGTCGTTGCCATAACTGGGGCCAACCGGGGAATAGGTCTCGGTATTGCAGAAGTCTGCCTCGCCAACGATGCCTTAGCAGTCTATTCTCTGGACATCTTCGAGCCCGGCGATGAATTTCAAGCCATCCGAAATGAAAACCCGAAGCGCTTCCATTACATTCACTGCGACGTCACTTCCGAAGAGAGCATTACATCCGCCATAGACACCATTGTTGCAAACCAAGGCCGCATTGACGGTCTCGTTGCAAATGCCGGAATGACGAAACATCAACCCGCACTACAGTTCGACCACGCGCAGCTTGAGCAGCTATTCAAGCTCAATGTTTTCGCCGCGTATTTCTGTGCCACGGCCGCAGCCAAGAAATTCATTGAACTTGGAGTAAGAGGGTCCATCGTTTTTACTGCATCGATGACATCCTACCGACCCAACCGTGCCGCTCCCTCCGCTCCCTACGGCGCCACTAAAGCCGCCGTTCGGAACATGACACACACTCTCGCCATGGAGTGGGCGAAACACGGAATAAGAGTGAACTCGGTCTCTCCCGGGTTCGTGAAGACGGCCATGACGTACTTTGTGGACCAGGCACCCGATTGGAAGCTCAAGATGCAATATTATGGAGGCATGCCGAGGTTAGCGGATCCAAAGGAGTTAGGAGGTGCTTATGTGTATCTGCTTTCCGACGGGGCGAGTTACACAACGGGCGTTGATTTGCCAGTGGCAGGGGTTGTGGGAGCATGGTAGTTTAGAATAGAGGACATAGATGACGACACATACAGAGTGGTTCCTTTCGTAATCGTGCTTTGCCTAGTAAATCTTTGATTTCCATATTCGTTACCGATTATCAAGGTAGGCTTTCTACGTTGATGAACTTGCCTATCAGTATAGCTTGAATACTACTTGAACACTGATAGCATAGGGGTTTTGATATTGATAGCAGCCATGGCTTAAATTTAAGTCTTGAAATTCCCTCAATTATGTTCAACCCTTCGCGTCTGAGACATAATGAATTAGCGGCACATACGGTAAACTACAGATGTATGGATTAAGAGACAAAAAGCCGATGAGCATGCTGCTTTATTGATCACAACTGATCATAAATCCTGAAGATCTCGCAACACCAGTTCATAGGCATTTGTTGGCTCGCAAAACAGCTGTGTAGATGAAGACTACAAGCGAATAAAAAGATTTTGTGAGTCATTTTAGGTCTTGTACTGTTTCAAGAAAGCTCAAAATATGACCTCTGGATACTCGCCTAGGAGAGATTCTCTAAATGTAAATCAATCTAGTCTTTGTTTGTTCGGGTTTCGGAGATGGTGCAAGCTATTGGATCCCACGTAAGCTCCTAATATTCAATACCGTATGGTTTCTGACATAGACAGTTAGATGCACGCTGCACGGCATGTTGGTTGTCCAGACTTGGAAGTCTTGAGTGTTGATGCTCCCAGCGATTTCTCCTGCCGCTCATGAAACCTTTTCCGCTGCCCTTCGATGAATCCCGCTAACGCCTTCGCGTAGCTATGGGGTTAAGTTCCCGCCTCCTATCACCCACATTGAATATCTTGGTCTCATACTGCAGCCAATTCAGGTACCGACACAACTTTTTTGTATGTAGCTTTTGCCGCGGGCCGGGAGGCCAACCATCACGATGACGAGTTCGGCGCGGTGGAAGTCGTACACAACCTGGATCCGGACATGCGGGGGTGCGGGTTGCGGGGTCGCGCGTCGTCTCGAGGGGCGCACGAAGCGAAATACTTTAACCTTCACCAAGGGGCCACACCAAACTTGACAGCTTCGCTCTCCATCCCTCGATGCGAGAAACGACCGTGCCTTGGCCCTCCCCAACCCACTCATGTCTGTGCCGTCAGTCGCGGCGAGCGAGTCTGATTCAGGAGTCCGTAAGCAACGAAATCCGCGACCGTCTCGAGCGCGGGGTTTGCGCACCTCAACGGGATGGTTAGATGTCCAATGAAGACATTGTGCTACGGAGAGTTCCATTGCTGACTCTGTGAAGCCTAACATGCCGGAAGCGACGCGTCAAGTGCGATGAAGGCCGACCCCGCTGCGGACACTGCAACAGGTCTGATAGAAATTGCACTTACGCACAGACAGCTACATCTCACTCTTCGAACTCCTCGCATCCACCTGGTGGACAAGCGAGCCCCTCAGCTGCATTGGTCGATGTCCCTTTTCAAGTCCCGGAGCCAAGCAAGGCAGCCCAAGTCGAGATCACATCCTCTTGGGAACATTTACTGGCAGAGGATAATCACCACCACCTCTCCAGCATTGCACCTGGTGCGAGCCTACTGCCGGTCAATGAGTACGACCTGTCTCCACTGGCCCAAACGGCGACACTGTCGTCTAGTGGAGCCCCATTCGAGTGGTATGACTTGCTAGCACGAGACGCCATCAGTAACATCCAGAAACACAACCTTTCCAGCAGCGGGCGTGCCTGGAATTTCGATGAGAGTAGCCTCTCAAGAAGACACACTCCTGTGCCCGAAAATAACAGAAGGCCACAAACGCACCTGAGCAGCGAGAGTCCCGTTGGCCAGCATGGTGCCATACATGAGCCTTCTCCATCAGAGCCCTGGAATACCGCCACCAGGATAAACATCAACGGGAATGAACTTGTTCTTTTCCAACACTATGCCAGAATTGTCGGTCCCATCCTAGACCTGTTCGACCCAGACAGGCATTTCTCAAACTTCGTTCCTCATCTTGCAGTCCACAATGTTGGGCTTCTCAAATCCTTGCTCGCAGTCGCTGCGCGTCACATGTCTTTGCACGGCGGCACACCTCAGCTTCAACAATTTGACGCCAACAGCCAAGCACACATTCAAACACCTGCGTCCACCCTCAGCAGTCACACAACAGAGTCGGAGATGTCCCAGATGGCCACGCAATATTACTATGAAACTCTACAATACCTCTCCCAGACCCTCTTATACCCTTCATATACCCGCTCTCTCGAAATTCTCGCCACCGCTATCATGATCAGCACGTATGAGATGTTCGACTCTAATGGGTCCTCCAACAACGGCGACTGGGAGCGACACTTGCAAGGCGCCTTCTGGATCCAACGATCCCAGGACAATAATGGAGAGTCAGCACACGGCTTGAGAAAAGCAGTGTGGTGGGCATGGGTGCGTCAGGACATCTGGGCCGCGTTTCGCGAGGGTCGACATACGTTAACATTCTGGCGACCCAAGAAGAAACTCGCTGATCTGAATGGAGACGAACTTGCAACAAGAATAATCTATATCGCGGCGAAGTGCGTAGCCTTTGCGGCGAGTGGAAAAGAGGATGATATTGTGGCACACATTGAACAAGGCAGCGAAATCCTCCAAGCGCTCGAGGATTGGTACCGCATACTTCCCTCGTCGTATCAACCTATCTCCACCTCTGCCTCGGATTTTGACCCCAATAATCCCGTATACGATATCTTCACCCCTATATGGATTCACCCTCCATCTTATGCCGCAGCGATACAGACCTACCATTTCGCCCGCATTGTCGTGCTCCTTCACCAGCCCTCTACAGGCGGACTCGTCGCGTATCGGAACAGACAGAAGATGCTTGGGGAGAGCGTGGACACAGTATGTGGGATTGCAATGGCGGAGCAGGCCAATGAGCTGCCGAGTGCTTTTGTAAACATTCAGGCACTTTTTGCGGGTAAGAGAGCCCTTGTTATCATCGAACGTTTTCTTCTCTGGGAACCATTACTGACCAAAGAGATAGCGGGGCTTTGTATTCAAACACCTGAGAAACAGAATGCTTTACGGATGATCTTGGAGAAGATGCTGGACGTTAGTAAATTTCCGCCTAAGATGCTGTTAAAAGATTTAATCAGTCTCTGGAAGGGTGGTGTATAACTCATCATCCTTACGTATTTGTGCACGGGCTTTTGCGAATTCATTCATTCATTCCATCGTTTAAGAGAGCACGATTAAACTGTACAAGCCTTCCTACTACCCTCGCAGATGTCCACCCAACACTCAACCTCCTTTTACAACCTCTTCGATCAACCGCAGAAACGGCGACCTCGCATTGTTCCTCAATTGGACGTCCCAACATCCAAGCAACAACTTGTTCACGTTCAACTCCACCGCTCCAGCCCTGACACACCGCCTCATGGTCTCTAGTGTAAAATCATTCGTGCCATGTAACGCGATCAGCAGCGACCGTTGATCTGTTTATCTATGCATTTGAGACGGTCGAAACCGAGTTGTGGACCTAGAGGCCCGTAGTCCCAAGGATTTTGCCGATGCTGGGCGCCAGAATGTCGACGTCGGCGGTGAGAAATTTTTTGACGTCCGGTGGGCTTGTAAGAGGAGCTATTGAAGGCGAAAAGAAGCTGTCTTGCAGCACCATCTTTTTCTGCAACACATACCACCATGATGTCAGTAAGGATGTACCTTCTGTATTGCCCGTATCGACAATCCCATCCTCTTGATCATCCCACACTCTCCCTCAACGGCGACGCCCTGTTTATAGCATACCTTGCCAGCACTTTAGTCTTTGCTAGATTTCCAGCTTGATCGTAATGGCTCATGTCCACCATGATGGAATAAAACGGTGGGGTTTTCGAGACTTCCCGCCGCCCGGATCTGTGCCTCATCCTGCGTACGGTCCAGGTGTCAAAGATGGGAGCGGAGGCGGAGTCGATGGCGGCAGATGCGACCCAGGCGAGCGAAGGGAGCTGAACGAGGGTCGAAGGGAAGAGGAGGATGGTCAAGGGGGAGCGTTTGGCTTCGGTGGCGCGGACGAGGGCCGTCAGGTATTCGACATTGTAGCGGTTGAAGTGTTAAAGCTGCTTTGTCAAATCTCTAATTGGCGCGAACATAGAGACATACGCAACGACTGCATGGACGGCATACTTTCCTCGTGTTGCGGCCTTGAGCATTTCGGGTTAGGGTTTGGCATCGACGAGCTGACCATTGTGGGCAAAGTCACTCAAGCTGGTATCCAAGACAGGTGGTGTGGAAATCTTATCGATAGCCAGTCCAATCCGTTTTCTACATCGTACATCATCATCCATTCTGGTCTAGGTATGGCGAAACGTACCTAGGTAGTGCCGTCACTTCAAAAACTGCACTAAACTTCAATGCAAAGTCTCTATGGTCCTCGCATCGGCCGAACCCTTTGCGCGTGGACGTGGGAGTAAGGTATATGAGATGCCTCGATGCGAGCGCTTGGCGTTCGAGACGAGCCCCCGTCCTCGCCAGCCTTGCCTCTCTTCGACACGAAACACTAGGATGGGCCGACAGGACTCTCTACATCTCGACTCAGCAACCAAACCGCCATCGATCTTTGAAGGTACAATATCTATATAACAAGATGATTTTCCCAAGATCCGATAATGGCCATCAATACAGACTTTACCCTCGTACACATTCTAAGTTTCTCAACACTCCACTACAATGTCACCATCACTTGAGTTTTACGAAGATGTCGCTCGTTCGCTGCCAGTCAAGCCTATTGCAGCGGAAATCAACGGCGTTACGAGCATCTTGGGTCTTCAACTGGAGGAGGCGGACAAACATGACCTCGTCTTGCGATACTTCCGTGCTTTTATCGCGGATCTGTGTGAGCAGTTCAAGGGTGGGCATCCTGGGTGAGTCGCATGACATACGGTCTATATCATCTATGTTACTGACACTTTCTAGTTCCGCCATGGGCATGGCGGCCATTGGGATTGCGCTTTATAAGTATGTCATGAAGTTCTCTCCCAGGAACTGCAATTACTTCAACAGGGACAGATTCGTCCTGTCTAATGGCATGTTGACTCCGTTCTATTCAAAGCCCGCCCTCCACTAACATTCTCTATAGGCCACACATGTCTTTGGCAATATCTCTTCATGCACCTTGTCGGCGTCAAGAGCATGACGGTAGAGCAACTGAAGTCATACCACTCCACGCGATATGATTCGATTTGCCCCGGCCATCCTGAAATTGAGAACGAGGGCGTTGAAGTAACCACGGGTCCCCTTGGTCAAGGCGTTGGTAATGCAGTCGGTCTCGCTATGGCGACTAAACACCTGGCTGCAACCTACAACAAGCCTGGCATTGAAGTCGTCAATAACATGACATGGTGTATGATTGGCGACGCCTGTCTCCAAGAGGGTGTTGGACTAGAGGCCGTTTCCCTCGCCGGTCACTGGAAACTCAACAACCTTTGTATCATCTACGACAACAACTCGATCACTTGCGACGGTACAGCCGACGTTGCAAATACCGAAGACATTAATGAGAAGATGAAGGCGACAGGGTGGAACGTCATTGACGTGTTTGATGGCCACTCAAACATTGGTGCTATTGTTCAAGCCCTGATGACTGCCCGAAGTAGCGATAAACCGACCTTTATCAATATTCGAACGGTCATCGGCTTCGGCTCACTCATGGCTGGAAATGCCAAAACTCACGGTGCTGCCCTAGGCGCCGAAGATGTTGCCAACATTAAGAAGGCATTCGGCTTAAACCCTGAAGAGCATCTCGTCATCCCGCCTGAGGTATACGACTTCTTTAGGGAGGTTGCGGATCATGGCGAGCAACTCGAGGCAGATTGGAACTCGACAATTAAAGCTTACACAGAGACATACCCAGAGCTTGCAGCCGAGTTCAAGCTCCGCGTGGAGGGCAAGATGCTTGATGAATGGACCAAGTATATCCCGAAGAAGGAAGACTTCCCCACAGGCCCAACCGCTTCGAGGAAGTCAGCCGGACTCGTGGGAAATCCGCTGTGTGAGAATGTAAAGAATTTCCTAATCGGCACTGCGGACCTGACACCATCTTGTAATGTTGCGTACAACAAGAAGGTTGACTTCCAGTCGGTAAGCTTCACCGGAACCACACGGCTTGATTGAGATTCTAACTTGAGACAGCCTGAGCTTCGAACCGCCTGTAATTTGAACGGAGACTACACAGGGAGATATATTCACTACGGCATCCGCGAGCACGCCATGGGCGCAATCGCAAACGGCCTCGCTGCATTCAACAAAGGCACATTCTTGCCAATCACGAGCACGTTTTTCATGTTCTACATCTATGCGGCTCCCGCTGTCCGCATGGGTGCTCTCCAAGGCCTCCAGCAAATCCATATCGCTACACACGACAGTATCGGAACAGGTGAAGACGGTCCCACACATCAGCCAATCGCATTGCCAGCATTGTACCGTGCAATGCCAAACCTCCTCTACATCCGACCATGTGATTCGGAAGAGGTCGCCGGCGCCTTCATTTCGGCAATCAATGCTAAGGAGACCCCAACCATCATCTCTCTTTCCCGCCAAAACCTCACACAATACCCACAATACTCGTCCCGCGACGGCGTTGCTAGAGGTGCCTACGTCTTTATCGAAGAACCAGAGTTTGACGTTACACTAATCGGCGTGGGGTCGGAAATGGGCTTCACGGTTCAGACCAAGGAGCTGTTGGAAAAGGAGCATGGTCTCAAGGCCCGCGTTGTCTCGTTCCCCTGCCAGCGTCTCTTCGAGCAACAATCCAAGGAATATAAACAGTCGGTCCTAAAACCGAAATCTGGAAAGCCTATCGTCGCCATTGAAGCTTACGCCGCAAATGGCTGGGAACGCTACGCCGATGCCTCGATATCAATGAGGCGGTTCGGCAAGAGTCTGCCGAGCGCCACGACATATGAGTATTTTGGGTTCCAGCCGAAGATTATGGCGCCAAAGATTAGTGCATTGGTAGAGGAGGTGAAGAGAGAGGGAATTGAGAGTTTGAGGGGCGATTTCAGGGACTTGAATGGGTATCTAGGAATTGGGTTTGAGCATTGATCTTTATCTGCAGTTAGGACTAGGCGCAATTTGGCTCACTTTCAGTCTTGTCAAAAATCCCCTCGGATTTTCTATGGATAATGGATCTTGTTGATGGCTGTTTATCGGCCTTGTGCCGCTGATGAGGTTCTATCGCAGCTCTGCGGCCGGACCATCGAAGATGCCCCCAGAGGCTGTGAGAAGCGTACGGCGTCCACGCCGTGCAGAACCAACAAACCAATCTTGATCCACCAAGCTGCTATCGTGGACTGCCAGATAGGGTAAGGCAAGTAGATTGCAAGTGTCAGAACAACAGTTGGTCGTGTGGTTATGGTGCTGCGGTAGGCGGTCCTGCGCAGCCTCCCCAGGCTGGACAAGGTGTCGAAATTAAAAGCCATATAGAACGCCAAATTAAACGTCCTGTTTCCAAAGCTCTTGGAACAGCTGAATCGCTGTTGTGATGCGCGGCGAGGTTGCAAGGCTCTGCTACGTAAGACTCTACCGCGTGAGGCTCAGCGGTAAGCACGGCGTCTCCGTCGTCGTCGGCCGCCGCGGCGCCATCGCGTGCGCTCGCGATAGGTAAGGTAATCGCTGCGGTATCACAGGCGGGCGCTTGAACGCGTGAGGCTTCGTGGATCTCGACGGACGGCAGCACGCTTGATGTGCGGATAAGGTCGCGGATATCGTTTCGAGAAGCGTATCGCGAGCTTCTAGGCGGGACACCCTATCAACAAGACATTGAAGCAATTCTAGAATCTAATCGATGCGATCACCGCGCTAAGGTGGCGGTGAGGCTATAATGATAATAGGTTGTATAAGCTATAACGGATAGCTATTTACTTATATTATAGGCTAAAGGACATTACCTTTATTATCTAGTAGATGCGCGTAGGAGGAAATAAGCGTCACTCCGAGCTAAACTGCTAAAGTTACTTAAGGGAAAAGCCTCTACCGACTTCATCGCCCTCTTCTACTATAAATGTACTGAACCCTGTATAGTTCGCCCATCCGCTCACCCTAACTCTCACTCCCCTTCTACCTCCTATCTCTATCTCTTCTACCGGCGTACCAGTGAAACCTCCTTTCCCCCCATATGCGTTCGACACGATGCTATGATACGTCCAACGCTGCCCCAGCTTCCTCTCCCCCTTCTCCACAGCCAACGCCACCCTCGCCTGGACACCCGAACCCGTTGGACTGCGGTCAACTTGCTGATCTGCAAAGAAACATAGTCCTGTCTCGGCGCCCGCCGACTCGGGCGCAGGAACACCTCTCCCCGGCTCGGTCACAAATACTGAGTACAGGAACTGCAAGTCCTCATGGTCAGGGTGGTGCAGGTACGAGCGCAACTCGGCTGAAGCGTTGAAAGCGGCTCTCAGCTTCTTCGTCGCGTCGCTCAGCGCGGCGATGTCTGGATGGGCTAGAGACGGCGAGAAGCCGAGCGCGGGCGCAGGGAGGACGATATAGAAGGTCCCACCATACGCCACGTCGACAATTACGTTTTCGCGGTCCCCGAGATTTGGCCAGCGCAGAGAGGGTGGAATGGGCACGGAAAGACCGATGCCCGCAGCGAAGCTGGGGACAGAGAGATAGTGAATCGTACGAGTCGTGTCGACGCACCAGTTACCGCTGTCGCTGGGCTTAATAGCTGGAACTGTCGCGCGGACCAGTCCGCACGGCACGTGTAGCCGGACTTCAACCTCCTTTTTCTCTTCGTCGAATAGCAGCTCGTCGTGCCGCGGAAAGAGGGCTGTGTCCGTACAGTCGACCAGCAGTCGGCTGATGGCAATGGTTGCGTGTCCGCACATGGTGCTGTAGCCCTCATGGGTTAGGAACAGCACGCCCATGTGGGCTTGTCCGGCGTCGACGAGCTCGGTGTGAGGGCGGAGGATTGCGCCATACATATCGCGGTGGCCTCGAGGCTCGTGAATGAGGCTGCGTCGGATGTAGTCGTAGTGTGAGCGGGCGAGAGCAAGTTGCTCGAGAAGGGTGCCGCTGCAAGGTGAATTTTTGATCAGAAGGCGCTGGGTAAGGAGAACGAAATGGGGAAGGCATACCGAAGCTCAGGAAAGCCGGAGTACACAATCCTAGTGGGTTCTCCGGTAGTATGCATCTCTATGGTCTTAACTTGCGAGGATACATAGGGACGGAGGAAAGACTGGACATCCATAGTGATGTGTTTGCCAGCAGGGAGTAGGTTTGGAGATGGCAGCAAAACTTAAGAAAAATGTCGAAGTAGAGGTTTGGGCACGGCCGAGAAAAGAGGATGAAATAGAGGTGGTAGTGAGAATTTATTGATCGGCTCGCGCAACTTTCGTCTTCCCGACTCCAAGAAAGACGCATATCACAGCTGTAGAAGCCTGTGCCCTACGGAAGACATTGAGGGGACTTCAAGACGGAGCTTTGACTAGACACTACTGTCGCTTGCATAATATGCGGCCGTCTGGAGCGAACATTAACATCCCTCTCTTTCGCAACTTGATCAGGCTTCTATTCAAAACGCAACGCCTCCATCTTTATAGAACATACTTTAGAGTATTGCAGAAAATGTGCGTAATAGTTCTAAGTATTTACTTAATGATATATAATCGCTATATAGTCAAAAGGCTGTACTTACTATAGAAACCTACTACTATCTTATATAGCTTAAATATTACAAGCATAGAATTTACCTATTATTTTAAAATACCTAAAAAGATACAATCTAGACTAACTAGTTTAGAACTTTAATAATTATTATAGTTTAGACTTAGTGTTTCTTAGCACTTAGATCTTTAGTTGTTCTAGAGTTATATAACTAGATTATATGCTCTATTTATAGAGTTATCTTTCTATTTTTCTTACTACACCTTCTAATCTTATATAATGTCTTATATATTACTTTAATAAATTAAGTTTTAGTATTAAGCCTTCCTGTATTATGATAATAATTCGCTATTTACTCTAATATTAAGTGCGTACTAAAGAAGAGCTAATATAGTATAAGAATAGATATTTTAAGGCTTTAGATTCTTAATCTTTACCTATACAATCTATATTCTTAAACTAATAGCTAAAAGTAGTTATTTTCTACTATCTGATAGTATTTAGTCTTATATAAGTATTATAAGAAGATAAGTTATTTCGCTGAACTAAGCTCGAGGTAGAAACGAAGCTAAATACCGTGAGTTGAAAGACTTAATTCGATTAGTCTATATAGACTATATCAACCCCTCGGTGCACAATAGCTGTCGTCCCGGACGTTGCGGCGCCCTCGGCGTTCGACGGTGCCATCAAGGACGTCCACGGGATCATCCATGACAGAAGCAACATTTCCTTCAACAACGATCCTGCAAAGGCGATCCCTCGGTTAAGCGGGCGACGCTGTCCGTCGTGGAGGCAGCAGCCCGAGCGCCAAGTGTCATGCGCGTTGTGCTGACGAGCAGCTCAACGGCCGCCACGATGCCGAAACCCGAGACACGAGATCACATTGACAAGCAGATGTGAAATCAGGAGCGCATCGACCACGCGGCGGACAAATGCGACGATGACCCACGCTTCGGCCAAATTGTGTATGCCGCCGCGAAGACGGAGGAGGAACGCGCTGTGTGGACGTTCGTTCGCGATCAAAAACCTGGCTTTGGCTTCAACTCCGTGCTGCCGAATTACAATGCAGGAAGGGTATTACCGGGCGTGCCGCCTGGTCCCTCGGGTCAGGGCATCACCAACGTGTACCAGGGCAATCCGGACATGGGGTTTCTAGCACAGTGGATGATTAATGTGGAAGATGACGAAGATCCAAATTGCGTGTTTGGCTGATAAGACGGTCAGTGGAGGAAGGATGCTTCGGTTTGCGCATCCATTCAACTGGAACGATGTACTGGCGCTCATCAGGCGGTTGAGGCCGCAGGCGACGACGACAGAGGATACAAAGGGGCAGCAGAGAGACCGGAGCACTGTGGACAACGAGAGAGGCGTGGAGTTATTGAGGAAGTTGTGGGACAGGATGGGTATCGCACATTCGAGGAGAGTGCGAGGAACAACTTGGAGCTTATGGAGTAGAGAGTCTGGAGCACTAAAAGGTATGCTTTCTGCTGTATGCACCTATCTCATTCCATGCAATCTAGAGTCCGCCATAAGCATATGTATGACAACCACCTACTCCATTCACAGGCGGCTCGCACCTTTATTCGAGATCGCAACCTCGCACTCATTCGCTTGCTTCATCGCACTCCGGATCTTTGCTTTCGCGGTCTCTGTCGGCTCCAAGTAAGGCCGCCGTGGTTTCAACAGTTGCACCGCATTTTCGATGCCCGCTCTTGGAGCTGAGAACTCCGCACTTGCATACTTCGTGTTTGCGATCCCTGCCTTCGTTGGGCTTTCCGCAAGTGCAGCAATGCTCTGCAGCCTTTTTGCCTCGTCGTATTTGCCTTGAGACCAAAGATCAAAGATTCTCACGATCAGGCGTGGGAAGATGTTCCCGAATGCAGCAATGCAGCCTGCACTTCCAGCAGCAAGTCCACCAATCAAAAAGTCCGATTGGCCACCAAAAACAGCAAATCTGCTCACTGGAAAAGTGGCAGTAAGCCTGGTGATCTTCGCGACAGATCCGCATGTCAGCTTCACTCCCACGACCTTTGGGTGTTGTGCTATCTCTGAGATGATTTCCGAGTCGAGATCCAGCCCGTTGCATACGGCTGGGAAGTTGTAGATGATGATCGGTAGTGGTGACACATCTGCAACTTGCGAGAAGAAGGCTTTGACTACTTCTGGCGTCGTCTGCTTGCCAAAATATGCGCAGGGCAGCACCAATGCGAAGTTGGCACTCGCCTTGTGTGCAACATCAATATACTCAAGGACTTGCGCTGTTGAATGGCCACCAACTCCAGCGATGATGGGAAAGTCGGGACCAACTGAACGCCGTGCGAGTTGCAGAAGTGATCTGCGTTCATCGTGAGTGAGTAGGAATGTTTCTGCATTTGTTCCAAGAATGACAAGCCCTTTCAGACCAGTGGTAGAAAGGTATCTGTAATACTTCGATTGCTCCGTGGGACAGAGCCTGTCTGTTGCAGGATCGAAGAATGTGATTGCTGGAACATAGATGCCGGGGTCCGGCACAAGATAGGAATGGCGTTCTGGAATCGAAGACGAGGCTGACATTTTTCTGCGTTTCTGATGACGTGAACAGGATGAGCATGACTTCGGTTCTTGACATGGTCCTTTACACGTATATACCTTGCGAGCGGAGAAGCAATCACGTGTCATGCCGGTGCTCAGCATCGGTGAACTCTCCTTGTGATCCGATGGTCGCCGAGCACAGACAGATAGTACGAGTATTGGCCGCAGCCTCGCTCGGATCAAACCCGATCGGAATGGATCACGGCCACTGCGCCACAACCGGCTACGGTCTTCGGCAAATGCTGTTAAATTGCAAATAGAGCATGGCCTCCATTTCTCGAAAGCGCTGTATATGCTTTGGGCGTTCTATCATGCAGCTACCGAAGATTGCAAGGCTGTGGAGCTTATGCCAGAGTATTCGGCCATCGTTACTCGTCATATTTGAGATCGTATCCACGCCATACCCAGACTCATACCCCAAGTCATATCCCATATCCGCACTCCTTGGGTCCAGCTGTTCGGCTAGTCTTTCACGTTTGCTGTTTTACCACTTTGCTTGCGGATACTGAGATGCTTGCAGTTGCAATACCTTGCTCTAGGGGCAGGCCACTGAGCTGTTTTGGTGCCAACCGACTGGAATGACCATACCGGCAGAGGTGTATTCAGTACAAATAACATGAAATCAATATCGTATACTTCTTGATCCAGGTTTACTCACCCCGATTAAGAGGTATATATCAAGGATTAGCATATTCATTGCTCAAGTAGGTCGAATGAACCCGGATCTAGGAATAATCCGATATTTATTTCATATCGATCAAATTGAATACATCTCTGTCTCTGATCCAGTAGTCATCCATTCGATTCCATCGAGATCAAGAGTATTTGCGACTGCCATCAGTTGATCAGCAGTGAATGCAGTCCGCCAGATTGCATCATCGACGAAATCAGAGTTAGACATATCGATGCCTTCGGATCCACCCAGGTTTGCCATCGATAGGTCTTCGTGCTGCCCAGCCTCACCTTCATGCCGATGCTCTAAGGCGTTCACTTCTCGTGTAGGCAATTGAATAAGCACTTGCTGTAGCTGTTGCAGTTCTGTCTTGCGCGCAGCGGCTTGGATGTGTCCCTGTATCGTAAGCTCATCTAATATTGAATATGCCATTCCTAACCATGGAAACTGAGTTGCAAGCAACTCGCGGTTCACGTATGGCGCGAGTAGTAGGGCCATACTAGCAGCGAACACTGCTTCTGAGTCAAAAGGTAGGAAGCTTTCTGCAGAAAGTTAATTTTCTTGGGGTGGTGAATGAGGTTTACTAACGTACCGAGTAAGTTTTGCTCTTTCAATTTTTCAAGCACAGCTATGATGTGCTGGGAGGACTCGATGCACATTTGCAGCAAAGTTCGCACACTTCCTGGCGAAGTCACCAAACTGTGGACATCCCCAGGCTTGTCAAGTCCTTTCTTAAACAAACTGAACAGAAGTGGTCTGGTGGCAAGGACGACGCACTGCTTGAGTCAACCGAACGTTCACTAAAAAATATGGAGCAAGTCTCGTCCGGACATACCTGATGATGCAGAAGCTGCAAGTGAGCGGAAACACGAGAGATGCCGGCGGCAGAACCATTAGAAGGGAGGTCAAATGATCTATTGAGCTGATCGGTCACGCCAGCAATTGCCTTAAGTGCAGCGTTCGTGCTGGAAATGAACTTCCTATACAATCGCCCTTCCATGCCATAAACAGCTAATGAAAGGTTGGGAGATTAGCCTTCTAAAAACAAATCGCAGAATGCTTGGGCTTACTGTTCAGTATTTGTGAAATTATCCTTGAGAGTTTGACATTAAGCTCGAGAGCAAGACCCTTCTGAGGTGAACCAGAGAACGTTGGAAGAGGTGCACTGATATCTTCGTCTCGAATGGCGAGCGGAACGCCCATGGTGGATGACATCTGCCTGTCGAGAATGTATACCGTCCACCAAGCATTGCGACAGCGTTGGATATATTCCTCATCTAAACCTTGGGCTTGCATGTTCGTGTGCATTCCCTCCTCTAGCGCTATCCGCAAAGCTTGACCAATCTGTGAACTTCCTTAATTGTCCATTTCAAAGAAGAAACAAGGACGCCTTACCACATTGTGCGCTGCAGATCTGAAGTCTAAGCAGTGGAGGTAGAGGGCTTTGCAGCAAAGCACCTCCACAGCTTGAACTGGCTGCGTGTAGAGAAAAGTGATGTCGGGCATAAGCTTCATAGCATGCACAAAATACTCCCCACCTAGCGGTGTTCGACCATCGTTTCTGCGAGCTACGAACACCTTTCCAAAGGCGAGAATTATAAGAAAATGAACAAACCAAAGCCCCCTAGACTTTGTGAGGTCAGGGTTAGCTCCATGAAAGTCGGTAAACTGAGGCATAAAAGTCGCCTCGTCAAACATGTGAAACATCTGGCCACAGTGAAACTTGACAGCATTGATCAGATAGATAGCATAGTCGACCGATGGAAGCACGAGGTTGTCTGGAGCAGCAACATCTCGTTGTCCATCCCAACCTAGATCGTACATCGTGCCGTCGAATATGGTGCTTTGTGCCGGCGCAGGCTGATCCGTGAGCTGTTCGTGGGCCATGCTCAATACTCGACGGTTGAACGCCCAGTTGGATGAAGTGCCAAGATACCATTTTCGGCCAGCACTGTCAGCCACATATCGTGGTATATGACTCGAGAATGGATTTGATAGTTTTGCTGATGGTGTTGCGCGACCGGAGTCCGAAGCAGATCTGCGATCAGCGAACGAAACAGTCGGGGCACTTTCGTTGACAGGTGCCGCCAACCCTTCCCGTCTAGGGGACGACAGCTCAGCTGCGCCAATGTCATCAACGGCGTTCTCTCGCATCGCAGCCGAGCGACCAGCAGTCACTCTGAGATTGTCGCCTCCGCCATCGAGATCCTCAGTGGGTTCAAAGCCTCCACTACCGCTATGGTGTGGCTGCGCTGTGACAGTATTCCGAGCTGCGCTCTCGTCTGCCCGCTTCTCCAATTCGCAGAGGAATCTGCACCATTAGCGCCCCGGTTCAGAGTCGGCCTTGGAAGCCTTACTCCTTAGATACAAGGATCTTCTGCGATCTGTCTTCAAAGCTGCAGCGGAGATTCCTCTTTGTGCATTGCTCGCAAGGCATCCGGCCGGAGCATCGGATCTTCTGCTGGCGACAGCGATAACATCTGCGGTGATAACGGGGTTAGTCGCTGTTCGGCTCAGCTGGCCCAGAGAGTCAACATACGCGCTCGGAACACGCTTGCGGATTCCATCTTGTCGACGGTCGGTATCCTGCGACGGCATCATGCAGCCGAAATTAACAGAACCGGATGCTGCTTATATTAGGTCCGAACGCAGTAAGCCACAGCTGCGGCATCAAAAGTGGTTGCTTTTCTTACGATCTCGGAGTGAGGTGTCAAAGGGTAAAGCGGTCAGGCGGGGTATCCGAGTCAAAATGCGGCACCTTCCCGGAAGGGTATGAAGGCAAAAGCCAACATCGAAGATTCGGTCAAACTCTCTCTATTATCTTGCCGAACCGTATCAGGCCGCCTGAAATCATGTATCATCGTCGATCGCTTGCATATCTCAGGAACTTGCAGCGTATCTCTTGCTGCTGTTCGACCTTTTCGCTGTCATACATGATGAGACATCGGCATCCTCAATAAGCCAAGTCGTGAGCGTGCCAGATTTCGTTGCATTTCGGCTTCGATCCCGACCTTGCAGCCGTAACGCCGTAGCTTGATCATTAGCAAAAGCGACCCATCAGCTTCGAGTGGTGACAATTTATCAAGATTTATGATTGCCGAGCACACAGTTATCCGAAGTTCTGCCACATGGATGCTCGATTGATGATAGTCTAGACTAGACTTTTTGCAGGCAGCAAGGAAGAACACGAAGGCCCTGTTATTACGAAGCGAAGTCGATAGCAAAGGCCGACCACGAGGATCGCTCGGCATTACCATAGTGGCTGCCACATTTCTCACATACATTCAGCTGACTTGTAAGTGATATCCCTTCACAGAGCCTATATGACTCCTAGCATTAATAGCTGGTGGTGTTATCGCCCTGAACTGGCTCGTCAGCATCACAAGCTCCTGCTATTTCTTCAACTGGATCATCATTGCCTTTACGAGCTGCCGTTTCCATAAATTCTTGAAGGCACAGAATGATCTCTTGCTCAAGGAGACACACGCTTGGGAATCCACGAAATGGCCACTTGCGCCTGTCTGGCTATTCACTATCTCGACTCTGATTCTAGCTGGTTGCTTAGCTGCTGGCATCAAAACCATCGGCGACCTTGGCTTCACTGCTGAGAATCTCTTCGAGTACATGCTGGGCATCTTCATCGTTGTTTCCTTCCCATTGGCGTACAAGGTTGTTTTCACAACGCCGTGGCGCAATGTTAAGACGGCAGATTTGGTGACTGATCACTGCAAGCTGAGCAATGAGGAACCCACTCAGCTGGATTCATATCATGAGCAACCAAAGTGGAGGCGCTTCTTGACCTATGTGGTATGGTAGAGGCAGCAAGCCACAGACGGAGATGAAGGAGAATTGTTCTAGGGGAGGTGCAAAAAGTAGAGCGTGGGTCCGTTCAGTGTTTTAGATATTATCCCTCTGGTAGTATTATGATAACGACATGCGGAGGATAACGTCGTAAATCTTAAACTCCAGCAATTCGCTCATACCCCTAAGTTGGTATCACTGATGTGACCTCGGCCAAGTAACCAAAGGTGGTCTCCAGACATAGTTACTGTAGCTCCGACAGCATACGACCTCCGCCTGATCGAGACCGATGATCCTCAGAAGCCATCTACTGGTCATTACGATCCTGGAACGCTGCTTCGTGCACAGCAGAAAAGCTGCTCTGCATAAATCTCATGTCTACATTGCAGGTGTCTTCACTTATTGACGATTAAGCTGTCTACTATGACGCTTTGAGGCGTGCAATCAATTTTGTCCATCATTTCATCCATCTTACAGTCGAGCTTTCACCATGCGATCGCGTTCCTCGACCACTTCACGGATCTCCTTTGTCGTTCCGATTCTCCAAGATACCGCATCGCCCCAATCCTTGCTGCTCTTTCGATCAGTCTGTCGCCATTGCCACCTGGGCAACTTTTGTCGACCATCATTGAGTAGATCGAGCACCCAAGATCCAACAATCGGCATCATCTTGAATCCATGTCCAGAGTCTCCCGACAACAGTACCACGGAGCGATCTGTATCTGGCACGAAATCGATGCAGAACTCCGAATCTGCCGTGTCAGCGAACCAGCACATCTTTTGATCGATAAGAGGTCGCTCAGCCAGCCACGGCAGCGTCTCTCGGAGCAGTGTCCTCAACTTCACCACGTCTTCAGCGGGTATCCAGTTTTGAGGAACCGGCAAAGCATTGAGAGGAGGCAGGGAGATGCCAGTCTTCTCGTTGGTGTTCACATATCCCGCACCTAGCGGGCAGAGTTTGAACAACTTTGTGGCAGGATCCGGTTCGAAGAAGAAGCCCAGGTCTCTTACATTAAGTACTGGTATGCCTCTCAAGAGGTCGCATTCCGCTTCAGTGAGCTGCACGTGCGCTACAGACCATGACTTAGCAACGTTGAAACTGGCGGCTGCGGGCAGAATTTCTGCCTGATAGGCTCCCAGGCACGAGATGACCAATTTTGCTTCATGGATAGTGCCACTCGCTACTCTGATTCCTGTACATCGGCGAGATGCACCTTGTCCTGAATAGAGAAGGTCGGTCACTCGACCCTCTTCTGCTCCAAGGACGAACCTGACACCTCGACCAGCAAGATGTTGATGGATGCCTTTCATAGCATTTGAAGAATGCGCGTACCCTGCATAGCGATTGAAGTAGCCCTTGAATCCAGTAACAGGGCCGCGAAATTGCCAGAAGAGCTCTTTGAAGCTTTGCGCATCATTTAATGGTGAGACGAATGGCTTGAAAACCGGGTGATTTTTTATGGATGCTAGAGCTTCGTGGAGATGTGTGACCGCTTTCTGAGGCGCACGGCCAGACGTTGCCACCACATATCCAGTTTTGTGAAAGTATGGACCGAACAAAGGTGTCTTCCAGCCTTTGATAGCCTCCTGCATAAGTTGTTAGCACAGGCGGTCGGATGATGCTGATCCGATTACCAAAGCTAGATCTCTATAGAACGGGTCTTCATATTCCGGACGAACAATTTTATTCAGATCGTACCCAGCAGAATATGGTGAAGGTATCTCTGATGCTCTGTCGAAAACCGTGATATCGTTGTACCCAGCGTTCTTCAAATGCAGAGCCACTGACAATCCCCATGCACCACTCCCGAGAATTGCGACAGGGGCAGTCTTGTCGGTCGTCATCGTTGACAGCTCAAGAGCAGAAGGAACGATAGATGGCTGTTATGCGAACGTTCGGGGGCGCTCTTGCCATCACATATGGATGCCAACCTATATGCCAGGGACTAAATGCCGCGTTTGAAACCTGAAATCAGACCCCCGCATTGCGATATGGATGTCACCCGATTGTCGGACACGGGTATGGCGTTGCAGCGGAACCACATTGAATTGTTCTTACTGTGCCATCCGAGAGAATTTAGAATGCCGGATAGTTGTTTGCGAGAGGCAGCAAGGTCGATCGTGTCCCGACTATGGTCACGGACTGAGTGGCGTCGGAGGTCCGCCGTAGCGCGCTCTAGCGTGCTGTAGCGTGATACGCCAAGCTCAAGTAGAACACTGGCACGAAATCTTATCGGATGAACATCCGCGAGAAGTCGGAACGTCCCGTCGGCCACCACGCTTCTAAGTCACCTCTCGCATCTCCGAGTCTTGCATTATCGCCCTATCCCCATCGGATATCGTATTTCGATGTCCCTTGAAGTTTGTAAGGCGGACCAACGCAGCGCACATTTTGTGCTCTGCCGCGATATGAAACTCCTTGGTCATCGTCGGGACAACTTCCCGTAAAGCTACCTCGGTTCCCGCTGACTGAACGGCAATTGCGAGTTGGGCTTCCTGACCACAAGAGCCGCGACCAGCTTTTCATGTGCTTTGACGTGCGCATAGGTCTCTGCTCGTCCAAAGTGCAGAGGGTGAGCGCATCGCCCATTATTCGCACCGCTGTTCCATATTTGCCTGCCATCGAGCTGCTTCCATGCGACCCACTCCACTAGTCAATATGGCAGAGTCCTTCTTCTCATCGACACCAAGAATTCCCAAAGATGCCATCTTCGCTTTAACAGCACAGTATAAGAGCGACAGCTCCCCGATCAAAGTCAATTTGGGTCAAGGCACATATCAAGATGATGCAGGCCAGCCGTGGATTCTACCCGCGGTCGCAGAGGCTCGCAGACGTGTCCAGAACCGCAAGCTAGTCCACGAGTACCTTCCCATCCTAGGCCTTCCAGAATTCAGGCATGCTGCTTGCAGGATGGTCATCGGCCAGCCAGCCTTCGATTCTGTATCTTCTCGTGTATGATGTTCACAGAGCTTTGATGGTAACGGTTCTCCGCTAACCATAACTCCAGATTGCCAGCTCTCAAGCCCTTTCCGGTACAGGCAGCCTTCACTTAGCTGCGTCACTTATCAAGACTTGCAGCTCGCTGAAACCGACGATCTGGATCCCAGAACCAACATGGTCGAATCATCATCTTGTCTTCGGTTCACTGGGCTTCAAATGCCGCTCATTCCCATACTACGATTTTGAAAGAAAGAGCCTTGATTTCGATTCATATAGAACCATGCTGCAGAGCGCGGAGCCAAAATCAATCGTTGTTCTTCATGCTTGTGCCCACAATCCAACAGGGTGTGACCCAACAAAAGAGCAGTGGCGCGAGATCGGGGAAACGATGAAGCAACGGCAACTGTTTCCACTATTTGATGCAGCCTACCTGGGGTTCAATTCAGGCAATATTGACGATGACGCATACGCAATTCGCCTCTTCGTGAATGAGCTCGACATGGAGGCTGCTGTGTGCGTGTCGTTTGCAAAGAATATGGGTCTCTATGGTAGGTCCGAACGCTGTGTAGCAGAGCTACTTGCTGATGCTATGGAACAGGCGAGAGAGTCGGATGCAGTTTCCTTGTGACACGGAATGCCGATTTTGCAGTGAACACTGAGTCAGTGTTAGAAAGGTTGCAGCGCTCGGTAGTTTCAAATCCGCCAGCGTATGGCGCGAAGATTGCAGGCACGATTTTGAACGATGACAAACTCAGGAATATATGGAATGATGACATGGTTACGATGTGCTCCCGTATCAAAGAGATGAGACAAGCACTATACGAGCAGCTTCTTGTCAACGGTTTGTGCAACATATCTGCTGAGTCCGGCACCCATCTAATGTGGACAGATGCTCCGGGTGATTGGACCCACATTATCAAACAGTCAGGCATGTTCAGCTTTCTCGGTTTGCCACTTGAAATCGTCATCAAGCTAAGAGGTATGCATACCTCCGGCTGCGCTATTGACGGCTGCTGACAGCTATCTAGAGCAGCACCACATCTACATGGCAGATAACTCACGGATATCAATAGCGGGATTGAATACGTCGAATGTCGCGTACGTAGCTAGAGCAATTGCAAAGTCACTCCAAGTGACAGAGGGTGTGGATGCCGAGTCGCATGTCACTTCCATGCTGTAAGCTGCAGAGATGCAAAGCACTGTCGCTGTTTGTCAAAGGATATTAGATTGCGAGAAGATGGTGGTTACGCGAGCCTCCAATTGGTCTCCTGCCTCCAAGTAAGCCTATTTTCGTCCGACCCAGGGGTCGGCGAGCGGAATGATAGTCGCCATATGACAGTCGTGAGTCGTGACAGCCTCCAAGGACACAAACAGTGCTTGTTGTTGAAGGTCCATGTGTTTATAATCGGCGCCGTCTCGAAAATTGAACCGGCCGGGCTCTCGAACTCAGACACTAATGTTTTCACGTTGTTTACCAAAGGGATTAAGAGTAGGAATACTAGCAGTGTTGTCAATAAGTAGCTACAGTGTACGGAGTATATATTTGTTACGCTTTTGGAATAAACGATCCAGTACCGCCGGCATCTCGGTGACTTGCCCAGCCGGGCGATATAGTAGCCTGCGAGGCTCTTACAAAACCCCCCTAAACTACATATAGCTAGATAGCGCCCTGGTGTTGACTCTAGCCCTACCAACCTTATCTGAGCCTCATCAGCCTTACCGACCACGCTAACCGCGGTATGGCAACTCCGGATATCATCCAGACGGCTAGCCGTAGTACTGCCGCTATCGAAGATCCAGTATCGGTCCAATCTAGTATAAATAGTTACCGATTCACGAGCTATCGATTGACAACACTGCTAACGAGGGTGCATTGACAGATGGAGGCAACTTTCAAGGACACTTGTGGACGAGCTTACAGCTATGTGTAACAATACATAGGTCATAAGTTCGCGCATTTTGTGCTAGTGCGACCAGACCACTATTGAGCGAATGTGCCTCCAATATATCCTTGCCACCAGTTCCGTCGCTTTCTCAAATGACCTCACACTGAGTTCGAGTTATCAGCACAGGACCATGCCGCCGAGCCTCCAGAAGCTTTGTACGAATCCATGATGCCAACGATAGACCCATAGGTGCCGCCGATCATCAAGAAAGTCCCTGACACGACCACAAAAACAGCCCAGCAAACCATCAGCGTTAACTTGGTTGTTCGTTCGGCCTTGAATGTGCTCCAGTTGTCGTACAACCACATGCAGCCCATCGGCTGGAACGACATGAGCGTACCGAGCAAAGCACCGACGAGGGAGACAAGACCACCGAAGACAGGAATGGCGCTTGCAATCACATAAGCAATGATCGCAATTCCGCCTGTGCAGCCCAGCCAGGTTGCCCAATGTCTAAAGGTGTTCTCACTAAGGTGATGGGTACCACGCAAAAGGCGCACGAAGATGTACTTGGCTGGCAAGTGGATGACGAGAGTCGTTGTGACAAGGAGCCCCGGAAGAGCAAACCCATAGCAGATCTTCTTGATGAGGACACCCGCTGATCCGAGAGCAGGTGAGGCTACAAACGAACCGCAATAGTAGTAGACCACAACGCCGATTACGGTGTACGTAATCGTGACACCACTCTGGCAAATGATGAGGGATCGTGTGTAGTGTCGAGGATCTCGCATTTCAGAAATGATCGAAAAGAAGGCAGGTGTGCCGGCGTATGCGAAGACCAATGAAGAACAAGCGGAGATGGCTTGAGTGAACGATGGGTTGTTGGTGAGCTTGTAATCTGACACAAAGACACCTTCTGGAGGCGCGGCAGCAGGGCGGTCTTGTATGCCGACAGCAATAGTGACAGTGAAAACTGTGAACAGTCAGTCCCTATCAGATGTAGCCACGAATTAATAACTTACTTGCGGTCAAGATACACGTCAATCCTAGCCACGCGAGCCAGGTTATTTTACCAAGTGTCTGAATGCTAGAGAGGCCGAATCCTATAATCGCAGCAACAGCAACGAAGATTGCAGTACATGCTCCATGCGTCGAGACAGCATTCAGACCAATTGAGGTGCCAAGCATGCCAGCGCCAGCGACGAAAATCCAGTCTGTGCAATTCAGCGGGAGAGCCACTATCCGCAATACGGGTAAACTCACAAAGGATGAATGCAACCCCGAGTGTTTCGCGTCCAACACGACCGAACATCAATTGACCAGCATCGTCGATGCCGTAGACGGAGCGATGTCGAAGCTTGAATATACCGACCATGTAGTCCGACCATGTTGTGATCACAGCAATCGCTAGCAAGCAAATGACGCCTGGAATCATCCCGAGAGTGTCGAGAACGGCTGGAATCGAGAGGACACCGAGACCAATCTGGGTCTTCATCATGAGGGCAACAGTTCCCATCCAACCGACCTAGTGAAGATTGTCAGCTTCTGCGAGATCGTATTCTGCGGTATACCAACATTGCGGTAATTTGGGCCACCTTCAACGATCTCTCCAAAGACATCATCGACAACAGAAACACGTCGCCCAGTCACAGACAGACGGCGCCCACTCTCGTCGACACTGTAGGATCGATGGTCCAGCTGCTCAACTTTTTCTTTGCTCATGTTTGGAGGGAATTGATGGTGTGATCGAAAAGACAGTTGCTGGTAATGGTCAAAGAGCTTCCATCAAGGTGCGCAAGCTATCAAGTTAGCCGGCTGTTGCACGGATGACCTTGATTATTATGCTAGCCGTGCCGCTCCACCACCACGTCCGTCCTGCGGACGTGGTGGTGGAGCGGCACGGCTAAGAGCGGAGCCCACGATCAAAGCTTTTCCCGTGTCTGGGGTATAGCGTGCTCGGGACTTCATCCGTAGTGCAATGCAATCCGTTTCTGCGGGGGAAGCTACTTTGAGGCTGCAATGTGACGTCAGAGAAGTGGGCGCGGCGTGCTGATCTTGCCTTGAGCCGGGCATGAAATGCCTCAAGCCGCTATTCCGAATCAATCAAAAAGTATCGTGGCTATTTTGCGGCAGTCTGTGGTACCCAATCATAGGGTACACCTGATATGCTAGATCCTGGCGATATGCACATTCGGTACACAGGCAAATCAACTCAAAACATACAAAGCGATATCGGTCCGCAGCCTCACGGGATTTTCACCTTTCCACTTAACATCTCGTAATGGCTTCGTCATTCACAATAAGCTGGAATGCATCTATGCAAATTCTTTTCAATTTAATCCTTCAGACTGAAGGAAACCCAGTATGGGTGCATGGTTGGGCTACTATTAGAGACAAGTCCAAGCCGTTACGATCGCGTACCTGGACGTGCCAGTTCCTCTAGGGTCTAGATGCCTATCGCTAGGGGGTTTAAGCCCTACTTTAGGGGCCTGCATGCCTAATCGGCGGGCGTAGAGCCTCTAGATGCCGGCATGGCTTCTGATACAAATCGTCATCAGAAGCAATGAGCAATTGTGTCGTGGCCAGTGATTCCGTCGTGGCCAGTGATTCCGTCGTCCACGATATGTATACCCATCAATCTATTCACGGACGAGATTAGTGCCTTCCTCAAGCAGGCTGAAAATGCTCTGAGAGGTTTGTCAGTGGTGGATGAGCGTTCACACTAGCTTGAGGCAGCTATCGTTAACCGTCCAGATGGTTGAAGAAATCTGTCAAGAGCGTTTACATCCTCGATTGGTGTTGGGCTAAAAGTCTTTGGCGACCCTCTGCAAGCTTTAGCTAATGATAAATTGGTCACAGATGAGGCCAGGCACAAATTGGTTGGTTTGCATAGTACTATGCAGAAAACCCATTAGTCCATGTCAACGAAGCATCTTTCGAAGTTCAGGCGTGTGCTGTGTAATAACCATTGGTGAAACCATCTCCTAGAACACTCGATACAAATCAAACGCAGGCGCATGGCAAACTTGAGCAGCGGCGACGAAGGATAACTCAACCTGTGCAGAAAGCTCTCCCTTTACATAGCTCTAGTTCTATATATGCCATAACAATGTAGTGCAGATTTTTCTGAGCAGATCCTTGCAATCTCAACTCCAGCATGGACAAGCCACAATGTTCAATCTAAGACTCTCCCAATGATTCATGCATTGCTAGGATACAGTACATTGTTCAGCGAATGATACTCCTCCTTCAAGGTCCGAGGCGCAGTGAAACGCATCAGCATATTTGCACTGCCAGCTTTGTCGTTTGTGCCGCTGCTTCTCGCGCCTCCGAAGGACTGCTGACCGATCACTGCACCGGTTGTCTTGCAATTGGTATAGAAGTTGCCAGCAGCGTAGCGCAGCTCATTCTCGGCCTTGCGAATTGCTGCTTGATCATTTGCGAAGATTGATCCAGTAAGGGCAAAATTGCCTCCTTGTTTATCGATGGCGCCAAGCAGAGAGTCAAACTCGGCGTCAGGATAGACATAGGCCACGAGAACTGGACCAAAGAGCTCGTAATCGAAAAGAGGGTGGTCCAGAGTGTCGGAAGTGTAAATCGTAGGCTCAATGAAATACCCCTCGCTTGAGTTGTAACCGCCACCAACGACCAACCGAAGGTGGTTATCCTTGTTAGCCTTCTCCATGGCGCTAGTGATCTTGTCAAAGGCAGCTTGGTTGATGACTGGACCGAGGAAACTCTGAAAATCTTCCGGATGTCCCATCTTCACCTGACTAAGCTCTTGCTTCATTTCTGAAAAGAACTCCTTCGCACGGCTTTCGGGAATGTAAATGCGGGAGCAGGCGGAACACTTCTGGCCAGAATACTCGAAGGATGCTCGTATCGTATGCTTCACCGCGTTGCTGATATCCGCGGATTGATGGATGAGATGGAAGTTCTTCCCTGAGGTTTCAGCAACCAGTCGCGGAAAGTCGCGATACTTCTTGGCTTTCACGCCATCTGCGATCTTGCCATATAGGCTGCGGAAAACATCTGAAGATCCCGTAAAGTTGATGGCAGACAATTCTCGATGCTCAAGAGCTACCTTGGTGACAAGTTCTGCATCGCCATTAATGAATTGTATGACATTAGGCGGAAGGCCAGCCTCGCGCAGGATCTTGTAGACGAGGTAGCTAGCGTAGATGTTCGATGGAGAAGGTTTCCATAGAACAACGTTGCCTAAAAGAGCCGGACCTGATATCAAGTTCCCGCCAATGGCGGTGAAGTTGAATGGTGAGACGGCATAGACAAAACCTTCTAGTGGCCGCCAGTCGGTTTTCCTATACTTGAGTGTTAGCAAGTTGACTTTCCTAGAAGCCTTATCGTAGTGCTCACCCGGACTGGCCCTTCTCATTCAAGGTTGGCTGTCGAGAATAGATTTCCTCTGCATAAGAAACGTTGAAGCGGTAGAAGTCTGCCAGTTCCGCAGCCGCGTCAATCTCTGCTTGCCATGCATTCTTGCCCTGACCAAGCATAGTCGCAGCCATTATCTCGAATCTATACTTTCCCGACACCAATTCTGCAGCTCGAAGGAAGATTGCTGCTCTATCGACAAACGGAGTCTCTTGCCATGATTTCTTTGCTTTTAAGGCTGCTTCTATCGCGGCAGAAACCTCACTCTCTGTTGCTGGGACATATTTTGCAAAGACCGACGAAGCTTCGTGTGGCATATATGTCTTCAGTTCCGTTTCATTCGACGTGTTGGCAACATCAGCACCATCGACCACGGTAGGCACCTGAACTGGAATTTGGGTTTTCAATTTTCTCAGTGCCGATACCAAGTGTTCACGCTCTGGTGACGATGGTGCATAATGAAGCTCAAGAAGTGTCAGCCGAGCTGCCCACAGCTCCTCAAAGCATTGGATCTCTTACATTGGGCTCATTGAAAGGCTTTGGGGTATGGTAACTTCCTGCAGTGGCTAGAAATCGTTTCGTTGATGCCGTCGAAGATGGATATTGCCGTTCTAAGCAGCGCCGTGCTTGGCGAGGTAATGTGCCCGCTGATCGGACGGCTCGTCCTTGCATGCTGGATAAGAATCTGGAGACCAAACAAGATTTTAAAGTACTTGAAGCTGATCAGGTAAAATTATGGATCAAAGTTGTGCCGCTGCTGCTGCAATGTTGGATCGTGAGGGCGAGATCTCAGACAAGTCGACTTGTTCTTAGGCTATAAAGCATCCGAGGCCCACAGAAGCCTCTTTGCAAAGGTCGGCGTCTCTGGTTATGACAAGGTGCGGTGTCCGACCCGGACTCCACCAGAGGTTGAGAATTGCCATACTTCACGTCTTGACCCCGCAAAACAATCGTCTCTTCAAAAAAAGACTGGACGAGGATCGGATCGAGATCCGAGTCACTGGTGAAGGCGGTCTCCGTGCGCACTTGGGATGTTGTGATAAAGATGGTCGGAAACCGTGCAGCTTCGGGCTCACTTCCGACGTCGCATTCTTGGCAACAAAGTGCGATGTAAGCCAGGCCTCTTGCCTTCGGAGTCTTCCGCAGGGTACCCAAGAAGTTCCCAGCTAGGCGCAGAAAGCGGGAAACATCTACTGAATTCTATTGAGCTATCTCGACCAGTCTTTGGCTGAAAGTTTCAACTTAGGGCTGAGCACATGCATTGGCCAGAACCCTCCACACGCTGGCACTTCTTTCGAGCTCGTGTAAACACCACACCAAAAGCGCCTAATGTTGCAAAGGACAGCCTGTGCAGCATCGAGTAACCGACACTCACATCAGTTTTCTCAAGTGCTCAATCCTGTAGATTTTCATTAGCGATAGAATTTCGCAACTCACGCAACACTTACACAGCAAAGCACCCTGCTGACGATAATGACGTCCTCACAAGTGTTGGGGCCAGACCACGCCAGAAGCCTCGAAAACCGCCGTATTGCCATATCTCCTTCACCACAGCCCAGGTAGTTCGATACCTAGCATCAGCACCAAAACCATCGCTTTGCAACCTGGTCTTGACCGCATCGATAGGATAGCTGCCTATCCAGAACGCTATCCCGGCCAAAGCACCGCATGGTATTGTTTCCCAGACGGCTATGTCCTTCCGCTCTTTGCCCTTCAAGCTAGCAATCGAGCCTAGACTTGCTTCAAAAGCTGCAAAATAAAAACCGTAGGCCTGAAACTCTCGTAGAACAGTGGTCGGATACGCCTTGAAGATCCCTGCGACTCCAGCTTTTGCGAAGATCTGTCTGACACAGTCGGATGGTCCCGAATACAGCCTCGCGACACCATGAGGCTGAAGTTGTAACCTTGTCCTGATGTGTTCGACAGGTCCAGAAATGATGCTGTTGGCAATGCCTGCTGCCCCTCCAGAAAGGTAGTTTTGTCCGGTCGAGGCACGCTGGCTGTGCTGTTGCCTTTCGAAGTATTGACGCAAGCTGTGGAAGGTCATAAATTGGATACTCACTGAAGCACCAACGCCCAGAAACGGAAGTGCTGCACCTTTGTAAAAGGCAAGTGGACCTTCGTGTAGCCAGATGCCCTTCACGACTTGCCAAACATTGCCGGAGTCGCTTGTCTGGAGGCGTACTTTGATCAGGTCGAAAGGCTGGCCGAGAAGCACCGAAACAACACCTCCGGCTGCGCCTGCTAACGCATCCTTGCCTGATATTGTTGTCGCCTTGTTTGTGGCTGCAACTGGATGTCGTGATAGTGCAGCATTGTCGGGCGTCAGCAAGTATGTTTGGGACATCTGATATTGCTTATGCAGACTAATGACTGTGGTAGCAGAACAAGAAAATTTTGTAGAAAGTTTGACTCATGCAACATTGTTTCGATTATTAACTTCTGCCAGTAAACAGTCATCACGCATAAGCTTTGCCTGCAGGCCAGCATTGTTAGAGTCCGGTAATAATCAGCTCGAGTCTCTGTATCTCTCATGCACAGTTGCCATGAACATCACGGCAAACGGCAGGATCCCGACGTTACCATCGGTCACAGACCCGATTAGAAAAGTTGCACTACGGCATCCCAAGCGGACACTCTCCCATGCTTCTCCGCCTAACCAATTGAAAGTTGAGCCATTCAGTGTAACAGCAAGAGCCGCATATCGGCAGGTCAAACTGCTGTTGCTTTGCCATGAGGGTTTGAGGGAAAGTGTAAAGTGCGGGGTTGCGCGGGAATCGGTCCATGAGTAATAAATTGAACTCGGTGCAGTTACGTGGTTCCCGATCACTATCCGAGCTGCTATCAAGGCAAGTAATGAGTCTCCAGACTGATACTGGTCTTTTACAGGGCCGAGGACTATCCGCTTTAGGTATGAAGACCCCATTGTGATGTTGATAACACGGCCTCCGTGGTATGCAAGCAGTCTTTCTACTAGACCTTTTCTTTTCGTCCATACGAGGTGGTCTACGAAACAACAAGCACCGCGGAGCGACTCTTCTAGAACAATTGTGATCTGATCAGAAGGCATCCTAAGAATGTCGCCACTAACGCTCAGACGTTTCTTCATGTCACGTCTGCCACGGGCTTTGAAGAGACAACACGAAACCCTACGATGGCAGTCTACATATTCGCATCCTCCTGTACCGACCGATAAAGCTCGTATGCTTGCAATTCCGCCACTCGGGCAGACAACGTTACTAAGTCGTCTCTCGACTCTAAGCCTCTTCAGAAGTCTGTGCTTGAGCATATTTTTTACTTCGCCAATGGTCTTCAGGCCCGGATTGGCTGTGATGAGAACGATCGCTGATTCGAAGTCGGCATTGTTGGATCCTGATCACAACCCAGTTCTAAGAGGTGTTTTGAAGCCGCTCATCTACGACCAATTTTGTGCTGGGACGACCAAGGATGAAGTGCATCGAACAGCAGCTAGCATCAGGAAACTTGGCTTCGCGGGTGTCATTCTTACGTATGGACGAGAGCTGCAGATCAATAAGAAAAAAGGTCTGGTAGGCTTGGGCAGGGAGGCCGTGTCGCAGAAGAGCGAGGATATCAAGAAGTGGAGGGATGGAAACTTGAAGACGTTGGACATGTTGCAGCCGGGTGATTGGCTTGCAATCAAGTAAGTATTTCAGCCGACAGTGTCCGATGTCCGGAACTAATCTCGCATAGGTACACCGGAGCCGGTCAAGAGATCACAGAAAACTTGATGAGCGGTCAAGCACTACCTCAAGCATTTTCGGAGGCTATGGATGCTATCTGCGAACGAGCAATCGCCCAAAAGTGCAGAATCTGGATTGACGCCGAGCAATCCTGGGTGCAGCCAACCATTGACAGATGGACATATGACATCATGAGGCGTTATAATATCGGTTCGGCACCATTGGTTTATAACACCATTCAGGCCTACCTAAAGGAGTCCCGCCATAAGCTCCAACATCACTTGCAGCTAGCCAAACAGGAAGGTTGGACACCGGCGGTGAAGCTGGTTCGAGGTGCATATATTGGGAACGACGTGCGGGAAAAGATTCACGACACGAAAGCCGAGACTGATGCCTCCTATAATGGTATCGTACGTGATCTGCTTTCGGGAACAGTTCCTGGGTTCTCGCAGGATCAATTCCCTAAAGTAAAGCTTTTCCTGGCGGGCCACAACACAGACACCATTCGAAAGGCTATCAAACTTGCACAAGACCTTTCAGCAAAGGGACAACTGAAAGTGGCACCCGAATTCGGCCAGCTACAGGGTATGGCGGACGACGTTGGCTGCGAGATAATTGAGATGGCTCAACAGCAACAGGATGGTCCGCACAGCCAAGGCAAGCTGGTTGCTGACAGTCAAACTTATGTGCCGCACGTGTATAAATGTTTGACATGGGGTTCTGTTAGAGAGTGCATGCAGTACCTGGTGAGAAGAGCAGTTGAAAATCAAGGGGCCACAGGAAGGATGAAGGAAGGCACTTCTGTCATTGCAGCTGAGCTTTGGAGGAGGATTACATCACTAGGCAGAAGACGTGATAGGGTCTAGGTCATGAGTGTTACGAATGTTATGAATCGTTTCCACCAGACATCCCCCTGGCATATCGAACCGCGTGTCTCACCGCGTCAGAAATACCCGGCCTTACGCGCCCACGGTCAAGCTCCAAGATGGCATTTATGGTGATACCATTGGCGATAGACATGCTCTCCTTGAGACCCTCAATGGACATATGGCCTTGCAACATGCTGGCAGAACTCCGAAGACATTGCGCTGCCAGCTCTAGTGCTTCTGGCCGGGATATGCCTTCCGCAACACTTCCATCAACAATTGCATCGGCAGCGACGACCGTCAGAGCATGACACGCAGCGCTCACGGCCGTAAAGCTTCCAATCAGCTCTTCAGAGACGATTTGCGTGCGGCCCACCTGCTGGAATAGCCAGATGACGAGCTCTTTATCAACGGCGTTCAGAGAAGCGGCAGCGATGATGGACATGGATTCGTTGATTTGTGCGCCAATGCTGGGAATGACGCGTGCGACACGATCGGAATCAGCCAGACTGGCGCTTATCTGTCGTGTCGGAACGCCAGCAAGAAGTGATATTATCAGTTTATCCTTGAGTGCTTCGGCCAAACCGGGTTCGCTGAGTACTTCTGATAGTTGATGTGGCCGAAAGCCTAGCAAGACAACATCTGACAACCTGGCTGCCTCAACATTGCTAGTGCCGACATACTGCGTACGACCAGCAACCCGTGAATCTTGTTGCAGTCGGTCAAGCGACGCCTCTGAACGAACACTGAGGGAGAACTTCAAATCGTGTGAGGACTTTTCAGTGGCTTGAAGAATCCCTGAGAGCAATGCTGTTCCCATGAAGCCTGTGAAAGGGGGGGTTTAGCTCAGCTCAAACAGTCTCGGCCGGCATAAGGCTTACCACATCCGAGGATTGCGATCTGTAATTTTTTGAGTGGTTTGGCAGCTGGCGGATGTGCTGTTGGATGCTCGGACTCGGTATGAGACGACATTATTGGGGCTTGGCTGCTGGTGTTCTCTCACAGAGCTCAGAAGATGTACTTTTATGGGAGAGGCAAATATGCAAAGAGGCAGATGAGAGTATCGATGCTCTGGTAGGACTTTTTAAGCGGGCGGGCGAGGACTCGGATGGTGAACCGGGCTCTTATCTCCGGTCCCATATCGGCTGTCAGGCATGGGAGCAAAAATATCGCAATATGCCGAGGTGCAGCCGGCTGAAGCTCTACTTCCAACTTCTAGGCTAAACAACGTGTATTTATCTGAAAGGTTGATGCATAGTATAGAGCCTCGGTGTCTGTTTCTAGCTAAGCGGTAAGCAATATTCTGAAACTGTGTGGTGGACGATGACGTGGATTATGGTGATTCTTGGCATGTTGCAATACTTTTGCTCCCATGTCTGCCGGTGAAGCGATGGGATACGAGTAAAAGGGCCAGTACTAGTAGAAAGTTTATACTTGGGAAGGAGCCCAAACGGACTCTCAGGACGCTGGTACGAGGGAGATGCTAGCGCAAACGGCACCCCAGCGTTTAGACGGAGTCAAAATGAGCTTCTAAGACGCTAGTGTTTCCATCTCGCTCTACAAGTTGCATCGTCCGTCGAAGTAAATATTTACTTCGACCTTCCTGAAATGCTCCTCAAGCGGTTTACCTTCTTCACGCTTCCAGCTAGCTCTACCCGTATATCTGACGCCTCACTCTGCTTGGATAGGTCTACGCTCTCTCTCCGGCTAACAATCTTCTTTATTCTATCCCTGCTGTAAGGAGCCCGATATGGCTCTGAACCAAAGCTGATAACTCTATACCTAGCTTAAAGAAGCCAAGACTAGGAAAATATAGAGCTGGAATTTTGACTTTTGGGCGGAATGCTCGTTGAATATCCAGTGAAATTCGTAAAACGGCCCAATCAGGAGATACCGGACTGGACTAATGGCCGCACCGGCCGCCGTAACAATCCCAATGACTGCTAGGAGCTCTGGGAGCCCATACCGACGCCGCCATCAACAGAAGGCAGAAGGATCGCACGAGCAAAAGAAAGAGCAATGACACAGTCAATTTAACCAGAACCAACACAGCGCCCAGCTTCGAGTTCACAGGCGGAGGAGACGGAGGAGAAGGGCCTCAGAAACTCCGCAGATGCCATGCTACCGGCAGCACTTCGGATGAACCGGACTCCGCCTCCGCAAGCCAATTTACGCGTCATGAGAAAGTCGCGTCAGTTCGCGACCCTCTCTTCAGACAGAACATACAACCTGCCTACGGCCAGACCAGTGAAGCAACGATGGCTCGAGGTATTGAGGGTAATGAAATCGCTGTACCGAAGCCAGCCACCTTTAAGAAGACCCCCTCTGCTTCACAGTCCGGCAAAGGCCAGAAGAGCATTCTGGGTTTCTTCCAGAAGACCGATGGCGCCTCAAGTCCCGTTATCAAGTCTTCGCCACCCGCCAATGCTCCTTTCAAGAGTCCAGTAACTGTTCAGACGAGAAAACTATCGAGCCTGCCCAGGGCCTCAAGCACAGCGTTGACACCAGTCCCGACCAGCGATGCTCCGATACCTTCCTCGAGTCCACCGTACAACGAAAGTATTGGCGGGAAAGGTACGAACAAAGAGAATGGTCTGCAGCCATCTACCACATCACCAGGAGCACAAGCTGACGGAGCCTTGCAAGTAGAACTCGCAGGTGGCGCTCTGCTCAGCAGTCCCTCGCGGAAGGTAAACTGGTTACATCCATGCTCTTCGTTGTGCGCGATAATAACTGTCATAGTCCAAGAAGGCGGTCAGCTACGCCGAATCGGAAGAAGAAGACGAGGAAGTGTTTAGGCAGATCACAGGCAACACTGGAAATGGCCGGGCGTCGAAGAGGTTGAAGGTCAGCTTGGAAGAGTCGGATGATGAGTTTGGGCTTGATGCTGCCACACAAGCTGCTCTTGTAGAAGACGGTATGTGTGAAGTCAACATGGATTGCGGTAGCCCAGCACTTGTGGCCCAAGCAGGCGCTGACTGAATTCAGACTTCGATGACTTTATAGCTCCTGACGATTCTGACGAAGCACCACTTCCACAGAAGAGAAAGCGCCAGCCTTCGGCACAGTCGCGCAAGAAACCTACACAACAACCTCCAAAAGCTCCCACACCGACGGAAGATGATGACTTCGAGATGCCTACTGTGTCAACAGCACAACAATGGACCTACGACCCTGAGAACCCGCAACGCATTCAGCCCAAGCCAACACCCGTAGCTGCCAAAAAACCTGCCATCGACAAGAACAAGAAGCCGAAGGCTCACATGACGGAACCCGACCAGCGATACCCGTGGCTAGCCAACATCCTCGATGCGGACAGGAACCCGCCCAACCATCCTGACTATGACCCTCGCACCATCTACATTCCACCGCTAGCATGGAAAGCCTTCTCGCCGTTTGAGAAGCAGTATTGGGAGATAAAGCAAAAATTCTGGGACACCATAGTCTTCTTCAAGAAGGGCAAGTTCTACGAGCTCTACGAGAACGATGCCACTATCGGGCACCAGCTTTTCGACCTCAAGCTTACTGATCGTGTCAACATGCGGATGGTCGGCGTACCCGAGGCGTCTCTGGATCATTGGGCGAACCAGTTTGTGGCAAAAGGCTTCAAGATTGCTAGAGTGGACCAGATGGAGTCGGCGCTGGCAAAAGAGATGCGGGAGAGGGATGGAAAGAAACCGGGCAAGCCAGCGAAAGAAGAGAAGATCATACGCAGAGAGCTGGCGTCTGTACTCACGGCAGGCACACTGGTTGATGGCGGCATGCTGCAGGACGACATGTCCACCTTCTGCGTCGCCATCAAGGAGATCGATATGGGCAACCGACCGGCCTTCGGCATAGCGTTTGTCGATACCGCTACCGCGCAGTTCCATCTTGCCGAGTTCGTCGATGATGTAGACATGACAAAGTTCGAAACGTTTGTGGCACAGACGCGGCCAAGAGAGCTGTTACTGGAGAAGTCATGCATCTCAACCAAAGCACTGCGCATACTCAAGAACAACACCACTCCAACTACGATCTGGAACTATCTGAAGCCAAACAAGGAGTTCTGGCCTGCTGACATAACTTGCCGCGAGATCGATGCGAGCGCCTACTTTGTATCACAAGACGAGGAAAACTCCGAAGCTTGGCCCACCGTCCTCCGCGAAGCAAGGGAGAAAGAGCTCGTCATGTCAGCCTTCGGCGCGTTGGTTCAGTACTTGCGGACACTCAAAATCGACAGAGATCTTGTCAGCCTTGGCAATTTCTCTTGGTATGATCCAATCAGGAAGGCAACGAGCCTGGTGCTTGACGGCCAGAGCCTCATCAACCTCGAAATCTTCGCCAACAGCTTCGACGGCAGTACGGATGGCACGCTGTTCACGATGCTAAATCGGTGTGTCTCGCCTTTCGGCAAGCGCATGCTTCGACAGTGGGTGTGCCACCCGCTTGCCGATGCTGCAAGAATCAACGCTCGCCTTGACGCTGTAGATGCGCTGAACGCTGATGGTACGGTGACTGAGCGCTTCACCTCCTCTTTGAGCAAGCTTCCGGATTTGGAGAGGCTGATCTCTCGCGTCCACGCCGGAAGATGCAAAGCCCAGGATTTTGTTAGGGTGATTGAAGGCTTCGAGCAGATAGAGTATACCATGAGCCTCCTCGGGGAGTTCGGCGAAGGCGACGGTGTCATCGGACAGTTGATCTCGTCTATGCCGGACCTATCGGGCGCCCTGAAGCACTGGAAAGAGGCCTTCGACCGAACGAAAGCTAATGCAGATGGCATACTCGTGCCTGAACCTGGTGTCGAGGAAGACTTTGACGAGAGCCAAGAGCGGATCGAGAACTGTCTCAAGGATCTTGATGATCTTCTCAAGCAAGTTCGACGCGATCTTGGCTCCACAGCAATCGTCTATCGTGACAATGGCAAGGAGATATACCAGCTCGAGGTGCCTATGAAGGTTTCAAAGGTACCGAAGCACTGGGATCAGATGTCCGCCACGGCCAAGGTGAAGCGATATTACAGTCCCGAACTCCGCAAGCTTGTCCGTGCCCTGCAGGAAGCACAGGAAACGCACGGCCAGATCGTCAAGGACGTCGCCCGAAGATTCTATACTCGCTTCGATGAAGACTACACAACATGGCTTGCCGCAACAAAAATCGTCGCCCAGCTGGACTGTCTCATCAGCTTAGCCAAAGCCTCAGCATCCCTCGGCGAGCCAAGCTGCCGACCAATCTTTGTTAATGATGAACGGACTGTGCTGGAGTTCACTGACCTCCGCCACCCATGCATGCTCACCAGCGTGACGGACTTCATCCCCAACGACATCACCCTTGGCGGTTCCGCCCCCAACATTGACCTTCTCACCGGCGCCAACGCGGCGGGCAAGTCGACAATCCTCCGCATGACCTGCATCGCAGTCATCATGGCCCAAATCGGGTGCTACCTTCCCTGCACCTCTGCGACCATGACACCGATCGACCGTATCATGTCCCGGCTCGGCGCCAACGACAACATTTTCGCCGCCCAATCCACCTTCTTCGTCGAGCTGTCAGAGACAAAGAAGATCCTGTCCGAAGCCACGCCCCGCTCCCTAGTGATCCTGGACGAGTTGGGCCGCGGGACTTCATCTTATGATGGTGTTGCGGTTGCCCAGGCGGCGCTGCACCATATTGCCACGCACGTCGGCTGCGTCGGGTTTTTCGCCACGCACTATCACTCCCTCGCGACCGAGTTCAGCGGACATCCGCAGATTGCGCCGAAGAGAATGCAGGTCCACGTTGACGACGAGAACAGGCAGGTCACGTTTTTGTATAAGCTCGAGGACGGCGTCGCGGAGGGGAGTTTCGGCATGCACTGTGCGGCCATGTGCGGGATCCCGGCAAAGGTGATCGAGTGCGCGGAAGTGGCGGCGAGGGAGTGGGAGCATACGAGTCGATTGAAAGATAGTCTTGAGCAGGCGAGACAGGCGTGTTATGTCCCGCTGGGTATGCAGAGTGATGTGGCGTGGATTCTGAAAGAGGAGGTCGAGGAGGTGGTCGGCGAGCGAGGGCTGGAGGTCTTGAGGCAGGCGATTGAGGCGCTTTGAGGTGTGGTAGTTTGTTTCGCTGTATTGGCTGATGTTGACCACATTTGTCTGCTGGCTTAGGTGAGCGTTGAACTGATTCCCTGGGCTGCTAGCCGTGTCGCTTGTGAGTGGCACTTTCGCGCCTCTAGCCCTGATACATCTCCTTGCGTTTGCTGTCGCTTCACACACCTGCTGTTTTATGCATATTCTCAGTCGCCTCGCGCTGGCTATATTACCGTTTTGTCATGGGAACGCCGCCAGTTCGCTTTACTTATCCATGTATGAAAATGATGAAGCGAAATCTGAACGTCTGAACGCATCGTACACCATTGACAGTCAACTCACAAGCTCTTCCAAATGCAGCACACTGTAAAGTCTGTAATGTGATTTCGCTACGCAAGAATTGCGTGGATTTCGGAGACTATGGTTAAGCAGCGCCCTCCAACGCTCTACGAGCGAGAAATGGGAAGCCCTAAACTCCACCAGAAGATACGCCGAGCGCGCAGAGCACGCTGTGCGACAGCATCCCAGACTTCCGCTCAGGCAATGCAAGTTCCCAAACGTACCCGCCTGCGTTAGCCATCCGCAAAGAGACACCCACGCGCCATGAAAGATCGCACGAACGCACTTTTTCCAGTTCTCGGTGGAAAGACTCCGCCATCTCCGCCATCGTCCCACGCTGCCCGCCCTCTCACTCGGCGTTCAAGAAGCGCTTCTGCTCGACCTCCCAATCGATCTCCCCATCCATCTCGTCCTCGGCCTCAATCTCCGGCTCCTTCTTGACCAGGCTCCCAACCAACTCCCTTTCCTCCGCCCTGACCATCTCGGCCTCTTCCTCCTCGCGCAACGCCGCCTCGTCGTCGGCAGCATCGGCCTCTGGCTCCGCCTTCGCCAGTCCGCCCTTTCCATTCGCGCCTTTGGTGGCTTTGGTGGCTTTGGTGGCTTTGGTGCCGTCGGCGCCCTTGGCCTTCGTAGCCGGCCTTCCGCGCTTCGGAGGGCCTGCGGCCTCGCCGTCGTCGGTGGTCGGCTTGGTGGCTGGTTTCTTGCGCTTGGCGGGAGTGGTCTGGGTAGCGGTGGTAGAAGTGCTGGTGGCGGCGGTAGTGGAAGCGGCGCCGTTGGCGGCGTGGGTCGCAACTTTCTTCTTGATGGCGCCCCAGACTGCGTTGGCGGAGGCTTTGTTCTTGAAGCCGCCGAGGGTGGCGAGCTTTTCATAGTCGACCTGGTGGAGTGAGTAAGGGCTGGGTAGGAAGGGGGCCAGACGGGGTTGAAGGGGGACGGGGGGGAGGGGAGGGCGAGGCGGGGAGCGGGGCTGACCTTTGGGTCAGAGATGAAGCACTGGTGGACGAGTGCGAGGATCTCGAGTTCGCGGGCGGTGAAGGTGGCCATTGTGCTGGAAGATGTGGTGGTCTGGTCTTGGATGAGAGAAGCGAAAGCTGAGATGGAGTGAAGTGTTGGCTGAATGTGAGATTCCGGGGACGGTGAGAGTGGAATATGCTTCGATGCCGTGCAGAAGCGGGATGTTGTAAGCCGACGCAAGATGGAAGAAGTTGTCGTTGCGAAGTGAAGAGGAGAGTTGATGTGGTCTGACTTAGGTAGATCTGTTGAACGCAAGACGATGACGCTGCTCTCACTTCTGAACGATGAGCCGATGCAGCTGATTTTGATCAGATGACTTGGAAGACGCTGGGGTCTGATGTGAGATTGAGAAAGGTTATTGGTCTTGGTTTCAACAGCCACACATCAGGTCTTGAACTAGGTAGAGCGGGACGACAATGCTCTGGAGTAGTGCAGTACCCGCCGTGGAATACGCTCATAAGAACCAACTCGAATCAAACTTGAAACGGTCCAGAAAGTAATGTGAGAAAGTGTGTTTGTTATGGATAAAACACCGTAGACCAGATTACTCTACTGCAAGGCTTACTAGCCACACAAACGGCATCCAAAGCTGCCACCGCCCATCGCTTGGGAATACTCGGCCCTGGGTGAACTTCTCACCGTCCGATGATTGTGGTTCCATTGACTGGCCACGGAAGTAGAGCATGCATATGGAGATACATACGCTGCGGGCTTTCTACCGGAGTGCTCCACATGCTGCCTCCAACTTCGCCTGATCCAAAGTCATCAGCGTGATAGACGGAGGCAGTGATCGGCTCTCTCGTTCGATATCCCCGTCCGATAGACGTGAGTACCCTCTCGGCTTTCCGCCGGGCGCCTCGCCGATATGCGAACGCGATTTACGGATAGAAAACGGCTTCATTGCGTATTGCTGGTCTCTTTACTCCTCTTACTGTACACCGTCCCCTTCCAGATCTTCCACGCAGCAATCCGCGCGCTTCTCAGCGCCAGAGACTGGAGTCCCATGCCCTGCATCAGCGCGCATAGCGCTCGCACTCTTGTGACCCTATCCATCCCATGATTGGATAAAATCTGGTAAGCTCATCAAGCAACTCGGCATGGTTGACCGCCGGGGTATGACCACAAAAACGCCAAACTATTAAGGAAACTAGACCCAAAACTCCCGCTTATTTTGATACCCTTTGCCATGTGAAATTGGGCCGAAAAGGAAGACCTGGTCTCCAATATATTACAGGACATTACCAAGCAAACTGTTACTGAGTTGGTCCGCCGGGCAGCGAATCAGGTGGCGGGACCGGGGCCGATGCTGGAGTGGGAGCCTGGGCCGAAGCCGCCGCAGCACCCGCCTCGTCTCCAGCGCTGATAAGCGTCGGTGCAATCCTTCTTCTCTTAGTCTCCTTCCCGTCTTCTCGTTCATTCTCTCCCTCCCTTTTCCTCGTCTGGTTCGACGTCTCAGCTTCCGTCTCAGATTCTCGCCTTGGCGCCACAACCACCGGGCCACTTATCGAGCTCGTTGCGCTGTGACCGCCATGATAACCGGGCATCGGCGTGAGCGGCGGCGTCCACATCGGCATACCACTGACCGTGCCTGAATTCGCTGCTGCTACACTCGGTACGCTTCCCATGGACGGAATCGGATTGTTCGTCACGTTTGGATCTGGCGGTATTGCGAATGAAGAAGCCGCAGAGGATGCGGACATTGACCGTGCTGGACTGGCGGGTCGAGCTGGTGCAAACGACGAAGGCGACGCTGGGAAGGTCGAGCTCGGTTGCTTGATTAGCGATGGGATGGTCGGTTGAGTGGGAGTTGCTGTAGGGGTGCAGTTGGTCGAAGAGGCAGAAGTGTTGATGGCGGGAGGATGATGCTTCTGTGTGTTGCCATGATAGACTTGGCCTAGTTCTCCAGCGGTAAATGTTAGGCATGAGCAGAATCCATCAGATGATGTCATCAGTAGCATCAAGCCATCGTTAGACCTGCAGATTTACTGTCAGCTTGAGTCTTGCTTCGTGATGACGGCATGCTTACCACGAGAGGTCTGTGAACGTTGCGTAGTGGAGATTGCTGACCACACAAAGTGGTTTCTGTTGCTGCGTGTCGTACACATATACAGCGTCCTGTGTGGCCACAGCGTATACAATGCGATAAGGCAGACCGAATGCCGCTGGCGGTCCCGCAGGCAGGCTCGATGACGTAGGTGTTGAGTCGGGATCTACGGTCTTCGGCGACGCTGCTGTGAAACCGGGAGACGGGGACGTCGCGCCGGCGAGAGGTGGTGGGTCCATCGTATAATTTGAAGGAGGAAGTTTTGTCGGCATAGCTGGCTCTGGTAGTGCAAGAATCTCATCGTCGGCTGAGGAGGTGTCGACCGTAATCTGCTTTGTTGGCACAACTGCCCCTTGCCGTAGGGTGTAATAGATAGGAGAGCAGCGGACAGCAACAGAAGGCTTCTTGTGGCCTGGAAGATACGCGATGGGCGGCTTGTTGAGACCTGCACGAGTGTATATGTAGACGGTGTTGATGATGTCGTCCGAGGTCTTAGCAGCGTCTGTTGCTGAAGGGTGCGAGGTCTTGTACTGTCCAGCAGGCGTAAAGAGCAGGCTACCGTCTGGGGCGAAGGTCAACCGCCGGAAGAAAGACGTAAGGGTCTCGTTAGCGTAGATGTTCGTGTTCCTCACACCAAGCCCGGCAGCGATGTTTGGAGATGCCGGGGGCATCACAGCTGGCAGAGGTAGCGAAGGTGCCGGTGACACCGACCGGCGGATAGAGGGGGACGTCCCGAATGAGGAACGGCGGCTATGAGACGTAGCCGGAGGATTCATCGGCAGAGCCAGAGATTGTGGTGTTCCGGGCATTGAAGGTACGGGTGACCCTGCTGCAAACGATGCTGTGTCATCCACAAAATGCGGTCTGGAGCTGAAGTCTGGGGGTGCGGGGCTGTTCGAAGATATGCGGCGGGCTGGGAGGTCCATCTTCGTCACCTTGCTGTGTTGTGCAAGCGAGAATTGACCATCCTTCGTCTTCAGCTGCCATATGTGTACCGATCGATCCGACGACTGAGTCGCGATGAACTCGTTGAGCGGGTCCCACGCAACGCCTTGCACATAGTGGTTGTGTTCTGCGATCTGTCTGACAACATTCCCTGCACCACCTGTCAGCTGAGTCTCTCCGTTGATTGGTGGTAAGTCTTGCCGCTTTGCGTGTTGTATATCCTAGCAACATTGTCCATGCTGCCAGTGAGGAAGAACTGCCCATCCGGAGACCAGGCAAGGTCATAAATCTCGGAGCCCAAGGAACGACACATGTGCTTGACACGCCATGCCTCCTTGTCTTCAAGACCATCTTCGCCGTATGCCTGTGGGGTCTGGGTCTCCGATGGCACCCATAGAAGGACATTGCCGTCGTCCCCGGCGCTGCCGAGTAGCTCGCCTTATGGAGGTCAGAGAGAGGGGTCGGGTCGTCGAACGGCGGGTAAGCGTACCTCGAGGACACCATCGAACGACGTTGACGGCCTGTGTGTGTTTGATGAGAGTTGAAAGATAGGTCACCTTCCTATCCTCACCGCTTGCTTCAATTCTCCAGATCTAAGGTGCAATGTAAACGGCTGGCACTGGACCAAATCAACGACAATGAGACCATACCCGAACATTGTTGTCCCCGCCAGCGGTAGCTAGACGGCCTTTGCCGTGAGGCTCAAAATGAGCAGAGTAAATGGGAGTATTGTCGTTGTGCCATGAGACGAGCAGCGGTGCAGCCTTCATGGTGGCTGTCGTGGCTAGCGGACAGCCAGATCTGATGGTTTCTAATGGATTTAATGTTGGAAATAAATTTCAGGCGCTGAAGTCGCCTCGATTGATCGAAAGTGGTTTTGCTCAAGAACAGTGCGGTCAAGGTGCGGAGTAGGAGGGCGAGCGGTGCGGTGCGATGAGGCGCAGGTGATCCGTGGGCTTGTACAGTAATGTAAATACCTAGCCCGCCCGTGCAGTTAAGCAGGACGGATGATGTTGGCGGCAGGCAGAATTACTCTCAAGTCAGGGTCGAGTTTCAGAACGGTAAACGGGAAGACGGACTACTGTATGGGCATGGATGGGCAATGCAAGCCGTACGAACTAAGTTGATGGAGCTCTCCAGCGATCGAGCGACGGGTCAGACTGAGGATCCGCTAGCGACGCGGTCCTAAAGCCATCTAAACCGGATTAGGTAAACTAAGTGCTTCAGTGCAGACGCGGACCACACGCGTTCCTCGCTGCCGAGTAAAGAGCATCGACAGCATCAAGAGCACAGCCACAAATCTTCGGTGCATCGAAATGCTACACTATGGTACATGGATATGATACACATCTACAGACACCAAGCCAGCTTTGACTCAGCTGGCAATGACTCAGGCTTGCTGCGCTGGCTGGGGTTCTCTCTGCTCTTTCAACACCTGCCATCCCGGAGCATCGAGTTCCAGCGCCTCGAATTCTTCGTCGCTGACCACCTTGACCACCTTGAGATTCCATTTTCCTGCTCTCAGAACTAAAAGTGAGTCCTCTATGAGGAAGCTCTTCCTCAACTGTCCGCCCGTCTTTGTCGCATTTGTCCATACGAGCTCGTTGCGCTTGAGGCCCACCTTGTCAGGCCTGGTGCCGATATACGCGCCGCCGCTGATGATGAGCCTACCTCCCTCACTGCGTGATTTGACTAACCCGGCAGACCACAAAACCTTGGCGGTTGGTTGACCGACGACCAGAGAGCGTGGAAGGGTCACGCTCGGCTTCGGTGCGTCGAAAGCATTGGTGCTCTGGCCAGAACTCTCAACAGAAGGATTAATGGAGTTGATGGCGCCGCTCCTTCCCGAGTTCCCTGTTTCTAAGCTATCGTTCAGCAGCTCCTCCCCCTTCAAAGGCTGTATTGCTCGCTCTGTAGCCCTACTGAATAGCATACGGTGCTGAGTCGAGGCTTGCTTGGCCTCGTCTTTGCCGTGCACAAGCTCGACGAACTCTTGCGCCAGCACGTGCTGCGCTGAGCGCCTCTCCGGCGCCAGGTGATGCTCATCCATGATAGTGCGGATGCGGTCAAGCGGCAGAAAAGTGAAAAGTTTGAGGTAGCGCTCCGCGTCTGCGTCGGCTGTCCGTACGAAAAACTATACTTGTTCATTAGCACCTAGCTCTTGAGCCATTAAAGTCTTCCCACTACGTACTTGATACAGCTCAAAGACGCTTGTCATGTCCTTGTCAAGCCATATCGCGTTTCCCGCGCTCTTCCCAAATTTCTGCCCCGAAGCAGTCGTCAGAAGGGGCACGGTGAGACCATACGGTATCAGCGATGGGTCCTCCTTCTCCGGCCATCGAAAGTCGGGGTTGGTGTGGGTCTTCGCAATGTATTTGATCGCATCAATGCCGGCGACAATATTTCCGTACTGATCCGAGCCTCCGATCTGCACTTGTACCTTCTTCTTGTTGTAGAGATGCCACCAATCCCAAGCCTGCAGTAGCGGGTAGGAGAACTCGGCAAAGGACATTCCATCGCCCTTTTCCATTTTGTTCTTGACACTGCGCTGTGTCAGTCCCGCTTGGCCACTACGTCGCACGCTTGCAAGTTGAGGGGACTCACTCACGTATCCCGACTGAGCATTGCCCCTAGTCTCACTCCGGGACCGAGAACTTTGAGAACCTCCATAAAGGGTAGCCTCTCCATCCATGTGTTGTTGTTCATCAGCTCATGCGCCCGTGTCCAGGCCAGGTCATAGCCCCATTCTTTCGCATTTGCATGCACATTCCCCCATAACCGCTTCAGCTGCATGTAGATCCCGTTTATATTCGCCCTCCGCGTCATTGAATCTTGCATCTCCCTCGACGTGGTCCTGCCAGTAGGATCCCCTATCGCACACGTTGCACCTCCCATAAGCGACACAGCACGGAAGCCATGCACGTATAACCAGAACAGCGCCATCAGAGGCAGGAGATGTCCAACATGCATCGACGGTGCCGTAGGATCGATACCCACGTACGCGCCGATGCGTTTCTCGGTCATGAGCTTATCGAGACTGTCACGGTCGCCGGCAATGGCGTTGACGAAGCCCCGTTCCTCCAGTATGCTGAGCATGCTCTTCTGCTTCCCAGCTTTGATCTCTTCGGCTTTGGCGTCCCACACATATTTTGCTTGGTCCTGTTTGGCGAAGGATACGGTTCGCTTCGTGGGCGCGAGAAGCCTCTGCTTGCGAAGACAGCCGCTGCAGACGTAGTGCCGTGGCCGGGAGAGGTGCCGCGTAAGAGTCGGTGCTGCCATGTATGGCCGATGAGAAACAACGTGTGGAGCTCTACTAGAGCATCGAGAAACTTGTCCCAAGCTCAGGAAGCTTGCGAGGCTTGCCAAGGTGAGGCCGGGGATCTGCCGACCCTGTCAACCCGCGCTGTCACATGGCATCCATGGATCACAGCACTCCCTCCCCTCGCTCAGGAGATAAAGCCATAGTACTGTAGAATTTGGGAAATGATACCAGACGCTTACTCGCCTTCCCCGGCGGGCCGTTCCCCCCGCTCTTGATCGAGTAACAAATTGACACTTTTCCTTCCTCAGTCCTCTAAATTTGACCAGCGTTTATGCGGGGGCCTGAACGGTCTTGACATCATTGCGCTTTCCTTTCTCCTCTTGTACTCCTTCCGAGTATTCTCCCGTTACAAGTTGCTTTTGAAGACATTGTCTGAGTTATAGCTTCATTCAGGATACCCAATAACGACATCCTTACTACCTGGTCAATTCCCTCTTGAACAAAAGCCTTTCGTTGTTGCATCTGGAAGCATGTCTGCCAAGCTCGTCTGCAGTCCTCCACTGGGCCAGACGACTATCGTCCCGGCTAATGCTGAATCTGTGAGCCTAACAGAACAGTAACGACATCTCGCGTTGAGTCTTCTTCTGACAAACGCCAGGTCGTCATCACCGCCTGCATCGAAACCGAGGCAGCATCCGAGAAGTCATGGGAGATTGCTTTATGGTGCAATCATGCCAACTCAGACCGTTGGAAGAGCTTTGAGATGAAGGAGACGGAGGAGCACGCGGATACGGTACCGTCATGAGTCCGCTATAGAACGTTCGAGTTCTGACAGCTCTTTAGCTTGTGGTTCGACAGAACGCCCAAGCTGGCCTTCGTCGGCACTGGTTCAGCGTATGCTTGACACCACGACCAAAGCCGACCAAGGCTGTGTCGTTCACGCTCAAGTTCCGCGCCAAGGGAGACGAGGATTGGCAGTGGGCGAACGAGCGATTGAGCACTGGGGATGGCCAACTCATTTTCGAACCGGAGACGGTCAGCGAGCAAGAGATTTCCTTCTACATCTATGGAACGAGCTCCGACTTTTCTGTTAGAAAGGAGGCCAGCGAAACTTCGGACACCCTACTCTGGTCTCTAGAGGCGCCAGTTGAAGCAGCATCAGGGGAAACCTCCGGCTGCTCTGACCACAGGTTCGGTACTGTCACCAACTTCAGCAGATGGTTTGCTCTTGTTCGGCTGTGGAGTCCATGGCTTGCCCCACGGCATGGAAAGGACTTTTACTCGCCGGACAAGGATGCAATCCTATCCGCGTTTCTGCGGCATGATGGATTGCACGTTGTCGCGCTCGCAGTCAGCGGCGTTGACGATGTTCTGACTACGTTCGCCCATGACAATCAAGGCAACGTAGTCGTCAAGGCGTCTAATGACAGCGAGAAAGAGGGCACCGCACGCGTCATCGTTGCCGTTGCCAAGTCTTTCGAGATCGCCAATGCGTCGGTAATGTACCATGCCCGCAAGATAATCACCCGGTACGAACAGGAGAGCGAAGAGCTCAAAGCCGAACTCGAAGCCATGGAGAAGAAAGACCTGAAAGGCCAGTGGCTCGAAGACTGGTACGACGGACTCTCCTACTGCACCTGGAACGGTCTCGGCCAGAACCTGACCGAAGAAAAGATCCACGCCGCGCTTGCCTCCCTAGAGAAAAACAACGTCAACATTACAAACTTAATAATCGACGACAACTGGCAATCCCTCGACCACGAAGGCGGCGGGCAGTTCCAACGCGGCTGGCTAGAGTTCGAAGCCAACAAGGCCGGCTTCCCCAACGGCCTCAAAAGCGCCGTCACCAAGATCCGCGACGACCACAAAAACATCGTCCACGTCGCCGTCTGGCATGCTCTCATGGGCTACTGGGGCGGCATCTCGCCCGACGGCCAAATCGCCAAAGACTACAAAACCACCCCCGTGCGCAACAAGCCCGGCGTCACCGCGCGCGAGATGCTCGTCGTCGACGCCCCGGACATCAACCGCATGTATCTCGACTTCTACCGCTTCCTCGAGCGATGCGGGATCTCGTCCGTAAAGACGGACGCGCAGTTCGCGCTCGACGAGCTGGCCTCGGCAGTCGACCGACGACGCCTCACCCGCGCGTTCCAGGACGCCTGGACGCTCAACAGCCTGCGCGTCTTCTACGGCCACGCCATCAGCTGCATGTCGCAGCTCCCGCAGATCCTGTTCCACAGCCAGATGCCGACGAACAAGCCCCGCCTCCTCGTCCGAAACTCGGATGACTTTTTTCCGGACCAGCCGGCCTCTCACCCCTGGCATGTTTTCTGCAACGCGCACAATAGCCTGCTGACGCAACATCTGAATGTGCTGCCTGATTGGGACATGTTCCAGACGGCGCATCCGTGGGCGAGGTTCCATGGCGCGGCGCGGTGTATCTCGGGTGGGCCGATCTACATCACTGATGTTCCCGGCGAGCACGACATCGACCTCATCAACGAGATGACGGCGCAGACGCCGCGCGGCAACACTGTGATTCTACGGCCGCACGTGGTGGGCAGGACGATCAACGCCTACGTCGGCTACGACGAGGCGGCGCTGCTGAAGGTCGGGACGTATGTGGGGATGCAGAAGACGGGGACGGGGATCTTGGGCGTCTTCAATACCACGCAACGTCCGCTCAGGGATCTGGTCCGCCTGGAAGAGTTCCCTGGCACGGAAGTCGGGGCGTATGTTGTCCGAGCCCACTCGACCGGCCAGGTCAGCGCGCCGCTGAGCCGGCAGCGGAAGGACAAGCCTGGTCTCGTGAGCGTCGAGGTTGGGGTGCAGGGCTGGGAGATCTTGTCCGCGTTCGCACTGCGCAGCTTTGAGCTCAAGAGAAGTAGCCCCGCAAAGGGCAGCTCGTCGATCACGGTTGCCAATCTGGGGTTGCTGGGGAAGATGACGGGCTCGGCGGCGGTGGTTAACACGGAGATCTATGTCGAGCAGAGGGGGAGGCTGCATTTCTGGACCAGCTTGAAGGCGCTGGGGACGTTCGGTAAGTTCGATCGGTTTCCCTTGTCTGGGATGAGTATAGAACTGATCACGGCGGCACAGGGCTGTATGTCTCGGATCTGGAAAACAGGTCGCTGGAAGATGACTTCATGGCGCTTCTGTTCGGCAGGCCGATAGAGATGCACTGCGTCACGATATCGAGCGCCTGCAAGAACGTGCTCGAGATTGACGTTGCGAGGGCGTGGAAGGAGTCGGAGCAGAGGGCGGGATGGAGCAATGAGGTGGCGATTGAGGTGCTAATCCGCTGATATAAGTATAGCATTTGATACCATACGAAAAGTACATGGTTATCTTGAAACCCGGCGAGAGGCTTCATTGCATATCTAGTAACCGGGAGAATAGGCGTTTGACTCATGATTTCTTTGGTCCGGTACATAGATCGGATGTTGTTAGTATGACAATGATTCTCAAGACGCAGAACTGTGGTGCATTGATGCATCGCATTGCGCAAAAGGTGAGGTTCAGCCTTTCTAGGAGATTGTTGGTTGGTGTGTTTGAACATGTAGTTGCAGCGAGAAAGCTGTGGTTGTTATCGTACCGTACCACCCGTTCTATCCTTTTGAGCTCAGAATTTGAGCAGTTCACCTAAACCCTGACCAACGCCTAAACATCATGGTCGACACCCTACGCAACCCCACCACCCTTCCCCTTCTCCAACTTCCGCCTCTTCGCCCTCAGCCTCTTCGCCTCATCCTCCTTCTTCTCATTCCCATACCTCATCTTCTCAAAGAGCTTCCTCTTCTTCCGACTCATCATCATCATGCCTCTCTCAAGCTCCTCGTCCTGCTCTTTCCTCCTCCTATCCGCCTTCTGCCTCGCCTCAGCCGCCTTGCTCTTCGGCGCACTGCTATTCGCGATAGCTGCCAGCGGCACGCCCGCGGCCTCGGCTTCCAGTTCGCGCTGGTGACGGAGGCGCTCTGCTTCTGCTTCGTCGAGGTCTTCGGCGGCGGGCTCGTCGTCGAGGCCGCCCCACTCCTCCTCCTCTTCGTCTTCGTCTTCCTCGTCTGAGGTCTCGGCGGCAGCGACATCCATGCCCTCGCCCGCCTCAACCTCCTCCGGCCGATCGAGAAGAGGATTCTCCGTCCGTCTCCGCGGCGCCGCCTCTTCCTCCTCACTCTCCTCGCCCTCGTTATCGACCGCTCCCTCATCCGCACCCTCCACCTCGTCCTCATCCTCTGCAGCAGCCTCCGCCTCATCCTCCTCCTCTTGCTCCTCGAGCGGCTTCGCCGGATCATAAACCCCCTTCCCAGCCTTAACCCACGGGCTCAAGTGTGGCGGCAGTGTTGCGCCTGGCGCATACAGGTCCGGTCTGAGCAGCCTACCCTGGTTGACACAATCCCAGACCCACTGCGGCTGGACGTAGACGCGGCCCGGGACCCTATGACCCGGTGGCAGGGTCCTTGATTTCGGAGCATCAGCAACTTCTGCTTCGGTTGCTTCTGGCTGTGCGGCAGCTGCAGGGACGCCGGATTGCGATAACGGCGGGCGATCGACGATCTGGTGCGTGATGCTCGGATCCGACTCATCGGCCGTGTATGATCCATCGCCGAGAACAGGATCCCAAGCTACGCGCTTGCAGCCGAAGGCCTTGAGCAGGAACTCGAGGGGTTGGCGGGGCGTTTCGCGCGAGAGCCAGACGGTTGTGTTGGCGAAGAGCGACGCGGCTTCTGCGGAGGAGTTGAAGAGGGGTTGGGGTAGGATGTCGGCGTCATCGGCTGTGGGTTCGAAGGTGTCTATGGCTTCTGTAGTGAGGTCGTCGGCTGGGGTTGGAGTAATGGCGGGAGGGTCGGCGGCTTCGGCGGCTTCGGCGTCTTCAGGTTGTGGAAGGGTGGCGAGTTTATCTGCGAGATCCTGGGCGGTGGTTGAGGTCGCCGGAGCTTCTGCAGTCCCGTTCGTCATGGGCACGTCCTCGATTGCTTTTTGCGGTTCCTCGAGACCTCGACCTTCCAAAGTAAAGGCACTGAGCTCGCCGCCTCGCTCATCGCTCTCTGCGTCGAACTTTGGCGGGTAGAGCAGGCCAATGGAGTTGTACAATCGGAAGTTGACGAAGCCTAGCAGTGTAGTGTAGAATTCCACAAAGGTGCCCATGATCCGAAAATCCACATCGCCCGTCACCCGCTGCACGAACTTGTAGGGTACTAGCCATAGTATATCCTGGCCTTGAATCGTCGCTTGGTAGTATATGCCCTTGATGGAGAGGAAGGACTTTCGAAGCGCATGCGTGGTGATAAGGTAGTGTTCGAATTCAAGACAAAGCCGCTGGCAGAGCGCAATGGTCTTGGGAGGTACGGTGGCAGTAGAGGGCAGGTTGGCGAAGAGGAACAGCATGGACAGCGCGTCGTCCAGGTCTCGCAGCGCGTCGACGAAGGTAGGATATCGCTCTTTTATGATATGGTCCAGCGTCATGCGCGGCGTCTGAGTCTTCTCTAACCGCGCTGCATCCTTGACCTCGCCGCGCCCGAGCGCTTTGCTGATCTTCTTGCCGAGCGCTTTGTGCTCGCGGAACTTTCTAAGGAGTGGCTCGTGGAGGAGGTATTGTATGTCGCGTGTGTAGTAGAAGGTTGTCGAGGGCGTGGAGCCTTTGGCTGCTTTCTTCTTGTTCCGTGGCTCCCTTGGGTATATGCCTGATAGACTGGATTAGATGATGCTTCAACAACACTGCTTCTATAACCGCCTACCCTTGAAGATACATAACCGCCGAAAATCCGGAAGTGATATCTGAAGCTTGCGCACAGCTTGGGTTCTCGTAATAAAGTTCTTTGCCTGACCGGCTTGGCCTGAGAAAAGGTCAGCATGACTGCAGAGTCGAATCGCTGCGAACATCCAAACCTTTCTTTTTTATGCGCGCCATGATTGTGATTTGCGAGAGAGAGATTGGGAGCTTAGAGAGCTTTCGCCTTGCGATGCTTCAGATGCAGTTCTCCCAGAAAAAAGTTCGGCAACATTGACCGCCCTGGCAAAATCTGGACGATATCGATAACGCTCCTGCTCACATGATGCTTGAGCTGCCGGACTTAGACAGCTACTTTAATTCCGCTTGACATCTCGTGAACGCGCGACTGCCAAACACGCACCGCGCCTTCTTTTCCGCCATGCTCTTGCTCCGCTGAGCAGTTGGAGCTGCGATATGGCTTGCCTCTCTTACGAACGTCGCCATGACTTTGCGAAGGGCGAGCATCTCTCGACCAGCACGCCGTCCAACATTCAGCTATACCAACATCTTATCCATTCAGCACACGCGACTACGAGCATCGAACAGCAACTGAAGCTTATAACTGTTCCCCCAATCATCACTGTAGCACACCAAGCAACAATGACTCCCTCAACGCCCTCCGGCACCAGTGAACCGGACAGGCCGTCCCCACAAGGCGGCATGGAAAGCTCCACCACACTCTCAGCAACCACCACACCGCCACGCCAAACCCTCCCGGAGCGTCCATTCTCCCTCAAGCGCCCACACGACACTCCTCGAGGCAGCCCAACCAATATCGCACGTACAGCCGACAGACTCGATTGCAGCTCCTCGCCCGAGCCCCATCACAGCCCCGGCTATGCCTCCTCGCCCATCCGCCAACCCAGCCCCAGCCCGCAACGGGACTCCAATCCCAGACCTGTGGCCCTACCGCCAATCCCCCATCCAACCGACCCGGACCGCGCGCCCTCCGCCGCCTACCACCCACAGCGCCTCATAGCCAGCACGAACGCCCTCAGCGGCCCCGACTTCGAAGCCCTGTACTTCCGGCGCTCGAACAAGCTGCGCAACTTCCCGCGCCCGCCGCCCGAGAAGGACTGGAGCGACTTTTTCCAGCGCGAGCGCGACGGCCGCGCCCTAAGCCCGAGCCCGCCGCCCTGGCGCCCCACCCACGCCGTCGAGCTCGCCACCACGGCCACCATCTCCGCCGCCGACGTCGCGGCCTGCTTCGCACTGGTCGAGACCACGTCGGCTGCGGCGTACAGGGCATCGAGCTTGGGCTGGGACGCCAAGGCCAAGGTGCGCGAGATGACGCACCGCGATGTGAAGTACCTGCTCGTGCGGCGTCGGCCTGCAAGCGCGGCGCCCGCGCCAGCTCGACCGCGCGCGGCCGACTCGCCGCCGACGCAGAAGCGGGACGGGCGCTGGTGGGGCGTGTCGCCTCCGTGCAAACGGCCGCGGATAGCGCGACCGGCGCGCCTCGCGGAGCCGGACAGGAGCGGCGAGGTGGTGGCGTTCTTGTCCTTCATGCTGGATGTAGAGGGCGCCGAGGCCGTGCTCTACGTCTACGAGATTCACCTCGCCGAGCAAGTGCGGCGGCTGGGGCTCGGGTCGCATCTGATGGACGCGGCGGAGCAGGTTGCACGGGATGTTGGCGTGTCGAGCGCCATGTTGACGTGTTTTACGAGTAACGTGGCGGCTGAGGCGTTCTATCGGAAGCGGGGATACAAGGTGCACAAGAGTAGTCCGAAGGGGAGAGTGTTGAGGGGGGGCGTTGTTAAGAGGCCGGATCATATTATTATGGCGAAGCGGTTGGGGGAGCCGCTGTGGTGGAAGGGCGAGGAGGTTGTGGAGGAGAATGTAGATGGGAGTGAGGATGGAGAAGACGAGAAGGAAGAGACGATGCGAACGAAGAAGAGGAAGTAAGAGGAAAACCCGTTTAGTCCTGTGGAGGTTGAAGATGGGACGGGGTATGGAGGGCGCAAGGATGGGGGGTACCGCTGTAAAACTCCACCTGCAACAAGGACGCTCACTTAACTCATGCGCAGAACCAAGAAACTCGGCATTGATACTATATCTGCCTAACATCTTTCCCCCTCATCTCCGGCCTCTCGGCTTCCCACTCGTCGCGCAAGACAGCATACAATGCGTCAGCGATGATGATCGAGAGACCCAGGCTCCACACAAGAGTGATGGCATAGAAGAAGTTGGCGTTCCCCGAGCCGGCGTAGATCCATAGATGATAGAATGCCGGGCCGAGAAAGGTGGCGTAGAGGAGGGCCGAGGCGGCAGGAAACGTGTAGCGCATTACTATGGTACCATTAACATCGAGAGAACAAATACTCCAGTTGCAGCCAGGTCTTTCGAACATGCTATGCTGCTTGGTATCATGTGACTTACGCGGAAAAACGTGTCTATACAGCGGCAGCAGCCCTAGATACAAAGTGACATCCGCGATGCTCGGATACGGCTGGAATACCGCAAAGATGCCCAGCAAGCTGACCACGACAAACAGCGGCTGTTTCCGGAGCCTGAAGCTCAGTCCGCCGACATAAGACGCCATGTGCAGCCAGAAGACGCCGAGGAAGAACTCGCGGAACGAGTCGAACATCTCGATGAAGAAGTACCACCACAGCCCGACGTTGGGTGTCAGGTCAGGCAGCAGGAGCTGCACGCCGTAGGTGCTTGGTATAAACTCCCATGATCCGGTCAGGAGGTATGATACGTATAGCAGCGCGCCAGTAGTGACGAGGAGATCGGAGAGGTGGAAGAGCGAGAAGTTCCAGGGGTTTGGAGGGTTCTTGGGCGAGCGGCGGGCTTCAGCGTCGTAGCAGAGGAAGACGAGCGGCGGGAAGAGCAGGATGGGGTAGAACGAGAGGTAGGAGGCGATGGAGAGGGCGATGATCATTGTCATGGCGGAGCCAGTGCAGGCTTTCGCGATCGACAGGAGGATGAAGGTGTTGGTGAAGACGGAGGTGGGACGAGCAAGGGTAGTAAGGATTGTGAGCGGGTTGAAGAGGAACCTGGACGGCGTTAGTGTAATGCGGGATACGCTTCAGCCCCTTCTATGCGAGTCCTGGACCTCACCCTGCTGCTATTGCCGTGCTACTCCACCGCAGCTCTTTCCGTGGTGATGTGAACAGGCGTGAAGAGACCGACTCGGCAGTCTCAGCAATTTGCATTAACGCATTGGCGCTGCAAAGGTCCGCGAGTATGTACAGGAGGTTGGCCGCCAACGGATGTGCTCGAATATCCGGTAGCAAGGAAAAGAGTGGCAATAGTAGAGGCGCCTTTCATGGTCAGCGCAAGCCGTCGAAGTGGTCGGCGAAGGGGTGTACCTGGTGGAAGATGCCGCCGTCGTAAGGAGAGACATTATGCGTGTAGAGGAAGAGACCCTCTTGTACTGCCGAGCTGTTAGTCACAGTCCGCACCGCCCTGTCTCCTCTTTATGTCAGACCTACACCTCTTAAAGCTCGTTACTGGGGTGGATATTTCGACGCGGCCGGTCAGGAGATCTGGCAAGGAAGGGAATGCCGCAAAGAGGAGCAGACGGATGGCTGCTGCGGCGCCGAACAGAAGCGCCTTTTGCTTGTCAATAGCCATGGCGCCTGCTACCTCGCTGATTGCAGCATGTTGCTCAACGGGACACAGTGTTGCAATATTCCGATGTCGACAAGTGATGCTCGATAGCGCCAAGCGGCAGGGGTCATCGGGATGCCCTGCAGAGTTAGCGCGCGATGCCGTCAAGCATTGAATTCAAGCATTTATATTCCAATGCCAGAGCATCCTCAAATGCTGCCAGAGTGATATCGAAGTCCGTAACTGCAGCTCATGCGCCAGCGTCACATCCTCCTTGCCAGGAGCTATGCCACGATAGCCTCGAGGCGGAGCCTCCAGGCCAAAGGCCCCCTGCTTGGCTTGGATCACGTATGTTCCCATGTCGGACCACCATAGCACGCGTTAAACAAGCCTGCTGATCAGATGGCCATACACAGTTCTTGCAGAGACAGCGCACGCTCTCGCTATGGAGACAGATAGTCCGAGCAATCAACAGTAAGATCACATACCGCAGCGGATACCGTGTCGCTTTGGCAAACAGTAAATGATTGCATGTGCAGAGATTCCCCCATCGTCTACCAAGGAAGAGATGCGCCAGTATGCTAGGGAAGGGTTTGAGCGCAATCGAAACGTGACGGACCTGGTAGGTTCTTCACTTCCAGCTGGTAGTCGAATTGGTCGATACTGACCGCTACTCAGACTCACATCAGATACTTGGTCTCCGTCAGTGTTGCTTCTGGGACTTGCAGTTTGTCTGTTAACCGTCAATGCAGACTGGAAAGGTTGAGTTCGACTCCATGAAGAGGTATATCGAGGAGCAGGCTCAATGACAATTAGTTACTATCAGCAAGGAAGCCTGCCCGGATACGGAGGCCGGCTTCGGCTGTTAGTGAAGCTGCTTCAGCTTTTAGTGAATACATAGTCCGGCAAAAGAACAATAGAGCAATCGTGAAAGTGCGCCGTGAGATGCACGTTTCCGCAGTTTTGTAACGCGGTAAACCAGATGATTGCGATACGTAGGTACATCTAGGCTCCAAGGGACGTCTGAAGTCCTTGTCTCTTCGGCGATCTGCCAGCCTTTAAGGCTGGTATGCAGTTCTGTAGAGGTAGCCCTAAGAAAAGTTACATAGATTAAGTTCCAACTGCAGACGTCAATGGCGCTAGCAGGCATGCATCACATGCACAAGCTTAATGGCTGCCGTCCGGGGAAACCTCTTGGCCAAGAACAACCCACCTGCACATCAACGCACCTCCCTCATCGCCGGCTGTGTGCGATTCGAGAGCATTTGTTAGCAAGAGGAAGAAGACTGTGGTATCATCATGCTCTCAATTCGTGCTGCGCCCCCATCGACCCATCGGCGGTAACACCCTCTCCTCATGTCGGGCTCCCCTAACGCATCACGATCCTCCACCTTGTCCCATCCATCAGCTGCCTCCTCGTCTACCCTAGGCTCGCGATACTCTAGCGCAAAGATAGATAATGGAGAGCCTGGCTCGTCCGGTGGGAGGGAAAACGGACGTGTTTCCAGGAGAAGGCGGGGGATGCCCGAAGCCGACGGCGAGCACCCGCTCTCCAGCGGCGCATTGGAAGATAATCTTGTGGCCGAGCAAGACTTTGCTGTCCGGCGACACAGACCTCGAAGATCCGGAGGGTTCCTCCTAGAACCCACTCTAGCCCCTAGCGTTGAGAGCGAGACAATAGAACGGACGCCACGTTTCCACGAAGGAGACCGTAAAGGCAAGCGAAAAGCGGAAGACTCAGGGGCGAGCCGTAACTCAACAAGGTCTACGCGATATGACAGCGCACAACATGCAGCAGAAGATGGCATTGTCCCCGCACGAAATCCTATCATCGCTGTTGCCGACCATGACGAACGCGCAGCTGATGGTATCGCGAAGGAGAATCGCGCGCTCCTTGATGGGCAAACTACGCCTCGGCTCAGCAACGACACTAACACACTTCTGCCAAGAACGCGTGATCGTTCTTCCCCAGCGTCAACTTCTGGCTCGCCCTCTGCTGGCGGCGGAATTGACCCAGCTCAAATTGTGACCATGGCTCTGAACCTGAGTGAGAGTCGACGGAGACATCTGAGTGCTGGGTACCTCGCAGCTCCTCCCGTTCCTAGCACTAGGCGGGTAACATCCGCTGGTCTGCCTCTAGGCACGGCAAGCCCGCAGTTGCACGGCGGTTATCAGAACTACGGCGCCGGCGGCAGTCTTAGAGCGCATCTGCAGCAGCAACGTCGCATATCTCGAAACTTATCGCCGCTTACTGGCAGGAGCTCACCACGATCGCGGCACGCATCTCGCTCGGCGGCCCTGTCCACTGAGCAGTCAGACCTGCTGCTTCCAATTCCGAACTATGGCTACAAATTTTCCGCAGCAACATTGGCTAGAGCAGAGAAGGCCCGAACCGCTATTGAACTATCAGTGGAGTATAGGCGGCTACTGAATTTATTGCCTCCGCTCAAGCCAGACTCGACCGCCCCCGGAAACTACAGAACATCTGCTTCTAGCGTACCAGGCAGTGGCGCCGTCCACCTGTACCAGATACCCTCTTTCACCGGCGATCGATACAAGCTGGGAAGATCTTACAACCCGTTACAGTATCTTCGCAATCGCAGACTGAGAGCACGTGTCGGCAGGCCACTGGATCCAGGTAAGGAGGAGTTCAATGACACGGAGCGAGTAAGAGCGTGGATTGATACCGTACAACGTATATCGGGCCACGAGGGATATCGTGAACAGGACGGCGTCAATCTCCCAGCGTACTCGGATCAGCTCTCTGCTGCTGGCGTACAACCAGAATCTGAGATAGGGCATCGTAGGGCAGGCACAGCATCTAGCAACATCAAGCGCCCCCGTATGGATTGGCACTTCTCTCCTTCGGGCCTTCTAGCCGATGTCGTGTGGCTTGAACAAGGTGATAATAAGGGATTAATCGAGACCAGACACAGTTACAAGATCTTTCCTAATCTCGAGCCACGCCAGAGCAAGGAGTCCGCTCCAGAGCCGGAGGCGAAGCGGCACAGCACGGTTGGGTCTGTAGTGTCCACCATCCGCTCTGGTTTAGGAACAGCAGATAACAGCGATGAGGAGAACCACCGTGGTCGTAAGAGGCGGCATTTGCTCCCCGTACTCGGCGACAAGAGTATTAGGCGTGCGTGGCGCGCTTCGAGGACTCGTTCTGGAAGCGCATCTGGCCTGTCATCCTCTGACGGTGATGACTCGAGTCGACGTAGGGGTCGAAAGCTTCGCCAAGCGCTCACGACGGATGATGAAAACACTGGTCCTTTGGAGAAGTATCTGAATGATATACCTATCAATGATCCTAAGGATGATGATATGTCGTCACCCAGTGTTCTCTCCCCAGACACTCCGAACAAATGGGGCCATGGTCATGTTGCATTGTCCGGCGACCGAGTCAATCTCGACAAGAGGGACTCTAGGGATTTCGCAGCGAGCGACGGGTCTCACCAAGCAGTTTCTGGGATCTCTCATTTGGGCAAGCCAACTTTGAATGGTCGTCCGAAGGAACCTAGGGTCTCTTTTGACGGCTTTGACTCGACTGCACCGAACTCTCCAAGCATAGACAAATCTGCTGCTCAAATCACTCCTGATCCAACCCCACCCAGTAGTCGCAAGCCTTCCCCAACGCGAAAGTCCCACAAGTCCAAGCTTTCCATATTCCGCTCCGACACAGGCAAGAAGGACAAGGACACGAGCGCTGTTGATGCTGCCACTACCGACCACAAAGATCACGACAGCTCACCAGCACCAAGCGCTGACGCAGAAAATCAAAACCGACGCAGTATTGACAGACCTCACGTGGAAGAAAGTTTGAAGAATCCGCCCACTCACAGGCGCGATGAGAGCCGGAGCAGTCTCAGACGAGTCGAGACCAGAACAGCCAAGGATGGTAGAACTCGCAAGGAACCAGGCTCAGCTGTCTCCCGGTTTTTCAAAGGTGGCCGCCTCGGAGAGATTGTACGCAGCGAATCCGCGAAAGTGGGTGGCTTCATCTGGCGAAAAGAGACTTTGGGAGATGACCAGCGATCCGTAAAGAGCTTCAGCGACGTATCTGAGTTCTCGGAGACTGAGGATGAAGGGCCCGACGCAGGTCGGATGAAGCAGCGACCCAAAACACACAAGCGGACTGTGACCATCGGTGACACATTGGAGACAGATCCAAAATATCACCGAGTCAATTTGCCGTCATTCAAGCCATTCTCCGCCACACAAGAAGAAGAAGAAGCCGCCCAGGCCAACACAGCCAACGGCACTGATGATCCAGTCCATCGCCAGCAGTTGGAGCTGAAGAAACGCAATCGCTCAGCACGTTTTGACCGCCTTGCGCCGCCGAAGATCAACATCAGCACAGCGTCCACTCCGAACCTTTCGCGGCAGAACACCGACGACCGCCGCGGCAGCTACGCCTCCTCCACTCAATCGCGCAAGCAACCAACAGATCGCCTCACTGTCAGCTACACGAAAGCGGGTCGCGACAGCCCTCCGTCCAGTCTGAAGCTAGACCGACAGCGCAGTCCCAGCCGTCCACCGATCAACAGCAAGCGCCACTGGAGCATCTCAGATCCAAGCCAACACCAGCGCCGCCAGTCCAGCACCACCATCGAACCCAGCGCAACCCTCGCCACTGACCTAGCCCGCACGCGCGCCCTCCTCCTCAGCACAGGCATCAAAGCCCACACCATCCACCTCCTCGCCAGTTCACCCCGCTCCCCACCCTCTCCCTTCCTCCTCAAAGCCGCAGCCGCCGCGCCCGCAACCCTTGGGCCTGTGCCTCGCAACGAAGAACACATCCTGGCCGCCAAACTCCTCTCCTCCGCCATCGAAGCCGAGATCCAGGGCCTGCAGTCCTCCGCCGCGGATTTCCGGGCCCAGACCGCAGCGCTGCACTCCTCCCTCTCCGACTTACGTCAGAGCTGCGAAGACGAGCTCACGCCCCGCGTGCGCGGCTGTGCGGACGAGGCGGACGAGGTGACGAGAAGGCTGACGCAGGAGATGCCGCTTGCGGTCAAGGAGGTGAGCGATCGGATCGATCTGATGCTGAGGACGAGGCGGAGACGAACGAGGTGGGTCAGGCGCGTGGGGTGGAAGGTGCTGGAGTTGGCGGTGCTGGGGGCTATGTGGGGCGTTTGGGCTGTTGTTGTGCTTGTCAGGTTTGTGGCGGCGGTAGTGAGGGCGCCGGTTCGGGCTGTGAGGTGGGCGCTTTGGTTATAGGGATGTACTTGTGTATCTCATGGGTATGGTGCGGAAGAGAAATTTGTCTGGTTTGAGAGCATGTTTTGGATATTTAGCGTGGAGTTCGGGGGGTTGTTCTTGATCCTTGGGAGCATGTTGGAAACATATCACTGGCAGAGTCGTTATTTAATACTATTTATTGTGTGGTTGGTCTAGTATAGTACTCATCCGTTCACGTGCGCCGCTGTTCTGCATCCCTCAACCCCCGTGCTTAAGTACGACTTCTTCTAACGATCTGCTACTATACCGTGCAGTGATCTTATCTGATAACAGGGCCCAGGATACCGCTCGTAAAGCCAAACTTTCGATCATGGTGTATGCTAAGACATGCGGTACGGTCCGAAGTAACAAGGCTCTGCGCCAGCAGTCCCCAGGCCAGCAGATTTTGATGATTGAGCTAGCAGTGCTTCGAGCGTTCTTCGCCTTCGAAGAAGAGTTGAGAGCGAATAAGAGTAGTCGGGCCACTATGAGGCACGTTCTGGGCTACAAATTCCATGTACGCTCGAAGCATTGATTGAGCGATCTTGGTGAGAATTTTCCCGGGGTCCGAAAGGCTGCTCGTCTCTCTTACTTTATTGCTGGGTCCCTGAGAGGCTGTACTCATTACTGTGCGGCTAGAGCACGCTGGCTGGTGTAACAGGCTCGGCCGCCCCTGATAGCTTTTGCATCAGGTTGCCTGCCTGATGTATCTATCACAGCATATAATTTTCCCTGTTGAAAGTGCTCGAGGCTGTGCTCAAAATGAAAGCCTCAATGGGCTGCTGCACGAAGCCGTAGTCGCGCGCAGAGTCATTGGATTTGTCCAAGCAGGCTTCCAGGCGGAACGTGCCCTGCCGCTGGTGAACCACACCGTCCAGCAAGGGTGACGAACCATTCGATTCGCATGAAGTGCTACTTACCTTGGCTGCGCAGAAGAGGAAGCCTGTAGTTGCACTCTTCATGTTCACCCTGGATTTGGGAGTTCGGGCTACCCACCTTTTGTTACGCGAGGCTCTACACCCCGGTGCCTATGAGCACCTGGTGTGCATGCTTCAGGAGTCGTTCAGGCAACCGTAGAGCCTTCCTTAGGTGCGTTCAGCGGACTCCGAGTCCCTCTGGATCTCTGGTCCCCGCTACTCGGTATGGCTCTGTCTTGAGTCATTGCTCAGCGTGTAACGTTCGCTACTGGCGGTTCCCGCTTCGAGGATGATTGGATCCTGATTTGAGGCTGTTGCTGCGCCGCATCAGGTTGCCGCGCGCCGTGTTCCCCGGTGCTATAGTCCGTGGTGTACCTACTTAAGTTGACGAAGACAGAAGACGGGAAGTTTCAATTCTCCCTTGCTATCTGTTTTGCTGGCAGCTCATATCAGTATATCATTATCTTAGCTTGCTCTTCGGTCTGCTGCTGTCCTCAGTCCCTATGACGACCCTCGGCGAGCCTCATCAAGAGCGCCGGATTGGAATCGACTCGGTTGGACCAAACATCCACAGCAGATACGGAGCCTCGGACACACGTTCTAGCAGCAACAGCCATGAGTCTCATTACGGTTTGGTTGAAGAAGACGTCCATATTTCTCAGCCGTTGCGGAGCGTATGGGAAGACTGGTCCGGTCGGGGACCCCACGTCGATTTCGTCAAGACCGAGACCATTCCTCTTCAGCGAGGCAGACTCCTCGGACGCGGCGCCAACGGAGAAGTGTACGAGACGAGCTGCCAAGGCGTAGCGTTGGCATTGAAGACGATATACTGCCCCCCAGGATTCGACTCGAAGCAAAGACGAAAAGAGATAGAGATAATAAAGAAGCTGAGCCATCGGCACATAGTAAAGCTTGTAGGGACGTATACGCAGGGTCCGCGCTTGGGACTCCTCCTATGGCCGTCGGCAACCTGTGATCTTGCAACACTCCTCGACGACGTAGACCGGCTATCTCGCAGCGTAGACGTTGAAGAAGATGCGGACCGGGACATGGCAGAGGATGCCGATACCAAGAGCCAGCGGGCAATACGCTTCCATGGCCTAGGAGTGAGAAACCCATACAAAAGCCGGCAGCTTCAAAATGCCAGACAGCGATTGTATGAAAGCCTTGGATGCCTTGCAAGTGCCATAGACTACCTGCACAGCTGCTGTGTCCGCCACAAGGACCTCAAGCCGTCCAATGTACTGTTGTCACGCGACGGCCTCTGGGTTACAGACTTCGGCACCTCAACAGACTTTTCGACTCAATCCAGCAGCCTCACTGCGAACGGCGAACGAGGCACGGCCAAGTACTTCGCTCCGGAGGTAGCCGCTTACGAGGCCAGCGGGCGCGCTGCGGATATGTTCTCTCTCGGCTGTGTCTTCCTCGAAGTCTTCGTCGTTTCTGTCGGCAGTTGCAGTCTAGAGGAGCTGAGGGAGCTGCGTCCGGCACGCGATCGATCATACCAGGCCAACCTATTCCAAAGGGACAACTGGATCAGCCTTGCCAACTCTCGGGCTACAGCTTACGAAAAGTTTCTCCTAACAGAAATCAGGCAACTGCTCCAGTTCCATGCTGTCGAGCGGCCTACGGCGCGGGAGCTTGCACGGCAGATGGTGTCAATCAACACATTTGATCAGATAGCCCACTATCGGTCGCTGTTTGGGAAGTGTTGCGCGACTGAGTTGAGAGATATTCCCGGGCCTCCAGGATGGTTGGGTGTTATTGAGTGATATCGGTGGGCGATGGACTTCTCTGGAAGTGGCAAGCCCTCGAATGGGCATTGTAAGCGACTTGGAAGACGATGGCATAGTGGGCACGGCGGAAGCACTCTGTGTTAGCAGTGAGTGTCACTCGGGGTGGTGTTCAGGAGCTCGTTGAGTACTAAAGATCCCGTGATCGGTACCGGAACTGAAAGGGATACTGGGAAAGACGAGTGTTGCGGACAAAGGCATCTAGAGTTAGTTACGATCGAATTGATGTCACAAAGCTATATGCAGATTACTTGGACATAGTTTATGTATAAAACAACCTGGGTTGATGATACAAGACAGCGTTGACTTATTGCTTAAGATAGTCGTTGGTAGCAACGACGGAGTATTCTAGGTGCCAGCATAATCGCAGTTCCAGCTTCGTCCAGAGTCTCTGTGAAGTCCGGCGTGTCTATGACGGCGAGTTCGCTATCAGATTACAGTTGATGGACTGAGTGCATGACGTATGAGCATAGACGTGATTGAACTACGAAGTCACTTGCTGTTCTAAACAGGACGCGTTCCGGGATAGCGTGCGGCAGTGCATATTGAGATCCTCGCCCAAGACAAGATACGCCAGATTGTGTAGGCCCAACTTAGAGTGAAAGGTGTCCTCCAAAAGTCAGCGCACGATATGTAACGCCACAGACACCAGCGCTTACTTCGCTCTCTACAAGCTATTCCCATTGCGCCCATTTCAAACGAATATCTAACAAGAGTCCACGAACTCTCAAGCAGAACACAAAGAAAAAATCATAGCCACCCCTGCTGCTGTGGCGGCGCCGGCTGGCCAGGTCTAGGAAACACCGGCACCGTCTCCAGCTGTTCCAACCCTCCCATTGTGGCCTGGGGTCCGGCCTGCCACCCTTGACCAGTTTGCTGGTTGACGAACGCAGCTTGTCGGAATGGGTTTGTGCTTCCTGTGGGGTTCGGTACCAGTGGAGCAGGCGCAGGCGCAGGCATGGCTGAAGGTGGTGCAGCGGGTGAGGGATTGCGGGCGAAGGGGTTAGTACCTGTAGGCGCTGGTTGTAAAGGCTGGATTGCGATCTCTTGTTGGGGGATGGCCGCGGGGAACGACGGTGCCGGTTGTTGCTGCGGGGGAAGGGATCTGGCGAAGGGATTCGTACTCGACCTGTTGAGTGATGAGGTAGGGGTGGAGGTGTTTGCCATGCCAGTAGCATTAGGCATCATGGACTGGCGGAAGGGGTTGGTGGACTGAGGTTGCAGCGGCGGTGCCGGTGGGCTGACGAACTGCTGCTGGGGTTGCTGCGGAAATGAGGCCACATCATCCTGTCGAATGGAGGATAGAGCGTTTGGCTGAGTGTTAAAGGACTGAGGCTGTGGAGTGTAACCCCCGAAGCCTGCTCCGGTGAAGTCCGGTTGCAATGGTTGTGTCTGTTGTAATGGTCGGCCAAACGGATTGGTTGACTGTGCCATGGCTGGATTGTATGGCTCCTGTTGCAGCGGCGGCGCCTGGAAGCCCGTAACTTGTTGAGGAAACGCAGTTTGCGGGGCTGGCACGCCTGTTTGCTGGGGATATTGCTGCTGTTGCAGCTCGGACGACTGCTGTGCCATGGGCTGCTGTTCTATGGATTCGAAAAAATCGATAAGATCAGCAGGTGGCCCTCTCGCTGGCGGCGCCGCTGCTGGCAACTCTGCTGGCTTCGATGGAGCTGGAAGTTCTGCAGATTTGCTCGATGTGGCCGCTACTGGCGGTTTGCTGACTCCGTTGGATGCCTTGCCGCTTCTCTTCGCTTGCTGCGTTGCCAAATACTGACGTCTGTTTACTTCGAAGTCCTTGTCATTGAGATAGTCCGCCAGTGAGGCGGCCAAGCCTACCGGTGCGTGCTTGATTTTCGGTATCTCTAATCTTGTGGAGTGCTCATGTAATCTTGCCACGCTCAAATATTGCACGACCTGCTCGGTCTGACTAATGAATGTCCGATAGACATTGAGCCCTCGTTCCGCATCTGGATGTGACATCTCAAAGAAATGCTCTGAGTCTGTGTTAGGTCTGCTTTTGGTCCATTTTGGAGATCACTCACCAAGCACATTAATCGTCCCTTCGTTCATAACATGGAAAAGCGCAAGTAGATCCATAGTTAGCAGCCGGAAAGCGCACAGTGAGATGTCGTTCTCAGAATCCTCGGAAAGGAACTGCTCCGTTTTAGCTTCTCCTTAAACACGAGAAGAGACGACGGACTCTGCATTCCAACAGCGCCTCAATTAGCTCCTGTATAACCTCAGTCTCGCGCAGTAGACCCTTCTCGACGCTGAGCCGCTTGAGACGGCCCTCGGCCCCTCGGACATGGTCAACCTTCGTCGAAGCAAATGCTCGCACTCGCTGCACTAGGTAGTTTGCGTACACCCTTATGTTGCGTCCTTGCGTCTCGACTATCACGATCTATAATCAGCGCCGATTGAGGATGTGCATGGAAGTATGTGCTTGTTTAGAGTGTGATAGGAGTTTATAAACTGGCACTCTTGGAGGGATGCATCTGTATAAGAATAGACGAAACGCAAAGCTCCGTGGTGCCAAACTGATGGTGCACTCCGCTTCGTTCACCGTACTTCGGGTAGAGCTGGATAAGGCAGTTGCGGCAACTTTGGGCCGTCCACCACCCCAATACATTTTGCCCAAAGACTCACCGTCTGTGAAGTTGTTGATAGCCAACTTGCGGCTCGGACCGCTTGCAAGATACTGGAGTGTGACGTCTCGCTCACCCTCCCGTATCATCAGATGTACTACAATGAGCGACTTGAAGACGATAGTCCACGTCGAGTCTCTCAACCTGTTCTGAAGCGCGCGAAAGATCTCGGCGACACCGGATTCGCCGGCATGCGTAGCTACGAGGATGTGTTCGACATATTTCGATTTCGGCGCGGCAGCCTGTATAGAGCGGTCTAATCAGCTGCCGTCCATATCTCGTCCCAAGCCGCAATTGAGGCCGAAAGCTTCTAGAGAAGAAGTGAATGTGTACCTTGATCTTCGTAGCTCCCTTCACAGACTTCTCAAACGAGCTCGCCATCTGCGTTCGTCCGCTATGCGAATGGCCGCGGGGGGTGACCAGTGCGTGTTTCTGAGGATTATTGCTACCTCATAGCTTTCGGCAGCACGCGTGGGGTATATAGCGATAACGAAGGCGACTGCGACAGTCTACCGGCCGTAGAGCAAATCCTGTAACAAGTACCTCTGACAGCTGTGCCCGACGTTGTCAGTTTGTCGCACCGCGGCGCATTCGTCTGATCCGATGACGCTCCGCGCACACCTCCGCCGGCGCCATCCCACCATCCCGCATCCATCCAAACCCCAAACACCACGCCCGCCATGTCCACCTTACCGACGCCCTCCGAGCGCGAAAAAGCCGACACCGAGCTCAAGGCGAAAGAGGCCGAGGAGCAGGGCAGGCTCCCCTACAAATGGACCCAAACAATCCAGGATGTCGACATTACCGTGCCTGTGGCCGGAAACCTTAAAGGGCGGGATCTGGACGTCAAGTTCACGAAGACGAAACTCAAGGTGCAAGTCAAGGGCCAGGAGCCCATCATAGATGTGCATCTCCTCAATCCCAGACTCTCAAGTCAACTAAGCTAACCGACACTCCTAGGGCGACCTCCCCCACCCGATCCACGTAGACGACTCCACCTGGACGCTCGAGACGACGCCGACGGGCAAAGAAATCTCGATCCACCTCGACAAGATCAACAAAATGGAGTGGTGGGCACACGTCGTCACTACCGCGCCGAAGATCGACACCTCGAAGATCACGCCCGAGAACAGCAAGCTGAGTGATTTGGACGGCGAGACGAGGACGATGGTGGAGAAGATGATGTACGATCAACGGCAGAAGGAGATGGGGAAGCCGACGAGCGACGAGGAAAAGAAGATGGAGTTGCTCAAGAAGTTTCAGGCGCAGCATCCAGGTATGGAGCGTCTGCGGGTTTATCCTAATCGATGGAGTGGAACACTGACGGCATGCAGAGATGGATTTCTCAAAGGCGAAAATGGGCTGAACGCCGGAACGTGTCAACCACATACGCGATCCGACACGATCATAATCCAACATGCATAGCGATGGGCATCAGGTAATCAAAATCATCCAGGGGCCATTTGCCCCAAAGTTACTGTACATGCTTTCAATTTGCCTACCTCATCTCATCCATCACCCCTGCTGCCACAATACCGTCTTCTTTCCTTCGTAGCTGAATTGATCGATTGCCCTGATCTCGTCATCAGATAACCTCCACCCCAGCGCCTCCATGTTCTGTTCCGCCTGCTGCGGCTTTCTTACACCCACAACAGGTAACACTCCCTTACTCAAGTTATAGTTCAGCGCAACAGCAGCAATGCTCTTCCCCCTCTTCTTCCCAATGTCCTCCAGAACCTTCAGCGTCGGCTCAATGTACTTCATCGGATATTTGCTAAACCTGTACGTGTCCGGCGGTTCATGCTGGCTGTTGTACTTTCCACTCAGTCTCCCCTGCGCCAGGCTGGAGTAGCTCTGGAAGATGATGCCGCGCTCCTTGCACGTCTGCAACAAGCCGCTCGTCTCCGGGTATCTCCGCAGGATACTGTACTCGCACTGGTTCGTCGCGAGCGGAATGCCATATTTCTGCAGCTCCTCCTGCATCTTGACCATATCCTCCGCGCTATAGTTCGCCACACCGACCGTCTTTGTCAGACCCTTGTCCACGCACTCGGCGAGGCCCTCTGCCGCCTTCGCGATCGACTGCGGGTGGATATGCCCATGCACGAGGTAGCAGTCCACGTACTCGAGTCCCATCCTCTGCAGACTCTTCTCCAGCTTCTTGGCCGGCGCATCCACGGGGTGTATGATGTTCTCCAGATCCGGCACCACGTACCACTTGGTCTGGATGAAGAATTGGTCGCGCCGCAGCCCAGAGGCCCGGTACAGCTCGCCGCAGATCTCCTCGCTGCGCCCGCTGCCGTACGCCTGCGCCGTGTCGATGAAGTTCACGCCCGAGGAGACTATGACCTTCCACGCTTCGTGCACGGCCGGCAGCTCGTCCTCGGACCAGTGGAACGTCGCCTTGTCGCCCCAGGGCCAGGCGCCGATGGAGATGGGGGAGGCGTACGCGTCGGAGTTCTTGCCCTTGAAGGTGACGCGTGTTTCGCCGGTCGGTACGATGTCTTGCGGCAGGACGGCAGCCATGCCGTCGAAGTCTGGGGGGACTGGTGGTGGTTTGTTGGAGTGGAAGCCAGAGACGGCGGACATGCCGGCCGAAAGGCCGGCCTGGAGGACGTGCTGCATCGTGGTAGTTACTGAAAACTGTCTGTGGGATCAATGGATAGCAACAGGGACACTGGCGAAGGAAGTGCTGTAAAAATTTCCGACATGCGTGGTGTTCATAAACACCACCGCCGGCTTAGCCGGACATCGTGACGTCAGTACACCGTGAGAATGAGCGCACCAAGCAACAAGTCAGGTCAACACCGACAGAGCCGGTAGAGTACAGGTGACACGCTTCGCTGTGACATGGTGAAGCAGATAACAGAGTCGAACAAATAAGACAAAGGTAAGATTGGTGATTGACAGCCGCTGACAGCTTCCATTGGAGCTTCTTGAACCGTGCGCGAACACCGAGGTCCAGGTGACCTGTTTCCATCATGTCGCACGTAGCTAACTGTATCTATCTGAGAGTACGTTACCTACAAATGACAGTACGTGCTTGAGACAAACCTTGTCTTACACCTAGTCTCACGATGGTTGGTAGAAAAGCGCGATGCGAAAGACGTGCGCACCATTTTCAGTCACGCAGCCGCAGATGATACGTCTCCAGCTGCTTTTCAGTCAAGGCAGTCGGGCTCTTGACCAGCAGATCCTCGCCCTTCCCACTTTTCGGAAATGCAATGACGTCCCTGACAGAGTCTCTTCCAAGCATGACAGCAATCAGTCGGTCGAACCCTAGCGCGATACCAGCATGTGGCGGGCATCCAGCGCGCAGAACGTCAAGAAGATGCCTGAAGTCTTCCAAACGTTCATCACTCATCTTTAGCACGTTGCGGAGGATGTATTCCTGTACTCTTACGTCGTGAATACGGCGGCTGCCTCCACCGAGCTCAACACCGTTGACCACGATGTCGTAGTGCTCAGCGCGGACACTGGCGGGGTTGTCCACGAGGAGATCAACATCTTCTACGCTCTTCGGCGCCGTGAAGGGGTGATGCGTCGAGGACAGTCCTGCCGCACCGCCTTGGCCGGGGTCGGTATCATTGCTCGGTGAGAAGAGTGGAAAGTCCGTAATCCATAAGAATTCGAAGCCTTTAGGGGCGGGTATGTAACCTCCGGCAACTGCTGCGCGGTGGAGTGCGAGACGTAGATTGCCAAGTGGCGTTGAGCCGCCGCTGAAAGGAGCGTTCTTGCGCGCTTGGAGGACGACGAGGTCGCCATCTTCGAGCTCGAGCAGCTCTTCCAGTTGCTCAGCTGCTTCGAAGCCGAAGGGCTGCAGGCCTTGTAGTGGCTTTCTGGAGTCGACGATGAAGATACCGGGCTGCCCTTCAGGGTTGTTGATGAACGGTAAGGCCTCGGGTGAGTCCATAAATTGTGAGACAAACTTTCGGGTCTCTGCGGGCTGCTCTGAGATGGGGAGTTTCAGGACATCGACTATGGGATCTGTGAGTGGTCCTATTTTGCTTATCAGATCAACAGGTAGGAGGTGGCCGATCCTCATGATCTACGTGCATTAGAAAAATGTTGACGAGATGTGCGTATGTATCGTACCTCCGCTCCAAGCCGCAGGTCCGGCTTGTCAGATCCGTACCTAGACATAGCCTCTTCGTATGTCATCCGCGGGAAGGGAGCGGGAAGGTTAGTCACGTTAAGCATCTCGTCCCACAAGCGCCGGAGCAAAGCCTCGATGGTCTGCATGACATCCTCGCCCTTTGCAAATGACATCTCCAGGTCAAGCTATGCTGGTTAGCACCCTTGGTTCAAAATGTGCTGATGACTTACTTGTGTGAACTCAGGCTGTCTATCAGCTCGCAGATCCTCATCGCGGAAGCATCGTGCAATCTGGTAGTACCTCGGAATACCGCTGCCCATCAAGATCTGTTTATACTGCTGAGGGCTTTGCGGAAGGGCATAAGCCAGACCCTTGGTACGCGTAGGGACCAAGAACTCCCGCGCGCCTTCCGGAGTAGATTTGAACAGTAGTGGCGTCTCAATTTCTAAGAAATCATGCTTGCTACTCAGTTCATCTCTGCATATGTTTGCTGCTCGACTTCTGAAGGCGAGCGCATCGCGTATAGTCTTGTCGTTGCGGATCTGCAGGTGACGTTGCTCTGGAGGGAAGTTCGTCTCCTCGGTGATAATGATGTCTTTCGGAAACTCATTGAGAGCTTGGATGTCGAGAAGCTCAACTTCTATATTCTTGACCTTTTTGATATCGCCAAGGTCCTTCTTGGTGGGCTCGCGGGGTTTAAGTCTACCCTTGACAACCACAGGCGATTGCGCACTCAAGCTCTTTAGTATCGCGTGACAGGATCTCTGCTCGCCGTCTGGCGATTTAGCTGTTGATATGATTTGCACACTATGACTGAGGTCCTTGCTGAGAAGGGGAACAAAACAGAAATTCTTAGACAAGTCGGACCGTGATCCGAGGTAGCCGTGGAGGACTACATCCTCGCCAGGCTGTGCTTCTGAGAGACTGCGTACTTCATGTGTAGCGCAGGGGTAGTTGACTGGGTAGATCAGTAGAATTCTTGGAAAACTCGGAAGGTCGAATGAACCGGACCTAATTGCTTACTGACATGATTGCTTGTACGAGCGAAGAAAGTCTAACTCCGCTGTAGATTGATGAGAGGAGCCGGAAGAGAAAGCACGGAAGGCGTTGCGAGTAAAGTGTGGTGATCGACGAGCAGTTGAAAGGCCTCTTGGGCGGATGAACCGAGATATCTCAATGTAGCTCCTTCCAGCCTTGGAGATATGTGATATGGCACACTCAACGGGCCTATGCAGCACCATTACGCATAGAGAAGAACGCAAAGACACGAGATACGGGAATTAAGAGGGATGAGATCACGGTGACTGTCGCGAGAGGGAGTTTTGCGCCGAAATGGGTATAGAGCCGCTTAGTCAGTCGGACTCTCCACTTCCTCGAAACCGACATGCACATTGAACTTTTCTTCCTCATCCTTCCAGTTTAACACAAGTGAGTACCCCTTCTGCGCAACGCGTTTGCGAACCTGGCTGACAATGGACTCCAGATGATGAAAGCCTAGCGTGCACTCGATGAGCTGTCCTTCTCTCCGCTTTCGAGCTCTCCCTTCACCGGGCTCAAGTGGTTCGATTGTAGGAGTGGAGGCAGCATGATATCGGCGTTCGGCACACCACCTTGTTACTTCAACGGACGCGATGAAGGCATCTCTGACCCTAAACTGGAAGGTGTTCACCTGTGTTCCTGCGGCATGTTAGCATAGCACTACACACACGGAAGATGGAGGAACATGGGCATATGTACATAGCAGAAATACGTTCAATGGACGAGTACTCGTTCGACCCCTGGTGGCACGCTGTGATTTTTTCTTGAACGTGACGGCAACCGCTGACTACCTCATGGATGCTTCAGGCCGCCAATCCTGTAGCTATCTAACAGTCAAGCGGGAGAGCAGACTTCAGCGATGGTCAACAGTCCAGCTTCTATTACAATGGGAGTTCGATGTAAAAGCGCCGCGACATGCACTGCAGCCGTTATCAAGGATCACGTACCTATTGACGCTATGAGCACGGAAGAACCGTTCACTGAACCGCAACGCGGCATGTCGTAACAGCAGGAGCTGTAGATATCAAGCCACGATGAGAGCTACAACTAATTTCCCAAGCCGGACTAGGGCCTTTGCAACATGACAGAGCAATAGCTGTAAGGATCAGGGTGTTATATGCCCGCTCCGTTCCCGTTTGGACAACGAGGTGATACTGAACGCCCGAAACTGCATCATACGTGTGGAAACGAGAAACAGTGAAAGGGACGCCACCATATCATGGGGAGGATATTACGAATCACAGATCGAGCAAGCAAGAAAGGTTTCGCGGAACATCTGCATTGAGACGCAAAGTGACTACAGACGTGATGGTATTGTAAAGCGCTACCACATGCGCATCATGTCGCTTCTCCAGGTAAGTCGTGCTAGTTGTCGTAGTGAAGAAAAGAAGCTGCCAACGCCAAGGAAGTCGTCCCCCGCTGTCCAATTTGAGCATACTCAAGGATCAGCAGAGGAAAAGAAGACATGCAGGGACCAGGAGAGTCTTCATTGTGTCCAATTCCATCGTCGCAAAGAGGGAGAGAAACCATGTAACCACCAGAAAAGTCATCCTTGTCCAACTTGATCATCGTGAAATCCAAAACAAACAAACCCAATCCATTCCGAACCATCCCATCCAAGTGCTCATCCGCTCTTCTTAAAGCTCCTCTTGATCTTCTGGAAGCCTCTCTTCAGTAACTTCCGCGCGTGTCTCGCGGCATCCCCCATGCTATCTCTGAAACTGCTCTTCCTATTAAGCGCCTGGCTGGGAAGGGGCGGCGGCAGGCCCCGGTGTCCACGAGTCGAACGCACAGCGTTGTGAGCCGAGGCTCGGGTACTCCTCACAAACGCACCGAAAGGGCCTTGAGCGCTGTCAGATGTGAGCAACAAGCTAGTAAACAAACGCACTGTACTCACAGCCTGATGTATTCAGCGTCGTCGTCGTCGTCATCATCGCTGTCGTCGTCGACAACTTCGTCATGGGTGTAGAAGTAGTGGTCCAGCCTGTCACGGTTGTGCTGAGAGTTGTCGTCGGGATCATCTTCGTCTGGGGCGTCCTCGGCGAAGACAGAGCTCAGAATGTACCTGCGACGATGTGCGGAGGGAAGCCTTGCGCCGCCGAATTCGTCGTCTTTGTCGATACGCATGTTCTCGAGAGTGTTCTGCTTGGATTCGGCCGCCTTGAGAAACTCGATCATATCGAACGCTTGCGCTCGTTGGGTCTCTTTGACCCATCCGTAGAAGACGACCTTTTCATGGGCTTTGATGTACCCAAAGGCCGCCTTCAAGAACTGGTCGATGACCTTCCTGTGGCACCATTCTTCGCCGACTAACTCCCACGATCTTGCCCGTCTCGCCATCAAATCGGCAGGACACGGAATGATGATATGCAACTCCTTGAGCTTCGTCGGCTTGTCAAGCAGACAAATCATCGCGGCGTTGGGGACCCATTGCAGCGCGGGAGTGAGCTTAGCACCGAACACGTTCAGAAGCTCAATCTGCTTAAGATCGATCTCGACTTTCATCGGTTGGTGCCTTGCGTTGAGCGGGCCGCGTCGGTTCTCGAGGAATCTGGCGAAGCGCTCCATGTCGCCAACGTCGTTGAAGCAGAACATCGTCTCGGAGAAGAGTAGTCCGAGGAATTTATTGCGTGTTTGCTTGCTGAGGTAGACGACAGCTTGTTCGGGTGCATGCTCCGTTGAGATCTCCCGGCCTCCCGGCCGTGGGTAGGTGCGGTACCTGAAGGGATAGCATCGATTTTCGAACAGATTGAGGTAGATTTTGTTGCGTATCTCGCCAGGCAGTTTCATGATGGGGAAGACTTTGTTGTTTTCATACCACTGCTGCTTGAAGACCCATGGCAGCTCCATGATGGTTGTGGTTGGTTGGTGGAGGAAGGAGATTGGAAGAGAAGTTGGAAAACATAGTCAAAAAAGGGGCACGTGCACGGTTGACGATGCGGTGATGATGTTCATTTCATCTCTTTTCTCCAACTCCCTAACCTTCACGTTGACACCGCCAGCCCCTTGTAAACAGCCTATCCAGATCTTGATCACGTCGGTCTTGCCAGGATCATGTATCTCCTGCTTCTTACACCTCCAATCCGCTTTTTTTCTGAAGCGTCGGGAAGAGGTCTTGCTTGCAAATCTCCGGAACCTCGACGCCGACCCCGCAAAGTTCTCTCTCGTCCGCTGTTCGTACGTGATCCTGATCGATGCCACCCATCCATGCTGCTTTATGCTCCTCCGTCTGCGCTCTCGTGCCGCTCCCCTCCAAGAGCCCAGCTCGCCACCGGCCTCCTGATCGGATTCCCAACCACGGATGCGGGGATATCATGAAGTCTCCTCTCCCTAAGTTCGGTCGGGCCGTAGAGAGTACGTCCTTACTTCAGCATCTTTACCGGGGCTCACCGCACGTTTGAGCCTCATATGACATGGGACTAAGCGGAGGAATCATCAGTCATTGACCTCAGAGAGTACACAAGGTGGTGGCCAGGAGGAGCTACCGGGGCAGACAGCGCTATCCTTGTTCAGGCGCGAGTGGTCGGTTGAGGACGATAGATAGCTGGACCAGTTCTAAGCAGTTCGTGTATGAGGGTCATGGAGTCTTGCAGCAGTATAGCCAGTACTGGCTGGGCGTGCTGGGACGCTCAGGAGATACTGTAGGCTCTACGAAGCCGAATCCCTTACTGTGGTGAGGTGTAGATGTTGCTTCGTAGAAAGAGCACCGCTCCCCTGGGCATGTAAACCGCGGCCCTGGCTCCTGCTCAGAGTTTGGAGGCCATTTAATGTGAAAGGCTGAGTGATTTGATGTTCTCTTGAAAAACTGGTGCTCCATCATCTCATCAAGGTTTTTGACGTTCACCCAAGCCGCATGCCACATGCAAGGGATGACACCAACACACGACAGTTCGCGCTGGCACCAACACCACAATGAACGTTCACCGACATGGGCAGCTGAGTCCAAGATACGCCGCAAGTCGTACACCCCCAAGTCATGAATATCCCGTCCCGACATTGGTTGGACGTGTCAGGGAACCAAAGGACTATGTCTGACAACACTGCTAGCGCGCAGCGGGTTTGTAGAACGTCTAAGGGATCACACAACTTCGAAACAGACCCTCCAAACAACATAATGGTACGTGAGTGGAAGGAGGATGCAGCAGTTGCGTACGATGGATTGAATACGGCAGACCAGCTATCACGAGGGAGATATGCGGCAGCAGCTCGAGCGGCGAATACATCAGCGCCGTCCGGTTGGCGACAAAGCCCATCACGCCGTTGGAAGGTCCCATTCTGAGACGACGTTACATCGAGGATCCATCAACAGGCCAGGGAACGGCAATGAGACAGCAACATCAGCTCCATCAGGCCATTTGGAGTTCCACCACGCCGCTGACTCCACACTGGAACAACTCTTACGCTTCTTCTTCGACTGAGTGGCGACGAACTCATAAGCCTGTAGTGCGGAGGCCGCAAGCGGCGCCATAGGCGCAGTCTGGCGCTCTCAGGGTTCCCAGGTTCCGTAGGACACACAGCGCAGAGATTTGAGATCTACCCTCAGGCTTGCGGCAGCTGATGCCAACAGGAACGGACAATGGGGCAGTGAGGCGGAGCCACCACACGAAGCTCGATCTCCTGCAGGTCCCGTAGGAGGATCATAACGGCCGGGCTCTCATCCATTAGGGCGCCTCGTTGCCGTGAGGTGCCTGGCTGTATACTGCTGCAGGGCCTTCGTTCCACATAAGTTGCCGCCTTGCAGTTGTTCGAGATGCTCTCCGGCACTTGAAGCGGACAACTCGACGAAGCCCCGCCGAAAAGCTCTTCCTATAACACTCTGACGACGGGAGGCTTATGCAGCAGGTAGTGCAGGAATTGGGTGCAGCTGGAGACAGTACGGATAACTTTCGAAGGCTTTCCGCACAGCGCTGACGGCGACGTCGACATCCTTCTCGGTGGCCTGGTGCACTGCTCAGGAGGCAAGAGCAGCTTGAAAGCCTTGCGGCCACTGGATCGTCTCATCCCAGCCTCTGGACACTCCGCTCCGCAAAAGATAAAGCCGACTTGTTGACGCGGACTCGGGGAAGACGCGGTTTGGTGGCTTGCTGCGGAGACTTGTGCGAACGCCACGCTTACAACTGTTTCCACTTGTAGTAGATCTCGCATCCTCCAACAAGCGCGCCGCCGCCCTCTCGATCTTCGTCTCCGGATGCAGAGAGGCCCTGCTCTCTTATAAGTCTTTCCTAGAGCCGACATATCTTCTGGGGGCTACATTGGGCATGTTCGGTCCTCATGTTGGTGTACTCATCCACAACACGCTCGGCATACCGATTTCCAGCCATGGCGCTCTATACTCTTTGAATCTGGAGACAAGAACACCGAACGAGATACGAGTGGCAGTTTGACGAGTTCGCCTCGTAAGGGCCTGCGCAAAAGCATGAGATGGACATATTTTGGCAGTGTTCTGTCGCCATGGACACAATATACAGCTCCCAGGCTGGACTGGGGAAGCTCTTCTCCATCGAGCAACATCGTTGTTGTCCGTCTGCCTTTCGTTGACGGATAAGGCGGACCATTTCAGTTTCGTGCCTCCTCGCCCTCCTACTGTCATTTCATGGATCGTGTTCCTCCTGCATAGCAACTGCTCAGACTGGTCACCGCCCAGTCTGGTCTAGATGGAGGGCTTTTGGGAGACCACGGCCGAGGACCCCGAAAGCCCAGAAAGCCCGAGGGTAGAGCCATCTCTTGTTCCGTAAGACTTGGCTGTGGTTCGCAGCTTGCACTGTCCACAGAATATTCCAACAGGCATCCGATCATCAGCAGGACTTCCCGACGGCCCCTCCTCTGGATATGAACTGAGCCTCCGTCCGCGTATGCTTCCTGGTGGCGGATGGAATCTGATCCTGTCCAGTATATTAAGTCCGGCGCTTGGTCTCCAGTGTCCAGAAGCCTGGATACTGCCAAAAACTCCCCCGAAGAAGACCTTCTCTTATATTTTGAGTACCCTCCTTGCTCTGTGTCCGCATTAGGGGATCTCTCGCGTCTTAAAGGCTTCCTCGTCCTGCCGCACCTCCGTCTCCTGCACCCAGAGTTCCATGCTCTTTCCCGTCGAGCACGCGTCTTCTGAGATGATTCCAAGCAGATGCATGTTGAAGACGTCTCCGCGTTTACGCCCCATGTTGGACGGTCCTCGGCACACCAGGACTAGTCCCATGGCTGTCCCTGAGCCCTTAGGATTCGATGCTGGAGTTCGGCGCTTTGCTACTGTTCTTGTTGCCGTCGCCGTTTGCAGGGTGACTGCAGTCACTGGATCGCAATCCATCGCGGCTGACATGGCGCTGGCGTCGCGGTGGGCTAAACAGCTCTGCTGAGGCATCTGGCGTTGGGCAGGGTGCTCGTGTTCGTGAGATCGCCGATGGTTCTTGACGCAGCTCGGTTTGGGGTCGAGCAGACGAGAAAACGACAGCTGAAGTCAAAGGAAAGCGCCTACGCTCGTCAGCAAGGAGACAGACCTAGCTCAAACTTTTTGCAAGATATCCTCCATGATGCAGGCGGTAGGCCAAGCCGAAGCCCCAGACATGAGGCGTAACGTTGCACCATTTTTGTCATGCTTGAGGCTGTGGATGGAGAGTGTTGCGGTGGTGTCGTAGTGCTCCGCGCCGGCTGGACATCCGTACCAACTTGGTGACTCTACAGACAGTCCCATCAGGGAGTACAGAAGTTCAGTACCACGGATCTAACACTCGGCATGGCTACCGGCAAAGCTTGTGGACTCCCACGATGCACGGTCGAACTGCTGGAATCAGGCTCTTGGCGGGTGGATGGGCCGTGAGCTCGCTGGAGGCCACATGAGACAACGGCTATCGACGGCACCATCTCCAACATATTCGAGGTCTGGGATTTGCGAGCAACTCCTTGTACGGGTATCAAGGTAAGGCAGCGGAGACTTCTCCAGGTAAGTCGTACTTTGATTGTTGGCGGGAGTGATGTTTCGTCTCGGAGCAGGGGAGGACTGACGGTGGAGCTGTCTCTCAGCAAGTAACCTCAAGCACGGAACGACTGCACGACGGAGAGTTGACCGGTCAATGGCCTGCAGGATCAGCGTCCACTGCAACCTTGAGTGGTTGATAGGATCAAGGCGATCAAATGAATGTCATACTACCTCAGACAAGCATCACCAACTCCTATAGATTGGCCATGAGGGCCTGACACAGACCGGATATCTTGCTGCCCAGCTACGCTGGATCCCAGCTTCGCAAGCTCTCTCAAGCATTACGCTCCTTTGATGTCTTCAGTCTTTAGTAAAGACAGCCCGTTCCCACCAAACAAATCTCTGTGAGCAGCGCCTCTTTCAAAGAAAGGCCTCTATGTTTTACAAGAACGTTTCAGTTTGGAAGCGGTTGATACCAGGCCGTTACCGACAAACGTGTTGGCGACGAAACGGGTTATGCATGGTTTCCCAGGTCTCCTTTCCAGGCCGAAAAGCGAGAGGCGGTTTGGGAGTAGTGGGGTTCATTTTGCACATCCACGTATATAGTGAGACATGATATAGCTCCTTGTTAAGGGTAGTTATGGAGCGGATCGGTATGATACCTATGGAAGAAGCCTGATGTGAGGTCCCCGCGAAAACCCCTGCCCCTGACGCTTGACACGTGACCTGGTAGCCTTGGTCCGGAGAACACTCGGCCGGAGCATTTCCATCAAAGGATCGGCCTTTCGTGAACACTCCCTGGCGACCTCGCGCACATAAAGTCTCTTGAACACGACCAAACCGCACAAGGCACGGAACATATTTGGGCATTCTCTGCAGACGACTATCATGGCAGCTGTGAATCAAGATGAAGTCCGCGCGCTCGATCGTGTTCGCCAGCGCCTTCAAACATTTGCCAATACCCTTGGTGCTCTCCGCCAAGATCTTGAGAAGAGTGACCGGATACCGCCATGGTAAGAATATGTTTTCCGTGCAATAAGAATGTACACGCAAGTCTCTCAGGCCGGTCTTGGATATTCCCTCTCCTTTTGTTTCATCGTCAGGCTTTCCCCTTGCTTCCTCAGTCACTCATAATCATTCTTCCGTTCGCGCTGTACCTGCATCTTTTTCTCCGAGCCCTTTTCCATGTTCCACAACCCATGTCCATCGTCTGAAGCATTACCCACATATCAAAGTCTAAACCCCCTCCGTGCCTTCCAGTCTTTTGCCACATCTGTTCATGCTCCTCCCGCCAACCACTTCTCCAGGCCGATCCTCTCCGATCAAATCCAAACCGCAACCCGCACCCTCAGCACCCTCCAAGAAACCCTCTCCGAAAACTCCGCCTTCCTGGCCCGCGCCCACGCATATCCCCTGCCCTCCTTCCCCGGCCGCACCCAAGAAGGCCTGCTCCAGCAACTGCTGCGCAAGAAGCTCGACCCCAGCATCGAAGACGCGATCGCAGATGCCAGGAAAGAAGCTGCTCGCTTCATCGATGGGGTTGATGGGGTTGATGGTGGGGTCAGTGGAGGGACGAGCAGTGCAGACGGGAATGAGGGGGGCAAGCTGGGCGAGCACGACCTCTCGGAAATCTGGCTCTGGGCTGGCCCCGGCGAATCCGAGATCGCGCACTCGATCTTCTCCGGTCCTGAACTCATGGACGAGGACGACGACGAAGACGATTCAGGGGACGAGGATGACGAGGTGGAGAGTGCGGCTGCGACGCCGGCGGGCAGGGCAAGGGAGCCGGCTGCGGGCAATCAGGCGCCGAATATGGAGCTGTTTCTCAGGTTCATGAGTACGGGGAGAGATCCGGAGGTCATTGCGAGGGATTTGCAGAGGGAGAGGGAGGTGCAGAGGATGGTGGCTGGGAAGGGGAGAAGTGCGGATGTGGCGGGACGGCCGTAGGTGGAGAATTTATCGAGATGAGCAGGCGGAGAATGGGGCGGCATTGGGTACCAAAAGTTCCATTTCAGGGCGCTCTGGATTGATAAGATGGTTTGGTGGGCATTACGGGTTCTCATCATACTTGCCTTCCTGCACCGTACCAAGATTGTTGCGGGCACGGCCAGGGCTTCGCGTCTATTGGCAAAAGGGAAACACGGCACACTTTTCGTTGCGACAGCGGATAGGTAGCAGTCGAGGAAACAGTTGCTGTCTCATGCATTCAAAGAAAGCGCAAGTGCAGCCCAACGAACAAGCACGGCTCGTCAGCCCCTCCGTCTGGTAGACGGGCTCTTCGGCTTGTGCGCCGTACCCGACGCCGCAGCCATTGGCCGCTCCCGCATCGGCTCCTCTAGCTTCGTGGAGGAAGTCGTTCTGCTCTTCGGGCTATTCCAGTAATAGATCATCTGCGCCGCAAGCACAGCATTCAAGAGGAAGCCCGCAACGAAGCCGTACAGAATGAGCGGGTCATCCACCTCCTGCAGCGTCGTGAAGATGCGGCTCAGGGAGCCCGCCAGGTAATTGAAAACCTATCAGCCCACGTTAGCCCACTGTTCACACACCCTCCTCCCTATACTTCATACGTACCGCAAAAGCGCTCAACTGCCCCGTTCCCCCCTGCCGCCAATTCGCCCAGATCTGCGGCGCCTTGCTCGCAACCCCCAGCACGCCCGCGCCCGCCTGCAGCCAGCTCAGCGTCGGCGCATCCACCGTCCGCCCATCAAACAGGGCGTATCCCGCCGCGGCGAGCCCAGCAACCCACGCCGCGGCCCCAGCCGTCCTTCCCGCAAACTGCAGCACCAGCGCTGCAATGACGATGTTCTGCACCGCTATCAGGGCCGTCTCGCCATACGTGCTGAAGGGGAAGCCCTGGCGAACGTTATACGCCAGCCCAATGAGGTAGGCGCTTGTCTCGAGCGCGTAGGACAGGAAGCTGATGCCCTCGGAAGATTGCGAGTTCAGGAGCTTGAGCAGCTGAGGGATCTTGACAATGGAGGAGGCGCCAATTATGCCGATGCCGAGGCCCTTGGAGATGGCGAGTTTGAGGCAGGCCGGGTCGCTGAGGGGGTCGATATCGTGGAGGAGCGTCTGGTAGCAGTGCGGGCCCAGGAGGGAGAGGCCGAGGTTGCGGATTGGGGTCGGCAGGTTGTGGGTTATGGGCTGGAGGGCGCTGCGGAGGGCGTCCATTGCGGCGGTAAGGGCGAGCAAAACTTGCGTGAACGGGAGGATGTTATGGAGTTGATGTAGAAGTTGGTGGTGGGAGGGATGAAGCTCAGGGTCCGAAAGGGTCCAAGAAGCCACGTGACAGGACTTCGTATTCTGTGGAAAGCATTACTTAGGTAGGCTCAGGTGTGAGCAGCAGACGGAGCCCGTTCGAAAAACGAGGCTGGACTCATGCACCTGGTGCTGCCAAACGCAGTCTACGCCCTGAGCCAAATGTGCGCTGCAACGCTTTCAGTAAGACATCTGCGCCTGTTTCTGGCACCGGAAGTCTTTTATGAGTTTCATGCAATGTCATACGAGAGTTGTCTCTAAGCCCTCCACGTCCTCATTCTCTTCGCAAATCCAGTCTTCGTATGCTGCTGGTCTGCACAAACTCGAATTTTCACCTGCGACATTCTGCGTACGTCCTACCATTGCCATGTTTGGAAGTGGAGGTGTAAGCGTTATGGCGCGAGTTTACGCTCCACCTGCTGCATGCATGAGATACTTCGCTGAGCGATCAGAAAATTTAGACGTGTGCGCCTGGTAGCACGCTCACAATTGTGTCGTCGGCATCGTCCCAGCTGGGTTGTTTTGCAGCGCAGGATTAGAGAGAACTGAACGCAAGCGGCAAAGTTGGCAGAATGCCTTTTTCATGTAAGATGCCGGTCATGGTAAGGTATGTTTGCTTCTCCAGATCAGCTGGTAATATCAGCATCTGTATAAAGACGAGAGAATAGTGCGTCTGTTGCAAGAGTCGAGAGTTGAAACTTCTAACCTCGCGCTCTAGTTAGTTGAATGCTGAACTTAGGAGCGCGGGTGAACCTGCAACAGATGGAAGACTGAAACCAGTACTATCAACTCGCAAAGATCTAATCAAAACTGATGATATGGACGGAAGAGCTACTCAGTGAACTAGAATGCTACGTGGTTGCACGCAAGAACAAGGTCTACACGAAATAGAAGTACAACGTGTTGAGCAGGTTAGCGGTGTACGGCTGAAGTATCTGCGTAGCGGATGTTCGAGTATACCGTATACGAAGACGGATAAATATGTTCTGTTGCAGGGAAAGACATGCGTGCTGATAGACAGTACTAAAGATGACAGACGACCACCACCTCTACGTAATATTGCAAGCCTATATCAGGACGCCGCTAAGTATGCTGTTTGGCCATTAATCATCGTTGGTCGTTGCTCATTCGAATGAGATAGCGCCGGTAGCATGCAAGCTGGTGGTCGAAGTCGAGACCACACCGTTAAGAGATAAGAGCGGCCGGATAAAACCCTAAAACATATTGCAAGAAGGAGAACAGAACGCGTTCGTAGGCTGACTGATGGGGCAAGCCACACAGATGACACAGCTACAGGTAGAGAGGAGGATTCGTGGTCTCGATCGATCTCTGCAGGCGGCCCAGGTAGCGCCTCTGCATGGTGGCCGTAATCGGAGGATTCGGCCCAACTTCTGAGATCTGCGTTCCTAACGGTGTGACGTGTCCTGCATATTCCGGAGCCACTTCGTGCCACGTGGCTCACTTGTGGCCAGGCTGGGGACTGTGCTCAGGACATCGTCTCACGACCCACTTCTCCCACATTTTTCGCTGAACGTTGCTCACAAAGATGCCGTTGTCGCCCAGTGATTCAGGACTATCCAGGTAGGAGCTGCGCCCATTGCAGTCGCACCATGGCGCTGTCGAGGGGGTGTCTGGAGATAAAACTGGGAAGTCCATCCCTTCCGCTTCTGGCCCGGTTTCGTCTTCGGTATCCGGCTCGGCGTCCGAGAAGGTGTTGTCGCTCTCATCATCCTCGTCGATAGGATGATGGTTCGAGTTCGAAGGACCGGCTTCCTCATCTGCTTCCGCATGTGGATCCCATCCGCCGTCGCTTTCGTCGTCGCTCTCGCTCGCGCCACCCGGAGGATCGTCCGGTACTTCTGCTCCTACTGCCCACTGCTGGTCGAAGTGGGTGGTGTAGCCTATCCGGCGAAGACTGACCCAGTCCAACCGATGCATGTCATCTCTTAAAAACTTGAGTACGTCCTTCCACAAGCTGCCCTCTTTCAACAAAACATCTCTCAACCGTAGACCTTTCAGCCTCTCCCGGTGCCTCTTCGCCAGTGCGATGATCTCTTCAGCGTCCAGACGCCACGCTTGGATTCCAAAAGCCAGAAGCTTCTCCCATCGTACATTATGGAACACTTCCTCAAGCTTTAGGCTCAACGGTCGATGCGAAGGAAACCCTACATGGACCGCCTGCATATTGACGGCTGCCGTGAAGAATAGCCGGAAAAGGCCAGAGAGATCTCGCATCTTGTTGTCGAGGTCGATGCCATCGTCAAAATGTAGTTCGAGGCCCGTCAGGCGCTCCGCTACCGCCGACAACGCTTTTGGCGGGTGGTTTGCTAGGAAAATAGCGCTCTGTGGACTCAGCATCGGCGAGGAGAAACGTGAACACGGAGAGTGGGAGGCGAGAAGCGCAGCACCAAGTGTCTTTGTGCTATGAGAACATGCCGGTGCCCAATTCAGCTCAACAAGGTGGCCGAGGTCATCGCGTTGGCGAATGTAGTTGAGCAGTAACCCATCCTGCTGATCTTGAACACGCAGGATCTGAACATGCTGTAGTGAGGTGAATGCCAGAAGAGCTTGCTTGAGCACTCTCGCGTCTTCTTCGGACTTCAATATATCTTTCTGCTCCTTGATCTTCTGGTCGTAATGGAGCACGTCCAGAGGTCCTAGTCGCTCTTGGAGGCCGGGGAGTACTTCTCGTACTCGCTCTCTGCCTGTATATGACGTCAGTCACATGCGCTGAGATGACGTGGCAAATGCAGAGGACCCTCTACGTAGAAATACGGCACCATGTAGCTGAACTTCTTTACGTGCTTGGCTAGATGCGCCTGTCCGGCGATGTTCTCCAAGCGCTTGAAGCCTTTCCGTGAGAACCTCGTCGTTACTCGAGCGAACTGATGGATTGCGCCTAGCTCTGAGAATCTTCTGCACGTGAGCCTGAAATGGCCTATGTCCTGCGCCTGATTTGGCGACGGTAATGGCGGCGGCTTGAAGCTCTCCTGCGAGAGATAGGATCGCCGGTCGAGGCCGACAAGCTTTTCAGGATCTGCTTCGATCTGGTCGAGGATGATGCGAAGGAGTTCGTTGGAAAGCTTCAGGATGCCAGCGTTGGAGGCCATGCTGGACTGCGCCGGGTTGACAGGTCATCTATCCAATGGATAGAGTGGAACAGATATTGAGCTTTGCGAAACGGAGAGACGGCGCATGGGCTGAACTGAAGCGGAGAGCGGATGGTCATGCGACGATGTTTGCGCGGGACGGGAGTGCAAGGCAACGCGCGGAAGCAGAAGAGAGACGAAGGGAGAGGACGGGGCACTATGGCGGCACATAACAGCAGCAGAGTAGCGAAGCAGCAATGCAGAATGACAGCAGTCGTCGCAGAATGGAAGCAGGTGTCAGCCGAGCGCCAGTCGTGGATGGGACGCAGGAAGTGGGCAATGCGCGCAGCGAAGAGAGAGAGCAGCGGACGGTCCAATCGAAGGTCTTATCGCCGGTCACATGACCGTTAGCGGATGTGAGGAACACGGGTACCCTCCCGCGACGAGGAGAGTGGGAAGGCCAGCTGCATGGCTCTGACATCGCGCCGGCTTGTTGGTCGTCGGTCGCGATGCGTTGCGTTGCGCGATCCCCCGCCATGCAAGGCTTTGCTGGCAACCTGGAACCCAGCCGCGGCAGGAGCTGCTAAGGCGCCTCCGCTCCAGTTCAGTCGAGTATTGGTGCAACAAGCGCCAAAGAGACACCGCCAACTGCTGGATGACGTGGGTTGGGAGAAGTCAGAATGTGAGTCGTCAGATGCCCTCAACTGGCGTGGTACTTCAAGCAAGCATCTGCTGAAGTTAAAATGTCCGAGGGGTTCGACGTGCAGGCGCCTCAGGGACAGACGCGGCAAGTGACGGCTGTGGCAGAAAGGCTGGCTACTTGAATTCCGACCGGAGGCTCGTACGGAGGCTGCAGCAAACTAGAGATTCCCTTCTCGTATCCTGGTTCCTCTGCTGTGCGGGCTTAGCTGAAGATGAGGCTTAAAGCTGGAGCTGAGGAATCACGGCGTCGACGCCCTGTCTGTGTCCTTTTGTTCCCAAGATGGGTGTCTGTGAAGCTGGACGGCACAAAAGGCCTGCAGTTCCATTCTTCCGACGTCAAGAACCTTCACTTGTGAGTGTTATTGCAGGTGTCCATCCCGTTCCTTGATCAGTGTAGCGTCCGTAGGGTAGCTCGATGAAGATCTTCGAGTTTTTCACTACAGCGCCAACGGGTTTGGGAGGTACGCGTCGGAAGGCATCATAGACCGGCACACACACAAGGACATGTAAGAGAGACGGACATGGATAGTCTGCTGGAGTCCGAAGTCGTGGGAGTCGTGAGAGTCGTGTCGCAGGCCTGATCAGGCAAGGGCATAGTCACGTGATGTTTTATAGGGGTCACTGTCCGTGCGCGAACTTCCTCCGCCTCATTGTGCAGTTATTTGTGAGCTTTCGCACAAACGGCTGTTGCGCTTGATTTCTAAGCTGAACGATCCCGCTTTTACGCCGGGCTTCAGTTATCTGCAAGAGCACTGTACCATCAATGCTCAAAGTTGAGAGAGTTCTCCAGAGCGCCTCTGAAGTCCTTGAAGAACATGCCTCTGATGGTGGAATGACACCATCCCACTAGAGGTGATGTGTTTGGCTTGAGCGGCTTGATAGGCAACAGTCAACTAAGGTACGTTGAAAGACGCACGCCAGCTGAACACTGCAGCTTTGTTGGAGAACGTCAGCTGGATGATCGTAGTCCACAAGGCGGCATTAGGAACCTTGAAGCTGCAAGTTGCTCTCCAGTGATATCCTCCTTGCTTTGCTGCGAAGTCCAGTAGGACTTATACTTCTATACAGCCTTTTTTTCTATATGTGGAGAGGCGCCAGGTGCTGCAACGGACCGCGATGGAGCATCGAAGATACCCGTCAATTTCATGCAGCCAGCCTTTCTTCCCTTAGGTAGGCTTGAAGCTCGGCTACATTCTCTAAAGCGTCCCTCGACACAGCGGCTTGCGGAGTCGATCTGCGTCGCAACGCACGTCACCGTTAATCTTGTCGGAGCATTGCAGCTGCCATGGGTGGTAGGGCTGCAAGCCACACCTGATACGGCACGAACTTGAAGGATTTGAATTGGCCATGAGATCCTTCGAGTAAGTGCTACCACCTTGCTTGCACTGCCGTTGTAGAACAGACATCTCATGGGCCACCTTCGCGAGCTGTAGCCTCTTCAGGGAAACTTAAGCGAGGGAGCGCAATCCAACACAAAATGCTGCGTTGCAAGAGAAGTGCCAATACTGGAGATGGTCATACCTTCATGAATGGAGATACCAAGGGCCTCAGGTGGCGATGTTCATCCCACGGATTCCGACCAGACTGTGCATCAACAGCCCCGCCCTTATATCCTAGCTTTCTTCTCGCTCAAGTTTTTACGTATTTCCGTGCTGGAAATTTTGCTGTGGAAGTCCTCTTCCACCTTCCCAGCTTCTTCACCCTCGACAGGATCCAGAACATCGACTTCCAGGACCTCCAACTCAGCCCACCCTTTCTCCGCTCTCTTCTCGTTCACGGCCTTCCCGCCACTCCTTGTCTCAGCAGAGATGACCAACGCTGAAATATTCTCATCCGTGATCGTCGGCCCGAACGGGTCCCAAATCTCGACACACTTGATCGTCAAACCGCAAGTGAGGCTAATTTCAATAGCGTGACCGTTCGGGCCAGGCTCGTTCTTCTCCTCGATCTTGATCTTCGACGACCCCGGGGTTGAGAAGTCTAAGATGGAGAGTAGGAACTTATATACGGCTTTCTGCCGATCGTCCCAGCTCTCGAGGTACTCGGCATACTTTTTGTTCTTCAGCAGCTCATCTCCGGTAATCCCAATGGTCACGGTTCTTTGTCGTGGCGGATCAGAGGCGGCGGCGGACTGCGGAGCTTCGACAGCGAAAGCGGTCATGGTGAGCAGTAGTTTATGCCCGATGTGCAGATGATCGAACGTCCCTCCTACGGCAACGTCGTAGTGTCTCTTATGGGCTGACGAGTCTCCCTGCGCACCCAGTTCTTCTTCGCCATCAGAAACTTGCACAATGCCACCCCTAACCCTCCTCACCTCCATCTTGTTGCTGGTAGCCGCTAAGAAGCTCTTTAACACTTGTTCCCCACCCTCACTCTCGACGCTGTAAACCATATGATAATCTCTCCCACTGCGCGCCAGGGTGTTTAGGTTGGTAACAGGACCTTGAGTATCACTTTCTGAAGTGCCATCCGAGACATGGTCGAGCCTTCCGTTTCGTGGGTGAGCTACTAGCAAGACCCTTGCATCTACGCCCTCTGCATCCTCAACGTCGATGCTGTCCCTGGCGGAGATGATGCATATGAGCTTGTATAGTCCAGCCACTAACTCCTGCGTGGTCTTCCATAGTGTGCTCCGTGGAGCTGTGGGATTGGCGTATAAGTGAGGGCATGGCAGAGCGATATCGAGAGCAATGGGAGTGGAGCGGCGGTGCGGAAGTCGGCCCAGCTCTCGGAGTACGATCGTCAGGGAGGAACTATAAGCGGCTTTGAGAGCGGCGAAGGTCGGTGGTGAGGGGGGAGGTGGGAGCAGGAGGAGATGGCGCAGAGGTGTGCGTTGAGTGGGCGGCATGTTTGGAGCTCTTCTTTGTACTGTGCTACTCAATCAACGCTGCTGTAGTGGAGCGGTGTTACAGGAGACCTGCCACCTGTCGTGCCGGTGATCTTCGTCGGTTGGGTTCATTGTCCAAGAGAGCTCGGCTGGAAGTGAGCGTGAGCATCGCTTGTTGTCACTCAGCCCTACGGCAACCCCAAAGTGCCTACATCGCAAACGATCTATACCCAAAAATCCCCGGCGCCCCTCCACACCTTGTTACTCCGTATTGTTGCAGTGTCCGGCCGTAACTTGGGCGACCCTAGACGGTTGACGGCAGCATGCCGTTCCACGCTCACCACCAACCCGCCCACCCTTCCAGCTCAACGACCACACCCGGAGCTGCGGCCGGCATATATCAAGCGGCGCAGGCACTGGGCTCGATAGGTGCGCCCACAGGGAGCCTTCGTGCCGCGACCTCAGGCACAACCAACGCCGGCACCGACGCGCTCTTGCCCGCCAGCGGCAACGCTCCAGGGCTGCACAGCGGGACCGCCCCACCGTCGACGTCCGGTCTGCCTGGGCCCGGCGCAAGCAGCTCCCAGCAGCAGCAGCAGCAGTTCGAGACACCACGAAGATCAGCGACGGTACGGAGGCAGGGGGAGGAGCTGCATATCGCGTCTGGCAACTTTACCGGCCAGCATCCAGCCGCGCAGCAGCAGCAGCAGCAACACCAACAGGTGTATCGCTCGCAAGACGCATACCCGACGGGCTCTGCGCCAAACATCAGTCTCCAGCAAGCCACTCCTCAGGGATCGCATTTCAGCAACGCTTCGGCGGCCGGAAATGTTGGCGGCGTGCCTGGCAGCCTGCAGCCGAATCTCCAGCCCGCGCTCTCAGGACGTCCTGGCCCTCAATCCGCCTACACCGCACCCTCAGTCGTCCCTACGGTCCCCCACCTAAACACTAATGCGCAACAATACACCCTCCCTACGCGGTCCAACACTATGAGTACCTCGCACAGCTACTCGCGATCGAGTCCAGCTGGTCTGGAACAGAAATACATCCCCTTCTCCAACACCCCCGAGAACGCGAAATACACGCCTACGCCTCAGCAGCAGAGCAAGTACTACAATCCGCAGACACCCTCAGGACCGGCGTCGCAATCACCACTCGGCCTTGCGGATATACGGCCGCGGGCAAACTCGAGCATGGCAGACGAGGCGCCAGGAACACCGATACTCGGCGACAGCGACCGACAGCAGAAGAATTGCAACTACGTGGCGCCGTGGGCGGTGTACGCGTTCGACTGGTGCAAATGGCCGGTACATGGCGGGAATAGCGCTGGGAAGATAGCCGTGGGCAGTTATCTTGAGGATCCGCATAATTTCGTACGTCCTTCATTGGCTGTCGTCGCTTCTCCATACCCGGGATTATAAAGTAGACTGAAAAGCAGGTGCCAAGGCCCTTGCAGGAATACCACTAATCTGTGCTCACTCTAGATACAAATACTCGACACCCAAATCACACCCCAAGAGCCCACCACCCCTGGCAGCGTAACCTATGGCCTCGAATACGTCAAAGTCGCCGAGGCAACGTGCTCCTATCCCGTCACTCGCATTCTTTGGGAGCCGCCTTCCTCACAAAAACAATCCACCGACCTCCTCGCTACCTCAGGCGACCACTTGCGCCTATGGTCTCTCCCACAATCTTCCTACTCCGCCCCCAACATAAGCAGTACCATTAGCCGCTCCTCCAGCGTAAACACTCGAGATCCGGCACCTCAGAAACTAACACCGCTGGCGTTATTAAGCAACAGCAAGAGCCCCGAGCACACAGCGCCGCTCACAAGTCTGGACTGGAACACGGTGTCACCAAAACTGATCATCACGAGCAGCATAGACACGACCTGCACGATCTGGGACATCCCGACGCTGACAGCAAAGACGCAGCTAATCGCGCACGACAAAGAAGTCTTCGACGTGCGCTTCTGCGCCGGCAGCGTCGACGTCTTCGTCTCCTGCGGCGCGGACGGAAGCGTGCGGATGTTCGACCTCCGGAGCCTGGAACACAGCACCATCATCTACGAGCCCGCAGAAAAGGGCGACAAGGAGAAAGGTATGCGTTCTCTCCCCTTTCCCAAACCCCCTCCCTCCCAAGCCAGCCCAGTCTATCGCCCAAACCTCCAAACCTCACTCACACAACCCTACCCCACAGGCTCCCCAACAACCGGCCGCATCTCCCCCACAAAAGCCCAACAAACCCTGACCCCAGCCCCGCCTCTCCTCCGCCTCGCCGCCTCCCCCCACGACCCGCACCTCCTGGCAACCTTCGCAGCCGACAGCCCCCTGATCCGCGTCCTCGACGTCCGGCAGCCCGGGCAAGCGCTACTCGAACTCCGTGGCCACGCGGCGGCGCTCAACGCTATCGAGTGGTCCCCCAGCAGGCGGGGGATGTTGGCCTCGGGGGGGGATGACTCGTTGGTGTGTGTGTGGGATTTGATCAACAGCGGGAATGGGGCTGCGTTGAACGGCGAGGCTGCAGGTGCGCCTACTTTCTCGTCTAGCAATGCTGCTCCGGTGGTTTCGGGTGCCGGGGGTGCGGTGGGGGCGGCGGCGGGCGCTGCGGGTCAGGGCGCGGCTGCGGGTGCAGGAAGTATCCAGGCGAAGGGGCCCGCGATGAGTTGGCGGTGCGACTACGAGGTTGGGAACCTGAGCTGGGCGCCGCAGAGTGGGCTTACGCAGCAAGGGGGCGAGTGGGTCGGCGTCGCGGCGGGCAGGGGGGTTTGGGGCGTGAAATTATGATCATGGGATGAGTACGGAGAGGCTGAGTGAGGGGAGTGGCTATCCCGTAAGGGAGGGAGCTGGATTGAGAGGAACAGATGAAGAGGCAGGCGCGAGCGTTTGACGGTCGAGACGTTTTGATGCATTTCTTGGAGATAAGCGTGGCGTTTTTCCTGTTGTTGGCCTGAGAGGGCTGTCTCGGTCCTGGCTGCGAGGAATGAGACTTTGCGTTCGCCCTGCTGCGCGGATGGAAAAGCATGGAGCAGGGCAGATGGGAGGGGAGAGGCTACCTAGATACCACGATATTATCCTATCCTCATCCGTAATGATGTCTGGACGTGAACTCGGTGTTGAGTGCTTAGTCGGATCAGTTTGTCCTGATAGCGAAGTAAGCTTGAGTTTGTGCTCAGCTCTTCCTCAGCCCCCAATGAATAGTTTTAGAAATGAAAGTTGCATGGTCAATGTTGACTCTCAAGTCAGCGTCTTCATCCAGCTGCGTCGGCAAACATGGACGCCTAGCATCTTGAACCGGGCTGATGTAGTGTGATTTGGTTTCGGGACGATAGACTCTATTTACACGAGACCGAAACACCATATATATGCATAAACCAGAAATGCCCATCCAGAAGCCCATCTATAAGGCCAAACCCATGTCCAGTTAGGAAAAGATAACCCTCTACCCAGCAATGCAAAACTCCCTTGCTAAAATGCACCACAAAACCATCATCTATCCTGCGGCACAACATGCGCAATAACGCTCGTCGGCACAACCATCTCCACCCCTGACGCTCTCAGGGCCATCTCCGTGACCAGAATTGTGCTGAGGGGTGCCGCCGCGCTCCCCGACGCCGCCGCCGGAGCAGTAGTAGTCGACACGTGCGCCGAAGTCGGAGCAGATTGATGCTCCTCTCCAACTTTGTCCTCAGTACCACCTTAGTAAGCGGCGGGAGAACCAGCTCCCTCACCACCGGCCATCCCGCGGGCGGCCAGGGCGAGGAGATTATCCAGCCCGGGCTCGCCCTGTTCGTATCGTGCGTTGAACTTGACGACCCGCTTGATGCTGTTGTATGTCGCGACGTCCAGTGGCATCGGCTGTTCCGCGATGAGAAAGGTAATGCCCTCTGCGCAGGGCGGGGTTGTCAGGGAGCCGCTGTACTGCAGGAGGGGCGTGGTAGTGAGATGAGAGACGAGAGGGGCGAAGTCTAGGGGGCCTGTCTCGGTGATGCTGCCCGGTTCGGCAACTTTGTCCATGTGATGTGTCAAGCTGGCGAGGAGGGCTGTGGTGCTGCCGTCGGTGGAGAGCTGGAAGAGGGCGCCGAGGACAGCGATATCGCCGGAGTTGTCTGGGATGGGTTTAGCAGAGGTGTTTGGAAGACGAAAAAGGTTGAGGGGAAGGAAGGAACATAGGCGGAACGAGGACTCGTACCTGCAGCTTGGTGCACCATATGCATCTCAAGCGGGAAGTATTCTTCATTGATTCGATGCTCGGATGGAGTATGGAGATGGAATTGCACAAGATTGAACTGTCTGCCCGCAACAGTTGTCGTGCCGTTAACAACCACCTCAATAGTAGTGCCCAGATTCTCAAAGTCCGCAAACTCGACATTAGGTATATCGATGATAGGGGCTTCGGCGGCTTGAGCTGTCACACCCGGCTCTAGTTCCGTTAGCACACGACGGTATAAAGACAGACTGAGACCATACGGAGATTGATCGGAGACTGGTTCTTGCCAGTTCTGCATGCCTCATTGTCTGCGGCAAGATTGGCCCAGTTGACAGGGCCTTGAAGGCTGGTGTAGCCGAACTTGCTGACTTGTACCTTACCCTCCGCAGTGAAGCGCCTGCGAAGCTTGGAGGTGCCGTGCAAGCAGCTGCCATGGGCGTAGGCGGCAAAGCCTGCAAGTACAATGATAGTATGAAGAAGCATAGTGACTTTTTCTTTAATGAAAATGCGAAAGACGCCGGTAATGCGTAGAGCAGAAATAACGAAGGGATCTACAGAAGTATGATCAGGTAGTTCGAACTGTGCGTTGCTGAAGGATAAATTCTGTGCAAACGGACGATATATAGTAGCTTAACAATATAGTAGGACTAATGAATGTAACCCCAGGCCCGAAAAAATACGGAAGGGGGGACCCTGCTGGAAGCCGACTGCCTGCAGGGTAGCCTTGTACGAACGGAAAATTGCGGCCTGCGCGGAAAGCTTGTATGACCGTCGAGCAGTGGGGCATATGAGGATGAAATATATCCTGGAGAAAAGCCCGCCCCCTGAAGCAAAAGCATTGGGGGACCATACCGCAGTGGTTCCGAGTGTCGCGAGAGAGCTAAGTGACACAGATAGAACTCCAGGTATCCAACAGCATTGCTGTCCATGCAAGAAGCTGAGGACCTTCTCGCTTCGGAAATGCTTCTCAGACGCTAGGCTAAAGGGAAAGGAAGGGGGAAGTCTCCGCATTGACAGCTTTGAGCGTCAAGGCGAGACCGAAAACCTCTCTGGCGGAACGTCAAGGGGGCTCGTCTCATAGTACAAGCCTCGGCGCGGACATAGAAAATGAGACTCTGAACGGCGGCTCTTTCGCCACGATGAAACGTGCGAGCAAAGGTACTCCGTGCTTCAGCGGAAGGGGACTGCCGAGGTACGAGAAAAGAAAGAATCCGCCGCTGAGAGGCGACCTCGTCACTTACGATGTGATGTTCCGTCTTACTCACTTCACTTGCATACACGAGAGGAAGCGATCTCAGCAACAACCCAGGTTGCCTTCGGGCTCACCCGACGTCTCGATGCGATGCTCGTGCTTCCCCGCCCCACAGAATGCTCGGTGGGTAGCTGATTCGTTTGGGCGCTTACCGAGAGCCGTTGGGGGAACGGTCATGTCTGCGACGCGGTAGTTACAGGTGGCCTGATGAGCTTGAGAAACACGCGATAATTGCATTAGCTGACCCTCGGCGCGGCGAAACGGTCCGAGGCCTGGAACGAGCTCCCCAATAAGAATAGATCACGATACTGTTCCTGCTTCGCCGGTGATGTCCCGTGAACGGTAAAAAGGTTAGCGAAAGCGGAGCCGGATGCAAGTGCGGAGGGCATGCAGAACGCGGAGGTAAGCTTTCGTAAGGCTGAGGAAAACGGTGAAACTCGGAATGTGGAAGCCCATAACGATGGTGCGTGAGACGTTTCGTCTGCCAATATGATCTTCCCTTGGTCCGAACGGGCTTCATCTACCCAACAATTCATGAGGCGTCAAAGGTTGGAAGCCAGAGGGGTCCCAGATTGAAGACGAGCTATTGCCAAAGCCGCTACTTGATTGTACTCCGTACTCGTAAGTCGCCTATACTAGTACGATCGGCCTCGGCTGTCGGCGAACGACGAATGGAGGATGCGGACTGCCATGGACCTTCGTTGCTGTCCGCTCAGAACTCATAGTATACTCATTTGAAGCCCTTTTCTCGAGGTCGACGTAGCTTTTGAGTTTATATCAGCTTTGAGCTAGTCAACCTTGTAGATAAAGCTTGATTGCTTAATGATCCTGTTTGTGGTATTATGTCAGCGCCCAGGAGTTTCAAAAGCCCCTACAAGCGGTGTAGGTATCAACCACTTCGCTTTACTCGTACCAAGCTGAGCGCACGTGACAATCTGGCCATGAGGACACAGGCATCTCATTTCTCGCCTGCGCGCATACGCAAGTTCAAACGGACAGCGAAACTTATATAGAATGTCTTTGTTCAGGTCCTGGCTCAGCCCGCAGCTCCCTCCCGACCGTCCAGCGCTATCGAGCTCCGGCTATGAGCTTCCACGCTGGACCCGCTCAGCGCAAGATTTAGCAGCCATGCTGCCTCCTCCACCGATAGCCGCCAGCGTTTATGCATTGCCAAAACCGCAAACGCAGCAGCAAAGGATGCCAGCAGACTGGGTGGCTCTGCAGAGGAAGGAGCAACAACTCCAAGAGGACTTACAATCTCTCCTTGACGCCCAAGCCGAAGGCCTTATCGCCGGCTTGAACAGTGTGCCAGATGACCAAGCATCCGATGGCAGCTCGACACCAACAGCACAGAGCGTACGCCTAGGCATAAAGTCGCCGTCCCGGCGGGTCGGTCGCCGCAAGCCCGGACTTCGAGCAGCACGACGTAGTATATCCCGCACCATTCAAGAGCTCGCTTATGTAAAGGCAGAAGAGAGAAACCTGCTTGAAAATGACCTCGACGACAACCGAGCTATACTGAACCAGGTCGCAAGCTGGGAGGACAAGCAGAATAAAATCCTTCAGAAGATTACGAGCATCGAGCAGGGAAACAACAGCTCTAGGTCACAGTCCCTACAGCAAGAAGCCGATCGACTACAGATAGATATACACGACCTCGAGCTTCGACTTACAGAGATGAAGGCGAAGCACCGGCGGCTCATCGCTGAGATATCGGGTCTGGAGAACTCGGTACAGTCAAAGCTTTCGAGCTTTAAGGCGTCATTGTCGCTGCTTGACGGGGAAATCAGACGCTTTCTGGACAGGCCTCCTACCTTGCTGACCGCTGCGGCTCCTGATGGCTCTACGTTCTTAACCTTACCTCCGAAGAGGAGAACGCTTAGCATGGCCAAAGACCACTGGCAGGCTGGACGCCAGGAACTGGAGCAGAGATACGGACGTGTTGAGCTAGAACGTGAGGCTCTGGAAGAAGGCGCTGTAGTATGGAAAAGTGTAGTCGACAGAGTCGCTGCGTTCGAAATGTGGCTTGCGGATGAGATGCGTACTAGTAGCGTTAGTGACGGAAGTAAGAGCAGGCAGTTGAACGGCGCGCATGGCCTCTCGGACCTCGTAACGGATATGGACGACGCTATTCAGTATATCGAAGGAAAGCTCGAGCTTGCAGAGACACGAAACTGGAAGCTACTTGAGTGCTGCATTGGCGCGGAGCTTGAGGCATTCAGGCGAGGTCGGCAAATATTGCAGCAGCCGATACCAGTTACAAGAGATGGTCAAGTGTTTGAGCACGAAGATGGTGAGAGGGCGTCGACAGCTCCACCGCCGATGAGTGGCGATGCGTTCAGTCCTGCAAGAAAGAAGCCGGACCAGGGAAGCCGGCGGAAGATATTCCATTCTGACGATGACGAGCCGGATCCGGAGTTACTCATATCCCACCAGGACACAGACACTGAATCCGAGCGTTCAGATGAAGTGAAGTGAAGTGAATCACTCGGCATCGACATCTGTGCGCAGGCGGCCGTGAAAGGCACGATCGGACTCGAAAAAATGGAAAGCGCCGTCACCAAGCAGCACGAGCGGCAAGACTATGTGTTATAACTATATATAATGTCAAAGTCGCTTTGGTCAATTGTGCGGCGTAGGTCCAGGGTATGGCTTCGGCGACACCCCTGGCCCGCTGGGGATCCCTCTTCATCCATGAGCACACGGGATCACGGGCTCGACTCCCGGGGCATAGGTCTGAGGGGCTTGACTCCGTAAACTGTGTCTTCGATCCCTAGGAGGCGGCGGGTGGTGGCTACTTTTTTTGCCAATTCAATCTATTATCATGGTCATGAGAAGGCATGTTGGGATGATCAACCCTCTTCTCCGTGATGTTACTCAGGGGCTGCGCAACGATACGTAAGATGGAGTACATGGTTCGATCTCCACCGGTAACCTTTTTCATAACTTTTCTTGTCTTAATATTACTTGTGTGGAGTGCGTCCTTTGCATCGTTATAGTTGTAGGAATGAACCCGCTCAACGGTCTTGTACTCTTAAGATATGTTTGAGTACCAGAGTCATTGCAGCACCACTGCCATCGACCCACATGTGGCAAAAGCACTTTCATGGTCTCCTCCTTGGTTCAAGGGCCACCGGAAAAGTTCGTCGTCGCATCTATATTCTACTTGTTCAGTACCAGATTCACGATGGACCTGGACTTATGATCAGTCGATTATGGAATAGCGAGACCGATTGTATGCGATAGGAAAACATAAGATGTTCAGCATTGGGGTCCTATAGTGCATCGACCACTTGAGATGTCTTTAGGCTCTGATTGCGCTTGCGCGCTCTTCTCCTTCAATGCGACAATGCATTCTTTGGATGGCCCTTGGTCAATCGAAATAATATCTGCCATCACTACGTGACGCCACCAGCCATATTTTTCACTCAGCCTGATACTTGCAATGCACCTGATATAAGTTGTCCATCAACAGACGGGACCCATGCAGCTGATGCCAAGCATCTTCCACTCGACCCAGACAGGCTCCAGGCAACCCCACATCGCACTTGCGGTAAGCTTTCAACTGCAATTGACGCGCAATCTACCACATTCCTCCTCGCGATGTCATGAAATTAATCCGAGGGTACTTCCAAGTGCCCGAACGATGACTTTGCCAGACCCGGCGTACAGCTTCACTATCCCATCTCTACACGATGACACCCCGCTCGACTGCCGAATCTACCATCCTTCAGAACTAGCAGGGTCGGCTTCCTCTGTAGAAGACACATGGCAGAAGAGAGGAGCCATCATAGCGCACCCATACGCGCCATTAGGTGGGTCCTACGATGATCCAATCGTGAGTGTTGTTGGACAAGAGGTCCTCCGCCAGGGCTTCATCGTGGGAACCTTCAACTTCAGGTATGGAACTTGGAAGCGCTCTTCAACACGTAGAGCTGACACAAGTCTCCAGAGGCGCAGGTGCATCTCACGGCCGCACAAGCTGGTCCGGCAAAGCGGAGCTAGCGGACTACATCTCCTTCGCCGGCTGCTTCATCCACTACCTGCATAACCTCCAGTTGTCTCCATCTTCATATCCCGAAACGCATAAGCTTCAGCCTATCCCCAGCAGCAGCTCCCGACCGCTCTTTCTAAGACATAGTAGTGGACCCCCACCTCCAGATCCACCCATCAAGCTCATCCTCGGCGGCTACTCTTACGGCTCCCTTGCCACGACCCACATCCCCGCAACATCCACCCTCCTCCAGCGTTTCATCAATGCCGTGCCTGGCACCGCAGCTGCTGAGATACTCCTCCGCGCGCGCGTCCTAGCCGAACAGACGAGTACCGAGCTCAGCGCATCAGTAGCGCAACGCGGCCGCTCGTTCCGAAGAAGCCGCCAGAGCCTCACAATCGGCGGAGAAGAGACCCCGCCTGACATTCGGCGCCGGAGCCGGGAGACAAGCCGGCGCAGTCTCGATGTGCCGCGGAGCCTCAAGGTCTTTGGAAGGAAGGCCAGCGATCGGTCGTGTACACCTTCACCAGCGGACGAAGCAGTGGAGGACGAAGAGCACGTAAAGGATGTCCCAGACGTATCGACTGCTTACTTGCTCGTCTCGCCAATCCTGCCGCCAACGTCTACTTTGATCGCGCCGTCCCTGGCGAAAGCTTCACCGGGCCAGCAGAACATCACGAGGAGGCCTACGCTGATAGTGTATGGAGACAAGGATTCTTTCGCCTCGGCTAAGAAGATGCGGAAGTGGGTGGAGGAGCTGAAGAAGGAGGCTGGATGGCTGCTTTGGAGTACGGAGGTTCACGAGGCGGGACACTTCTGGCGGGAAGAGGGGGTGGAGAAGGAATTGAGGGATGCGGTGAGGGAGTGGGCGAGTGCTGTTGCGAGTGGATCCGAGGGTCAGCGGTCGATGTCAGTGCTGTTGGACCGCGCGGATGCTGTGGCTGCTATTGCTCAGGTACAATGAAATGGGTGATTCGCAATCCTAGAGCGGGGAGCTTCACCATGAGCTGAGCGAGAGACTGGCTGCTCAGCGCAAACGAGACCTTCACAAACCCGAACAACCAAGCTGGACACATGTGAGTTAGACACTGGTATGAGAGATGTGCACAAAGCGCTCCGGAAAATATAATGAGATTAGAGAAACAGCTGAGAGTATTAATATCAACGACTTGTAAACCTCTTCTTTCGGGCGGCATCTAAGTAGCACAGCGGGAGCTCCGCGAAGGTGACTGCTTTCTTTAACAAGGTTGACCCTCATTATACGCAGCAATTGCATCCTAGTAAGACTCTTTGGAGGGTATATAGGTAATATTCCTTTCTGCGGTGAGGATGTAGTTATATATAATAACTGGAGACCGACTTAAAACGTTTAACTTCGAGCATGCCACTAACCGCCCACGTTGTGGAGCAACATATGCCGTGTTATCCAAGATAGAAACCGGCAAACTCGACAAGGTAGTGATTACGATGTTGTCCGCTCCTGCGGTGTTATCGTCGCCATCAGCGTCTCGGCTCGGATCATCTTGGGTTTCTTCACTTCTCTCCCCTAGTGTATCGCCCTTCACAATAACGTACGGAAACAATTCAGCTTGGTTATCCCTTCACAGCTGTCGGATCCCTTAAACTGTCTTAGTTGCCCCAATCTTTCAGATCGACCCTTAGGTGCGAGCACAATGTCCAACGAGCGAGCGGTGGGTTACCTCACACAACTCATTGGCAAGACTCTGCGTATCACCGTAACGGACAACCGCATGTTTGAAGGCCAGATGAAGTGCACTGATAGGGTTCGTCCGACGTTTTCATGCCTAAGCGCTTCGGCACCTCTTTAAATCTCTTATTACTCACTGTTGTCAACAGGACCGCAACGTCATCCTGGCACTTACCCACGAGTATCGTCCTCCATCGGAAGAGGCTATCAAAAAGGCCATCGCGGAATCTGGCAGTTCATCCGTCACTCTGCCGCACTCTAGCCGATTTATGGGCCTTGTCGTTGTCCCTGGGGAGCATATCACGAAGATTGAGCTAGAGGACCGCAGTCTCAACCAACCGCCAGTACTATGAGATGCTGTAGTAGTCACGACCACGTTCTCGACAACATCTGCCTTGCAGCTCCGTCAACCTATATTTAAGGACCTTCCAGTCACCACCTTAAAACTAGGAAAGAATATCCGAAATCGATATCACGTGACAGCTCCGTACCTCGGCGACACCCCTCGTCGATCTCCCGACGCTCCTCCAAAGCTTCTAGCTTTTGACAGTCCCAAGTCACTGTCATAGACACCACCCTCCAAGATGAAAGCCATCGTTCTCGACGCCTTCGTCACTGACCTGTCCTCCCTCACGGCGACAGAAGCGCCCCTCCCAAAACCATGGCAGCCCGCCGACGTCCTAATCCGCATCACCCACGCCTCCATAACCCACGTCGACGTCCTCTACGCCCGAGGCCTGCACCAAAACAACCGGCGCCACACCAAGCCACCCTTCACACTCGGTCTCGAGTTCTCCGGTATCGTCGCGCAGTCCCCCGCTTTCTCGGCCTATAGGCCCGGTGACCGCGTCTTTGGCTCCGCGCTAGGGGCGTATGCGGAGTATATCGCTGTGCCGGAGAAGCTGCTGAGGAGGGTACCGCGCGGATATGGGCTGCGGGAGGCGTGTGCGTTGGGGGCGAGTGGGTGCGTCGCGGTTGCGAGTTTGATGGGGGAGAGGGGGGCGCGGTTGAGAAGGGGGGAGAGTGTGTTGGTCTTGGGTGCTGCGGGGGGGTTGGGGGTTATAGCTTGCCAGGTTGCGAAGGCGGCGGGGGCGAGGGTTATTGGGGTTGTGGGGTCGAAGGAGAAGGAGAGGGTGGTGAGGGGGTTGGGGGTGGAGGTGGTGAGGTATGACTCGCCGGGCTGGGAAGGAAAGGTTAGGGCGTTGACGAGGGATGGAGAGGATGAGGAAGGTGGCGTGGATGTGGTGTATGATCCTGTTGGAAACGTTGAAAGCTCACTGCGCTGTATTAAGTATGGCGGACGTGTCCTCGTTATCGGATATGCTGGCCGGCACGGCGTAATGGAGCAGATACCAGCTAATAAGATATTGCTAAAGAGCGCCAAGGTCATTGGGTACCGCTGGGGCGAGCATGGCCGACGGTTCCCACAGGAGGCAGAGAAGGTATGGGATAAGGTTATGGAAATGGCAGAGATAGGAGAGGTCAAACCTGTTGTCTACGATAAGGAGTATAAGGGCCTAGAGAGTGTGCCGAGGGCTATGCATGACGTAGAGGCTAATAAAGCGTGGGGAAGAGCCATTATAACAATTGCGAATGAGGGAGAAGTGCTAGAGGAGATGAGCAAATCAAAGCTATAAGTTCAGCATCACCGGGTAACTAAGCATGGGCTTTTCTAGATATTCCAGTAACAAAGGCTTCTGATCTATGCTGCCTTTAGCAAAGGAAAACTGCTCGTATATGCTGAATAAGTTATGAACGCGTGGTTAAGCTATGATACAACCCTATCACCTATTCCCACCCATAAAGCAGCGAAGCGATTCAGAAGCGCATAGTAGCTCTTGAGCGAGAACACCGTGGGCCGACGAAAGAAACGCTCGCTGCAAGCTGTGGTACTAGGGCCGCATAGCGCAGAACCACCGATCGGTCAACTCCTATCCTCTTCTCATCCGCCACAGAGCCCATCCACAACCTCCACGTCAGCAGAAGGACAACTCCCTCATACCACCCTGTTGAAACCCCGTCAAATTCAGAGCTCTTCAGCCCCCGCAGCAGCCTCGACCACCGCCTCAATCGACGTCTCCAACCCCTCAATCAACGCGCCCGCACCGTTCAGTATCCCGCCACCCAGAGCCCCCAAAGCACTACCAGGCGGAACATTCTCGCTATCCTCGTAGACAACAATCTGCTCCTCAACGACCTCAACGACCTCAGTCACGGTCGCGACGGGCGGCACACTCGGCTGCCTGCTCGTACCGCGCGTAGACCTCGCCACCGACCCCGCCCTCGACGGCGCACGTTTGCCCGTCGCCGTCAGACTCCCGCTCGTGCCCGGACGACTCGAGCTCGGTCCCACAGACGGCTGTCTCGAGCCCGCACGCGAAGAGCGCAGTGGTCCGCCATTGGCAGGTGGGACGCTTCTCTGCCTGGATGCGCCGCGAGTTGAGCGCGCCACCGACTGCGCGCGTGAAGATGCGGCCGGCTTGAGACCTGCAGACGGGAGGATATCGCGCTCCTCGTTGACTTCGAAGATCGTGTCGATGGTGTCGGTCGCGCCGGGCGTTGGGGGCGCGGCGGGCGTGAAAGCCGGGGTGACGCCGACGCTTGCGAAGGGGTCTTCGATAGACGGGACGAAGAGGTTCGATTCATAGGGCGCAGTCAGGTCGGCAGCCGTCGGAAGGTCTGCGGCTGGGGCTTCGGGGAACGCCTCCAAGGGGTCTGCAAGGGCCGAAGAGTCGATGGTGGGCGTCAGGCCGGGGGGTGCGTCGAAGGCGGTGGCGAAGTCTGTAACGCCCTCGAGCGCGGAGACGCGTGCACGGCGAGCCCCTTCGGCGGCTTCTTCAACGAGTTCCTCAATGGTTTCGGCGGTAGCGATGGCATCCTCGGCAGCATCCCAAGCCGCTTCGGCAGCCGCCTCGAGATCGGTCATGGGGACGTCGTTCTCGTCGCCGGTCTCATTAGCGAGGCTCATGATGAAGTTCCATTCGGCCTTGCTGACTTTGGTAACGCTAAGGCGACTCTGCTTGAAGAGTTGCATGTTCTCGAGGATGCCGCCGGATTTGGCGTATCTCTTCAATTCGGGCAAGGTGACTGGTTCAGGGAACTTTTGCCTGAAGGATACCGAAACGCAATGCCACCTGGGGTTCTCTTGACTTGACTTTGCGTCGTACTTGTAGGAATTGGTGTCAAATTGCGAATCTAGAAAGACGGAGTTTCAGTATGAGGGAAGTCAAAGGATGATATAGGGGAGGCCTGCATGGAGATCGCAATTGCCCCGGGAAGCACGTACCGTCAACATGAGCTTCCTCTACGATCTCCATGATACCGACGATTGCGGGCGTCTTGGTGTTGGAATGGTAGAAGAAAGCAAGATCGCCTTTCTTCATTGCCTGCATGTTGTTCCTAGCGACGGTGTTGCGTACGCCTGAAGATGTCATTAGCTGGAACAAGCAAGACCTGAAGACTGGAACAACACTTACCATCCCACTCCTCCGGTGCAGCAGCAGCCATAAGGTCGTCGATGGAGAACTTGACATCAACGCCGTTCTCAAGACGTGACTCGGCTTCGGACTTCATCAACCAGTATGACGGACCCTCCTCAGCATCATGCTCGTCATCAATATCGATATCCATATCTTCAGCCGCTCCAGCTGCGGTTGCAGCATCGATATCAGCTTCTTGACCAGCACGCTTGAGTGGACTCTTGAAGGGTGGGTTCTTCCCACGGCCACTGCCACTGGTAGTGGCGCGAGCCTTCGCGGTTGTGCCCTTCGCAGGCGCTTTACGCGTAGTAGGTTTAGTAACTTTGGAGGGTGCTTTCGCCTCCTTAGCCGTAACGTTGCGCTTGCCCCGTCCTATTGCCGGAGAAAGCTGCGCAGCTTGCCCAGCCTCCTCTGCCTCCTCGACTAGCTGCTGTGCCGCAGATCGGCCGCGTCTTCCAGGAGTCGCTGGCGCCGGCGCTGTCTCTGCCTTTGGCTCAGCAGCAACTTTCTTGGGTCGGCCACGGGCTTTCGGAGCTTCAGCAGGCTGCAGCGTCGATTCCTCAGCTGGCGCGACGGCGGATCTGGCGGGACGACCGCGGCGCTTGGGTGTTTCTGTAGGAGCAGGTGGCTCGACTTCTACTTCAGGCTCGTCATGATCTTCTTCTATGACGGCGGCCTTCGGTGCCCGACCTCGACGCTTAGGCGCAGCCGTCTCAGCTGCTGCAGGTGGCTCAGGCTCCTGTTCGATCGGTGCAGTCTTTGGAGCTCTTCCGCGGCGCTTTGGCGCCTCTGTTGGGGCAAGAACTTTTTCGATCAGGTTGTCAATGATAGCAGGTGCGGTCTTTGATGGGCGACCGCGACGCTTGGGCGTTTCAGCTGGTGCGGTGGCGGCGACTTCTTCTACATCCACAACTTTTGCAGCGCGGCCACGGCGCTTTGGTGGTTCAGTGGGTGGGAGAACAGCTTCAGCCTCCTCTTCGTCGTCCGCATTCTTCGCGGGGCGCCCCCGACGCTTCGGTGGATTAGCGGGCGCGGAAACTTCTGCCTCAGGTTCGGGCTCCTCCTCAACGGCGACGATCTTGGCCGGACGACCTTTGCGCTTTGGCGGGTCAGCCGGTGATGCAGCTTGTGGCTCAACATGAGGCTCTTCTTCAACAGCGGCATTCTTCGCCGGACGGCCTCTCCGCTTTGGCGGATCGGGTGGTACTTCAACGCCTGCATCTTCCTCTTGAACAACCGTTGTCACAGCAGCGACCTTGGCTGGACGACCGCGGCGCTTAGGCGTCTCGGTCGTTTCTCCTGTCGCGATCTCGCCATTGCTCTCCTTCGCGCCTTTGGTCGCGATGGACTTTACTGACTTAACCTCAGTCGCGGTAGTTGCGGTGGACTTCTTCGCGCGCTTTTGCTTGGGTTCCTCGAGCTCCGTGGGCGCAGCGCCACGCTTCGGACGCGATATAGACGCCGTCTCTGCGACAGGCTGAATCTTGCTGCCGCGAGGAGCGCGCATCTTTGGCGTTGGTTCGGGTTCAGGCGTTGGATCGCGGGCCGGCGCGGCTGGAGCTTTGCGCTTCTTTGGAGGCATTGAGGTTTTGATGGGTGCTTTCGGAAACTGGAAGATGTCTCAATGTTTACGAACAACTTTGCGCGTAAAGTAGGTACTGAGTGGATGCGATGCTGAAGTGAGGAGGCTGATGTTGTGTTGCAGCTGCGGAGTCGCAACGAAGGCGGGAAGTGACGAAACGCGATGGTCAAAGCTCCAGGTCTCGGGCTGACTTCCCTGAGTCAAGAGCTTGAGAAAGATTCACTGCCCCAAGTGAAGCTGCACGAGATGTTGTCATCGGGTAGAGTCGCTAACGCTCTCACCGTCTCTATTCATCGGCTTCTCATGCATAGAGAGGATGTGGGACGTGTAATCCGAGCTATGTATGGTTCTAAAGTTAGTCCCTATAAGAGCAGCAAGAACTCCTTTGGACGCCCCATGATGCGACACGAGGACTCAAACTAATGATAGCAAGCCCACTCATGGGTGTCTCTCACATACACGATTGTCCTGGTGCTTCCGCGCGTAGACTTTACCGGCCAGATCACTGCAGCCGAGATGTCTTACCATACAATACCCGGTTGCTAGCGTACGATACTCAGGCTCTAAAAACGCTGGTACGTGCTCTCGCACCAAACGAAGCCCACGAAACAAGAACCAGGGACGTCAAACCTCCGACGAAGGATCATAGGGACCAAGAAATGTTCCGAGGTAACGCTGCTGGCACTGAAGTCTGTCAAAGTGTTCGTTTCGTACTCTGCCTATCATTGTACTTCCTCAAGTGAATCAGAAGCTTCAGAGCTGTCTTCCCGCATCCTCCGCTCTCATCCCACCGTCCTTCATTGCCACTCATGATCTCGTCTTTCTTGGTGTCACAGTCCCGAACTGAACCTCAAGAGAACGTAACTCGGCAGCTCCAATCCAAGGCGATGTGACCCCAAAACCTGCTGGAGATGCGCAAGCCACAACTCGAGTCTTGAAGGCGCCGCGATTGCGCAACCTCGCACATGTACACTCTGATCCACCAGAGCAAGATGCGGAGAAGAATAATATCATGTGAAGAGCTTCACAAAAAACAAAAGCAATAACCCGCGATATGCGCTCCGCCCCCTCCGCTTGAGGTTGCGATCCCCACGCCAAGACGCGATGCACAGCATCTACGTGGGCGCCTCGGGAGGCATGAAATTCTCCGTCTGTCCTGCCTCACGGCGGGCTGTGGGTGGCTTAGCATGAAGAGTGTAGGTTACGACGAAGGAGTTTTGATGTGCCTTCATTCTATATATCCATGCGCTTTCACTTTATGTGTAAATCTCTCAGGAGCTCAAGATCGATCTCATAAAGCGAGGCTTATAGCCTTTGACCTATTCCAGCTTCGTGTAACTTATACGACACCCGAGCACAATTGTAGGAGTTAAACTCAGCGCGTGTTCTTTATCATAATCCACAGCTAGGCCTATCCAGTGAGTTTCACCACTACCACTGTGCTGGAACCCTACTAATATCATGTTCAAGATCAGAGAAGATCGGTATACGGAAACAGAAGCTGTACAGCGTTACTGCAAAAGCATGGCGACCAACGACCCAGATTGCAGAATTATCCTCGACGAACCCAATCGAGTCTATACAGCCGGCGACATCGTTCTCGGACATGTGTTGCTCGAAGTAGGCCGGCGACAAGAATCCTGTATAGTCGCCGTAACCATCTACGGCCGCACCAAGACGAGATTACACGCCAAGGAATCCGCCGAAGCCCACCGCGACCGGTGCCTACTCTTCCCAGAGTCCCAGATCCTGCGCACGCCCGAGAACGGCATCCCGCTCAGCCGCCACACTCTCTCCTTCTCTCTTGTCTTCCCCTCCGAGACCTCAGCGTCCCAGACCTGCTACCTGAACGCCCCTCTCGCCTTCAACCTACGTCTAAAACACGACCTCGAGCGCTCCACCGCCCTCGGCCGCGCCGTCCGTGATGCTCAAATCCTTCAGCGCGAAGCTGCTCGCGCGCACCGAAGTAGACGCACACGGCAGATTCGCCGACTACGACGACTACGCCGAGGACTGTGTCTGGAAAGCCTCCTCCTCCGACGCCGAGCTTGCTGGCCCTGGGCCCCTTCAGCAAGGCTGAGGATTGGAGTAAGGTTGTGCTGCTCAGGCTGCCTGAGAAGGGGGCTAGCCCGAGCCTCAAGGCGTATCGTCTTAAGAGGAGTTATCAATTGAAGATTATAGTGGTGGTTGGGGCGGCGGAGAAGGAGTTGGAGGTTAAGACGGGACTGCCGGTTGTAGTCAAGGGGCAGTGGAGGGAGGGGAGGGTAGAGGAGGCGGCTGAGAGCGCGGGGAGGGGGGAGGTGGGGGAGGCGCCGCCGTCGTATCGAGAGGCTACTACTGCTTGGTGAGCGACGGTGACGTATGCGCTGAGGCGTTTGATATGGCTTTTTTGTTAAAGTGGATGTACACTTATATAGTCGCGAGCATGTCAGACGGATATTGTCCATTCGCGAGTTTGGCGTTGGCTATACTTGTAAACTTTGTATGATCGATCAACACTCTAATTGCTGTAACTTTGCACGTTTAGCGCGATCGCAGTTCTCGTACTTTAGATGCATTGGCTTCGATTTCGTTGCTTGATCTTGTCAGCACATCAGCGGCAGCGGCTCGAACTTTAAGAAGTGTCGTATTGATACATCGGGTTTTATTTCTCCCTACAACGGCCACCTTAAGGTAGACTAATAATACCGTGTCCGCTTTTGCGAAGTACGAAAATGATGTTCGATCCTGCGGCCACTTATGGACCTGCCTCCCCTCGCACCAGCAGTCTCCCATATACATCTCAGATTCCAAACGCCGTCCTCCAATGCAAGACTGAGCCCAATCCTCTACATCTCACCCATCCGCCTTACTCATACCGCGGATCCTCGTCCCCAACCGGCGCCGCCGGCGTCTCCGGCGCCCCATAATACCCCGGCGTCTCCGGATACCCCCCCGGGGTCGGCGCCGCAGCCGGAGTAGCATACTGCCCACCCGCACCATAGCCACCGCCATAGCTCCCCGGCGTGGGATGATTCCCGGGCCCACCGGGCGTCGGCGCATGGAATCCTGGCGTAGGTGCGTCGTAGCCGCCGGGTGTCGGGGCGGACCAGACGCCGTGGTGGGGCGTCATGTCACCGTGGGCTCCGGGGGTGGGGGCTTGCTCGGGGCGGTAGAGCGGGGTTTTGGAGCCGTAGGGGTCGGACGGAGTGCCGTGGGAGGCGTGGAGGGGGGTTTTGGCGCTGGCGGACCAGACGTTCTGAGGGATTGTTAGCGCTAGATCTCAAACCGTGGCTTTTGAGGAATGGCGAGAGGAAGTGACGTAAGGTTTAGAGGAAGGGGCCGAAGAAGAACTTACACCACCATACGCAGTAGCCCCACCCCACACACTAGCTCCACCGCTCTGTCCACCATACGCCGTCTGACTGCCGCCATAAGCCGTCATGCCGCCTTCCCTACCCGTATTCCTCGCCCACATCGGCGTGCGTGCAGGGTTCTCCGCAATGCTCCTATTCCACATCGGCGTCCTGCCACCATCGCCCATCGGCGTTTTCGAGCCCGGCAACGGCGTCCTGCCTCCATCGTACGCACTCGGCACTCTGCTAGGCGTGGCGCCGAACTGGCCTGGCCGCCTGCTACCGAATCCACCGACCACGATCGGGTTGTTGTTCTGATCCCTCACGGTGAGCATATCCTTCTTGACCGTGACTATCTTGTTCTTGGAGTGCAGCTCGACGCGCGCGCTGTCGTCTGTTGCGTCCTTGACGATGCCGAGGAGGCCCTTGTAGGGCCCTTTGCGGATGGTGACGTTCTTGCCGAGGAACTGGTCACGGCCGAAGGTTTTGGGAGGAGCCATCTGGCCGGGCGTTGCGTTTGCGCCGCCGTTACGCTGCATAGCTGGGTTCATTTTGCTGAGATCGGGCCCGGCGTTGTTCACGCGGCCACCCTTTGCTGCGACGGTGGTGACGTTGCCGCTGCGCACGACGAAGACGCCTGCGTTCTCGGCTTGTTGCCGGTTCCGGACGAAGAGGTAGGTGCGGTGGATGTGAAGGACGTAGCCTTGTTTCTGCTCGCCGCCGTGCTCCTTTACGGTATCGTCGTGTCGGATCTCGGAGCCATCACGGTCGGTAGCTACAGCGTGCCGGCGGCGCTCGAGCTTGGCGGAGATGTTGGAGGGGAGGAGCGTCCGGACTGAGCCATCTTGTGTTAGAACTCGAAGGGATTCTCTGTCAACTTTTACAACGCAGGCAACGGTGGCGGCGTCCAGCTGGACAAGGTCGTAGAGATCGTATTTCGAGTCGCCGACCATACCGCCCGAGTCGGACGCTTCCCTCAAGTCTTTGCTGAACACTGTAATTTCTTGACTTGTGGAGTCTGTGATGAGCGTAACACGGTCATCTCGGACCCGGATAACCATGCCCACTTCGTCGCGATACTTGCTGCCGCCGATAACCTTGACGTGATCGCCATCCCGGAATTTCTTGCGCAGTGACTTTACTGGAGCTTCGATAACTTGACCAGTCAGGTCGCCTTCGGTAACCCTCAACGAAACAATGTCCTGGTGTACTGAAACTGCCTTGCCGCAAACACCTTGCTGCTCCCCGTCGTATATCTCCACCATGTCGCCGGGCAGGTACTCAGCTCCGGACTTGCTCGCGTTGATTGTGGCAGCGAGTGTCGCTAAGTCCAGATTTTCCACCCCGTCTTCCGCTATCGAGAACCTGGTTGCTTCCTCCAGCGTCGGGTTGACATTCTCAGTCTGCAAATGATTCATCTTAAACTCCTTGATGAGAAAGCCGTCGGAGTAGTTGTCTTGGTAGTACTTCCACTCATTTCGGTTTAATGTGGAGATCTGCGAAAGGAATCTAGAATGCTTTTTCTTGGCTTCGACCTCACTGAAGAGCCTCGGCGGCGGTCGAACCTTGCCCTTTGTAGCAGCTCCAGGTCGTTTCCTCTTGGATGTGTCTGCGTTCTTCTCCGCGTTGACGTCCTCATTAGCTCCGTAGTCAAGGCGGGGTACTACACGGAGTGTGACAGCTATGCCGTTCGACTCAACGTCCTCGACTAGAGCCAAGTCTCCAGCGTAGTGACCACGCGTTATGCGCACGTAGTCCCCACGTTGTAGCTGCTTCGACTTCCTCACCCGGAGAAGATCTGGCATCTCGGCAATTGGCACGAGTATGGGCGGCGTCCTCGCATAGCAATGCTGGATGTTTTCGATGGCGGGCATGACATCTGCCTGCCGTCGCGCCTCGATGTAAACATAGCCAGACATTCCCTTCTCGCGCTCGAATGCAGAGCAGATCTGTATGGGTTCCCTGGTGTTGATCCTATCCTCCCAGCGCTTCAGAATGGCGAACACAACTTCCCGCTCTTTGCCCGGCTTGACCTTGACGCCCCAGATTGTAGGATCATCGACGCTGGGGAGGAGTAGCCGTTGCGGCACCACGGCAGAAGTAGTTGCGGAAACGCGATTGCGACCGTATCGCTCTTTGAGTGCTGCAGCTTGTTTTTCGGCGTCCATACTCGCCTCCAACTCGCGCTGCCGATCGAGTTCTCGATGTCTTCGGTCGTCGCGCTCCGCGCCCGCTGGCAGCTCCAGCGCGTCATCGGGATGTGGTTCGTCTCCGACTAGCTCGTCGTCCTCGTCCAGTTCCTCGTCCTCTTCTTCGTCGACTTCGGCTTCGACATCGATGAACTGCAGGCGAGCGTCTCGCTTTCTTCGCTTGCGCGGGCGGTTCTGCCACGCATCAGTACAACCGCCACTGCTAGAAGTGGGCAGAAACACGTGCGGAGCTACTGGCTTACCGCAACTGCATCCTCTTCGTCCTCATCGTCCTCATCATCATCATCTTCGTCCTCTTCATCATCCTCCCCCTCCCCCTTGTCTGCCTCATCCTCATCTTCATCCTGCCCATCCGCCTCGCCATCCGCGCCGTCCACTTCATCCTTCGCGTCGTCTGCAGCTCGACCGTCGCTCTGCCACCTACTTCGAGCGCCGTCGGTTGCTGCCCGCTCAGGCTGATCAGCTTCCTCGACCGCCGGGGCCTCCTTCACGTCCTGTTCAGGCGCTTCGGCTGAGCTCTCCCGCCTCGCTGGCCCCTTTGCTGCTTTGCCCGCGTCTTCATCGTCGGAGCCTACTTCGGCGGTGGGATTGAATTCCTCGTCTTCGGACTCGCCCTCGCCCTCGAAATCGTAGCTCATCAGATTCGACATTAGGAGCCGCTAGAGACGTGAACTTCGCGATATCAGCGAGGAGAAAGGTCGAACGAATGGTTGAGAGAGGGTTGCTGGAGAGGTCAGAGGAGGGTTTGGCGTCGAGGATGGAGAGGGTGTGTGCGTGATTCTTTGTTGCGAGGTCGAGCTGCGCTGGGGTGATGGAAGTGAAGCGGACCGCGAAGCGGCATTTGCCGCGCTTAGTCACGCTCTAAATGCCAAGAGATACCATGAGCTTCAGCACCAACCACTACGGACATCAAAGTCAAGTCAGACAACGTAGTGATTCATTGCGTTTCGACGAAGGCCCTGGAGCGGACTGCCTCAAGTCCAGCACTGTGCTGAGCAGTTTGTATCTTAACACGTCTTTCAATGCGTGGCCCCCCTTTACGTGAGCATGATTCTGCCGTCTGCGATCACAGAGTTCATCACGCTAGTGTAACTCATCGAAGCTCGTTTGTTCCTAGCCATAACCTCGGGCACGAATCGTGAAGCTGTTGTCTTCAAACAATCGATGAGATGGTCCTCCAGCCATGCACTGCTTCAGTTGCCCTGGCTGAGTTGTCGCTTCAGGGCAACTTACGGCCTCGGGCCTCTACATGGCAACAATGAAGCATGTTCGCTTCAGCCATAAGACCGCTGACGTAGTTATGACTTCTCCTTCAACTTCACTTGCCAAAGTGGCTTTTTGATTTCTCACTCTCAAGCTCAGCTGCCGCATCTTGGCCCTCTCCTCTAAGCTTTAGAGCCGTTGGATTCCTCCGCCGTTCCCACTTAGCATGATGGAGACTGCTTCAAGACACTCGGAGTTCCTCGCCGACGCTCTTCGCTTTCTTGTTCATGACTCTAGCTCTCCTACTTCAACGCACGGCACGTCAGCCACGCCTCTGCCTAGTGTCTTCCATCTTGGAACCTTGCCCTGGAACACAGAAGTACTGGATCAGCCACACGTGGTCAATACGGCAATACTAGACGCGAACGTCAAGCAGGAACTAGATAGAGAAAGCTCAGAAGACCCTATCTCAACAACGATTCGAGCGCGCCGGTCACGTCAGTCGCATCAGTCGCTTCCAACGCGTCAGACAGGGCGTACATCCAACACTCTAATAACTTTGGAAACAGAGCCACCGGCAAGGTGTGAAGACGCATCCGATTCAGACGGATCTCTTCCATCACTCGCGCGCTTAGGCATCCGATGTCATTCGCCGATTTTATCCGAATCGGGAGACGATGTGGTACATGAAGCGACGCCATGTCTGGACAAGCAGATCCAGCGAGTCAAAAAGCACGCTCTTCCGCTAGCCCCCCCGGTTCGTAGAAAGCTCTTCGATCGGAACGCTTCGCCGAGGCCAACTCGCACATTCTCACAGCCCCGCCAAAGCCGCCAAAGCCGCCAAAGCCCACAGGTCATTGTCACAAGATCCAAGACGACTACTACCGTTTCTTCTGGTGTCGACATACAATTCTTCTCGAAGAGTCACTGGGTAAGCAAGCCGAACCTACTGAAGCAGATGGAAGTCGCCACTCTCTCTCGACCGCACCCACCAAAGCCGTCCCGTCTCCAGTCACTACCATACAACAAGAGCTCCAAGATTCTTCACAAATGGTCTCCCAAGCAGAAGATCGTTCTCTGCGTTCTGAAACGCTGGTATAAGAACTCGTGGACGGATGCCGCAGTAGTCTTTAACAGCTTCTTTGCTAGGGACCTAGCATATCATGGGGAAGAGGTGCACCGACCAACAGCGATGTCGACGTATTGGGCGGATCTAAGCACCAGGCGCAGATTAGACCCTGCGTGGGATGCCGTTTACATTAACACGCCTTTCCATGATCCTATGGGAAGGTGGATAGAGCTAAGAGCTAAACTGGAGTGTGCTGGGCAAGTGGCAGGCATCGATCTACAGCAAAGGGAAGAAGATAGCATATGGGGACCTACCCCGAAAAAGTCGCGCACTAACAACCAGTCCAACTTGGTGAACAGACGAAATTACAAGTCAGCCGTAGACACGCCATCATCTGATTCTGACGGAGATGAGGACCATGGTCTATGGGCTTCAGACTCAGAACCTCGAGGCCCTACCACCAAGCGACCGGCTGCCTTGAAGCCTCAGGGTAGAGGTCCGGCAAGCCAGATCGCGCCTATCACTCCTCAAACTTCGTCTAGTCGACCGTTGACAACTCCAGACTCGTCATTTAGCAGTCAAGAGGTCATGCCACAACTCTTCTATAGGAAGTACGACAACCTCAGCGCGGGATATAACAGTCCCCAGGGCTTTGTGGCCGGCCAGTACCATAGGCTTCCCGGCATCGATGTCCCACCACCCATGCCAACAGATAGCGCATGGTTTCCACATCAAGCGACTAACCACCTCACTCGCCAGCCTGTTGCTACGCCTTTTATTGGCGTGACTTGCAGCTTCATCTGGGTTATCTACCAAGCGCTGAAGTCCGAGCCATCGTCAAAGCCGAGCATTGCTCTCATTAATGCTACAGCAGCCGCGAGAGATGGCTGGGCCTATCCTGTGCAGCCTATCATGTCAGGCCTCAAGAGGATGGGCTTTGTTAGAGGCATCAGATACAAAGCGACACAAGAGTGGTGGATTTGGGCAGAGATTAAGGCAGAGGCAATTTTGCATGTCGCTTCTCTGGCCGACCTAGCTGATGATCCAGAAATCAGCCAACTCCTCATGCTCGATGAATTGAGGAGCAGTAACAACTTGACTGGTTTTCGCGATCGGTTACAGCATAACCCTAGGAACCTTGGTATCGACATCTACGCCGCCCTCGGCAAGGTTGTTGCGCTGTTTACACTGGATCCGCGGAGACACAAGGACTTCATCACACAGCTTATCCACGACATTCTGTCTGGCTGGTTCATTCCCGCACCCAGCAAGGACGATCTCAACTTCATTGTCAGCAGTCAAGATGACAATGCACAGTCATTTATCGATGCGTACAAAATCAACACTGAGCGAGACAGAGCGTTCTGGGACGGTACGGAGGATGCACTATATCGTTCCTTCTCAGAAGGGCTAAAGATGGCGGCGATAACTATCAGCAAGGAGAGAAGCTTCTATGAGAGAGCATCAGCTCGGAAGAGGCGGTCGTCCAACGAGCAAGGAGTAAGGTCGCGGCGGAGGAGAGGCGCCTATGAGGATTCGGACTGAGGTTTGCACGCTTTGTGAATGTGGTTGCCAGTGTAGTAGAGGGATGCCTGCGGTACCGCATTATGTGCCGATTGATCGCAGCGGTCTTGCCCGCTATAGGGCAACTATTGTGCTATGAGGAATCTCTATGGAGAAGTTGTGGATCTACATGTAGTCAAGCTCCGCAGTCCTTACCCGTGGGGAAGTGTCCGGGAGTGTTAGATTTATGAAGCAGTCTATAAATCCGGAGAATTTGTGACTCGATACCACTGATGTCTCAATATAGGCCTAAAGGCTGGTGAAAGCGCCGTCATATGCAGGTCCTGACAGAACCCCGAAACTGCCATCATATCCCCATCCCCGCCTTTTCATGGGTTCGGTCCTGTTGGTGGCTTTGAGAACGTTTCGGATCAAGTCACTAATGTTGAAGTGCTGACTAACCAATGCTCTCATCCTGCTCGTCTAAGTAAGATTCCAGATGTTCGAGTTACACAGAGGCTCAGCCTCCACCTGATCTCGTTCGCTAGTCAATGATGTAACGAGGCACGTCGTGGCCAAAAAAACGTGCGTACCAAGACTTTGCGCGCATCAACACCAGACCTTTCCCATCACCACCACCATTAATAGCACTACTGATATGCCTTTAATACGCACTAAACGTTCTGAACGTCTTTCTACACCCATTGATAAGGTGCGTTATGAATTTTAGCATTATTATTCTACTGCGTGGTTGACGAACTCGTGGTTTTCGTGATGGTGCTAAGGTTTGGTACGCACGTTTTTTTGGCCACGACGTGCGAGGCTGTGTCATTAAGGGCAGATACAAAATGCCGCCGCGTCGGCGCCGTCGCGGGCAACAACCTGCTGCGTCGCTTCTAAAGCCCACTTTCCAAAGCTGCCTCTTATCCTATAACACGTGCGCAGAGCTCACTCTCTGCGCCGACTTGTGTCTAGAGAAACCACATTGATTGCCGACGTCGATCCCGCTTTCTCCGTGCCGCCGCATACCATACGCGAAACGCAACATACAGGCTCTGTGCTTCATGTACATTCGATAATGCTATACTGCGACTGGTGCTAAAATTTGATCAATCGTCTGGGCGAGTTCCCACCACCATCCAGCGAGGGACAGGAGCGAACATTCGGAAAGATTTCTGCGACTGCGAAAGACGGATGCCCGATTTGTTCGCTCATCTCATCTGGTCTATTGGCTGAACGTGGTCATACCAAATGCGCAGAATTGGAAATCAAGACAAGACTATACGCTCGGTTAGACGGCGCCGCTTTCACAGTAGCGATAGACGTACGGGGGTTGGGCAGGTATGAGTTTTGCTCCCCATCAGGTAAGAACCGTCGTGGTCAGGGAACACAAGTATTTCTCGAACCTTAGCACCCTGCCCAAACTGCTCTAGATCAGCTTGAATTCAAGATACAAGAGCAAGATTTCAAACCCAGTGCGAGAGCGCTTTAAAGAGTCTGTTCTCGGCACTTGCAAGTTCTAGATGCTGCTTTTGAATAGCTTCTTGATCTATTAAAGGATCAACAATGCCCAAGGTGCATGGGCTTTATCAGTACGGGATTTCATGAGGATTAGTAGCATCGCTAACGGCTCAACAGCTGAAAGATGTACACTTTGGAGAGACATATTTTCCGACCAAAGCTTTCGACCCTCAGAGATGGAGTTGGATCTGCTTCCGTCGGTACCGGCAAGCAACAGAAGCGGTGAATATTGTAAACTAGTCAAGTACTGGATCAATAAATGCGAAAACGAACACCCGGAATGTCGATCGAATTCCACACCTCTGCCGAAACGCGTGATTACGATTAGTTCCAAGAAAGGCAACCCTCAATTGCGGCTGCGAGAAGCTGAGCAAGAGACTGGCCGGTACATCGCTTTAAGCCACTGCTGGGGTACCGGAAGACACTTCGTAACCGAAAAGGCAACGTTATGTAAAAGGTTAGAAGGCATAGATTTTGAAGATCTACCGAAGACTTTCCGCGACGCAGTACTTGTGACGTGTCGGCTTGGAATCCGATATCTTTGGATCGACTCCTTGTGTATAATCCAGGATGACAGGTCAGCTCCACTCAAACCTCTCAAGTCACATATCTTGAGCTACCCTGAACTAATCTGTCGACAGCTCAGATTGGGATATCGAATTGGCTAAAATGAGCGCTATCTACAAGCACTCGTTTCTGACAATCGCCGCCTCAGCTGCGCCGGGTGATCAAGCTGGCTTTCTCGGAGAAAGAAAGATTTTGCCAGGCCGTAAGCTTAAAGCTGACATCCCATGTCTCCCACATAGAGTGGTTGAGATGCGCCAGATACACGACCCTAACGCTCGGAGAAGCCAGACGGACCTCCAGGAAAACCCACTAAATGCGCGCGCCTGGGCTTTTCAGGAGCACTTAGTACCAGCGCGTTTCCTCGATTTCTGTTCCTCTGAAACAACGTGGGAATGCAAAAGAGCGACTTGGAGTGAAGGAGGCTTCGAGGTTAAGTCTATTGGTTATAATTCCATCTACAGAAAAGAATACCAACAGAACCTCGAAGATGGTGACCCTGATACCCTCTACCAATTCTGGGCTTACCGTATACTAACAGAGTACGCCCCGCTGAAAATCTCCTTTGAGGCAGATAGGCTGTCAGCGTTGTCTGCGGTAGCGAGTGAGATGCAACAGAGGACTGGAGATAAGTACCTGGCAGGTCTGTGGGCAGGCGACTTGTTGCGTGGTTTGACGTGGTTCTCCGGATTTAGAAGTCTGGGCTGGTTACCTGCGGAATACCGTGCCCCAAGTTGGTCGTGGGCATCCATCGAGTCAACGAGGCTGCTATTCGATTTTGGATATGATAGCAGGCCGGAATTTGTGAGTAAAGGCCTCACCGCGGTTGTCCTCGAGGCAGAGTGTCAGCCAGTAGGGGTCAGTTTGACCGGAAGAGTCCAGGGCGGATTCATCACGCTACGAGGTCGTTGGTGTCGACAGATCCTGCACTTCGGGAGGGAAAGCTACCCAACCTCCGCGTCACCAGATGAAAGTTCTGACTACTACTTCCTGGAAGGACTTCCTGGTACTGGCTCCGTAGAACTCGGGGAGTTTCGGCCTGACACGACGCTGGAAGTGCGATCATACCAAGCTGCCGGTGGGATGACTAGACAATATCTCCAAAGATCGCGTCTCCGCCATTCAGTCGAGGCTGGTCTCAACATTAACCATCCGGTCTATTGTGTTGGCATCGCTGAGCAAACAAATGGTTGGTGCGACACGTTCACCTTCCTGGTTCTGGATCATGCCGAAGGAAAAGAGGACACTTATCAAAGGCTTGGGCTTGCCTACATATCCTCAACGTATGTTCCTTCCGGCTGGATCAAGTCTATGGAGGTCTCCGATTTCACCATAGTGTAGCGTTAAAGGCCAGCCTTGGCAGGCCTTGTTCCATGAGTCACAACTCGGCATGGAGGGAGGCCGAGACCGGAGAATTCTGCGGCACGTAGCCACAGAATTGGCAAGAGTTGTGGGCTTTCAGACTCAATAGAAGGAGCTGGATATCCGCGGTGCGAAGGGACGGAACTCGCTGGAAACGCACTCAAAGGAGACAGGCTCGCCGCCATGCAAAGAGACAAGAAGTCCACGACCTGTGCTGTTGTCTTGTTTTGTCAGACAACCAAAGGACAGTAATGTACTCCAAGAATGCGGACGAGTGCTTCGGTAGAATGAGCAGAGCCTTGATGTCGGAGAAAAATATGTAAGATTCCTGTTTCTTGGGAGGATGCGGCGTTACAGTGAAAGGATTTGAAAGGATATCTTCGATTCAATTGGGGCAAGAGAAGTCTGATACTTGCAAGTGCGCAATCAAGGTATTCAGCTCACTGCGGAAAGGCGTTGCGCCTGTGCGCATCATACCTGTGTAGCCTCTAAAGCAACCGAGAAATCGTTGGTCACTTTGAGTGTCTCACCAGCATCTGAATCATCGTCTTGCGTACGTCAGTATTCGGAACGTGATCGCATTCTGAACTAGCCCACAAGATCCCTAGCTCCGTCCAGCAAAATGCAGTATCTCCATCCACTTCAGCTTAACGCAGAGCATCATCTCCTCTTCTCCATGCCTAGTACCTCTTGCCCTCCCTCAGCACATCGCTGTACTCCTCCAACGGGCTCCGCTGCAGCTTCGTCTCCTTCCACAGATTGGGTGTCAGGAAGCCGTAGGTATTCGCGACAGCCGAGAATGTAGCCTTGAGGGTGTTCTCGAGCGTCTTGGTCGAGCCTGCTGAAGCGGTGTAGACATCCTGCACACCTGCGAGCTGGAGGAGGCGCTTGACGGCGGGGGAGGCGACGAGGCCGGTACCGCGGGGTGCGGGGATGAGCTGTCCGTGCCTGTTAGCTACCGTGTCTCACTCTTGAAATTCAGAGGAATTTGCTGAATGGAAAGATGATGTGATACATACCCTGACAGTGACGGATCCACACTTTCCACTCTCCTTGGTGGGCAGCGAGTGCGGCTCACCAAGGTTGGTACCCCAGTAGCCTCTCCGGATGGGCACGACACTGAGCTTCGCGATGATGATGGCGGCGCGGATAGCGGTCGCGACTTCCTTGGAGGTCTTGATGCCGAGGCCGACGTGGCCCTCGGAGTCGCCGATGACGACGATGGCCTTGAAACGCGTGCGCTGACCAGCGCGGGTCTGCTTCTGGACGGGCTTGATCTGGAGGTGAAGAATTGGTGTCAGCTTGTGCTCGTTCGGACGACCATCCAAAACTCCCGCTCCAGTGCATCTCCAATCACAAGCCGAATTCCACATCCGCAAAGGCCCAAAAGTCCAGAGCTAACACCGCTCTATCTCTCCCTCCTCAAACACTGCCTCCATCTCTCAGCCCCCAGCCCCCACTCCTCCCCGTCTCCCAACTCCCGTCACACACGCACTCACCTTCATAACCTCATCCTTAAGCTTCGGCAGAAAGAAATCCACAATCTGATACTCCTTGATCGGCAAACTGTGCAGATAAATCTCCTCCATGCTCTTGATCTTGCCAGCCTTGACGAGTCTACCCAGCTTCGTAACCGGCTGCCACTCCTTCTCCTCGGTCTTGCCGCCGCGCCTGCCACGGCCCCGGCCACGGCCTCGTCCTCTGTCGCCGCCACGGTCGCCGCGGGAGCCGAAGCCACCTCTGCCGCGTTCTCCGCCGGAGGGGGGGGCGGGTGCGTCTGCCATTTTGTAGGGTTCGGAGGTTGTGGTGGGGTTCGGTAGGTGAGTTGTGGAGCTGTGGGTGGGATTGTTAGAACGGAGTTCAGGGCAGGAGGGAAGACAATGGCTCTTGGGCTCAAAGAGCTTCGTGGGACGTACAGTTATTCGGCGACGCTGGGCGCTTTCGGTGGTCGTGCGCGAGATGTTTGATGTTCTGAAATGCGATGGTGGGCTTCGGCTACGGAAGACGGATTTCGCCGTGCCAAGCTTTCTCGTCGATATCAAGCACAGCCAGGTATGCTTCTTTTGATAGAGCAGGACACCGTGATGAAATTGCAGAAGACTAATCTACTCACTATTCTGGCTAATTCGGTAGCTCTATGCCTGGCAGATGCTACCGTGTCTCATTAGACGGAGGAAATGCACTTTACAAGAGAGAGAAGCTATGACAGAGAGCCGAGGGCCGTGACCGAGAATGCACGCATCAAACGGTACAGAAGATTCATCTTGTAGCCTACAATGACGACAGTAGCGCTACGACGATGACAAAATACCCGCAATACTTCAAACGCTACAAAGAGAAGGGTGAGCGCTTGCGCAAAGACCTGCACACTCCAATACGCCTTCGCCAACCAACAAACTAACAACGTCACCAGCACCACGAGCTAATACACCGCAGAACGCTACTTCCAGGCTTGCGCCTCATCCCACTCTTGGTACCTCTCCCTGAAGATCTGGTCACCAGGTCGAGAAGAAGCAGGTGGACTCGATGCCAAAAGACGGCCACAAACGGACCCTCCGAAGTTGCTCAACCGGCGACCGAAGCCAGAAGTTGGTATCTGCTGACTTTTCCCCTTCCAATCCCCCCTCTTCATAAAAGCGTGCGATACGTTGATCTAGTCTCGACTCCCTCGGATCATGCAGGCGAAGCAGCTAATCAACACCATCAATATCGAACACATCCCACGGGGGATCGAGCTTGATGCTACCCCTCACAGTCTACCGGCACGGTTAGAAGCTTTGCGGATACTGGCCTGCGGGTGGCTGTGCGAGCTAGACGTTAGTACCCGTTCAGATATGTAGAGTAGTGGTGGGGTCATTCAGGTGACGGCAAAGGGGGAGAACTTGAATGTCGTACCGGGCTGTTGAGCATGTTCTGTCTCTTGTTTCTGCCTTTCTTGATATGGCTCTTCAGCGCGCTCGAGTCGAGCGGCTTCAGTAGCTCAAAGCTGCATAGAAGCTCCGCGTTAACGGACATCACGGCGCCCCAGTTGTCGAACTCGCCGCAGTACTGCGAAGTGTTAGCGCGGCCCGCAGAAAATAGTAAACAATCCAGCGAAACGTACGTTGGGTGCCGAAAAAACAGTGACCAAGATCCGATCATTGAAAAACTCATAGCCATCCTCAACCACCATGTGCGCCCGACACACCAGATCAAAGTCATGCCGCTGCAAAAACTCCATGATGACCTTCTTTCCAAAGCAATAGCTTACACCGCGTTCGTTCGACTCCCAGTCATTCTCCATATCAGCCGGATCGCTCCACAGCAGATCATTCAGCAGTCCGTAGTCCGGCACATCTGTCGGTCTCGCAATCTGCCGAATGTCGTCCATATGAGAGAGGCTAGGCGAAAGACCGCCGTGAACGCAGAATATCTTGCTCGCCACAATGGCCGCAATCGGCAAACAATTGAAAGTGTCAACGAACGCCTTCCAAACTTTGATATTGCACCGCCTCTTGCACTCATCGTAAAAACCGTAGACCCGAGTTACATTGGCGCACTCATGGTTGCCTCGCAGCAGGAAGAAGTTCTCCGGGAACTTCAACTTGTAGCACATGAGCAGAAGAATGGTCTCCAAGCTCTGCTTGCCTCGATCGACATAGTCGCCAAGGAAGAGATAGTTGGAGGTCGGCGGGAACCCGCACATCTCGAACATCCGGATGAGGTCCGTATACTGGCCGTGCACGTCGCCTACAATCTTGACCGGCGGCGCCAGTTCAAGCAGCGCCGGCTGAGACAGGAAGACCTCGCGCGCGGCTTGGCATATCGCAAAGATCTCGGCATTCCTGAGACACACGGTCTTGGTGACCTTGCCGGCGTATGCGGCGTCCAGCAGCCGTGTTATGTAGTCATCAAGGTTGTGAGGTGTAAGTCCGCTTATCTCCATCGAAGCCAACTCGGCACTATCTGCGGTCCTTGCTTCTGGTGCTCTCGGGATTGGGTGGCCTTTCTTCTGGAGAATTGAATCGCCAGGTCGCTGAGTATGCGTGTTCTGTGGTGCAGTTCCGGTTGGCGGTGCATCGGAGACGTGGTCGACCTCGCCACTTCTCTGTGCTTTGGCTATAGAACTGTGTCCAGTGCCGAGCGAGGCCGACTGCGTGGGTGAAGGAGGCGGTTGTGGAGTGTCGGCCTGGGCGTCGTGCGAGGCAGATGGAGGCGGCGAAGACAAGTCCATTGACGGCGGTCGTGCTGACGAAGAGGACCCGCGGTGGGATCTTGAGCTCACTCTACCGCTCGCCGCAGATTTGACTGATGCAGCATCTGCCTTGTCTGCGCCGCCGTTGGGCGCGAGTGTCTCTCCAGAAAGGGCGGAGGCGGAGGCGCGTGGGCTGTCGGTCTTAGCGCTTCCGCCGGGTATCTTTGACCTGATCGAGCTGCGTAGAGAGCGTGACGATCCCTGCGTGTCGGACCGTTCGAAGGAGCGGTAGTTTTCCTTGCTTATCTCCGGGCCGCTGCTGTCGCCATCGCCCTTCTTGTCCTTGGATGGCTGGTTACCCATGATGTCTCAGGGCTGATGTGAGATTTAGTGATCGGGGTGTGATGTGCGGGTATATCTGCTGGTGTAACGCGCTTCCCTCGCTCAATGTTGTGTCTACGAAGCGGTACTGTGAAGTAAGGCAGAAGTCGCGTGAGCGGTTCCTGCCTAGAGTAACTGATAAGGTCGCTCCTGGTATGCCCAGACGCCCACCTCGTGATAGTTATATAGTTTGGTCGAAAGCAGGAGCTTGTTTTATGGTGGCCTGTACAGGTGGGATAGGAAAGACAAGAAGCGACTTTCGACGGACGCTGCCCTTATCGACTTCGCGGGGCAATGGCTGACGCGTCCGAAAAGGGGTTCAGGTCCAATGGACGGCGTGTCAGCGAAAGGAGGAGGAGAGTATCGTCGTCGAGCCAGATTCGATGGTGTTGAAGCTGCCCTGGTGGTGGCGTCGTGCTGGAACGGCGATAAGTTGGAGAATGCGGCTGACTCCAAGGATGACGGCGAGGCGCTTGGGCGGGCGAGGCTCGGTGACGGATGTTCGGCCGCGGCTCCAAGGGGTCGAGCTTCCTATCGATTGTTTTGAGCCGGAATAGATGGACTTTGAGTTGGTGCAGCTCGTTCGTACGAAGAGCTGAAGTGATGGGATGGCGGGACGGCGCAAGCAGCGGAAGCGGGACGACGACAATCACTGACGTGCGCGTCCACGGTTGCTTCAACCAGACTTCAAAGAAAGCAGCGAAGAAAGTCCTGCAGCAACTGGGGACAAGGCTTTACCAAAACACGCGGTTGACAAGCTTCCGCAAGACCTGCGTTTGAGGTCGTTTGTTGGAGGAGTGATACACAGAGCTTTGTTCGAAGTGCTTGTGGGACTCGATGCTCTTGGCTGCTTCTTGGGCTGCGTGGCATCACGGCATCAACCGCTTGGCAGAGGAGCTCAGTACAGAGCTGCAGTGTGAGAAGAACAGAGAATCGAAGTCGGCTTACCAACCCGCCTGGAGACTGATCTCGGAAATCGGGACGTTTCAGTCATAGGAGATTCCGGATCACTTCTGATTTGAACTACGTTTCTCTGTCTGCTGCACCATATTTCTACCTAAGCATCGTCATGAAGGGTTTCCAAAGACGCGTCACTCTTTATACCTACAGTCGAGCTTCAAACCTTAATGAGTACCGCGATGAGTACGTCCGAGCATTGTTGGTGCTTCGTTTCCGTGGAACCAGTCGTTTTCACAATACTGGGGAGGTTCTTTGGAAGCCACACCTGAATAGCGCCTGTCGTGCACACCTGTATACCGACTGTCGATAGGTGTCCTATCTGCATCTCCCTGTCACTCATTCCACCATGTCTGACATGAGTTAGGACATGAACGACGCCTCTAACCGGGAATTGTAAACGGTACGGCGTTGCGGTCACTTCAGAAACTGCCGGTACAACAGCGCTCACCGTCTGAATACTGCTTCAACGGTCTGAAGCTTTCTTTTGCCTATCATCTGGGACGCCTTCAGTTCTTGATCGCTTAGAAATCCCAACCTTTGATTTAGATCTTCAGTTACATGAGTTGATATTGGTGTCCTTACCACCGGCGTGGTTGTAACATCATCCTGACTGCGACTTCCGGTCAAATACAAAACCGATTAACATCATCCACGCCTCCGCTACAACCAGCTGCCGAGATTTGTCATTACTGATTTGGTATTGCAGTAAGCCGCGAGGCCCGCCTCCCCGAGTTCTCTGCCTATCCCGCTTTGCTTGACGCCGCCGAAGGGCACCCTGAAGTCACTGTCGTTACTGCTGTTTATCCAAACCATACCAGCCTCGATTCTTCTCGCAACGCGGTGCGCCTTGACGATATCCTTGGTAAAGACAGCGCTACCGAGACCGTACGTCGTGTCGTTTGCCCTGTCAACCGCCTCCTCTTCCGTCTTGAACGAGCTAATGACCACAAAGGGACCGAACACCTCTTCCCGGAAGATCTTCATGTTGTCTTTCACGTCCGTGAAGATGGTCGGCTCGATGAAGAAGCCTTTCCCACCCGCGTTCTTAAACACCTCGCCGCCAGCAGCGAGAGTCGCGCCTTCAGACTTGCCGGCCTCGATGTAAGACAGCACGCGCTCGTACTGCGCCTTCGTGACCTGCGGGCCCTGGAACGTCTCGTCGTTGAACGGATCGCCGACTTTGCTGGTCGAGGCCATGTGGTCCTTGAATGCGGAGATGAATTTGTCGTAGATCCCGTCCTGCACGAGGATGCGAGAGGTGGCAGTGCAGATCTGGCCCATATTCGACATGATACCAATGTGTGCCCACTTGACGGCCTGTTCGAGGTCCGCGTCCTCGAAGACTAGCAGCGGAGACTTGCCGCCTGTCTCGAGGGTGATGTTCTTCATGTTGACGGAGGCCATCTTCATGATCTCGCGCCCGGTCGCTGTGCTGCCCGTGAAGGCGATCTTGTCGATATCCAAATGCTGCGCAATCGCAGCCCCGGCTTTCCGGCCGTAACCGTTGATGATATTCACCACGCCGGGTGGGAAGCCGGCTTCCTTGACGAGGTTGGCGAAATAGAGGATGGACAGCGGCGTCTGCTCGGCAGCTTTAATCACCACGGTGTTACCGCATGCGAGAGCGGGACCTAGCTTCCATGCCGCCATGGCAAGAGGGTAGTTCCAGGGAATAATCTGGCCGCAGACACCGATCGGTTCCCGGATGGTATAGGTAAGCTTATTTGGTCCCGTGTCAATGACTTGTCCGTGGATCTTGTCCGCGTAGCCGGCGTAGTACTTGATCGTCCCCGCAACCTCGGCCATGTCTTCGTTCAGCGCGACCTGGTATGGTTTGCCGTTGTCCCACGTCTCGATGGTCGCCAGCGTCTCCTTGTTCTGCTCGACCAACGCGGCGAGTTTGAACATCAGGTCCCCGCGCGATGTGCTGGACAAGTCTCGCCATGAGGAGGCTTTGAATGCTTTGCGTGCTGCGGCGACGGCTTTGTCGACGTCTTCGGGGTCGGCGGCGTAGACTGAAGCTATCTCTGACTCGTCTCTATCTAGCCGTCAGTCAGAGCTCGGCAGTTGCCTGTGGAGTGAATTACGTTGGGTTGATGCTCGTGATCTTCTCGCCGGACGTCGACTTCACCCATTCATTGTTGATGAAGAGGCCAATTGGCTGGGTATACTTGACGCCATTGGGCGCGGTAAGCTCTACTGCGAGATCGGACATTGTTCTTCGTACGATATATTGGCTGCGAGCTTGAAAGCACGAACTAAGTCTGGAAGTCGAATGAGGTTTTGAAGCCCTCTGAGCAAGTTTGAACATGAACAGAGCGGACTATATACATAGGTATGAAAGAGAGGGGAAGCTGACAGAGAGTGACACCTTGTCAAGCCAGAGCTCTCTACCCCAGAAGCTGCCCCGCTGGACCCTTGACGCCGCATTGATAACGCGATATCCGGATAGAGCTGCCTCTTGCGGCGTAGCGGCAACGCGTGTTAGAGCCGTCCGGAGATCCCTGGCACTCACGAACGGAAGGTTATTCCAGGAACAACACCACCAGAACAGCGAGCACCGGTTGCGGATACAGAACCATGGACCCGATCGCGTAATTTCAACTCCACAGTAACCTCTATATTTGCTCGCCGGCATGGCAGACCCGCCTGCGGACACGTCCGCCCAACCCGACGCCTCAATCAACCACGCCGCCGCCCTGGCATACTGGTCCTCGAATCCTCCAACCGTGAACTCGATGCTAGGCGGCCACCCTCAGCTCTCGCGCATCGACCTCCAAAGCTCCGCCAACTTCCTCGCCAAGCTGCGCCGCTCCTCCCGCACGCATCCGCCGGGGAAACCGCTGGCTCGGGCTGTTGACTGCGGCGCGGGAATCGGACGCGTGACGCTGGGCTTTTTGGCGAAGGTCGTGGAGGTTGTCGATGTCGTTGAGCCGGTGGAGAAGTTTACGCGCGAGTTGGTTGCCGGGGAGGGAAGAGGGTTGAAGGCCGTGGGCAAGATTGGGGAGGTGTTCAATGTGGGGCTGGAGGAGTGGGTGCCGGCTGACGACACCTATGACCTTGTATGGAACCAGTGGTGTCTCGGACATCTTACGGATGCGCAGTTGGTCGAGTATTTCCGCCGCTGTAGAGGGGCGCTGGTGAAAGGTGGTTGGATCGTGGTGAAGGAGAACATGAGCACTGATCTGGAGGAAAGGGATGTCTTCGATGAGGTGGACAACAGCGTGACGAGGACAGACGGAAAGTTCAGAACGCTGTTCAAGCAGTGCGGGCTCAAGATTGTGGCGACGGAGGTGCAAAGGGGCTTCCCGAAGGAACTGTATCCTGTGCGGGTATACGCGCTGCAACCGGACGGATGAGGTGCTCAGGAGTTCTTAGTAGGCGCGATATGATAGAAACCGATGTGGGCAACAAGCAGCAACGCCTGGCGACGAGCATACTGTAACCGCGCGCAGGTGGAACTCGGCGCGGATCCTGCATCCGATGAATGGTGTGGAAGCTATCACTGAGCAGGCGCGCCTTGAAAGGCACGTCTTGAATCCTTAAGGAAACAACTTCCTATCGACAGGAAGTCAGCGCTTTCGACAAACGGGACTGACTGCTAGGCGGCAGGGTGTCAATCTTAAGGTTGACCATCTATCAGAGGGTCGTTTCATATGCTCGTAGGGCCGCCAAATTTTCACAGTAGACATGTTCCGATCCAGTATCTTTATAGATAAGCAGTATCGCTTCCTCTGTAGGACGTCACGCTGGGAGTTATGTAACCAGGCCTCCAGTACACTGTGATGTATTCAATATAGATGTGTCAAATATCTAGCCCGCTCTTCTGGCCCGTGTTGTAGAGCATGTTGAATCAGTACGGCATCATTCGCCGTTTTCACACATTTCAAGTCCATTCTTGTTCTGCGAAGTCGCTGTGCCCAATAGGGTAGTAACGACACTTTTTCTACAATGGGAAGAACAAACACAGTCTTAGTGGACGCTGGTGGCGAAGACGAGTGATATCATGTTACTTATATCCTAGATATCGACGACCCAATGTGGGTTTATCTACTTCAGACAGCTATGTACCCGAACAATGACTCCGTGCAAAACGGAATCTCCACATGCCGCCTGAGCAGATTTTGTGGATCCGGCTCTGTGACCAATACAACCAGCGCTGAACGGTATCCGACAGGCCGAGCCATCGCCTCAGGCTCCGCATCAACCCACTCTAACACGCCAGTCGGGCTGTGTATGAGGCGTCTCTGCTCCAAATCGCCCATAAAATATCCCGGTCCGCCTTCGCTGCAGAGCCTACGGTGCAACCTCTCTGGGACCAACGGCTCGTGTGGTTGTGAGATTGAGAGTGCGAACGATTGCTCGACGTGCGGACTCCCAAGACAGCACGAGACGCTTGCTGTCAGAGTCGTCGTGTCCGAAGCGGAAGCGTGCTTGGCTGGGTCCGCGGGTTTGACCCGAGTGCGTTCGCATGAAGACATCACAAAGACGATTAGAGCACCTCGTAATAGTCGTCCGTAAGGCACCCAGAAGTCTTCCATGGATGTTATTCACCGAATGCACTGCACACGGAAGGCGCAGCTGTGCGGAGAGTATTCTCCGCCTGATCTATAACAAATTCTAAAGCCGTCCAGCTCATTTCATGATCTCCGAAGCGAACTTGCTCCTCGCTCTAATCTTCGGCCCATAAAACACCAACACCCAAGGCACGATCGTAAGCAAGATGCCGATGCCTCCAAGCATGCTGGAGGCGCCGGGATAGGACAGCCGCTGATACATGACTTTGGTGATCAGCGGAAAGGCACCGCCGAGCATGTTCCGGCAGAAAGACTGCGCAGCTAGCGCAGAGCTGGCGTATCGGTGGTATGTATCCGCAAGATAGTTGAAGACCGCTAGGTAGATTGAGAAGATGCCCATTGTCGCAATAGCTATGCCGATTGCGGGCGCGATCCAGTGGATTGAAGTGAATGACGTCCAGCCGAAGATGAAAAGTCCTACGGGCATAAGCGCGCTTTGCACGCAGGCGAAGTAAAGGCGGCCTTCAGGGGTGGATGAGATCTTGCCGCGTCGTGTCGCAAATTTCTCCTGGTGGATGCTCATTACGGTAGATATAGCTGCGCCTACAACAGTAGCACCGAAGACCGCGTTCGCTTGAGAGAGGCTGAATCCGTGATTGGTCTGGAAGACAAGCGGAACAGCTGCAAGGGTGAGATACAGCACCGCCCAGCTGAAAGAGACCCATAGCGAGAACCAAAAGACAACGGGCTCGGTAAGGAGGAGGTGAAAGGGCCGGTACAGTGATATGCTGATCATCCTTCCAATGCTAGCACGCTCTTCGTCGGACTTGACCTTCCATCTGATGCGCTGAGAGACCTTCTTAGCATGTTCGCCGTTGACTGGCATCTCGAATCCATAGTATCCGGCTTGCTCCCGCTCTTCGTACCACTGGTTCAGCTTCTTTGCTTTCCTGCTGAGTAATACACTACCACGTGTCTCTTTGAAGCAGATAGTAATGATAACCATCAGCGTTCCGCAAGTTATGGTTTGCAAATAGAAGATCCATCTCCAGGTAGTGTACTGCGCGATGAATCCGCACACCAGCGGTCCAAGTCCAGTGCCTAGGAGAGCCGCGCCAGAGAAGAGTGCCATTGGCGTGTTCCTGTCCTTGGTATGGTAGATGTCGCTGACCACTCCGCCCACCATTGTTGAGAAGGTGCTGCCACCGACGCCAACAAAGAAGCGGGCAAGGAGCATGCCCGCATAAGACTGTGTCACGGCACAGCAAAGCTGGCATATGACGAACAATATCCCAGTCGCGATGAAAACCGGCTTCCGCCCATTGATCTCAGAAAAGGGCGCCAGGACCATGGGCGCAATTGCAAAGCCGCACGTGAACGTCGTAATACCAACCAGCGCGGCAACCTCGCTGACGTGCCATAACTCTGTCATCTGTCCGACGCCGGGACTGTATGAGCCGGCCGTAAAGGCCGTAATGGCCGTTGCAACACTGGAAAGCCAGATGATGAAGCTCTTGCGCTTTGGCGACCACTCGAAAGGCGAGGTATAGGGTATAAGATTAGGTGGTTCTGGCGGCGGAGGCGCGCCTGGAGTAGGCGGGGTGATGCTTGTTGGGTGCGGCAGCTCGGTCTCGAAGGTAAGAAAGTGATATTCGACGGTGCTATCGCCATCACACTCTTCGTTCTCGGCATGTTCCAGACTCCATTTACTATCGCCCTTTTCAAGGTTCTCAGTTGATGTTGAGTCCAACCGTGTCCCCGTCTTGGCTCCGGAGTTGAGAACGTCATCCTGGGCCCTCGGCAACTCCACCTCTGGGTCGGCCATTGCGGCGAGGAGGTAGATCGAGGAGGCGAGGCAGACACTCCGCACAGCGAAGCGTAGAAAGGGCACTGATTGGAATAAGGAGAAGAGTAGCGACTGGGAGGGATAAGATGAAGTGACAGAGGGAAGCAGGCTTACCGTCCGCTTCTAATAAGGTATTCCCCGTCTACGGCACCGACGGAGATGCTAGCGGATACCAACGGCGCCAGACATGCACTGATCTCATGCTAGACGATCGGATGGGAATAAGAGGATTAGCGGCTGAGCAATCACAAATCGGAGAAGGGCTGAGGAGCTGCACCAACTGTTCCACGCGTTTGACATCTCCCGCAAAGCCGCAGGCGCGGACGCCCTATGCTTGGTTGAGAACGGCTATGACATGCCGATCATTGACCGTGTCCCTGGACGGGGACCCCGCAGAGGGGAGATACCGCAAGCTTGACCCTTCTTAAACCCGGGAAAGGTGCCTCTGGGATTCCAGATTGGTGATCTCTGGTGTGTATATGCCCGTTGTGAATACGGTCTCTGTTCACCGGCGAGAAGAGCGAACGTCCGATATGTTGCACGAGTCTGTGCCGCAGTGGGTACCATCGTCTTCCGATGCCGCGCCTCTCCACAGGTGCGGGAAGGCCAGGCGTGTGCAGGATCTGGTTGCTGACTCGTACGTGTAACATAAAGATATCTCCGACCGTCCTGCTTGATGCTTTGTGAGTTGTCCTTAACTAGAGCTCGTGTGATATGAAACGTTCCTGCGTAAGGTGCTCGGTGGCTGCTCCTCCGGGAATCCTAAAATTACGCCGCCGGAAATAAAAGCCCTACTGCGAATCGGATACATGAGTGCGTTACATAGGTGCCACAACCTCGAAGGCAGATATCGTTGTGATTCAGCAAACGGCCCAACTCACCGGCCCAGCTTTGGGATAGTCGGATCAGTCTCCGTAATATGTTGTACTCTTAAAGCATGCTCCCCCGCACCGTCAGGGAGCGCCCTTTGACGAGCGACCCCGAACGAAGCCATTCTCACCGCCCGGTCGGCGCAGGCTTATGATTGGTGTACGTGAGGCGTGGGCAAAAGACATGACGATTCGCTGCCTGTGGCAGAAAAAGTTGATACCTGAGCACGCCATCGCGCCGAGCAGCGGATGGTTCCTAAGAGAGTATTATTAAGACGGTCACCATGAGGAGATACAAATCTCGACTGGCCAGCCTGGAAAAACTTCTCCAATACACTGACCGTCCACCTTTGCAAGCTCAAGTCCTTTAACTGCACCAGTCCTTCGACTCTACAAGTACCACATCCATCATGGGTTCAGTCGATCGTCCAGAGCCTCTCCGTCTTGGGAGCATCGCTCCTAACTTCGATGCCGAGACCACCAATGGCCCGATCAACTTCCACGAGTTCATCGGCGACAACTGGGTGATCCTCTTCTCTCACCCGGAAGACTACACCCCAGTGTGCACAACGGAGCTGGGTGCGTTCGCGAAGCTCGAGCCAGAGTTCAACAAACGCGGCGTCAAGTTGATTGGCCTGTCTGCCAACACGATTGAGAGCCACGGCGGCTGGATTAAGGATATTGATGAGATCTCGGGTAGCAAGCTTGCTTTCCCGATCATTGGAGACAAGGAGAGGCAGGTTGCGCTCTTGTACGACATGTAAGTATAGACGTTCGCTCGGGGATTCAGAAGCGTTGCTGACATGCCGACTAGGATCGATCATCAGGATGCGACGAACGTCAACGAGAAGGGCATTGCCTTCACCATCCGCTCGGTCTTCGTTATCGACCCCAAGAAGACCATCCGTACCATCCTCTCCTATCCCGCTTCCACTGGCCGCAACACCGCTGAGGTCCTCCGCATCGTCGACTCACTCCAGACTGGTGACAAGCACAAGGTTACCACACCGATAAACTGGGTCCCGGGTGACGACGTGATCGTTCATCCGTCGATCAAGAACGATCAGGCGAAGGAGATGTTCCCGAACTTCAGGATCGTTAAGCCGTATCTACGGTTCACTCCTCTCCCCAAGGAGGAAACCAGCGCGGCTGTTTAAGCGCACTTGACGTTTTGGTTGCATATGAGGCGTTCTGCGTCGGACGTCTAAATGTTGTTAAGGTGCTGTTATAGATAGTGGAAATGACGATGAGATACCAGCTGCTCGAGAGAGCACGAAGCCATCATAATCTGCGGTGTTACTTTGGTGCTTGCTCTTCAGAGGTGGAGATGTGATGAACAAGCTTGTTAGTATCGTCCCACTGCCACGCTGCAGTGCGCCCGAAGTGTTACTCGCATCATCTCCGGAGTGCCGGCGACACAGACATGCGCCTTGTTGTGCCTCTGTGTTCCCCTTGTTGATGGTCGAATGAAGAGAGGCAGCCCCCCTTGCGTGGTGATGCCACTAAGCCTTATTCGGGCGCAACCAGGCGCGGGAGGCTTGAGAGACCGCCCACAATCCGTCGTTGCGGAAGCGCTGCCCCATAACATAGCGACCTTTAACTTGACTCCCCAGGTGGCGCAATACCCAGTAGCCTCGTATCTCTACATAGTTACTTCCCCTACATACCAAAGCGTTAGTTGAGGTAGGCTTCATTTACTTCTTGCGTCAAGAGCTGTACCGTACATCCCCGTGACTCCCAGTGCCTGCGTCCTGCATGCTGCATCCTTTCTGCAAGATCTCCGTCTAAGACATGTCGGTGCAACCTCTCCAGTCGTACGGCAGTTCTGTGCCTTGTCGTAAACCCAACGGTTGGTTGGCTGTCACCGATGCTGCACGCTGAGGTGTTGCCAGCCGAGACCAAGTTCGACAAATGCAATGGGCGATCGCTCTTTAAAAAGAGAGATGGATTGGTACTTGAGGTACTTGAATACTGGGGGCCTGTCTCGTACACGCCAGCTGAGCCGTTGCTTTCAACCTCTCTCCATCCTCCGCGTTTAGTGATTGACGCCGCTGACCATGATTCCATTAGGCGTGCTTGGATACCCTGCTGCTGGAGCGTCTTCAACTTCATTGAAAGAGCCATCTTTTTGGAGGCGGCCAAAGTCACCGAAGCTCAAGAGAATACAATCTCCGGCCAAGCAGAAGTTCGGCACCTCTGCAAGCATCCTTTCGTCGCCGGTCAGCTGCAGCAATAGCTTGAAGTCCTCGACCTCGCATTTTTCGCTCCAGGGCTCTCCCGTCTCCCCTAAAACCTCGAGCCTCTCTGTCAGTCCGACTAGACCAAAGCACGTTCCCATCTTAGTTCCACGCTATGTGCCAATCGTAATTCCCGACAGTCCCTGTTACTCTGGAGGAAGCAGTCCCTCGACAGCTTGCTACAGCACGCGGAGTGAGTGCCCAAGTACCTCTGAGCTCTCGCCTCCAGACCTAAAGGCATCAGCGGACTCTATAAGGTCCAAACGCAGGCATGTCGAGATCGTAATCCCGACTTGGGCACAACCGGTGCACACTTTGCCAGACTCGCCGCCAAGCTTACCCGCCCGCTCACCTCTCAGGAAATCAATATCAACGGCCTCGTCGAACCCTTTGTCCCCAGGCAAGATGTCACGACAGACGCCAAATGCCAGCAGGAGCAATACGATCGATTCTTCGACTTCGGCGCCTTCTCCCGATCAGCTTTACGCAGCATCACGCAAAGTCGCTAACACGGCCTACTGGTCCAGCGCACACAGTAGTCAGACTAGCTTACATAAGCTGAATACTCAAGAAAGTGCGCCCAGCGATGAGACTCCTCCGAGCGCCACATCACGTACACCAGTCTCTCAGTCGGCCGGGCCTTCTCCCGCTATGCAGCAAACCGCTGGGCTAGGAACTCCATCAAACTCCACTGCTGGACTCTCAGGCTTGGTATGCAATGTGCACCGAACTACTGGCAGGGAGCCGCGTCCTTTGGTAGGCGCCACTACCACAATCCTTGGGGACAAGCTGTACGTCTTCGGCGGGAGGAGACTCTCCAGGAGCAGACCGCAATTAACAGCAGATCTGTACGAGTTGGATCTCGTTCGACGGCATTGGACGAAGCTGGAGGCAAATGGCGATATCCCGTCCCCCCGATATTTCCACAGTGTTTGTGGTCTGGGTGATACGAAGCTCGTCTGCTATGGCGGCATGTCCCCAGCACCTGCACCTTCGGCCCAGTCCAATGCATCAAGCAGCTCCCAAGATCCGCAGCCGGAAGTTGTAGTTATGTCAGATATACACATATACGACGTGCCCACAAGGACGTGGATGAATGTGCCTACCTCAGACGGACCGCAAGGAAGATATGCTCACTGTGCTGCGATCCTTCCCTCATCTGCTGTCTTCTCCTCAGCCACTGCGCCACTGTCGGCGATACATCACAATCCTTCTTCGGCAGTTCCCCACCAAGGTTCAATAGGCGTTTCGCTTGACGGGACAGGTGGTGCCGAGATGGTAGTTGTCGGCGGTCAGGACAGCGCGAATCACTACATCGAGCAGATCAGTGTTTTCAATCTACGGAGCCTTAAATGGACGGCCACGAATACCCTCGGTCGGAGCTGTGGCGCGTACAGGAGTGTTGTTGCCCCTCTCAGCTCTGCAAATGCCGTGCAGATCGGAACCGGTCCCAGAAGGGACCACGAATCGAATTTTGATGACGAGGATGCTGAGGAGGCCGAGAATGCCGGATCCTCCATGCTAATATACTCGAACTACAATTTTATGGATGTCAAGCTTGAGCTCCAAGTCAGGCTACCGGACGGGACGTTGTCAGAAAAGCCCATGCACGGAAATTTCTCTCCGCCTGGCCTAAGGTTCCCGAACGGTGGCATTATAGACAACCACTTTGTTGTCAGCGGCACCTTCCTCACATCGTCAAAGCAGGAGTATGCCCTTTGGGCGCTAGACCTGCGGACACTGACGTGGAGCCGGATAGACGTAGGTGGTAGCATCTTCAGCCAAGGCAGTTGGAACAGAGGTATTCTTTGGAATAGAAGAAACACTTTTGTGATACTGGGCAACAGGAAGAGGAGTTTGGTGGACGACTACAATCATCGCCGGATCAACTTCACAAACATCTGCATGGTCGAGCTGGAAGCATTCGGCCTTTACGACAACCCTCGACGCGTTTCGCCTACATCTGGCTACCGCTCCGTCAGTTCGCCGATTCAGCTAAAAGAGCCGGAAACCACCGCTGGAGGCCGGCAACTCTCAAAAGCGGCAGCGGAGCTCGGAGAGATAGCTACCAGCATCCGCGAGGTAGCAGACATGGATTTCCTCGCCATCGGCGGCGAGCGCGTACCAGTCAACTCCCACATCGTCGCGCGGCGCTGGGGCCCCTACTTCAATCAGCTCCTCCGTGAAGGCGTCGCGACCCAAGACGGGACCGATACCGCAACGCTGCACCCAAGCATCGGCAGTCAGCAGTACCGCAACTCCAGCATAACAATCACGCCCAGCATCCGCACAGCAATAACGAGCTACTCGAACGCCACGACCGTAACCAACAACAACGACTCCGCATCCGCCACTCAATCCTCACCTTTCGAACCCCCCGACGCACGCTCGCCGAACCCGTCAACCCGACCTCGCACGTTCTACCTCCCGCACACGCAACTCACGATCCAGAGTCTAGTCCACTACCTCTATACCTCCGCCCTCCCGCCACAGAACAGCCCCCTCTGCACCCCGCAGATCCTCTGCTCCCTCCTCCAACTCGCACGCCCGTACCGCATCGACGGCCTCCTTGAAGCGGTCATCGAGCGCCTCCACAGCATCCTCGACGGCCGCAACACCGCCGCCATCTTCAACGCCGCGGCCATGGCGGCGGGCGGTGGCGAGGGCGTCGCGTTCTTCTCCAAAACAGGGACGTATCTCAGCACCGCGACTGCCACTGCCACTGCCACCGCCACGGCCTCGGCCACCGCGGCCAGCAGCAACGGCGCAGACGGCGTGGTCGGCGGCCTGCGCAGTCTACGCATCAACACGGATGTCACGAATGGGGGGAGTGTGGATAGCGGGCTGAGCAGCGCGAGCACGAGCACTAGTGCGAGCGACCTTGGCAGCTGGAGCGGGTTCGGGGACGAGAGGGAGGTTTGGGCGGGGGAACTGAGCGCGGTTGTTGGACTGCAGAAACGGGGGCTGAGGGGGTTGATGGAGGGGAGGAGGATCAGGGAGATGGGGAGGGGGGCCGAGGGCGCTGGTGGTGGGGGGGAGGGTGGTCGTGTGGGGTTGGGTATTGCGTAGGCGTGTTGGCGTGGCTGTGGTTTGTTTGGGTTTCGGGGTTTCGGGAGTGTGTGTGTGGGGAGGTTTGGATGTGTGTTGTTGGATATGAAGATGTAGGTGTTAGATGTGGTTCAGTCGATCTGTCATTGCGTTCCACGGCGGACGAACTTGTCCGCTTCTAACCTGGCGTCGTCCTGGGACACTCCATCGGGCACGATACTGACCTCCACGCCCGGTGTTTTTCAACCTTCCTTGCTCGATGTCCTAATCGCTTGAGGTTGCTCGAAAGAGTTTAGGGCGCCGCAGTGTAGTCATTGTTGGGTTTCCGACCGAACTTGCCAGCTCATGCTGCTTAAGATCGTTCATTCTGTTCTCGTCCCTCTTAGGACATCTTCGCCCGCATTGTCTCAGAGGAAGCAGCCAGATGGTGCAGCCTTTTCATACAGCGACCACCACCTGATACAACTGCTTGCACTGTCCAATGAACCAATCAGAGCAGAGCGCAGGGTACAGTCGCTGCTTAGACGCGCTTTTATTATCGTTTCTGTTTATTGATGCTGTCACTATGTCTACCTTAATCATCTCTACAAACACGTCTATTGGGTCAAGCCCCAGACGTTCCTCTAAGACCTCCCGGCCCTCTCAAACCACATCGCAATCCTCGCGCTCACTTTCAAGCAAAGGCGGCAAGAAAAGGGGCATCGCTCTTCGCGATCCCGCTTACGCATGGAAAGGACAGCAATCTACCTCCTGCCAATGAATACTGAACCCGGTAGTTGCGCGTCCCCTTGCACCTCCGCAAATACTCGCCGTACCGAGTTTCCGTCATCTGACTGCCTCCTTTCGCCCTCGGAAGCTACTCGGTAGTCGTGGCTGCGTTTGCGGCTGCTCGACAAGGCGGTGACGGCTGCGCTCCATTCGACGGTGCGAGGGGCCGTGGTGACGGGGACAGCGACATCCCCCGCACATGCGCGCTTGCGGCAGCGTGGCTAGTTGTGCGGCGTTAGCCGGATGGATGATGGAGTGTCGCCGAAGCGCGTTCATCTCTCTGCACTCGCCAGCCGAGGCGGGCTTTGCTTGTGGGTCACCGATTCAACAACCGCTGGACTGGAGATTGTAGTCGTGGTCATCGTCCCGACCGGCTTGATCCTTATGCCGTCATTCTGCGCACCACTGCCGAGCTCTCCTCCCTCCTCCTTTCCGACTTCCTGTGCGTCCATGCGACTCAGCTCCACACACTGCGTCTTCGTGATCTGCCACGGCTTTCCTCCACCAACCCCTGCTGCGCTTCCGGGCTCCTCTTCGAAATTCGTGTACGTCACCGAACTCGTCGTCGTTCCCTCACATGACCCATCCTCAAGACTGCGATACTTTCTCCCACTGCCGCTGCCGACTGGGCTCTTCCTCTCGATTCTAAAACTGACGAACGAGGGGCAAGATGAGTGAGGGGAGCGGTGACGAGAGCGCAGGGAGGAGGGTACGATGACCGAGAGGCGGGCCGAGACGCGGGAAAGCGTGGGAGAGATATGGCGAGAGACTAAGGGGCGGAGTGCAGGCGCACATGCGCAGATCTGAGAGCCGTCAGAAAGCGTTACACGCTTGTGAAAGGCTTTTTGAGAGGGAAAAGAGAAAGGGGAAAACCCACCATGGCCAAATCGATCTCCACCGCCGCCGCGATCCACAGGGGAAACGCATACCACATCTCGTCGTACGAATCCATAAGGCTCTTCCAAATAAAGCACGTCCTAATGATTCCCGCAAGCGTGACCACGAACCCCAAACTCAGCAGCATAACCACCCCAGCCATTTGCCGTCGCGGCATCTGCAACTTCACCACAATCGGAATCGGCAGGCTCGCCACCAGCAGATCCGCAATACAATTCACGATCCCCGCGCCCAGCGTGACCGGGCCCTCGGGGAGGCACTTCTGCAGCTGCGGCGGAAAGGCCCAGTACGCGGAGACGGGATTGCATTGGAAGACGGTCAGCGCGACGAAGGAGATGCAGATGCAGGCGTTGAAGGCGTGCGAGAGGTGGAGCGCCCAGGTGAACCACCGGTTCCCGGAGTCTCGCGTTAGGCGGTAGTAGAATTGGAGCAGCGACATGCGGATGAAGGTCGCGGCGAAGGTGAACATTATTTTGGCGGCGAATGCGATCCTGAGGGTGCCTGTGTGAGTGGAAGGGGGGGTTAGTATAATTTGGTTGATGTTGGGGAGGGAACGGGAAGGGAGAACGGACCCGGTATGACGCTCCATGGTATGTCCCATACATGTCTGTCCCAGCAGTACCGGGTGTTGGCGAGGAGGACGGTAGTAGTCAGGCCGATAGTCGCTACCTGAACGTTCAGAAAGGTCAGTCAACTCACGGTGATCGGATAGTAGAAGTTTTGGCATTGTGGAGAAGCGCTTTTATGAAGTCTTCGAGCCTGACGGACGGATGATGTGAATTTCCCTCACCAGAGCGGCACAGATGAAGTAGTCATCGGATCCAAACCAGCGCTTGATGTGTACCCGCGTGTAGATGCGCAATGCCACGGCGATGATCACCAGAGATATGAAGATAGAGTTGACAATCACTAGCGCCGGACCTCTCGTCTGCGGATGATCAAAGTTGGGGGACGGAAACGACAGATAGACGTCAATGGGAATATCACGCATCTTGCCATGCGTCTCGCTTCATCGACAAGCAGAACGTTGCAAAGAGGAGAAAAGGAACGAGCGTCGAGGATGCAGAAGCGAATGCCGCCGTTAAAGCAGAGGCGTGAGAAGTGTGCAGGGGAGCAGGACGAAGCGGAGGAGAGTGTTTTGGAGCAGTTGGGCCCGCATCCGGCCATCCTTGGACCAAGGACGCAAGGCGAGGATGCAACATTGACTTTTAGGGCGAGAAGCGCTGGTGCATCTGCCGCAGGGGAGCACGGCGCATGTTACACATTACCGGGCTGGTGGCTGGTGGCTGCTTGCGGGATGCTCCAGCATGCAAGGGAAGCGGAAGCTCCCAGCTCTCCAGGGATTTGTAATCTCTAGCCTTTTCCTGGACGGGAAATACTGCCAATGCATTCGGAGCTCTCTTTGCGCAATTTAGATGCAGCGCTTGTTTAGAGCGGTGCTTGGGTCCAGGTCATGGTGTCGATGCGGGTGGCTGAAGAGCCAAACACACGCCATGGCTTGCATGGTACAAGGGTCATCCATAGAAGGGCCGGATGCATTCCTTGCCGCATAGAGCCAATAACGATATCACTTGGCTCAGCGCTATGGTCTGAGTGGTTCGCTTCAGAGCGGAAAGCAGGGAGCGTATCCGGCCCTTCTATGGATGACCCGTGTACCGTGCAAGAATCTGGTGCGCCCGCAGATGCCGGCACATGTGCCGCCGCTTGTGGAGAGAGGAGCAGCCAATGCCCGGTGCTCGAGAGATGAGATGCGGTCTAGAGCCGTCATCGAGGTCATCGAGGCCATCGGCGTCGACAGAGGTGGGAATTAAACTTGAGGGCCTCTGCTCAGCCGGGGAAATCATGGCGAGATCGTAGCACACTTCAGCCTGTGGCCTGTGCCATCCTGTCGCCGATCTGCTGGCTGCGCGTGCGCGTTGCAGGTGTGTTTCACCTCAACCTCAACCTCAACCTCAAACGCGTTGGAGACACTTCGTTGAACGGGCTGCTGATGCGTGCCTTGTGGTCTTGCTGGGACGCTGTGTCCAGCGCCTTCGCTGGCAATGCTGAGGAACCGCCTGCATAGTACGTGAGTTACCCCGTTGCCCTACCGGCTCGTCGCTGTGGTCACTCCCCGAGAGAAACTGGCAATGTCATGTAAGGCGTGCGACTCAACTGCGCTGCCGTCAACGGGAACATCCAGAGCGGTATGACCTTGGCCTTGCGACATCGACCACTTCTTTGTAGCTGTTGGGAGCTCTGTTGTCGTGTGCCGCTCCTGCAAACTCCCGGTGCTGCGTCGCGCAAACTCAAAAATGTTCCGAGAAGAAACCGAGGCGAAGCATCGCAAATCGAGCTTGGAAGCGTCCCAGATCCGGGCGTTAGATGCAGGAACTTAGTCCCGAACTTTAGTTTTTAGTTCCCATCCGCACGCGGAGACAGCCATCAACTCCGCAAGAGCTTTGAGGCCTTTCCTCGGTAGATGCTACAACAACGGAGACGTTTCTGGGTTGACGCGCAGCTGTAGCCGCGCCGTCTTCGAGTACAGCCTCTGGCCACGTCCGATGAACAGACTGCAGGCGGCATCAAGGTATATCTATTGCTGGTATATGATCTGGCTAGTTCGGAAGACGCGTATACCCACCGCGTTGGCTAGTGATTGCTCCGGGACAATGTTCGAAATATCGGAAAGCTACTATGCTGACTATCCGTCGGGCGTGGCCAGCAGCTGTGCTAGGACGCTTCATACGTCCCAAGACTGTCGCCTTCATCGCGGCTGTTCGCAGTTGCCACAACGCCCGATGCTGTCCTGCGAGATAGCATCGGGGCAGGCATTCCCTTCATCCCATCCTTCGTCTGCTCTCAACGTTCACTCACCGCATCGTATACCAGAGCATGCACCCCGTCTCGGTCGCCAAACTCCTGTGTACTTTCATCTTGCTACCTTTTCTCCATCCTTGCGGTCCTTTGTATCTTACATCTTTCTTGAACGTCTCGCATCAAACCGTCTACTGAACAGGCCCCGTGCCAGACCCAAGACGTCAGACTTGACACCAGTCTGACAGAAGCAGGTGAGGGTTGCCTATGATGCGGCTGCTCGATGGCTTCTCCCGAAGAAGGACCTCTTGCGGCTGTCTCAGAACGGTAGACGAGGTTAGCAACATTGGTAGTAATGACACAAGAAGCTAGAAAGCAGGCGGGTGTTATGCGTGGAAGGGTCGCTCGATCAGACAAGCTTTTCGAGATTGAGGAAGCGATTTGGCTGGCCAGCAGCCGCCGCGTGCCCAAAACAGCAGCACCTGGAGGGTTTTGCTTTTGCTTCTCAACATCGAATATGAGATGGTAGACACTTAGATGAAGAGGTATTGGATGTGGGTTGCTGCTACCACTGGATATATATGAAACTCTTTTGCCTCTCTCTAACCCCGAGCCCCTGTTGCTGTCACTCACGCACAACATCCCAGAATGAACTTTTGCATCCGACACGTCACGTCCAGATGCCCCCCGCATACTCCCCTCTAAGCATCCTGATCCAACCCCAACCCCTCCTTCGCCGGGACAATCCGCAGCGTGTTCGTATGCCCCATGCCGCCCCTCCAGCCCTGCACGCAAATGACCGCATCCCCCTTGTTGAGCACGCCAAGCTTGATGGCATTCATGATGCCCCACTCGAGCCTCCTGTCGACGTCCTCCTGCCAGGGCGCCTCCTTGAAGTCCGGCTTCTTCTCCGGGAAGTAGAAGGGGTACACGCCGCGGTAGAGATGCGAGTAGCGGCTCGCGCGCGCGTTGCGTGTTACCATTATTATGGGGCACACGGGGCGGTATTTGGAGACGAGGCGGGCGGTTGTGCCGCTGTGGGGGGGTGGTGGTTAGCGGGTTGTTCTTCCGCAGGTTCTCTTTGGTAGTGGGTCTGGTTTGAGAGGGGGCATAGGAAAAAAAGAATTCCTTACCTGGTGGTCAGGACCAGGATGGCACCGGCATTCTGCTCGAGCGAGGCGCTCACGGCAGCCATGGCGCACGTCTCCGTCGTCGGGCATGGCACCGGCGCCAGCTTCCTCAGCTCGTCGAACGCGTTGACGTACGGGATGGCCACCTCGGCCAACAAGCATGTATCGTGCATCATCGTGACGGCCTCAACCGGGTAGTTACCCTTGGCCGTCTCACCGCTCAACATGACGCAGTCCGCACCGTCGAGGACGGCATTACCAACATCGCTGACCTCCGCGCGAGTCGGACGGGGATTGTATGTCATAGACTCCAACATCTGAGTAGCGCAAATAGCGGGCTTGCCGGCGATGTTGCACTTTGTGATCATCATCTTCTGTGCGATAAAGACCTGGGCAGGCGGAATCTCGATGCCGAGATCGCCTCGGGCGACCATGACGCCGTCGGTCTGCTTCAGGATCTCGTCGAAGTTGTTGACGCCCTGCTGGTTCTCGATCTTGGAGATGATCTGGATGTCCTTGCCGTCCTCGCCGAGCACCTCGCGGATCGCCTTGACGTCCTCGCCGCGCCGGATGAAGGAGGCGAAGATCATGTCCACGCCGTTCTTGACGCCAAAGCGGAGGTCGGCTTTGTCCTTTTCGGAGAGCGCGGGCAGGTCGATGTCGGTCTTGGGCAGGTTGACGCCTTTGCGCGAGGAGATCTTGCCGTTGTTCATGCATTTGCAGCGCAGGGTTTGGGCGTCTACGACGTCAAGGACGGTGAAGGAGAGGACGCCGTCGTCGACGAAGATGATGCGGCCTTTTTCGATGACTTTAGTTATATTTTTGTAATCGACGTACCTAGAGCAGTGGCCCGGGTTAGCCGTAATGCGTAAACGTGGGCGGAATTGGCGAGTACGCCAGGCCATGCTCAGAGTCGGGCCTTACATGTTCTCCTTGTCGCTGGCAGTGGCGTATTTCTCGTCGGTGGTGATGTTGAGCTCGTCGCCCGCGCTGATGGGAATATCCTCATCGTTCACAGTGTTGCCAGTTCGGATCTCTGGTCCTTTCTGGTTGCCAGGCTTGTGTCAGCGCCTTAACATTATAGCGATGGTGATGGGAACGCACGGTATCCAAAGCAATAGCCAACGGTCTGCCAGCCAGCTCGCGCTCAGCCTTGCGCGCGTTGTCGACGACCGATTGGTGGTACTGAAAGTAGCGAATGGGTCAGCATGTGCGTTTTCTCCGAGTGTTTACGAGCTCGCTCGTAGCAGACTACCCACCTCGTATGAGCCATGGGAGAAGTTCATGCGAACGACATTGAGACCAGCTAACGCCGGTCAGATTCTACGCTTGTATCTGGCGACACTGGACGAGCACACCTTTGCGGAGGAGGTTAATCTTCTCCGCGGAGTTTGTCTTGGGGCCTGCAAAAGATCAAGTTAGCTGCGGGAATCTAGAGAGATGGTTGAAAGCTCTGGAAAAAGCTTCAATCAGGCTCTAGGCGTACCGATGGTTCCGATGATGGAGGTGCGGCGGTAGGCCCTCAAGGGCGTGTATTCGGTGTTCAGCTGCGAGAGCCACTCGATTCTCGTGCGGCCAGCACTGAGGTGGTCCAGAGCGTTTGCCATCTTGTCTGTCGTTTCTCTTGTGCGAATTTTCTTCAAGTTGTAGGTAGAGGGGTGTTGTTGAGGGCCCCCTGTAGCTCAAAATACTGTTGACATTTTTTTAGTTTACCAGAGCTCCGTCGGACTTCAAGGCGGGGCCGACTCACGATTCACGGCTCAAACGATGCAGATGGTGGTTACTTTTGAGAAGAGGAAGCTGCAGAGAGATGATCTGAATGCAGGTTTTCAGGTCTCAGGTCTCAGGTCTCAGGTCTCACTCAGCGGAAAAGAGTGTTGAGCGGGTTGAAGAAGCAAAGGCTGCGCACCCCTCCATCCAAGGGATCCCTTGGCCTTGACGTCGGGTCCGTGTGCAGACGGGAAGAGACCTGAGTGAGCCTGAGTGAGCCCCACCTTGATTGCGATAAGCGCCAAACCAGCATTGCTGATTGCTGCCTCAGGCTGCATTCGAGCTCCAGCTCACGTGTCGGCCTGAGACGAGCTGGCGGCAGGACTCCATTGCTTGAACCACCACGGTTCCGCTGTCCTGTCAACGCCGCATATCCAGCCCTATCACCAATCCTCCTCAGAACTCCCGCTAGCTGCGCCCCTGAAAGGCTTAAACACTGCCAGACACGATAGATCTGCTGCACTTTGCGCACCCATCCGAGCCATGGTTGTACGTAGGCCGCTGCCTGCTTAGCTTGGTGGTCGACAGTTTCTAACAGCATGTAACAACAGCTCGGCCGGCTAGCCCACTACGCGTTCGATGCTGTCCTCTGTAACTATCCCTGCACCCCACCTCATAAACCTGTGCTAACAGAACCCCCCCAGTCTCCGCCTTCCTCGCTGGTGTAAAGCGCTCAACCGGTCTCACGTATGCCCTCCCACCTCCCGCATCCCCCCAGTATCCCCGTTGTACCAGCCCATGACTGTACCAAGATTGGAGTGGCCTCGCAACCCACCCAAGTGGATGAGCTAACTGACCACAGCCCCAGCCTGCGATCAGACAGCTTGGCCGAATCACCGAAGCTCCGCAGCTGGATCGAGACGTATCTGGGCGTGGGTGAGGTCATAATGGACCAGAGCGTCGCGATTATGAGCTCGAGTGGGTATTTTGAGCGGAAGAGGTGATGGGACCGACAGAGGGAGGGGGTTTGAAAACCCGGCGAGATGTGCGTTGAAGAGGGACAAGGATAAGAGTGCAACAGGATAACGAACGGCGTTAGGGATGGAAGGATACCTCAGGGCAGTGGGAAAGTAGCTATGCTGCTTAACGGTTTGTGTACATTCAGCTTGGGAATGCATCCTGCGCATGCTGTGTATTCATTTGCGCCTTTCGAGACTCTAATTCCATTCCGTTATTATCTCACTTCACCGACTCGATGCGCAACGCTTTAAAAAACAATGGTTAGGACCATGATGCAGAAGCTGGTGTGTTGCACGAAGACTTGACGTTTGGCCGCGTATTCTGTGTCAAAAAACGCGTACATAAGTCCCAGAACGCCAGCCCAGTAAGTCTTCCAAACCAAGCACACGCTCATCTATTCCCGAAGGCAGAGCATCTGACAACCCATCACAAGAACTTCCTGTCCGTCGCCTCGAGACGCGCCAACAGCGCCTTCTTACGCTCATTCACCTCCTCCTTCCCCCTCACTTTCTTCGCCCCACAATACTCCTTGACGCACCTACACCGTCTGCGCGCCTTGCACCCGCACCGATCCTCCTCCGCCGCCTTCTCGCCCAGCCAAGGCCACGTCCGGTCCACAAACGCCGCGTCCTCGGCATCGAGCGGCTTCGCGGTTTTGCCGTCAACCAACTCGCTGCGGTCTTTGTAGAACCTCTTGATGTTGTCCGGGTGGCGCGACATGTCGGCGAACCCGGCCTCGCGGATTGTTCTGCGGTTCCAGGCTTCGATGCTGGCGATTTGGGAGGTGAGGGAGGGGAGCCAGGATAGGGAGGCGAGGCGCAGTGCTTGCGCTTTTTTTGAGCATTGGGATCTGGAGGTGGGAGGTCCTGCGGGTTTGATGCTGGAATCCGGTTGTGCCGCATTGGAGATATGACGAGAGTTGAGCTTCAGAATCAGCTTCGCGGCTTTGCGGGGCGGTGTTGATGGGTGGGTTTCCGTGCCCCAGTCGCCGGTTGCTTCGTCGTCTCTTGTGCGCTTGAGGTTGATTCTGATCATCGTTTTTGGAGGAGAGATTGATATGTGAGAGGTATGAAGAGGTGAGGTGAGTGGTGGATTGTGTGGGTGTCTGTGTTTTTGGAACGGAAAGCTCTCTGTGGGCACAGTGCTGCCTTTATCCTGCCTGCTACGCAGCGCGTGAGCGTCCAGATCACGCATTTGCTAACTCGCTCAGACGCCCTGAAGTGAAAAGCAGTTCTTTGGTTCAACAGCCACGTTAAACCGCTTTGGGCGCTATCGTACTCGATTTCTGGGGGACCGACCCACACTTTCACTCGAACACCATGGCATCCACTTTTCGCTCTCATCAACTTCATACTTTGTCTACGAAGATCCGAACAAGCGACGCAAATTTTTTGAATGATTGGCGACGGCACAAGAAGCCGGCATCAGCAGGCACAAGAGAAGATCGATTCTTATCGGTGGTTGATGGTGACGCCCAATCGGCGCGTCAGGATACTTCAGCATATTGGCAATAGTAAGAATCCGGTGAGGAAGCTGCGATACATCACTCGCTACACGTTCCTCCCAGGTTCCTTCCCAATACGCTTCCAACGCTGAAATCCCTCAATCTCCAACCCCCCGCATTCAAATCCGACTCCATAAACTCAGAAGCCCCAACGTCCCAGCCCGCTCTTCTGCCCGCCTCGCCCTTCCCGCAACCAATCTAGCATGGATGCGTCGCGCAGCCTCCATATCCTCTTCCTGCTTCGTCGCGAAATAGACCTGCGGCTCCTTCAGCTGCTCCTTCTCCGCCTTGGGGCCAGCCACAGGAGCCGCCGTGAACCTGTTGCTGGGTCGCGGCGGCAGCGGCACCAGCACACCCACCACCTTGCCGGCCTCTCGCAGCTTCTTCTCCACGGCAACCTTAGGTGCAGGAGAGGTCGTGGCCTTGCTGCTGCTGGTGGATGGAGCAGCATTGGTTGCAGGGCGAGGCTTGAGTTTCAGCTTCAGCTTTGTCATGCCGGGCGCTGGCTTCTGCACTTTAGGGCCGCCTTTGGCGGTGCGGAGCGCGTCTTTCGGCATGAGTTCCGCCATCGCCTCTGCATACTTGACCGTAGGTTTTCGAGCGCGGTTCGAGCGGCGAGTGGGCTCCATGGGACTGGTGCTATTGTCGGGGTCGAAGGGGCGGAGAGAGTGATTTTCGTTGTTGACGGTGGGGATTTTGGATGAGAGGTTGGTGGTGTGATTTGGAGCAGTGGTTTTCGAGCCAGTGGGATTTGAATGTGCTTGAAGGGTTGATTGTGCGGTTGATGCGGAAAGTGCGGCGATTATATGTGTTTCTTGAACTTCGCTCAGACATTGCTAACTCTGGTTCACGAGAGAAGGCTACCAAACTTGAACTTTACGAAGCGATCGTACCCTTATCGAACATCGTACGAGAGAAAAACAGTCGAGCCGAATTGGACTTGTAGTATTGTCGTGGCTAGCGTACCAGACTGACTTCGCACCATATAACACAAGAGTCCCTCCCGCAGCCAAAACCCCTTCTTGCATCGATCTTCCAAAGTATCCTCGCTGCAGAATCCACATCAGCGAAAACCACTACCAATTCTTGCTACACAATCTGTACACGATCAGCATCAAGCAAACATCACCACCAACCCACCACCGACTCTTCTATTCCATCATCATCATGTCCGTATCATCCTTCTCGTCGTCAGATCGCAGCACATCATCCTCGTCATCATCAACAGCACCATCCACACGCGCCTCCCTCACCTCATGGGACCGTTACCTCCACAACCTCCACACCCACACCCAAACACAGGCCGAGAACGACGCCTACAACCGCGCCATCCACATCAGCCACCTCATCAGATACTACGGCCACAGCGACTGGACATGCGTACCCGCGCTCGAAGACAGCGACCTGAGCGTGCACGACTTCAACGAGGTGCTGCACGGTCCGCGCGGCGGGAAGTATGTACTGCGGCAGTGGGTCATGTTCGGCGACGGCGAGCGCGCCTTCGAGGTTTGCAGGAGGGGGGGACGGAGAGTCTACGCGTCCGTTGAGGCGGGGATAAAGAAGGGCCTGGCGGAGGACAAGAGGCGGAGGGAGGAGGAGGAGCCAGTGGAGGAGGCGAGGCGGGCGGATCGGGGGCGTGGAGGGCGGGCGAGTGGCGATGTGGGGAGGGGTGAGGAGGGCGATGCGGACAGAGCGCGGGAAAGGAGGGACACGTTGGCTGGATCGCGATTTCCAGTGTGTCGAGACGAGCTGGCGGACGCTTCGCTGTGTCGATGGTCTGAGCGGACGGGTGCAGAGGCAACAATAGCGCAACAGCTGGAGGACCTGATGTACTATTGAGAAGACATCGCAATGGACTTGGACAGAGATTTTGTTCTAATATAGAATAAGCCTATCGGTCTGCTGTACTTGAAGCGAAACTCCTCCAACTGTACGTTACACTCCACACTAGAGGAAAGTGCGCAACAGCTTTAATACCCCTGCCTTTTTCCAATCTGAGCAGCCACGTTGTGAACATGCTGCGGGTTGTGTCAAACGCTAAATATTCAGGCAACATTGCAACTCTAGCAGGACACTCTTCGAAATGTGACCGCGCCAAGTGTGTCCCGCGACTTTTGCAAGTTTTCCTTGACATACGTCGCGTCATAGCCCGGTGGTCATAAAGGCCTCACGAAGCGCTCACAGCTATCGGGGAATGTAGCAGAAGTCGCAGCACACATTGTGGCGCAAGCCTCGCCTAGAGAGCGTGGCGTGAACTTCCGGTACGTTGCCTGCTACTAAGTGGAGCAGAGACAGGCCCTCTCGATTCATACAAAAGATGAAATTCTAAGTTGGATGAATCCGTCGAGTAGGCATCAGAGAGGTGATGTTGAAAGACGGGAGTGCTGCAAGCCTCAGCGGCCCGCGCCGTGCCATCCTGCATGGTTCTGTGCGCGCCCAAAGCTCCCTCCATAGCGTCACTTCTGTGACAACCTCCCGTCATTGGCACGAGCTATCAAGAGTTTCAAGCAAGCGTAGCTATTCCATAGCCAATTTCGACATCCGGTGCGGACTCCGCTACAACCTGGAACTGCTATACAGCGAGCAGCAATTAGGGGATTCTCCGCTATACACAGCCCCAAACTTACGCACTAGACGGAAAGGAAGAGCAGCGTGAAACCAGGACCAGTCAGCGATATGGGCAGGAGTATGGGTTGGGCAGCGCAAGACCCACTACAGTGTACAGCTTCGCAACCCTCCAGACGAGTACCTGCTACCGTCAGCTCTCACCTTCCCTTCACGCCAACACCACCCTCAACCTCAGCGATTCTCCACCAGCTCCGCCGCAGAAGCGCAGTATCGCCGCCGCGATGCAGCACGCGAGCTTTCTCATCCGAACCATCCTCCACCCCACCGCAGGCAGCACCACGCACACCCCCCGCACCAGCCAACTCCGTCTCCGTCCCCCCACCCACGCCCTCAAGCTCCTCGTCTTCCTCTCCCTCCAGCAGAGCACAAGTACCACCGAAAACGCCCCCGAAGCAAGCCGACAAGGTTCCCATGCCCCAACCTCTACCCTTCCAGAACGCGCCGGCGTCGAAGCCACAACCCTCTATATCGCCCAAGGAGTGGAATGCCTTCGCGGTGTCCCAACTGTCTGCGCGCGGAGGACCGGGCGCAGGGGCCACGAGCACGCGGAAGATGGATCAGAAGGTCGGCTGGGAGGAGAGATACAGGACGAGGTCCAGGAAGTATGCGTAGCGTCTTTCCCCAGATTGTCACAATGGGAAGATTCTTGCCTAGTCCAACGGTCCTGCGAGCACGGAGAAACACCCACAAGTAATAGTTTGCTGACATTTTTTTGCTGCGCAACAGCTGGTTGAAGGGCATGGTGGCGCTGCCGATTGCGATCGTGTTGAGCTATGAGCTACACAGGAGATGTAGGTTATCCCGGTGTTTTAGATCCCATACGCACACCTTTCGTTGCTTTCTCTGGAGCTTTTGCATGATGTGGGAATGCAGTGATGCTGACAGGCCTGTGCGTAGTCATCCTTGGGGAAGGGCAAAAGAAACTCGTGAGACCGGAGGATGTGCCGGAGACGAAGCCGCATCCGGTGGACCTGCTGATCGGGGATGAATGAGTTCAGCAGTTGGATGGTGTAGTTGTGTTGATGGGAATGTGTGAAATGTAAAATTGTGGATGTGTTCGATACTCCGCAGCAGGGCGTTGGGGACGGTAATGTACCTACCATCAAGGGCGAAGGCGATGCAGCATCCCTACGCGGCTCGCATCACAACAAGGTATTGCAAGACGATGACTATGATCAGCCGCAGGTCATAATTTCAGCGGACTGCACAGTTGAGCTGACGCCAGAGATAGTGTAGCCAAATTCTTAAAACGTATGTATACAAGCACTGCAGATGCTCCGTGTGCCCCGCGCCCGAACACCACTCCTTCACAGCTATCACCTTACAATTTCATACCCAGCGCCTTGTGCACTCTCAGCGCCTGCCTAATGCTCAAATCCAGCATGATCTCCTCGCTGCCACCCGGGATAGCATACGCCCTAACATCCCTATACAGCCTCTCAACCTTCGCGCCCTGCCCACCCCTCGAGTAACTGAGCCCGCCAAAGATCTGGCTCGCTTCCCTAGCGCAGAACTCAAACGTCACAGTAGCCTGAGCCTTGAGGCCCGCAATGGCGCCGCCGAGCTTGAGCATGGCTTCCATCTCGCCCATCTTCTCGCACTGGTAGATCATGTTCTCGAGCCAGTTATACGAGGCCTCGATCTGCCGCGCCATGTGGGCCAGCTTGAGGCGGATGACGGGGTGGTCGATGAGCTTCTTGCCGAAGGTGCGGCGCTTGTGGGCGTACTTCATGGATTCTTCGTAGCAGACGCGGGAGAAGCGGAGGCATTGGATTATTATGCCTATGCGTTCGTCTGGTGGGGTGGTGTTAGCGAAGCTCGCTTTTCATGACAGCAGAAGGAACAGGGATCGGATATGGGGCGACATGAACTTACGGTTGAAGTTTGTCATGAGGACCTTGAAGCCCTGGTTCTCCTTGCCGATGAGGTTCTCGACGGGCACCTTGACGTCCTCAAACGTCACGTAGGTGGTTCCGCTGCTCCAGACGCCCTGGCAGTCCATCTTGCGCGTGCTGACGCCGCCAAAGTCCCGCTCAATCAGCAGCACACTGACGCCGTTCATGCCCTCACCGCCCGTACGGACAGCCGTCGTGAAGTAATCGGACCAGATGCCGTTCGTGATCCACTTCTTCTCGCCGTTAACAATATAGTGTTTCCCATCCTCGCTGAGCTTAGCCTCGCACGTTAGGTTCGCAACGTCGCTGCCCGCATCCGGCTCCGTGATCGCAAGACAGATGCGCTTGTCGCCGTTCAGGATCCCCGGCATGAGCCGCTCGACCAGCGCCTTCTTGCCGTGCTTGACCAGCGGCGGCGCGCCGATGCCGAAGCCCCCGATCAGGTTCCACACCAGCCCGCCGGACCCGGCGCGTGATATCTCGTCCGTCAAGAGCATCTCGTGGAAGAGATCCCACTTCTCGGGCGGCACGCTCTTGACGCGGTTTTGGGTCAGGTGGGTGGGGTAGTGCACGCCCATGAGCCCGGCGAGGTAGCCGCGCTCGCCCATCGCTTTGTAGATGGAGTCGGGCACCTTCCGGCCCTCGTCCCATTCCGTCACGTTGGGCATTATGTCGGCCTCGACCCAGGCGCGGACTTCGTTGCGGAGGTCGGCGTGGGACTGGTTGAAGTAGGGCGAGTGGTACTGGGGCCAATTAGCCGGGAGTCCGCACCCAGGAAGGCTGAAAGATGATGCATACTGATTGATACCATGACGGATCTGCGTAGGGAACCAGATCGCCATACTGATCCAGTGCTTCTGCTTCCTCTTTTGTGGCTTGGAAGTTTGGCGCAGCGGAGACAGTACCTGGCTCGGCTTTTGGTACCACTTGTGCTTGCTTCTCCTCCGGTGGCGGCGTTGCTGGGGGTGTGGGGGGCGCGGCTTTGGTGTCTAGTGATCCGACTTGTAGCTGCTCCCGGTACTTCTTGAGGATGGACTCGTTGTGGTATTTCCAGAACTGCTTGGAGGCGTCCTTGCCGCCCACTCGCTGGAGAACTGGATAGAAGGTCAATAACGGCTGTTGAAGGTTGCTGTGGATGGCTTACTCTTCTTGCCGCCTGGGACATGTTAGCTATTCTCCTATAATCTGTCTCAAGACTGTCTGTATGCTTACCCGGATGCTCCTCCTGGAAGTTGGTTAAATCATACACGTCCTCATCCACGATGATCCAGAGATCATCGGGCTTCTTGTGCGCCGCCACATCGTCCTTGGAGAAACGCTGCGACATTGTTGCAGTTGGATGACGGGTCTAGGGAGGTACAGCCAAATGTAGATGGGCAAGAAGCACAGTCGATGCGAAGATGTTTTGGTTCAGACAATGAATGGCAGGTGACCGGATTAATAGCTCTCAGCTGTTCGGCTCTCGGCGCGTCTTCACATGTCAGTCCTATTCACCCACGAGATCTTCCCCGGCGCGGACTCTTAAGCGGAGCCGTCTGGGGAAGGGACTTGATGTCCGTCCTGACAGCTTACCGGACGCCTTTCTGAGCTTCACGATTGGCTAAGAACATGGACTAAGCAGTCCTCATGAGACCAACGCCGGCTGTCGCATCGACTCGAGCTAACGTCATTCTTTGTTTCCGCCGAGGTAACTTCTTAGCGCGATATCGATATCAGACGCACGCGGAACGAGCACACGTGCATTCCGGGATCTCATCTCCGAACTCTATTTAGTTTACCTTGACGGCTTGACGGACCTCAAGGGTCTTTTACAAGCCTTGTGAGGGGAAGGTTGAGTGCTTCAGCATGGGTTTCAGCGTGAGAGGCTTGATTGAGCACGAGAGTAGCATACTGCAATCTAAACCGACCGGATCTACATGCTCATGAATATATCTATGTACTGCAACTAGCTGTGTACAATTGCTCGTCGAGCATTACCAGCAGGCTGAATGGGTATACAAGAGAGAAGGACCAGAGATCGTGGGGGAGTAGGTCCAGCCTATATCGAAGTTGTCAGTCATATGACACAGCATCAGGGCCTAGTAGATCTTCAGATCAACGACCGATACTCGGTAGACCTTTTTCTTTATACAGGAACTTTGCAATTGCTATAACGTTGAGTTTGTTCATAATAGCCTCTGGAATATCTCGTTCCTAATTTATTCCCAACTCTGCCATCAGCAGCACCAATGCCCACCGGCGGCGAAGTCCACGTCACGAAATGGGAGTCCATCGGCTCTGAGGCCAGTGGTGCCCAAACCGAAGGCATGATCCGACAGAATGCAATCGTCGGGCTATCTGATCAGCTTTGTGGCACGGGTATATGTCCTTTTCATTGTTCTCCCGCATCCATAAGCATTTGCGGTTTCTAAAGTTGTATGGTTGCGTGAGAGGTACAGAATACTGATATACGGCGACAGTCATGATAGCCAAGCCCCACAGTGCGAGCGCTATACATCACCACGGCAAGGAGGGTAAGATTCCATCTCGAACAGTCCCTCGATTCAAAGCCGCCTCTCGGTCAACTTCCCTTCCATTTGAATTTCCTCTCCATCCCTCCTCATCTTCCTATCCCTATACTCCCCATCTACCCCGGCCCTTCTCTTGTTGCTTCTCCCACTTCTCCCCGTCGACTTCCATCTAAAGCCACCACAGACACACTCATCTACGCCGCCCGCGGCCATGGCACCATCGTCAGCGACAGCGGCGCAAAGCGCCAAGACCTTAGTCCCGGGGACTTCGCGCTGATCCCCGCGTGGACCGAGCACCAGGAGGTGAACGATGGGGACGAAGAGGTGTTTTGGATCATTTGCCGAGGCGGGCGAGAGCCCATTGTTGAGAATCTTGAGGGATGGGGCAAGAGTTAGGGGAGAGCTTTGATGTTATCGGAAGGCGGCGGGGCGGATGCCATGGGATGTTAAATCGGTTTATGCGGGTTGCTCGGGATAGGAGACGGGAGACGCAGGGTTCAGATGTGTACACATGTGTTTTCCATTGTATTTGTGTGTGTGGTTGTCGAAGTATGTGCTTCTGCATGCTCCTGTCTGCAATACCCTTGTCCAAAGATGCTAATCAAGTGCCATCCACCTGGTGTACGGCCATGCTCTAACTCTTCTCGTCTCTTTCTATCCCTTCACTCTCTGCCTCTGCTCCCATATGCCCAGAACGCTCCATTGTATCCCGCCCACCCGGTTAGCCCGCCCAACCATCTACAATCGTCTCCGAACCGAGTCCGAGATGTACCAATATGTGTTATACCGAAACCGCGTTTCTACACAGCCTTCGACGCCCCCGCCCTCAACCCCGACTCGCGCTCTTCTTCCTCCTCAACATCATCCCCCTCGTGCCCGAGATATCAAGCTGCAACCCTTGCCCCCCGCTCCCCCTCCTTTCCCTCTCCTTCACCGCACCCCCGGCTTGCGGCACACCCCCGCCAACAACAGGAACCCCCTCAGCACCAGTCGGCGGCGGCGGGTGAAACAGCCTCTTATACCTTAGCTCCGGTGAGCTGGGCCTCGGTTGCTGCGGCTGTCCGACGGCCGACGATGTCATGATCATCGAATTCCGGAAGTTCTCTATCGGCGAGGCAGCGAAGGTCTTCGACGCGATGTTTGGGGTGCAGGGCTGAGACGCGAATGTAGGAAAAAGCTGACGGGCGCCCGTGGGCCAGAGCTCCGGGGCCGAGGGCGGGGATTCGACCGGCGAGGTCAGCGATTCGTCGGTCGGCGAAAGCGTGCTAGTGTCATCGTCGGCGTCTGCGGATGAGGACAGAGTGTCTGAGGTGAGAATGTCTGCGGGGGAGGCATTTGGAGGGCGCGGGGGGAGTGGTGGTGTGTCCAGGCGTCCGGTGTCTGTGACTTGGAATTGGAAGTGCGCATGTCGGGTGTTCGCTGGCAGGGCTTTTGTGTCGATGCTGTGGGGTCTGCCGAGCCGGCCTCTGCTAGTACGTCTGTTCCTTCCTCGCTCGGAGCCGGCAGACGTGGGCCGGCCGAAAGCGTTCAGACGGAGGTCCACTTGGCTGGGGCTGAAAACTACTCGAGCTCTGAGCTTCTGCACTGCGTCGTCCAGGGCTAGCTCGATGGAGCAGTGGTTCTGGATTCTGCTCAGCTTTGGCCATGTTGCTCGTTCGCCGGCGAGAGTAGCCTGGAGCATGTATTCGGTGGTTGGATTACTCAGGACCCTTGGAAACTGTGCGTAGGAAATCTCCGGGAAGATCGTGATGTCGCCAGAATACTTCTGACTGAGTACCGAGCGTACTTTTGTAACGTAGTTGGGGAAGACTCCCATCTCGGCCAGGACGTGTAAGCGGTGGAGAGCCTCGCCCTTGGCGACACTGGCCATCGTATGTAGCCAGCCCGGGCCTGCGGCGACCGCAGAGGACGATTGCTGCGCTTCGGCAGCAACCAGACTTTCGTCCTTCATGAGGAAAGGGACAACATGAGGATTGACTTGAGACACGATGAAGTGGTTGACATTGAACATCTCCGCCAGCCTGGTCATAGGTAGGTCGTTGTCTACGGATCCGTCTATCCAGCGCTGAGGGGACAAATTCCATGGCACATCCTTCCCGGTCTTGGGATCCTTCGCGAACAGCTGGGCTGCGGAGAAGACGAACGGGACCGAGCAAGAGGCGGCGACCGCCGACCAGATCATTACGTTGGGTGCCGTAATGTAGTTGAGCAACCGCGGTAACTCGTACAAGCTCGCACTGGAGACGGTGATGTTGAGGATGCGTCTGGTGCGGTTGTACGCCTCCTGAAAAGTGATGTCACCTAAGAGACTTCTCATGACCCGGACGAGATTTTGAACGTCGAAGATCGCCCCGAACTTGAGGAGCCGGGCGGCCTTTTTGAGAATGCTCTCTTCGCCTCCCTTCTCGAATACAGCCAGGTCGCCATAACAGAACTGCTCGAGAAATTGTGGAATCTCCTGGTCCGATTTTGAGCACAGGACCGCGCACACGATACTCCCGGCAGAAGCGCCTGATATGATACGCGGTAGCAGCTTAGCCTGCCAAAGGCTCTTGACAACGCCGATGTGGTTCATGCCGAACGTGCCCCCTCCCGACAGCAGCAGGGCGCTCCTGCCAAACGACTGTCGAGCAGCCAGCAGTTGCTCCAGGACATATCTTGGTTCCAGCGCGCTGTCGCTCTGCTTGGCCGACACGTCGAGGAGCGCATTGAGTGTCTCCTTAGCCGACTCGATATACCGCTCGATCAGGGTCTTGGTCCCGATGTGCGAGTGCTTGTAAAGCCGTAAATCTCCCATGCCTCCGAGACCACGTGTCAAAGAAGTTCGTATAAGGAAGAGCATGCGGCTGACGTCGCAGTTGATGCGTGCTTCGTCGAGCTGTTGTAGGCGTGCTTGTACGAGCGCGACATCGTACTCGGCGCAAGCGGTTTCGAGTTTCCAGGCATCATTGCCTTCGAGTCTGTCCAGTTCCACGGCCGAGTCTCGCCATTCGTCGTAGGTTGTGGCCTGCAGGGCATCTGTCAGCTTGGAGCCAAACCAGCCGCTTACAGTGTAACTTACATCCTTTATGCGCACATATAGGACCTGCCTGCGACTCTCCTGGTCCAGTACGCCCGGTTGTGCATTTTGGGCGCTATTATCATTGCTCCCTAGAAAACCTTCGTATGCACTCCCAGGATTGAGGATAAGTTGGACTAAAGGTTTCAGAAGTCCTCCGCTCTGGCTCTGGCGTTTCCGATCTCGTCGTTGTCCTTCATTGGAGTGCAGCCTGCCCGTCCCAGGCAAGACCGTGTCGTTCAAGAAGGACATCTACTCAGGCCTGGCGCCATGCGTTGAGCTGGCGACGCATGGAAGCCCGGTAGCGGCCCCTGTGAAATAATTGCACCCGTATATAAACTGCTCCTCCCTCTTCTTTGAGTCTGTTGAAGATCCTCGGCGGTAGTCTGTTCTGTAGTGAGATAGCAAGGGGGTATACTCGGTGTGAGTATTTGCGCGTTTACTGTGTCCGGCAGCAGCGAAAAAAGTCGGAAGAGCGGTCACGCGCAGGAGATGGTTTGGCGCTTGACGCAACGGCCGCGGCAATGATGTCTTTAATGAACGGTCATAAGTCCATGCCAAACCTGACTTGAGATGGGACTTGGGAATTTAGCGGTGGTCTCCCCGGCACAACACCATCATTGGAGAAGATGCGGATGGTGAAACAGGCGCTGGTCGTCTGCTAACAAGGCCGCGCGCGCGCCGCCGGCGACACGTCATGAGATTAAGCACCTTGTCGGTCACCGACTCTCGGCAGCTGCACGAGTCCAGGTTCAAAGGATGGCAGGAGCTGACAAAGGCCACAATCCGGTTTTGGATAAAGCAGCTGGGTTTTGGCAGCCCTCCCACCGCCTCTCTGACCACCCACTGTGGAATCTCACCCACACGGCTTCAGATTCAGACCCATGCGGCCCCGGCATGCACATCGCAAAAGAAGCAACATGTGCAGCTCGGCAGACGCGGCAGACAAGCCCTAACTATCCGATCAGGCACACCCTCACCAAAGGAAGCCCCCTTGAAGTCGCCGAAAGCTCCGCTCCGCGCCATTCGAGCCGTCCCCGGGGCTCCTAACCGTCTTGGGATTGAGACGCTGGCCGCGCTGGCCAGCCGTGTCGTGTGACTGACGAATGCCAGGTGCATCCCGGGCGTTCATGTGAGATCACCATCGGATCCGGCGGCCTGGGTGCGGAGGGCGGCCTGGCGGGAGCTGGGGCGTGGGGGAGCGGGCTGAGGGCGGGCTTACTTCATTTTTAGCATGCCTGAAGAAAACCTTTTCTGACACTTCTGACATCTTTGTGCTGGAGGTTGTGTTCAGGTGAGAGTCTGAAGGTGCAGAGGCAATGCCGGATGGAGCGACTCGCCACAGACAATTGGGGGCGACCGTTTGGCTTATTGGGTCGCCTCGAATGCAGTGAAACGACGCTCGAGGCGCGCTTCGCGCTGGTCGAATGTGACTTGCTGGCACGGCTGGATGGCTGGATGGCTGGATGGATGACCCGCGTGAGGGCTTGGGAGGCGGATGTGGTTGCACACAGATTTCACATGCTGGACAAAATTCGTCAGAGTTGGCGATTTTTCTTGTCACAAGTCGGGAGTACCTGGGTACGTGTGCGGTGTTACATCCGGGCTCGCCGGGGTCGGTGGCTTGAACCACCATGTATCGTAGTACTCCCCTATAAAGTAGAGTCGTAGGTTACCTACTCCGTAGAGCAACCAGGCAAGCTATCCAAATGCCCAAAGTATCCAAAACCATGCAGACGCCATTACCATCCCCCAGCGCCTTCCCATATATGCCCTCAAAAATTGCCGCCCAAATGCGTCGAGATCATTCCGTGCCCTTTCCCCTCGCCTGCACGACCAACACACTCGCCCTCATCGTACTCCTCACCACCACCTCCGCCAAGACGCCCAAACACCTACCAGCCTCATAGTTCATAGCACTCGGATCGGCTTCCTCCTTCAGGAGCGCCGTGCGGTTCGCCGCATTGCGCCCCAGCACCACCAAATCGCCCGCGTTCCTTGGATTCTGCCCCATCTCCAACTTCGCGCGATCCAAGGCTGCAGCCAGAGGCTTGCTTGTCTGGACAGTCTCGAAAGTAACCCTGGACGCAAGTTCCGCTGGCACGGAGTTACGTAGAGAGGCGAAGAAGGCGGCGTCGCGTTCGCTTGGGAGTGTTGGCGCTGTGGGGGCGCTAGTGTCGGTGGGCGCCGTTTGCCTCGTTGCTACCGGCGAGACGTTGCCAGATGTAACGGGCATCAGGGCAGCTCCTTCATCAAAGTACCCGCCCGGGACTTCGAAATGCACGATTGTGGCCGTGACGTCCGGGCTCTCCGCGAGCTGGAGGATGAGCCGGAGGGCGACTCTGTCATCGGCGCCGCCGAAGAAGGGGAAGAAGATGTGATGGCTGCGGTCTGTGATTGGCGTGGTTACGAGTCCGCTGCTGCTCCGTAGACTGAGGGAGCTGAGCGTTCTTGTTAGGGTGGGTATCTCTCTCGCCCTTGTGGCGGAGCCGCCGAAGTTCTTGTTGATGAAGACAGCGGTGGTGCAGGATGCGGTCTCGAGAGCTGCAGCTACAAACTGGTTGTACGCAGAAGTCGCTAGCTTGTTCTTGACGCTGTCGGAGGAAATGATTTGTGATTCGCTCATGCCGCCCGTCTCGCTCCATGGGAGGAGAATGAGATCCGAGGACATTTCGGACGCTTTCGATACCAGAGTGTCTGCGAACATTGTTTGCGGCAGCACGGCTACCTCGCCAGAAACAGCCAGGTTGTGGAGCTGTCCGAAGGTCTTGAATGTATTGACAACAGGATCGTGCGCGCTGTACTCGTCTACTTCAGACACTTTCATGACGGACGACTCACGATCCGTCAGTTCTATTAGCCGGACCCCGTGCGCTTGAACAGGCCGCTTGGGGCTAGCAGATGGCTCTGCGCCATCGTCTTCTACAGGAGCTTGATGGGAAGGATGAAGGCGAGGAGCCGCTACCTCTGGTCTGCCCCCAAGTAGCGACGCGAAAGCGAGGAGTGTGGGCATATTGTCCAGCCGAAGATATACAAGCAGCCTGTGAACTTTGGAGCTTTCGAGCTTCTCATACGCGAGGCTATCGCGAGCACTGCTCTCGTCGGATCTCGACAACGGAGCACCGGTGTCCCAGTCGATCTCTCCTCGTTTCCATGCTTCGATTTTCTTCTGATACCACGGCGGGTAGAGTGCTGATGTCAGGGGCGTGGTAGCAAAAGTCGTAACAAGAGCCATAACCACAAAAATTGTGAATGTGCGAGGGCTCAGAATCCGAGCTTGCAAGCCGATATTCTGCATGTAATTAGCGTTCATTCCTGACGAGGTGAGCGCGACCTTCCACTTACCAGCACAATCAGCTCCACCAGTCCTTTGCAGCTCATCAGCGCGCCGATGGTGAAGCACTCGCGCCATACAAGTCCATTAACTCGAGCAGCCAATGCGGCCCCAATGAATTTGGCAAAAAATGCGACCGCGATGACGCCGATAACGTATGCCCACGTGATACCATTATCGAGTAATCCGATGTTGGTATTCAAGCCCGAGAGTGCGAAGTACAGCGGTAAGAATAGGGAGCTAATAAGATCCTCGATCTTCTCCGTGACTTTGATGGCAAATCCGCCTTCGTGCGGGCAGATGATTCCAACCATAAAGGCACCGAAAATAGGATGGACTCCAATGACTCCAGTGAAGAAGGAGGAGCCCAGCGCTAGCATGAGCGTAAGTGCCATAATGCCTTGGCTGGGCCCATCTTGAAGACTTCGGGTGCGTCTCAGAATCCACATAAAGGCAGGCCGGATGGCGTACACAAGGAAGAGAGTGTATGCTAAACAGGTTAACAGCACCCACAAAGCTGTTAAGCCGGTCCCTGCGTTAACCAACGCTACACAAAGTGCGAGGAGAATCCATCCTGTCTCAAAGAGGTAAGCATCCGTTCTATCTGAGACGGGTAGGTGCGTCCAGTCTTACCAACAACATCATTACCCACGCCTGCAGAAACTACGATCACACCGACGGGTGTCATGAGCAACTTCAGCTCTGTGAGGATCCTGCATAGTACTGGAAAAGCCTGTAGTGATGGTATCAGTCCTATAGTCCTCTATATGGTTCGTTGAGGCGATGACAGCGGACTACGGACCGTTGACGGAATCTCTGAACAAGTAGAGTCCGACTTACCGTGATAGCCATGGCAACGCCAATGAACAACATGTAGACCCCAAAACTGATGGGTATCGTCCCCGGCTCAGATGCAAATCGATTATACAGACCCCAAGCAATAGCTGCTCCTAGCCCAAAAGGCAGTGCCATCCCTGCCAGTCCAACGCAGACTGCTATTTTCCAGTTACTAATCAAGAAACGCAAGTCGACTTCTAATCCCACTAGGAACAAGAAGAGGACCAGTCCCAGATTAGCGACGAGCGCAAGGTTAGGCATGGCGGCAGCCGGGAATATGGCAGCCGTGAAGCCTGGTATGCGGCCCATGACCGATGGTCCCAAAAGGATCCCCCCAATAACTTCTGCTATGACTCGTGGCTGGCGGAGCTTGGAGAGAGGGTAGTGGAGGAGGCGGCAGAAACCGATGATTATTCCTGCCTATACGTCCATTAGCCTTGAAGCCGTATAGTTCGGATAGTCCGTTTACCTGGATAATGAAGGTAATGATCGGGTCCTTCGGATTGTAGACCGAAGGATCCATGCCCTCCAGAATACCAGCCTGCGGAGGCGCTCTGTTGCTGCTACTCGACGTCGCCGCCGCAGCAGACGCCGTCCGAGTGACGAGCTCGGTCACTACGGAGGTGACCGTCGCCATGGTGTCGACCTAGGCAGATGTCGCTTTTTGGAAGAAGGTGTTCAACAGGTGCCCGTATGGTAGTTGAGGCTCCAGCAGCTTTTATGAGCCTTAGATGAGCGGCGGCTGCGCCCCAGATATGCGCACAAGGTGTCCCCAGGCGCAGATGCGGTATGCGTGATCCAAAGGATGGGCCGCCCAGAGTCTAGGCACGGTCAGGTCTGGTGTACCAACAGTTGCCGCTTGTTGGACTGAGGCGTGGTTAGAAGCGTGGGACGCCGAGCACGCGCGTGCTGACGGGAGAGACATCTTGGACATTGTTGGCAGGTGACTGCCGTACGGCTCACACAAAGGAACAAAACGTGCTCAGTCCCAGTGTCAGTGCCATGGCCGTGCTGCGCTGCATCATCTGCACTCCTGATACGAATGCGGCACGCCGGACAATGGAAATGGGTCTTCTGAGCGGTGACATCTAGTCAGCCAATGAGAAGAGGCTAAAGTTCGCGATACACCAGATGCGCCAACGAGGCAGGTACATTACCAGCAAACACCACAATCCGTTTTGGCTATTTAGAGGATGGCTCTCAAGCTTGTCTCAAAGCCTACACTGCCAGTGAAGCACGAGATGGCATCATGCATCCCGCGCCTCTTATGAAGAGATGTAGAAAGTACTGCATAATCGCAATCCCACCTCAATTATCAGACGATTGCGCCATACCCGATGCTAGGAGCGCCGCTAGCGGTAAGCGATGCGCCTTGAGCGCCAAAACCGTACACAGGTGTTCCGATCTTGATGAGGTGGACAGCAGAGAGAGTGGGTGACTAGGTACCCGGGTACGCTTCTTCCTTAGACAGGCAGCCTGTGCGACAAAATACGGAGCAACCTCCGAATACTCCATTCTACTTACAATGTGTGTTAACTTCTAGACCTTGCTCCTCATGCTTTCTATCCTACCGCGAATGATGTACAAAAAGAACCCAATGCTAGCCCCAATACTAACACCAACGACAACCAGCGGCGCGACGAGCTTCCAACGTATACCATTATTCATGATCTCGTTACCTCGTCCATTGTCTCTTCCGCTACCACTCCCACCAACAGACACCTGTGGAAGTCACATTCCTCCACTCGCAGGATTAGGCGGCAGCTCTCCCGTGGCCCAACTCCGCGGCTCGGGACCCAGCACAAAAGCCATACTCCCACCGTTCTCGAACACGTCGCTCCAGCTCACCCACGCCTTATCCCAGGGCTGACCATTCACCTCCAAACTCTGCACGTAGTATGCCGTGTTACTGTTGCCGCCCGTGCTGGTGACATCCAGCCGCTTCCCGCCGCCGAGGTCTATAGTCAGACTCTCAAACCATGGCGAGCCGATGAGAAATGTCGTCTGGCCAGTGAGCGGGTATAGGCCGATCATGTTCCAGAGGAGCCAGCTCTGCATTGATCCGGCATCGCTGTTGCCCGGCAGCCCTGCTACGCCCGGATTGTAGTAGTTCTTAGCGATAAAGCGGGAGCGCTCGACGGAACGGTCCTGTCGTCCCGCGAAGTTGTACAGATAGGGGGTCGCGAAGCTGGGCTGGTTACCTGGGTTGACGATCGTGCCGTTGAACTTGGGATTGCCTGGGTCGATGCCTGGCTCGAACATCTTATCCAGGCGACGCACGAAAGTCTCAGGGCCGCCAGCGTAGCCTACTAGGGTGGCCATATCGTGACGGGCGGCCATTGAGTATTCCCACGGCAGGCCTTGGTAATAAGGTTCGGCCCAATAGCAGCCTCCGCACTTGAGGGGATCTTGCTCGACAAACGACCCGTCAGTGTTGCGTGGAACGACAAAGCCGCTGAACCCTAGACTGGTGACGTCGCGATTCCAGTGGTTTCGCCAGTTGCGTGACCGGCCAAGGTACTTCTCGGCATCAGCGGCCATATTGAGACCGTTCGCAACTTGATACAGGCCGAAATCGTTGCCTGCATACTCCATAGCACGCGTTACAGCCCTGGTGTATTTCGGAGTGATGTATCCGTACTGAAGCCAATCAGGCAGCGCACCACGGCCATGTTTGGTTGACGAGTCCCTAGCTGACAGATCGTTATTGGGCTCAGGAACGCTTTCCGCATCTGTAACCATGGCCGCATATCCATCCCCCCAGTTCACGGCTCCTCTGACTCCCTTGACGTAGGCATCGGCAAGGATGTTGTCAGCGTTAGATCCGCCTTGCGTACGGCCGTTGAAGTTTGACGATCGGGCGTCCGGCAAGAATCCATCGTATCTCCAGATGTCGATCAGCGCTCGGATCTGCTCTTCGTAGGCTGCTGGCTGCAGTATCTGCACAAGAGGCGTCGTGCAGCGGAAGGTGTCCCATAGTGTGAACCAGTCGTCGTAATAAGGCTCGTCGGAAGCCCAGCCGGGGTTCTCCCCAGTTCGATTTGATGGCAACATGTGCATCCCGTACAAACTTCCATAGAGTTGCTGCAGGTTCGAGGGTACAGTATCTGTTGTGGCGACCTTGGAGAAGACGTCCGTGTTCCACCTGTCTACCGCTCTCGAGACCAGGGCAGGGAGCTCTGTGCCCGGGGGAATCTCATTGTTCACGTTCTGGCAGGCTTTTGCTGTAGATATGAAGGAGATGCCGACCCGAGACGTGACCGTACCTTGGCCAAAGGTGAAGACACCACCGAGCCTCTCTGTGCCCGACGCAGAAGTACTCGCATCATACCGAGACGCCCTGTCGCCAACTCCGCTGAAAGTCCGAACAACTTGCGGCGTTGCGCTGAAGTGACCACAGAAGTGGATCGTCCAGTCAGGTGCTTGATGATGATGTTAGCTGCAGTTGCGATGAATGCGCGGTAAAGTCATACCTAGATTCCATCCGCCATTGTACGTCCCGCTGCCTTCGTAATGGCCGTCCTCAAACACGTTGAACTGACCACGGGCGTACGTTTGATCCCAGCCCATGCCTCTGAAGGAGTGAAGAACGTGCGACACATCGATTACGACCGAGGTACTCTGTCCGGTAGGGAATGTATATTGATAAAGCCCCGCGTGTTCTGTACCCGCAAGCTCCACAATGACCCCATTCTCAAGTGCAGACCGATAGTAGCCCACCGTCGCTCGATCGGGCTCAGCGCGCGGGACCGAGAGGTCGGCCAGCGGGTTTTCGACCTGACCGAGTACTGGCATTTGATTGACGACACCATACTTAGGAGCCCCTCCCGTTCCGGATTCATGCATCATAGAGAAGCCGAAAATGTTTCCATTCGGTAAGTATCCAGAGTATGCGTCACGATTGCCGTCTTGTACATCAGGTCCCAGCTTCACCATCGCAAAGGGTGCTGCACAAATCGTCAGCACGACTCTTGTACACATCGCATGATTCTCCGTCAAAGAAAACCAAGGGCTCATCGCATACCAGCTACTACACCAGGGAATATGTTGCCGTCGCCCTCAGTGCCGTGACTGAAGCCGCGTTAGCCATGAGATGCCACAGGCGATTGATCAACAACTCACAAAGGATCAACATATTGCGAATAATCAGCGCTTTGAGCGTGAGAAAGATATGGTAGCGTTACCAAAAGGATATAGCGTCTCTTCATCTTTGAATAATAGCGACTGAGATGGTAAATAAAGACAAAGCGAGCGATAACAAACTTAGGGTGCTACTGAGCACTGCAGGGAAGAGCCATACAGATATACGGAAAGCACAACCGCTACGCAATAGCTTGGGAGAATGGAAATAGAAGGACTGACCCATATGCAGGACCAGCAGTCCGCAGCACGCGCTCCGCGATCGTCGAGGAGGCCGTCGCTCTTGGCTGCGACTGTACCTGTTTGCTTCATCATTCAGGGAGCAGCGAGACAACTTGTCACTCGCTACCTGACCTAAATGACTACCACGTGGATGTTTGGTTTCATCGACTTGGCGGCAGCGCGAAGCCGCCGGAGGTCTTGGTTCAGTCCATATGAGTGCCAGCCCAGTGCGTTTGTTACAGTGCTAGCAGAACTTGAGGATCACCGTTGTGAAACGGCGGAATACCAAGGCATGCGGCTACAGGATATCTTTCGCCACGTCCAGACAAAATTCGCAGTGAGTGGCTGCGGAAGCTTGCTGGAAGGACTGAAGGCAGACAAATGTTGTGGCTTTGGTCTCTTGGACCAGCGTGCAGCAAGTGGTTTTAATCCGGTTCCGAAGATAGCATTCTCCACCATACCGCAGGGTAGCGGCGATGGACGTTTTCCAAGACTACCGAAGAGTTTCGGGAGTTGGCCAAGCCTTGAGATCGCTAGCAATCATGTCCGCAATAAGCGTGCCGAGCGCGCTGCGATCTCCAGCCAAGCAGTGTTCCTGGACGAAATTGCGGCTGTGGTTATATTCACTGTCACAACGCTTTGCTGAGTGGTTGAACTTGGGAGCAGTGATGCATTTCTTCCCCTCGGCACCTCCGAAGCGTATCTTGGTACACATGAGGCGAACTCTTAATATAGCACGGCCAAGAGTTTGGCAGGAACCCAAATCCACTACGTGTATCTCCTTCCAAACTGCTCGACCTTGTTTCCCATAATGTAGAACCATTTCGACAGAAATCGGCCCGAATGACTTGCCCTGTTCCACCGCCAAAGCCACCAGCCGCCCCAGCTCAACCCAGTCACCATCGTCATTCCAAGGAAGCCCAGCAAAACCTTGCCTTGCTTCTGCACTGCCTTCTCGACCTCAGAGTAGCGCTCACTCCCAAAGCTCACGCGCGAGTACTGAGTCGCCCACCCTATGCTAGGCAGATAGACGTTCAGCCGTTCCTCAACATACTTCCTGAATCGGTAAACAGGCGAGCGAACGTCGCTTCGCATCTCCTGATAGTTACGAAGCGCGAGGTCGTTGATGGCTGCCGCATCCGGCGCTCGCTGCTGGGTGTACTCGTCCAATGCCTTCTCCCGCGCGGCTTTGCGCTCGGCCGGATCTACGCTGCTTGTGTTGTGCGCGTCCAGGAACTCGTAAAGCGTCCGGACGTCTTCGAGACCAGCGTTCATGCCCTGGCCGTAGAAAGGAACCATAGCGTGGGCGGCGTCGCCGACAATAACGACACTGGCCTTGAAGTGATACGGCTTGCACTTGATAGAGATGAGCGGGAGGTGCGGGTTTTCTGAGTACTGCCTCGTTACGTCTTGCTCCGAGATGAGGTTGGGTATTACGCCAGGGAAGTTTTCTTTGAAGAAGGTTATAACGGCTGAGCCATTGGTATCCAGCTCCATGAACTTGGGCTCCGGAAGAAACAGAGTTGAAGTGAAAGTCTTGTCCAGGCTTGGGATGGCGATAAACATGAAGTCTCCACCAGGCCAAATGTGCAGATGATTCGGAGACATCTTGAAATCGCCTGCTTCGTTTGGACCGATGTGGAACTCACACCACAACGTATCAATATATTCCTGGGAATATGACATTCGGGCGAACTTCATGAGGTGATACCGCACAGCTGAGTGGGCACCGTCGGCGCCGATCATGAAATCGAACGAGACTTCGATCTCATCTGCGCGCCCACTTTCCGCCCCTTGAGTAGGGTTTTGCGCGTGGTCAGTTCTGGGGGAGTCCCGGCGCTCGAACCAGGCCCTGTTGCGCTTGAAATCTGCGCCGGTGAGTTTGTGGTTGAAAAAGAATTTGACATTGGGCATTTTCTCCAGCTCATCTAGCAGACGCTTGTTGAGGCCCGCCCTGTCAACGGCACGAATGAACTAATCTCGTTAGTCTAACATCGGGGACCACTGGCGTATGAAAGAGACTTACTCGTCCGTGGATATCATAGGACTGAGACTCCTCGTAAACCTCGCCTGACTTTTGGCCATGAATCATCCGGCCATGCATAGGAATCGTCTCGTCGAGGACGGCTTCCAATAAACCTGGGCAGTTGGCTCTCTTCATGGAGTTGATTCCGCGTTCAGAGAGAGCCAAGTTGATTGATTTGGTGAAGTTCAATGGGGTGGTTGAAGGATCTCGAAGATCTAGATGATGGATTAACAACTCTAATGCGTATGCGAAGGTTGTTTAAAGGTGTCTTGGAGCCTCCTGGTTCTAATGCCAGAGAAATAAATATGACTGTAGCGACTGTACACTGAGGAGATGTCTCATTAAATGACGGATGAGAAATTACTCACCCCCTCGAAGCTCGTATATCTCAACATTGTCACCTCTTCCTGCAGCGTACAGAGCAGCTAGGGCTCCGACAGGTCCGGCTCCGACGACCACGGTCTTCTGCTTTGTGCTCTCTGCCATAGCCTTGAAGCCTCTATCCCAGGACTGTTGTTCTCTTGATACATTGTGAAGACCCTAGTTTGGACCAGAACGATGACTCTCACACTTGATCCCGTTCAAGGACAAGCTTTCTGAGCGCCCGAGCGTCCCGTTAGGGATTTTCGGCTAACAAGCCGCGCTGATCTGCCAGACGCCGAAACGGCTCGCGGTTCTACAACCTTTGTCCATGTGCTTCCCTCGAAAGCTTTTCGCCACAAGTTCCACAGTGTCACCTTGCAGTCTGGCTACATGCCAATATAGCGCGCTTTTCGCCCCACTCTCTGATCGAGTCTATATCCACACGTCTATAGACAACACTCAGCTTCACTAGAGACCACAACGGACGCTCCCACATCCTTTTACAAGCGCGCTATACACAATGACGGTCGATGATTCGAGTCCGCGGAAGTGTCTGGGGAAGGACTGTCCAAACGATGCCGGTTCGTTGCAATGTCCAACCTGCCAGAAAATGGGAAGAGAGAGCTACTTCTGCTCTCAAGACTGCTTCAAGAGGAACTGGGTACATAGTAAGATCCAGCGACGAGCGAGGAGACTCAGTTGCTGATAGCTCTGTCAGAGTGAGCACAAAGCGGTGCACAAATCACAGAGTAATCCTCTCCGCAATCTCTTTCCCCCAAAGGTCGTCTCTGAACCCGATCCAGCTACCGGCCTCTTCAACCCTTTCCCAACCTTTCCTTACACTGGCCCCGTACGACCCGTCTACCCGTTGTCGGCGAAGCGACAAGTACCAAGCAACATACAACTTCCGGACTATGCGAAGGATGGCATACCGCATTCCGAACAAGTCTTCCTTGGGAGGAACAAAATCAAGGTCCTCAACAAGGAGGAGCAAGATGGCATGCGAAAGGTTTGCAGGTTAGCGCGAGAGGTCTTGGACATTGCAGCGAGCGAGGCGCGGCCTGGTGTCACGACTGATCACATTGATGAAGTGGTGCACAAGGCCTGTATGGAACGAGATGTAAGTATAGGGTGCGCGGATTGCTTTGCAACCAGACGTGCTGAGTCTCGACAGTCGTACCCTTCGCCGCTCAACTACTGCCACTTCCCCAAGTCCGTCTGCACATCAGTGAACGAGGTCATTTGTCACGGTATTCCAGACAAGCGTGTCCTACAGGACGGAGATATCCTGAACATCGACGTAACCCTATATCATGGCGGCTTCCACGGCGATCTCAACGAGACATACTACATCGGCGACAAGGCGCTAGCTGATCCGGATTCGGTACGAGTAGTCGAGTGCGCCAGAGACTGTCTCGACGAGGCGATCAAGATCGTCCAGCCAGGCATGCTCTTCAGAGACCCGGGCAACGTCATAGAAAAGCATGCAAAGAGCCAAAAGTGCGGCGTTGTCCGGACTTACTGTGGGCACGGCATCAACCAGCTATTCCATTGTGCGCCGAACGTTCCGCACTATGCGAAGAACAAGACAGTCGGCGAGGCGAAGCCGGGGATGTGCTTTACCATCGAGCCCATGATTACGCTGGGCACATACAGAGACAAGACCTGGCCGGATGACTGGACAAGTGTCACGCAAGACGGGTCGCGGACTGCGCAGTTCGGTGAGTGAACCGATCCTCCCAGCCTTGGCCCTTAGTCTGCATACTAATTCGGATGACAGAGCATACTTTGCTGGTGACCGAAGACGGGGTTGAAGTCTTGACAGCGCGGTTGGCAGATTCTCCCGGCGGCAAGGTACCTATGCCTGGTGTGAATGGGTCTGGAACATCTGCTCCCACGACGCATCCAACAGCGAACGGCACTGACTAAGCGGTTCCTGGTGTTTCTTCTCTTGCCGGTAAACAGGAGTCTGGACGGTTGGCGCACGTGTTTTGTTCCGATGTGTCCCAAGGTTCTCTGTGGGATGGACGGCGGCTCCTGGGCACGCGGGATATTCGGGAAGCCTCTTGGTTTTATCAATTTGCAATCGCACGATATCATGAGGCTTCGTCTCAGGATATGACCCAGCAATTCCGTACATCTTTTTACTAATGACTTGTTCATATCGTGATTGTTGAGGTCTGATGAGAGCCCTTGCGGGGTGTTGACCAACCACAGAGAAAAACTAGGCGAGACTGCGGCGGGCACTTCCTGCGTCATCCCAAAACACTCCACCCTGCCGCGAAGCCTGTAGAGCTTGTGCACCTTGATTCTATCTTATGATAACTTGGCATCCTGTTCACCCCAGCAGCCTCCAGTATCCTTACCGTCGAACGAAGTCCGCCCAAAAGTGACCTACAGCAGCCGGACGCTTACCTTTCGCATCTGAGCCGCTACGACCGCCGATAGCACGCAAACTGTCAACTTGAGCTTGACGTGACGCTGCACGAGACACACGTCTTACCAACATCCAACGGTCGATTCCCATAATAAACTCCAAGTCCTATCTATTCACGATACCGAGCTTGCGCCCGCGTAGTGTACGCCCAAGATGTCGGGAGAAGCATGGCTATACCTGCTGGCGGTGCTGATAAACGCTGTAAACCTATTCCTCCAGGTCTTCTTCACCATAATGTACAGCGATCTGGAATGGTAAGTTGTACTGTCCTCGCCTTCAGTCAAGTCCTTCACCACATGGACTGTCCTCTGGGCGCAGTTGCTCGCGTGCCGCCTCCACCGATCACAGCGGAAAGCGCATTACTTTTTCCTATATCATGGGATATCGACTAACATCATGCCCCAAAAAGTGATTACATCAACCCCATCGACCTCTGCAACCGCCTCAACACCTACATCATCCCCGAAGCCGCCGTACATGGATTCTTGACCATCCTCTTCCTGATCAACGGATACTGGGTTGCTTTCATACTGAACGTACCACTGTTGGCATGGAACGCGAAAAAGTTAGTGCACGGAATAGTGGCAGCCCGGCCTGGTACAACAGCGCAAGTATGGGAATCTGACGAGCCGGCAGGATCATGGAGAACCAGCACCTGCTGGACGCGACCGAGATTTTCAGGAAGCTCAACGTGCACAAGAAGGTAGCGGCGCCAACATCTGTCATATTGAATATTATATTCTTACTTCGTGCGTATCAGGAATCATTCATCAAGCTGGGCTTTCACCTAGTCATGTTCTTCTTCTATCTCTACAGGTACGTTCCGTTCCTCCGCCCCCGCAGACTGGCTTTATCTGACAACTCGTACCTACAGCATGATTGTTGCTCTTATCCGCGATGAGTCGCACTGACTGCGGAGCGAGGTGGGAAGAAGCATGCATCAAGCAGCACGGCTGCGTTGAGCGGCTCATGCGCAGATCAGGCTATTGTCAAAGTTGGGTCTTACATGCGCAGAAGGAGCTTCCCTTATCGAGGGGGGCCATGGTATAGGGACAGACGAGGTGTTGGGACACGGTGCGAGGGGTTCGAAGTAGAAAGGCGATGGGGGTGAGCAGGGCTGGAGTAGAGCGCATGGAGTCAAGGAGTAGCGGCAGCCGGTATTCATCTGCAATGATACCGTATTATTTGTACATTGGAGGCGGCGGAGCACGTTAATGCTGTCATTCCGGGTTATCCATCATGCTTCCTGGGTGCCTCCAGATTGACAGGAGGGAGCTGGGAGTGAGCACCGTAGGTGGCTTGCTCGAACTCTTTGCATGTGACTGCTTACTCATCTAGCGCTTTGCTCCGAGATCCTCCCGAAAACACCACAAGTCGCATCGCCAAATGCTTGGCAATCACCATTGAATTACAGCCTGAGTTCAAGCGCAACGTCATTCGCGTCAGGAGTACGAACCCGAAGCGCACGCCGGCCTTGGAAGCTCCAACCGCACAATCTTACCAGCAATGACGACCTCGACCACAGGTAAAGTGCCCACGGGCTACGCCGAAGAAATAGTACTCAGCGAGTCCACCTTCAGGTCCGCCCACCGCGCCATCGAGTCCGCCTCCGAGCCACCCAGCAAGAAGCGGAAAAGAGAGGAGCGCGGCGATGCCAGCATACTGTACGGCAAGGGTGCTTATAAAGGGCCATGGGCGCGATATGAAGAGGAGCAACCAGAGGCGAGCTCAGGCTCGGAAGAGGAGGTGGAGTACGAAGAGGACGAAATAGCGCCGCAACCGCTACCAGCGCCAACGAAGGCGGGCACAGATTACGCGGAAACAGGAGATGGGAAGGAGACCACCCAGTTCCACGGATCACAGCAGTACGACTATCAAGGGCGGACCTACATGCACGTACCGCAAGACCTAGGCATCTCACTAAAAGGCGACATCGATGTAAAGAACTACTACTCGAAGAAGCTGATCCACACCTGGAAAGCGCACAGCAAAGCCATCAACCAGCTGCGCTTCTTCCCCGACTCCGGCCACCTGCTCCTCTCCGCCTCCGCAGACTCCAAAGTCTCCCTCTTCGACGTCTACCACCAGCGCGAGCTGCTGCGCACCTACTCCGGGCACACGAAGAGTGTAAACGACATATCCTTCAACTATGACGGCCGCTCCTTCCTCACCGCCTCCTACGACAAATCCATGAAGCTCTGGGACACCGAGACCGGAGCCTGCATCTCACGCTTCAGCACCAAAGCCACGCCCCACGTAATCCGCTTCAACCCCTCCGAATCCCACAACCACGAGTTCCTCGCCGGCCTCTCCGACAAGCGCATCGTGCAGTTCGATACGCGCTCCGGCGAGCTGGTCCAAGAATACGACCACCACCTAGGCCCGGTGAACACGATAACCTTCTGCGACGAGAACCGGCGGTTCATCACCACGAGCGACGACAAGTCCCTGCGGGCCTGGGAATACAACATCCCCGTGCCCATCAAATTCATCGCCGAGCCGCACATGTACCCCATGGTGCGCGCGGCCCCGCATCCCTCGGGGAAATACGTCGCCTTCCAAAGCTCCGACAACCAGATCGTCGTCTACCAATCGACGGACCGCTTCCGACAGAATCGGAAGAAGGGCTTCAGGGGCCACAATAATGCGGGCTATGCGATTGATGTGAGTATTAGCCCTGATGGCGGACTGATCGCGAGTGGGGACACGGGCGGGTTCCTGTGCTTCTGGGACTGGAAGAGCTGTAAGATGGTGCATAAGATCTCGACGGGGGAGGCGCCGGTCTTGGCCGCGCAGTGGCATCCCAGGGAGACGAGTAAGGTCGCGACGGGGGATTTGAATGGAGTGGTTAAGTACTGGGATTAAGCTTTTTGGCCGAGGGAGTTGCGGAGGCCGTATGGTGTGCATGGACGGAAGGGGGCGTGGTTGGGGATGGCTGTGAGTTTGGGGAGCGCTGGAGTTGTTTGTTGTCCTACCGTCCTATATTAGCCGCCTTTAGCGCTATTGCGAGATTCGGCGCGCAGTGGATACTCGATAAGCAATTTTCCGCTATGCTGGCGTCTGCTGGGTATCGTCGTTGAGTACGGTCTTCGTTGCAATTCGCAGCTGCTTGTGAGAGGGAGCAATAGGTAGTGAGATTTATATGTGACCAATAGGAAATGCCATTTCAACCCTGGTACACATCGGTTCACGATTTTCCTATCATAATCTGCTAGAGGGCTCAATACAAGTGTGCCATCGGATGGTGTTTCTAAACCTAGTTGAAATTGGTATAGCTAACAGACTGACCCCTCGCTGAGCCCTAATTCTTCCCGAATCCGTCGAACAAATATGAATACAGCCCCTCTTCCCTGCCAAACAAATGACAGGAAGAGTTGCAAGGAAACAGTTGAAACCCCCTCCAACAGGACCCAAGAAACTAGCAGCTGCCCGATACCAAGATATTACAATCCCTCTCCCCCTGGTTTCGTCTCTTCCAACGGAAACAACAACACAGTGCAATCTTGACCAAGGTAGCCTCCCTCCACACACCTCTACTCCTCAATCCCAATTCCACTATCCCTCACCTGACTAACCACCTTCCTCCCCCCCTTCCCCTTCTTCGCCGGCTTCGCCGCCACCTTCACATTCACCTCCTCCGCAGCCACATTCGCCGCCTGCGCAACAGCAACATCCGCCGCCCTCACGATCTCCAGCTCCTTGACGCTCAGACTCCCAAACTCACTCGCCCTCACCTCGGCGCGCTGCGCCGCGTCCCTGATCTCGCGGTTGTTCTGCGCAACCGTCGTCTCGGCGAGGTCGACGTAGCGCTCGAAGCGCGCCTTCAGGTCTGCGAGGGCTGAGGAAGCGGCCAGGAGGTCTGCGGCGCGGAGTGAGGCTTCGGCCTCCAGGTCCGCGATGCGCTCGTCGCGGTTGGCGAGCCGGAGGTTGAGGTCGGCTGTGGTGTCCTGTGCTGTTTGGGTTAGGAGTGTGATGGTCGTGTTTCGCTCCAGGAGGGTGGCGTTGAGGGCTGCGAGGGCGTCGGCGTGCGCGTTTTGAAGGGCGACGACTTGTTCCGCCTCTTCCTGGACGCGCTGCCCGAGGCTGCGCTTGTCGGCTTCGAGGTCCGAGATCCTGGCGTTGGCGGAGTTGAGGCCCTGCTGCAGGTACGCAATCTGCGTGTCGCGCTGCTCGGTCTCCATGCCGTACATCTGAGCCGCCTCGACGGCCTCGTTCTCCAGCTCGAGAATTCGGGCGGCGCGGTCGCCGAGGGTTTGGCCTAGAGTTGTGATGTCTTTATGCAGGCTCTCGACCTCGGCGATCTTCTGCTCGACGAATGCTTCGTGCTTCTCGTTCGTGTCGCGCAGCGTCTGCGTCAGGGCATGCACGTCGCCGTCACGCGCGGCGAGGAGGCGGTCGCGCTCTTCAATTGCCGTCTGCATTGCAATCTCCGTGTCTTGGAGTTGTTGCTCTAGGTCTGCGATGGTTGTGTCGCGCTCCAACACAACACTTTCGGCGGCTGCTCGTGCAGCCATCTCCGCGGCCATGTTCTGCGCGTGCAACTCCTCCGTCGCGGCCAACGTGTTGTTGAGCTGCGCAATAGTCTGCTCTTTTTGCTGCTGAACCTCGAACAGCTTCTGGCGTAACTCGTTGGCCTCTACGCCTGCCCTCCGGACACTCTCCTCAAGCATCTCAATGGTGTTGGCGCGCTCATCGAGCTCCGCCTCCGCGGCCTCTCGCTGGCGGCGTTCGGATTCGGTGAGCGCACGGAGGGACTCGAGCTCGGCACGGAGCGTTTCTAGCGAAGTTTCAGCGGTCAAGATTTTGCTCTCGAGGGAATTGATGAAGGCAGCGTTGTTGTCAAGTTCGGCTTCTGCGGCTTCGCGTTGGATCCTTTCGGCGGAGGCGAGTTGGTCGACGGCTGCGAGCTCATTGCGCAGCTTCTCGAGGGCGGTCTCTGTAGACTCTACCTTGAGTTCAAGCTTGGTAATTTGGACGGTCTTCTTGTCCGATTCTTCTTCCGCAACGGCTCGATGTGCCTGCTCGAGGGCGACCTTCCGTTCGAGCTCATCAATTGCGTCCGCATGCCTCTTTTCCAGCACAAGGATAGCGGCTGCGTGCTCACGCTCCAGACGAGTGACCAGCTCCTCCAGCCTCGCAACTTCGTCGCGATAGCTTTGGAGGCTTTGCTGTAGCTTGCTAATCGACTGGCTCTGAGTATCGATCTCAGAACCCATATTCTCGATCATGGCGTCTTTCTCAGCAAGTTCGGCGTTGCGCTGCTCAAGCAGATCGTTTGCGCTGTCAAGCTCTTCCTCGACATCAACGATGGTCTTGGAGCGGCGCTCCGCCTCGGTATCCAGCTCGTGCCATTGCGTCTCGAGGTTCTTCATGCGCTGGTCGGTGTGTGCGAGCTTGTCGAGGACGCCGTTGTACTGGCGGCGGAGGACCGCGCAGAGTTCCTGTTGCTCAGTAACGGTCGTTGTCTTTTCGTCCAATTCAATGAGAGTGGCTCGAAGCTCTTCAACAAGTGCTGCTAGAAAAGGGCCATTCTCGAGCTGGTTAAGCTCTGCACTCGGGAGCAGAAGTTCGACTTCGAGCCGGGCGTGTTGAAATGCGCCTCGTACCGATGAGAGGATAGCCTCCGTTCCCGCCTCTGGTGGGGCAAACCCAAGGCTTTGCAGCTCAACGACGAGGATTTGCAGGGCAGCTCGCGCATCGGATGCTTCGCGAGTGAGCTTTACAATAGCGTTCTCGAAATTGTGGATCTCGGCTTCGTGGGTGGGGTCAGGAATTGACGTTTGTGTGGACGGCTCGTCGTGCTTGCCATTGCTGAGAGACCTGCGAGAGTGACCGTTGACGGTCTTTGTCGTAGTGGTATCGATAGATAGCATTTCCTGAGAGAGGGGGATGTCCGCTGGATCGACAAGGACGAGATCATCATCCTCGTCGGACACTTCATCGCCCATGAGTACATCCCCATTAGTGTCCTGACTGCTGAGATACTCGCTATGTGCTTCACGCTCGAGAATCTCTCTTCGGAGCGCAGCGATCTCGTCCTGCATTGTCTTGACCTTCTCGTCATCCTCCACTTCCCCAACGTCGATGGCCATTTGGCGCTGGCTCTCGAGCTCATACTCGAGCTGTTTGACGCGCTCGTCGCGCTCATGCATCTCACGACGTAGCCTCTCCAACTCTTGCCTGACCTTAGCATCGTCGCGCTTGTGCTCTTCGATGGTGTTTACCTCTTCGCTAAGGTGACTACGGCGCAGTCTCCGCTTGACACGGTCGTCCAGGATTTGGGTTAGTGGCGAGTATTGGATCTCTTCGATGGTCGGAAGATTCTTCGACGAGTTTGCGAGAGTGGCCGGCAGCGAGTGCCGAGCTTTCCGAGACTTTGTCGGCTGCAGCTCGTGGGAGGACGAGGCAGGTGCTGTCAAAACAGCCGTTTCGTTTATTTCAATCTCAACGATCGGCGGGCCGGGATCAGAGAAGCGGACCTTGCGACGGCCACCCTCTGGCTGAGACTCGGGGATGATAACAGCGATGGTGTCCTGATCATCGAGCTGAGGTTGGCTGGCTGGCTGACCTGGGTCTTGGGTGGATTGATGAGTTTCGTGGGTCTCTTCAACTATGGTGGTGGTCTTCCTGACGCGTTTCTTCTTGCGCGGCTGTGAGTCTTCGGCAGTCGGAGGGGGTGAGGAAGATGGTGCGTCTTCGGCGGCTTGGCCCAGGTCGTCTATCGACTGCGTACTGCCCCTGCGCTTTCGCCGGACGCCTCGAGGTGCAGCTGGTGCAGCTCCGTCGAGCTGGTCTTGGGCTCTCGTACGCATGGTGGGCTTCTGACGGGACTAAAGTGGATGGAAGGTGTTTGCAGCAAGCAATGCTGGTTTGTACAAGAGAAGTGGGTTGAGCACAAGAAAACACAGTGATGTGAGCAAGGGACGTTGCACAGCGGTGTTGTCGTCTGTTTTGTGCGGAGGAGAGGCTGGGCGGTTTGGGAGAAAATCGTCATAAACGCCAGCCACTGGCACTCGCTCGTGAAGCGAACTCCTGTTCGCTGGTGAAACAGCGGTGACGTAGGGCACGCGCTCCTCTTCACAAGACGCGTCCAACAGAGCAGAGCAACCACGTTCAATGGGTGTTCTGGCTGTTCTGATCGCAGCCAATTCACGTGGCAGCGCGTCGCACCTGGGCAGCGAATGTTACCTTCCTCGCCGCGGCCGGTGAGGCTCTCAACGGGCAGCCTAGATCTGCCTGCATAGACCGACGCGTCCACGTGATGCCGGACGGATAATCGACAGCCCCGCCGATATCGCAGCCTCCAATCCCGCGGTTCACGATGGAATCACTACTGTCGAACACCTTATGTTTGCTAGGTTACGTGCTTAAGAGTGCAAGACCAGCTTCCTCGATGCTAGTCGATGAAGGACTGCTGTCTCGTTTCTCCGGGAGAGCGTGCCTGACTGCAACATCGTAGACAGCTGTCAAGTAACGTCGCCACCAACCACAAGAGACACTAAAGGTGTACTGTCACGAATTGTTGACGCCCATAGGCTGAAGTTTGTACGCCGCAGACGACTCGAGGGCTAGGGTACAATACCTCAGCTAGCCGTGCCGCATACTCCCGTAACTCGCCATCTTCCTCCACCCCATCATCGCCCATTGCCTGGCCCATACCTCCGCCGCAGCTGGTCACCTCCCACCACCGGGCCTCAGCTCATGCCAGTATCGCCTGCATATCGTCGCTCTGGAAGGGCCACTGACAATGGACACCCTCCGCAGCTCTCACCTTCTCGTCCTTCCCGCCGAGCTCATCAACCACATCCTGAGCTTCCTCCGGCCCATTGACCTCGCAACCACCTCACAAACCTGCCGACTTCTTCGCGACCATGCCTGCGACGACGCCCTTTGGCACCCCTTCGTTCAGTCTTCCGTCCCCGGCCAAGTCTTGCCACGCCCCTCGTCGTCCTCCTGCCCATCATGGAGCACCTCCCCCTCCTACCGCGCCATCTACGCCTCCCACCACCCCCACTGGTTCTTACCCCAGAACAAGCTCTGGTTCGCCGACACCGCACACACCGGCAAGCTGCTCATATCCCGCTATGACCCACGCACAAACACCATCGCGGCCTACGCCCTGGTAGCCGAGCGTGGCGGGCATGAGTTCGAGCTATGGGAGCATAACAACGACGTCATCATTCACACCTTCGCCCCCAAAGTCCAGCTCGACCTTAACCAGCCTGTACTCAAGCTCTCTCCGCATGCCTGGGCCCGCGCGGACAGCGAGAGCTGGCAGGGCAAGGGGATGCGGTACCAGCGGGAGATCCGGATGGACTGCCACGGCGGCAGCCCCGCGCACCAGGGCATCCACAGCACCTTCATCCTGGCGCGAGCGCTTCCGGCCGACCAGATACGCCCGACGACACAAGTCTGGCCGCCTCCGCTGATCCCGGCCGCCGAGCGCGTGCGCAATGAGAGCCACGACCGCCAGTACCGCTCGACGAGCCACCGGCCCACCAGCCTCTCCGAAGTCTCGACCTTGACATTCCGCCTGCGCCGCTGGATGGAGTTCTCCGCCCACGCCAATAATGCCGCCCTCGCTATACCGCCCGCGCATTACGACGCTTTCGCGGCACACCCCGGCATCGGCGCGGCCCTCAACGGCCTCGCGACACTCATCGCCAGACACGCGGGCGGCATGCCTTTACGCATGGGCGAGGACGTCGCCACGTACGCCACCCTTCCGCCTGAGCTGTACACACCCAGCAAGACGAAGCCGTACCAGGGCATCTGGGTCGGAGACTACTCCGGCCACGGCTGCGAGTTTCTCCTCATCGCGCAGCCGGACCGGCCGGGCCCACTGCCGTACAAGGCTGAGACGACGCTGAGGAGGATTAGGGACAGAGGAGGCAGCATGAGCAGCCAGGACAGTTGGGAGAGTGTCGGGGCGGGGAGTGCGTCCTCGTCTGCAGTGGCAGAGGAAGAAGACGAGGGCGAGGCGACGAGCGATGACGAGGACAACGGGGCTCAAGGGGGGCCGGTCGGACCTGGCTTCAGCGCTCCCAAGGCAAGGGAGGAGAAGCCCAGGAAAGAGGAGGAGTGTAAGGGGAGGCTGGAGGCGATCAAGTTGACTGGTGATCCGAACATCCCGAGGGGCGAGTACACCTTCATCGTGCCCGAAATCGGCGACGCGGGCCTGCTTAGGGTTGCAAGAGAAGCGACGTTCAGGGGCGCGAGGATCGTCAGGAGTGTTGGTCACGTGGCGGATCACGGGTTCAGGGATGGTGAGTCTCTTGTTGTTCCTCTTACTTGGTGCGCATATGCTTCCTTTAACTTTCGCAATTGTGCGCTCTCAACCAATAAATGTCGTGCACCCAGAATTTTTTGACAACCTCGCTGACAACAATATCGCGTTTACAGACGAGTTCATCCCCAGCCAGCTCGTCCTGATAAGCCACGACAGGCTAGCGCAGTACTGGGAGAATTTTGGCCACGTCAGCTTTTACGAACGTGTCGACATTGACAAGTTCCTCGCTGTCGAGTGACGGCTTCCGGTTTCAGTTTTATTTACCAACAACCCATCACTCCTGCAGGCCTCATGTGTATCATCGATAGAGCATCCGATACAACCTCACCATCAACTTGAGCAACAAGGTGCTGAAGCGGAAAGCGTAAGGAGTAGACACACCTGAAAGCATCACCATCGATACAGACACTCCCGACATTTCATCCGTCGAGCTGTCTTCCACTTCTCACTCGGCAGAGACCCACAGCAAGCGCCGTAAAGCTGACGATCGCTTGTCAATGGCTGAATTTTGCGACTTCATCCGCCTTTGCTTCAAAGGCGATCATGCTAATTGACTTTTGTGGGCTGAGCCCGAGAAGGGCTGTATCATCTTCGAGAGCTTCCTCTGCCTTGTATCTTGGAAGAGAGCTGAGGATCTCCTCACCGGCGTCCCAGAGCCACAGTCTTGAGTGTCGTCAATTCGCGAATCCAAATTGAGCTGGCAAGACCTGATTGCTTGTGGAAGCAGCGCGGAGACTCTGCGGGATCAGGAGCTGGGATGGTTTCGGCTGCTTGACTGGATATAGGGAGTGTGGCACGTGAGGCGTCGCGTGCACTTTGTGTTCAGTATCTGCTAGAGCTGGAGCGGAAGGCCTGTCTGAGGCAATTTTTCAAGGGGTTGTCTTGATCCTCCTATCATATCATTCAATCGTCTCGACACCTTTACCGTGAATGAACCTGACCAAAACGAAAAACCATCCATCATATCTCCTTATCTCGCATGAGACTCTCCACAAAAACTCCGTCTAATGCTCAAGCTAGATCCTTCTACCTCTAGCCAGTCCCTATGTCTGTCTATTCGTATCGCAGCATCCGAACGCCGCCAGCGCCACGCCTATACCTCCTCCGATGCCCTCGCTCAGCGGCCCCAAGAATCTCACTCAATCAACCCCCTCATCCACAAAACCATCAACCGCACCCTTGCTCTCTTTGCTCGCTCCGCTCGTTTCTTTCGTCTTGCTCTCCTGACCTTCTTCACCGCCCTCGGCCTCATCCACCTGCTCAGCAGGCACAAGAGTAAACACAATAACAAACAGCGGCGTGTTGGTCGCGCGGTTCTTGAGCACGTATCTGAGTGAGTGGGCGCTGTGGTCAGCGCGTGCGGCGGCTTGGGTTAGTTTCGCGCAAATGCAGCAGATGAGCATGGATTTGTGATTTTGAGAGTCGAAGGGGAGAAGCAAGAGAGGAGAGAGATTGAGGAGCGTAGTTGGAAGAAAGGGGCGAGAAGAAAAGGGGGGGGATTTACCGAAGCGGTTGCCCATCCCAATATCGAACGATCGGCAGCGTGAAGCCTGGGAGCTTGAGTGCGAACTCTGTCCCTCTATCAGCACGTCCCGGAATAGCACCCATAACAATCAAAAGGCACTCTCAGGGGAGGAGCAAACCAACCATTGAAATCTAGATACGGATTGAAGAAATCGCACAAATACGCCCTCCCCTCTTCGAACTGAAATTCCTTCCTCTTCGGCTCCTGCAGAAAATGCTTCTTCCGCGCCGCCGCATCCGCAGGCACCTGCGCCGCCTCCCTCGCAGCCTGCCCATCGCCTTCTGCGCCCTCCTCTAGCACCACGACGCCGGAGTCTGGGACCTCCTCGCCTGCGGCCGCCGTTTCTGCCTCTAGGGCTTCCTGCGTCTTTTTGCCCCCTCCCTCGCCCTTGTCCTCGCCTTCGCCCTCGCCCTCTTTCTCCGTCTTTCCCGCTATCGAGTTTCCTACTCTTAATACGTTGATACTGCTCAGCAGCGGCCCATACAGATACGGCTCCTCGGCGTACACATCCCCATCGAGCCCGGGATCAATCATCCACTTGACGATGCGGAACGCAGTGTTGAAGCCCGGGGGGAGGCGATCCCGGATCGGATGGTCGAAGTCGTTGCCGAAGACGACATCGTTGCCGTTCAGCGTCTGCTTCAGCGCGAAGGTGAAGGCGATGCTGTAGCGGTCGTGGATGTGGGTGGCGTGGGTGAAGTAGGGGGATGTGGAGAGGGAACCTTTCGGAAGTCCTATAGGGTGTGTCAGGAAACTATTTCTTGGGCTTGAGAGAGGAGAGAAGGTTAAGATACCCCGGTAGTCCTGTATGCGCACGTTGATGCTGGCGTCGATATGCTCGGAGGAGATCTTGAGGGGCGTAGGGTCGTTGACGTGGACGGGGTGGTGGGTGCTGGGGTCGTAGTTGGGGCCCGCGGTCACTTTGAGCATGTATTTGGTGTGTTCGGCCATTGTTGATGCTTGATGTGGTATCGATGTGATGGAGGCGGGTCGCGGTTTGTTGCAGAAGCTGTTGAGGCTGTTCGCGTTCCGGTAGTAGGTCGTTGAGCGCTTCTGGTCGATTTGCAAAGCAAGCGCTTCGGTTTACTCTATCCGTTTTAGAAGGCGCCCAGGTGGTATTCTGGGGTCCCTCGCTGTGCTGGATCTTCGAGATCCTGCACTCGAGATCTCTCCCTCATGACGTCTGCGGGGCACGTCAATCACACGTCGCGCAACAGAGCAACACGCCCCTGGCAGGTTTACAGGAGCTTGCTCTATATTCTCTATGCTCACATTACAGCAGACCCTTGCATGTCTATTCTACAGCCGCTTGATAATATCCTCTACTACCTCGTCGGTCTTAGCGTTACCACCCAAGTCCGGCGACAGTAATTTTCCCTCCTCTAGATTGGCGTCCACAGCGGAGTAGATTTTCGCGGCCGCCTTTTCCTCTCCCATAAACTCCAGCATCAAGCCCACGCTCCGAATCGTTGCAATTGGATTTGCGATCCCCTTACCCTCGATATCTGGCGCAGAACCATGGCACGGCTCCCCTATCGCGAAGTTCTTCCCCACATTCGCGCTCGGCACCAACCCCAAGCTCCCCACTAACGCAGCGGCCGCATCGCTGAGAAGGTCTCCGTAGAGATTCGGCGCGACAACGACATCGTAGTGGCTGGGCTTCAGATACAGCTTGTAGAACATGCTGTCCACAATCTGCTCCTCCACATTGAGAGACTGATATTTCTCCTCACCGAGCGCCGTTCTTGCGCTCTCGCGGAACAGCCCATCCGTCTGGCTGAGCACATTGCTCTTATGCGTGATAGTAACCAGCGGCTGCTTGTGTATGCTATCCCCACCAGCATCCCTAACCCGCTGCCGTCGAAGCGCGATGTCGCCGGCCATGCGCGCGATGTTCAGGCTGGCGTACTCGGTTATCTCTTTGATGGCGCGCGCGGTCTTGCCTTTAGGGCCCATGAAGGTCTCTTCCTGCTTCACGTAGAGGTCTTCAGTATTTTCGCGGACGATGACAAGGTCGACGGGGGAGTGGGCGCCTGCGACCGTTTTGACGGGGCGGACGTTGGCGTAGAGGTCGAGGCGTTTGCGGAGGGCGACGATGGGGGAGGAGTAGCCTTTGGGGATGTTCTTGGTTGGGGAACTGGGTAATCGTTGTTCAGCCGTGACCCGTCCTGCAGCTGCGCAACTAGTATTGTGTGTTATACCTGACTGCGCCGAATAGCGCGCCATCGCACTCCTTCTTGAGTATTTCCACTGTCTTGTCCGGCAACGCTACACCCGTCTCCTGGAAGGTTCCGAACCCTGCATCGAGGTTCACGAAGGAGAAATTAAGCTTAAAGGAGCTGGGAAGAGCTTCGAGGATGCGGCGGCCGGCGGGTATGACCTCGCGGCCAATGCCGTCGCCCGGTATCAGACCTGCCAATGGATCAGTTTGAGCTTGATTAAGCATTCTGAGGAGTGGTGTACCTATCCGTAGTGTTCGTGCTGCCATTGTTGTGTGACTGAAACTTGGAGTTGTGATATTGTATTCTTCAAAGTTACGGATAATTATTTACCAGGGTCTGATGCCGCAGCCGAGATTGGAGAAGCGAAAGACACCCATCCACCTCGCCCGAGAGACGCGAACATCAAGCTTCACGATCTTTACAGCAGATCTTGAATCTTTATGGTAAGTGACGCTCGTTTAAGGGTAAGTTCTAATACTCCGGGATTCATTCAAGAATGCTTTGCAGCGTTTCCATTCGTTTTACCCGTTACTCCCCAAGCAGGAACAGACTGTTAATACCTGATTCTTTCGAAGCCTTAACTCTTGAAGACACGGCTATAGAACTATTACCTGAGATTATTGCCTTTTCCTCTCTTCTTATATAATTCCGTCTGTAAGTGCCCTTATTTTATTGCGTCTATATATATTATAATATAGAAAGGCTTAATACTAGAACTTAATTTATTAGAGTAATATACAAGATATTATATAAGGTTAGAAGGTATAGAAAGAAAAATAAAAAGAAAACTCTATAAGTAGATTATATAACTATATTATATAACTTTAGAATAACTAAAGATCTAAATATTAAGAAATACTAAGTCTAAACTATAATAGTAGCTTTTTTTTAAGAGCTAAGTTTCTATAAGGTATTTAAGCTAGAGTTATATTTAGATTTAGTATTAGAGTTATTTTTAGACTCTATAGAAAATATAAAGTAGCTATAGACTTTAAGTTCTAACTAGTAAGTTATTATAATATAGAAAGACTTAATACTAAAACTTAATTTATTAGAGTAATATATAAGATATTATATAAGATTAGAAGATATAAAACGGAAAATAGAAAGAAAACTCTATAAGTAAATTATATAATATAGTTATATAACTCTAGAATAACTAAAGATTTAAATACTAAGAAATACTAAGTCTAAACTATAATATAAGTATAGCTAGACTTATAAGAGTAGCTTATAAAGAAATAATTAACTTTTATAAAAGCTATTAATATATAGTATAAAGTGTTATAGTTTAGACTTAGTATTTCTTAGTATTTAGATTTTTAGTTATTCTGAGTTCCAGCCCTCAACTCAATTGACCGACCCTCCTATTAGCTACTAACACTATTACCCCTACCCGCACTAACTACCCGCACCCCCTACCCGCGCCTATACTAAAACTACCTACCCTAGCGGAATAATACAATCTCCCCGCCTTCGGTCTTCTATACTACTAGGCCTATCCGTGGAAGCTTTTGTCTACTAACCCTTCCCTTCCTCTTTTTATGGCCCCTTTTAACTTAATTATGACCGCGCTAACGCGGACGCGAATATGGAGATAGACGCGTCCTATAATTAGCACGCGTTGCTAGGCTACCCTACGCGTCCTCTTCTATCTCTATATATCCCTTCCACCGCCTCTCGCCTACACCTCGATATTCTATCGACGGTACTATAGATCTATTTAACTACGTGCTAGACCTTAAGGTCCTTATCTATCGCCTGTGTCGCCGCACTATCGCTCTAAAAACTATTAAGGCTCACCTACTTAAGTATCATCGCCGCTATATAGCACTATAGCTATAGCCTACTACTACTATTAACACGCTACTAGCAACCCTCTAAGCGTAGTGTCCTCTTACTAATCCCGAGTCTACTTCCTTCTAGCTTCTAGCTCCCTTCTCCCTCCCTATCCCGGATATCCTAATCTTTAAGGATGGCTTGCTATGCTTAGAATACCACTACGTGGTACGCACTAAGGACTCTACTTAAAAGCACCTCCGCATCTAGCATATAGTAGGCTTCGGCTATAGAGGCTAGCCCCTAGCACGCGTTAAGAATGTGGTCGCTAAGCCCCTACTACGCCCCGTCTACTGTTAGCGCCTCTTTACTACTAGCCACGGTAGCGGCTACTTTGCCGTGGTATCGCCCGCCTAGCGGTAGTAGTAGGAGAACGACGAGGAGATAGATGCCCGGTATAGGCGGCGGGAGACTCGGGCAATCCCCCTAGCGGATTTAATTAAGGCCTAGGTGGACTAGGAGCTAGCGAGGGGCCTCGCCGACGCTAAGGTTAAGGATAGTATAATCTAGGAGAGCTCCGCTAGGACGGAGGTGTCTCCTTAGCTTGAGATGACCTAGTAGCCCCGCTATCTACGCAGCTATAGTATAGTGGACATCGCGTAGCTCGCCGAGGCTCCTGACCCCGCTAGTAAGCCTACCCTAGAACTTATCGGGTAGAGCCTTAGGCGGTTAGTTAAGGGGGCGCGGTAGTCGATCGCCGATAGGAGGATTAATGTCTTTAACTAGACTAAGATTAATAGCTTTTTCAATAGGCTTAGTTATGGGACTAGCCGCTGCTAATAAAGCTGCAGAAGGCTAACTACTAAAGATACACTAGTATATAGAAGCGGCTTCTATGCTTCGCCTACCAGACTACTAACTTAGCGCAGCCTATTAGGCTCTCCTACTATCTTATAATAGGCTAGCGGTCCTGCCTCGATAAGATGCTTCTAGCTGTAGAGTCACTAGACCTACTATAGCGCGTGCTATAGCGCTGCTAGCTAGAGGCTTATCCGGATAATAGCGTCGTCCTCCTAGGCGCGATAAGTAAGGAGGAGCTTAAGCGTCGCCTAGACCGGGCGACTCTCCTATTCTACATTAAGGTGCTCGACTAGAACCTTAGGGGTGATCTCTTTAAAAGCATTACCGTCGGCTTCTTTGCCACGCTCGCTATAGAGCTAAAGAAGGGCATCTTTAGGGACGCGTGTGAATATACGCCCTCTCTATCCGGATTTATTAAGATCGCCTAGATGCTCGTTATATAGCGGGCTGTTACGATAGCTAACGATAGCTATATTACCTACCTAGATAACGTCTTTAAGGAGTTATAGGGGCGCTTTCTAGTCTACGGCACTAAGTCTCCATTTAACTAGGCGCTACGGATGCGCTCTTATAGAAAGAGGATCTAGAATAATACTACGGCGCTAGGCTTTATTAACTAGTCGGACGATAAGGAGGCGCTCTTGTATAAGGAGCTAGAGCTGCGTATAGTGGACTTAAAGGACTTTGTGAGCGACTAGCTGCGGCTAGCGTAGTTGTAGCTAGAAGACCTCCTTCTTATACACTAGGACGAGTAGAGAGAGGATGTCGCGCCCTAGCTTAAGCTTAACAACCTTAAAGACAACCTATTGCGGAACGAGAAGGGGTGGAGCTTCCTAAAAGACCCCCGGAACAGCTGCGTCCTAGTGCCAGGTAGGCGCTAGCTACTAGACCGCGTCCTAGCGAACGAGTGGCTATAGGATGAGTTTATTAAACTGGACTAGGCTAGCGCTAAGGCTGTCTAGAATAAAGATACGGCTGCGGGATATATCTCTCGTATTAACGCGTTCCTTAAGCGGCTCCTACTACTTATCCACCTCACCTCTAGCTAGCCGGCTTAGGGGATAGAGATCCTAAGCCTACGATATATAAACACGGTGTAAGGCTACTATAGGAGCATCTTTATTAAGGCTGGATTAATCGGCACTATAACGACCTACTATAAGGGCTATAGTATAACGGGTTCCACTAAGATCATCCATCGCTATCTACTAAAGGAGGTTAGTGAGCTAGTCGTGTACTACCTCTAGCTTATCCTACCGTTTTAGTAGCATCTTAATATCCTCGCCCTATCTTAGAAGAAGCCCGCCTTGCCGTTCCTATAGCCCTCGCCTAAGGGAGGGTAGGGTAGCTAGGCTAGCGGCCGGTTAACAAAGGTGCTCTAGAGGGAGGCTACTAAGTACCTTAAAACCTACCTTAATATCACGACCTACCGGCACGCTACTATCGCAATCTCACGCGCCCACCTTAAGTGCAGAGGCTTTAAGAAGGACTACGGCGTGGACGAGTCGAGGGCTAATAGCTAGGCGGCCCACACTATATAGATGGCCGGCACCGTCTACGCGAGGGGGATCGAAGAGGCGCTTAGGCACGTAGAAGCTAAGAAGGCGGAGTATTAGGTGGTAAGTAGGAAGTAGCATACCTTTTTAGGGTTCCGCGCCTCTCTACCTGCTAGGAAGAGGCCGCTTAGTGAGCTAGAAAGTAGGAGGGGCTAACCGAGCGAGGGGTTGAAGCGAAGACGACAGGAGGATATAGAGATAAGTAAGGAAGAGAGGGCGGTAGTGTAGGACTAGGATAACTAGCGCGAGAGGCGCTAGAGCGGAGGTACGGAAGGGTCCTCCTATAGAAGGCTTCGTTAAAATAGCCTAAGGAGGCTACTACCACCACGGCCTCTCTACGGTAATAATCTACTCTAACGACGGCAGAAAAGGCGGGCTTTATTAACTAGGGGCCTCCTGTTAAAGGCTTCCTTAACTAACCCTATAGGGGCACTGCGGTAACGGCTAGGCGATAGTGGAGAAGAGGCTTAGTTCTACCCTACACTCTACGGCCCGTCCCGCGCTAGCGTCGCGCTAAAATGTCTTAGTACTAGGAACGCGATAACTTTATTTTCTAATGTCACCTTAAAGTTTTACTTTATATTTCACTTCACGTTTTAATCTACTAAACCGATGTTAAGATTCACATTTAATTTATAGCTAGATAGCATTTATAAGCGTAAAGCTTATATAATAGCGCTAAGCCCTATTATCCTTCTCTACCCTCTTACCTCCCTCTACTCTACACTCCACTTCTAACCCCCCGTCCAAATTGCTTGGAAGGCTCTAATAGAATACCCCTACCCTTATTAACACCCCGGCCCTATAAATTCCTACACTATATAAGCACAACCGCTTTAATGCCTCTAAAGCGAGCTAGTGCCCCTAAGGCTAACTAAGCGAGCACCCCTAAGCAGCCTAAGGCCTCGAAGCAGCCTAAGGTCCCAAAAAAGCCCAAGCCTAAGCCCACTTCTAAGTAGCCTAGTGCCGCTAAGAAGATAAAGCGAACTCTGCCCGATAATATAGACGAGGACGACTAAGACGATGAAGCTAATAATGTAAACCCGCCGAGTAAGAAGAAGGCTAAGGCTGTAATACCCGGATAGGATCTTGGAAATAACACCCTAGGGCCTCTCGAGGGCGCTAATATAGAGTAACCCGTCCCCCCTATAGGTGGATCTAGTAAAGCCTTCCATAACCCCCCTCTACCTAGCACTCCTAAGCTGGGCCCCAGGTTAAAGCTAAATCTCAACCCTAAAATAGCGCCCAAACCTATTGCAGTTCCGGATGTTATTAAAGAGGAAGAGCACGACCCTCTTAAGAACCCCACCCTAGATAACAATAATGATTACAACCCGTTTATAGTTTCTACTAACAACTAGGCGATAGTGCCTGAACCGCTTAGCCAGCTAGCGGACATAAGTATCACGTAAGATGCCACACTATAGCGAAATATAAGTAAGCTTATATAGTTTATATAGTTGTCGGTAGCCGAGCTTAAGGCTATTCTAGTGGGCTAGAAGTTCCGGAAGATCTTTAACGAGCTAGATACACGCTACCTCGAGCCGGCCTAAGAGTAGGTAAAGAAGGATAGTGTAGCGCGGCCTCGTATAATGGACCTACCGACGGTCGAGATAGCCCTCGTATAAGGAGAAGTAAATAGTGCCTAAGTCTACTCTAACCCCAACTATGACTAGATAGCTAAGTGGAATTCTATAGACCACCACGCGCGATTCTTATAGCGCGCATACTAGCAGTTCCACGAGCGACGAGCGGGATTTCTTAATAGGAAGGGGCTCTCTAATAGCGCCGTGAACTAGCGTATATAGTTCTTATTAAAGAGGGTGGATTACGATAACACCCCTTTAAGACGTGATTAAGGGAGAGAGTGATAGCATTAGCTCCGCGGGTTAGAGACTTTAACACTAAAGAAAGAGAAGACGCAGCGTTATAGGGCCCCTTTATTAAAGCCTTCTATAGGAGGACCCTCCGCCTCTAATTTAACTACTAAGAACAGCAATCTTATTAGCACGGAGCACCTATATTAGGCTAAGGGAGAAATAGAAATTTCCGGAGACATGCCTATAGGGGAGAATAATATCTTTTAATCTACTAAGGCCTTAGAGGTAAACTTTGTGGCTTTAATAAAAGCTAAGTGCCCAGATGTAGACTACTTCGACCTTTAGTACCAATACTATTAGTACTAATTAATCCGGGCCCTTATGAGCGGGGGTGGTGACCCCTAGGTTAAGCTCTAGAGGTTTCTAAAGGGTAAGAATGTCTAAGACGAGAGGTAGGTAGCCCCTATCCCTAAACTGGATGCTAGGGTGATAGAGGATGTCTCGTAGGCCGTGTAGGACGAGTTAACTACGGAGGGTAGGCTCTAAGCGCGCGTTAGAGAGAAGGAGCAGCTATCACTACTACCCGCGTAGGTTGGAGAGGCCGAGTAGTAAGCGGAGGAGGGGGGGGCGGAGCTGCTTGATAAAGAGCTAGAGAGTGATATTATCTATTTTAGAGAGCCCTCCGAGATAGATATATTAGCAATCTCTTAAATAGAGACCTTAATAGATAATCCTCTCTACTAGTAATATAACTACAAAGAGGCGGTTAGGCGAGTCGGAGCTATAAGCGCGCTATTCCCGCGCATTCCCGGAATGGCGTTAAATAAGACGCTATATTAGTGGTAGGCGGTGGCTATTATAGCGTTAAAGATGATGGATGAGGAGGGGCTAATGCGTGGTGCTATCTTATCCGACGCCGTAGGCCTTAGGAAGACATTTAAGATGGCCGCGTACATCTTACTAGTGAGTATTCTGGCTCTCTCCCTCCACATAGCGCGTCTATATAGGAGTCCCTTGTGGAAGGCTTTGCTAAACCCCCCCTCCTCTATTCTATTAAACCCCTATACTAGGGCCCTTTTAGGGAAGCCTTCTCTAGGAAGCCCCTTAAAGCTTGTTATCTATGGTATCTAACGCCACTTTAGGACTATAACGACTATAAGTAGAAGCTAGAGGCTCTTATAAAAGCTAGTGATAAGGAGGCGCTTAAAGCTTTCCCGCCTTAGAGGCCGTACCTTATCATTATGCCCTTATTATTACTATTATAGTGGATATAGGAGCTAAGCTAGATCTTAAGTCTCTTTAAGATTCACCTTTATTATAGAGATGCGCGGGCTAAGAACTAGTTAGTAATAGGGCTAAGGCGTATTAGACGTAAGCTTATAAAGACCGCTCGCTTTTTTAAGTTTAGCGAGAGTCCGAACGTAGTCGTTCTATTAACCTCCTACGCCACCTTTAGCTAGCGGTACGGTCCCGCTACGCTAAATAGCCACCGCAGGTCGGAGCTAGGGCCTAGACGGAGTATCAATAAAGCCCTATAGGCGGTTCCCGATCGTGGCTAGGAGTATGACCTCTCCGGTCGCTTTAAGGCGGTTGTTCTAGATGAAGCGCACTTTATTAAGAACAAGGACGCGTACTGTAATATTATAGTGCGGTAGCTATAATACGATTTTAATCTCCTTATAATGGCGACCCCCTTGCACTCTAGCCTATATAACTTTATAGGGTTCCTAAGACTAATTGAGCCTCTAGGCGATAAGGATCTAATTAGAATAGGTAGCACGTAGCTATAATACACTACGAAGTCGGACCTATTTGAGGTGGAGGACAGCTACCCGGCTGCCCGCTTACGTCTTAATAGCGTAGCGTTTAGGGAGTTCGTACTCTCTAAGGACGCTATTATTTAAGGACTATAGCTAGAGAAGATCTAGTAACACTATCTAATTCGGTGTAACTATAAGAGCGCGCTGCTATTTGGCTCCACCTAAACTATTAGACGCGCTTTACCACCATGCGAGATATTCGTCCTAGATCTCGCATTTAACTATACTACTTAAGAGCTATACGAAAATTAGAGCATTAGGTATTTAAAGAAGCTTATTATACTAGATAAAATAGACCCTAATAAGAAGTTAATCGTGAACGCGAATAGCTACTAGGCACTTATACTAATGTCCGTGTGGCCCCTATTCGCGTTTATACTAGCCGCGATTAAGTAGAAGTCTAGTAGCTAGCGTTAGGCTACTAGTGAAAGGCTTCTCTAGTAGCTCCTTAAATTTATACATAATAATGAAGCCAGCGCTAAGTACGTTCCGCATATTCCCGCCCTAGATAACACCCCCGCCCTTATCGCCGAATTTCTAAGGTACTTGCCGCGGCTAATAGTATTACTCGCTAATCTCGCTAATTAAGTTATTAAGAAAAAGGAGAAGGCTATTATATAGGTTATGTACCCTATCGAGCAGCTACTTATTACCGCGCTACTATAGGCTATTAGCATTAACGCGTAAGCTATGCTCTTAACCCTAGACGTAAAGTTGCGCGGAGACCTCTAGAAAGCCTTTAATAAGAACCTAAATGCGGCTATAGTCCTTATGTGCTCATACTAGGTTAATAGCGTTGGGTTAAACCTGTAGGGTATGAACCGGAACGTCCACCTATTCGATCCGGCTCCTAGTAGGGAGGCGTAGGCGTAGGCTATCAGCCGCACGTATAGACTCGGATAGCAGCAGATAGTTTATATCTATAAGTACTTCGTATAGGGCTCCTTTAATAAATAATAAGTTAATAACTAGATATTCTGTGCACTACTAGAGCTTATAGCGATGGTCGACCGGACTAAACTATCTAAAGAGTTCACAGTTAGTAAGGCGCCGCGTGACAAGAACCACGCGATTAACCGCTCCACCCTTAAGAGATACTATATTATCGACGAGAAGCTGCAATATATTAGCGACCCGGACTTCCCGTATAAATTAAAAGAGCTCCACTAGGCGCTAGACCCCTAGAAGGTGCTAATTAAATTCTTTTAGCTCTAACGTGGCCGCCGCGTCGTTTAATATAGCGGGCTCGGTGAAGCCTTCTATACGCGCGCCCCCCTACCTAAGCCTACTCCTAAGCGTAAGCGCGCGAGAGTGAAGGCTAAGGATAAAGATAATACTACACCCGAAGTTAGTGACGCTAAGAGTTTAACTCCTATGCCTTAGCTAAAGGCTAAGAAGCTCTATATATCGAACTATAGGGGCCGTAAGAACGTAGTAAGTTCGGAGGTGGTACTAAATAAAGATGTAGAGGGAGGTAATATTAAGGGAGGTGGCGTTAAGGGAGGTGACGATAAGGGGGCTAAAGTTATAGAGGGAAGTGACGTTAAGGGAGATGGTATTAAGGGAGGTGATAATAAGGGGGCTAAAGTTTGAGTTTCTAGTGGTTTGCGTGGTCTTAAGGCTTTAGTGGAAGGCTTTACTAGGGTGCCCCTTTTCTTTCTTTTTCCTTATCTTTTCATTTGAGACGTTCTATATAGTTGGAATTAGATGGGCGATATAGATATAGTGGTGGAAGGCTTTACTAGGACGCCCTTAATACCTCTAGCGTTTATCTTCCCTTTAAAGATACCCTATAAGATTCATATTAGATAATTACGCAGCTTTTAGGCTAGCGGAGGGTATAATAATAGGGAAAATTTCGTTATTCTAGTAGTATTACTTCACTCTATCTAAGCATTATATAAGTAGTAGTATACTTAGGAACGAACCCTTTTAAGTTCCACACTCTAATCTAACTCTATAGGGTGTTTATAGTAAAGGCTTTTTAGCTCTAATGTTTTTTTTCTATTTACTAATCCGTTTAGCCTATAACCTATAGAGACGTAAAAATTTTCGAAACTTTCTTTCTATTTCCTAATTCATTAAACCTACTACCTACAGAGACGTTGAAATTTTTTAAACTTTTTTCCTATTTACTAATTCATCTAGCTCGCTGCCTACGGAGACGTGAGGTCGCGGCAAAAATTTTTAGTATAATCCTACTAGGTCGAACCGCTATAGGCTATTAATTCTTCTCCTAAATCGTCTAAGGAGTTAAGAGATATGCGATGCTAGTTCTTAGCAGCGTGATTACTCGGGGTTAGGGTTAGGGTTAGGGTTAGGGTTAGGGTTAGGGTTAGGGTTAGGGTTAGGGTTAGGGTTAGGGTTAGGGTTAGGGTTAGGG